>NC_091972.1:30005000-30630000 GCF_036711975.1 Onthophagus taurus | reverse complement strand
AACCACATGTGTATATTTTATTGTTGATAAAGCCATGAAGACAAAAATGAAGATGTTAATAAGATCTTCGCCGAAAATTCGATAAACTTTTGCAAAAGAGTCCAAACTGAGAAGATTCGGCTCCGATTCTAGTATTCATTTGTTCTTGTAAAAGGGTACGCTAAGATATTGACGCAAATTTTCCCACAATGTGGTTACAAAGATTCCCAACTCTTGAGATAGTCAATATTTCGACCAGTGCATAGTCTAACGGACTCAAATTGATCGAAACATTGGCGAAGTTCTTCACTACGATAAAAATGTTAACCTGACCTTAACTAGCTTTAATCTCAAGTTTTATTTATTGATTGAATAAACGAATCTTTATTATGTATAGGGTGTGTATAAATTGGTGGAAAAGCTATACGTGACGATATTCTTCGTTTGATTCTGAAGTGAAAATCTTAATGCAAAAATGTTGTACCTTGCTCATCAATGGGCAAATACCCGGTATATTGAAATTTGGGTATATACCTAAAGTTTGCACCCGGTATGTACCTAATGGGTAAATACTGGGTATATTGCAATTTGGGTAAATACCATGTACCCGGTATATACTCAAGCCAAATAATATACTGAACAAACTTACTTTGTTAATTTAAGGTAAAAGTGACTAAATAAATCGAAATAAAAATCACAAAATAATAAACGAATGTTAAAACATTTATTTTAATTTTCAGCAAAACAAAATAGTCTCAGTTGTCGATGTCGTGACTCGTTTCCATGTGGGTGTCTGAGTCTGTATCTGACAATGAGTCTGATTGCATGTCCTTAAGACTCATCACAACATCATTACCTTCACTTTCTCGTCGTTCACCTTCGATAGCTGTATGGAAGTACTTGGTTTTGGTTGTTATTCCGATTTATTGGACTCGAAATTGATTTTCCGTCAGCTCTTTCGGTTGTCAATCTGTTTCTTATTTTATGATGAATGAACGAAAAAGTTTTAAATGATCTTTCAGTTTCGGCTGACGAAACTGGAGCAGTTCGAATTCTTATTGCAACTTTTGATAATGACGTTGTACCACACAGTCCTCTCCGCCAAGAAACTGGAGATGTAGAGTGGATACAACTCCAAAGGAAGTTTTTAAACCATAATTTGTGTTTTGAGCGGTAATGTGCTAAATCCGTCATAACATTGTCCAGAGAATCAACGTTCATATCCGCGGATACTTTATATATGAACTCCATTGCATCAATTTGTTGTTCTGGAGTATGTTTTGAACCCTGATTTAATGGATCTAGTAATGCAGCTGCAAAATGGAGTGGCTTTAAAGCACGCTCTTTTCTCTTATCAAATGACCAAAATATTAGCGATCTCATTTTCATTCATATTCATGCCACTTTCGAAAAGATTTTCTCTTAAAGTTACTTCAACATCTGACATATATTCATAAACCTTGTGACCAATAGAGTCTTGTGTTTGAAATTTTTCTAAACATCCCACAATTGGTTTCAGTATTCGAATAATCGTATCAATTTTAGGCCAAAATGTTGGATTATCTAATAAGTTTCTTTTCATATCTACTGGTAGCACTTCAGATGATTCTTCTTTTACAGATGCTGAAGAGACGTTTTTGATTTTTTGAAAGACTCGAGACAGGTCAGAAAGCTACTCCAACGTGTTACACCAGGCAATTTTAACGAAATATTCAGTTTCCTGTCTTTATTAATTTGTATGAATAAAGCATTCAAAACATTGCAGTTAAATTGTCCATAAATTCCTGAATAGAGTTACATTTTAGTATATCCCGGCAAAGTAAATGAAAAGTGTGAGCTAAACATCCTAAAGGAATTATATGAATGTATTTTTCTTGGATGTGTTTAAAAGATTTTTGCATATTTGCAGCGGTGTCACCTATCACACAGAAAAATTTTTCAGGTCCATATTTTTCAATCACCTCGCTTAATTTTTCAGACAAATATTCTGCGGTGTGCCGGTGTATTTATAAAATCCACAAAAATAGGTTCTGGTTTTGTTACCATGAAGTTGATGATGGCTTCATTCCCAATATTGCTCCACCCATCACATTGCAGGTTAAGGTTATCCGAATTTTGTAGTTCTAATTCTAATTCACGTTTTAATAAAGCATACTATTATCTAGATACGTCGTTGAAATGGACTTTCATGAAGGTAATATACAGCGTGTCCCGTATCTTCCGCATCAGAGCATTATACGGTTGTAGAATACATTATTCTGAAGCGATCTTTCTAATAAAATTTTTTCGAAATGTTTATAATAACCGCACGGGAACTGTTTAACGACGACCAATAACGGACAACTTTGATTCATCGAAAAAGTTTATTTCTCTTTCCATGACGAATTTATTGGTGAGTACACGTGGGAAACGAGTTATCATCGGCGTAGCGGACCGGCCGAGGGTGGCACCGATTACCTGAGTCTGATTTGCGATCTGCTGATTGGACGAAAAACAGTTCCTTTAAACAGTTCCCGTGCGGTTATTATAAACATTTCGAAAAAATTTTATTAGATAGATCGCTTCAGAATAATGTATCCTACAACCGTATAATGCTCTGATGCGGAAGATACGGGACACGCTGTATAAGCTGGTCTTAATGTATTAAAAAAACTTTTCCACAGAGGATGCTCTACGATGGAGAAGGGTGTTCCGGACGCAAAAAAATAGCAAAAATAGCTGTGGCCACCTTACTATTCAAGTTTTCCTAACCATATAATAATGAACTATGTTATTTAAGAAACTATTGCCAAAAACTTAGGTTTTCTGTAGGATTTATAGAGTCTACAAATTGTTTCAATCGCGTGGGCGTGGCATATTCTTGCTGCTATTGACATTATTGAGGTCATTGATGATGATGATCACATCATTTGGAGATTTTATACACTTTAAAATATGATTCTTTATTTTGTTTACGTTGATAGCTTTGCAGTATTTACAATCTACTGATTTGTTTTTTTTTTTATGTAACAAATCACGAATTTTATGCCTTGGCTTTCCCATATTATATAGATTTCTGTAATGGATAACAATAAAAAAATATTTATATAACCGTTTTTACCTTTGCGCTAAGTCTAATAGAAATCGAAGCAAAGGGGGTGTCCAAAACCAAAAAGTTTCAAAATTTCCTTGTATTTCAAAAACTAGGAACGCAATGATTTTTTTTAGTGGTATTTTCGTTTTATGAAAAATTAACAATGGGATGCGAAACTCGCATCGCTTTGTCTCTAATAATAACGGAGATCCCCGTATTTGCAACAAAAATGTACATTTACTGTTTTAGTAACAAATAATTAGTACGCACTTACCTCTATAATACCTTTAATATCTATATGTATCTGTATGAACGAATACTAACCACTAAATTTTATCGAAAACACGACGCGACGACGGTGCGATTTAGGGGAATACCCTAATTTTATAAGACGATTCCCCGGCGACCAGATAGTAAATACCTGGTATATAACCGGTATATGTACAATATTCCCCAAATAGGTATATACCCTACACCTTGTAGGTATATACGAGGTATATACCCAAATTCTATTTACCTACCCGTTGGGTATTTACCCACTGACCTTGCTTCGTACCTGTTCACGAGGTTCTCAAAGGTCGGACAATTAGTTCATACATAATCATTAATATTGAAAATCTGTTGATGGAAACGGTTGCAATTTATTATAAAAAGAACTTTAAAATGATTTTTCTTGTTCACGTTATTTTATTTAGGTTTTAAAATTTGTTCTTAACATTTGTTAATTAACATAGATTCACGAAAAACACACTTGACAACATAGTAGAATTTCGTTTACAGTTTTGTCAGTCAGAAGTGATTTAAAATTAAAAAAATTAATAATTTACAATAAATTTAGTTAATAAAATTCTAATTTGATTAGTATTATACGATGAAATGACGAGAAAATGTATTCTCGTAGATTGAATTTCAGAAAATATTACAGTACGCAAGCGCAATGTTGCCACATATTTACGTTTCTTTTAAGTGCTTCCTGAAACCATACAAAGCGCGATACAACATTTTTGTATTAAGATTTTCACTTCAGAATCAAACGAAGAATGACGTCACGTATAGCTTTTCAGCCAATTTATACACAATCTATATTTATATACAGATGAAATAATAATTAGCACAATTTCTGAATTTACATTTATTTATTTGTATAAAAAAATTAGAAACTTTAAATGCGCAAATTTTACGCAGACTATCTTTCTAGAGTTAAAATGTATTTACATAATTTTTCAGATTGAAAAGTCTTGTGAATACTTTCAAATGTTCAAGTATCCATCTGCCACAATTATAACATCCAGATATATCAAATCAGACCAGTCACAAGAACACTTTTAATGTACTTCCAATTAATCGTCCAAAAGTGACCAACATTATTCATAACCAGTTCTACTTCCTTGGCCATGGCGTAAGGCTCTAAATCCATCTACCTTTCAAATTAATAGTCTTTGGTGATGCTAATTAATTTGAAGATTCTGTAATATTGTATTATTGTTCCATGCCAAAGTCAGAGGAAAATTCGGTTGCCTCTTTGTCTCAAATGTTTTAACATTCTGCTTCAGTGAACTAAACGATGACAGTAATTACACCATAATAATGATTCACAATCAGATATTTAAAGTGGTTAAATGAGATTGTCGGAGAGTTACGGTGATGTGTAGTTGCGATACAATAGAACCTATAAATTATTGTTATTATTGTGGTAATTGCAATTATGCCAATAATTTTGAACGAAACACACAGCTATCATTTACATTATAACAATAAAATTGTTACTAATTGTTGGGGCAAATTCACATGACCAGTTTATGGATCTTCTAAGACTCTAAGTTTAATATAACTAATATTGCAGGTATAAGTAAAGAGTTATCAAAACTAGATATTTAGGTGTATATTGTTCAATCTTTGTTAACTATAATCCTTCGTACACTATTAATAACATATGAGAGTATAGTATAGTTAGACTACTGACATTTTCACGTAAGACAGCTAGAAATTTTACACCCAAAAATAGAGCTACATATAAAATTAACGACTTTCAATGGAAAATTTTTTACTTTCTTTAATAAAATATGTCTATTAATTCATCATCCAGTTTAATATTTTAACCGTAGTCCATATGGACCAGTTTGGACGTGTCTAAATTGACCCATATACGGAGATTGACGTTTGCTAAATTATTTCGGTTGGACGAGGATTAATTACTTTTTAAAGTTTTAACAGTATAGGATCTATGAGTTTGACGCTTTTCTGTCCGCAATGCAGTAATCGATAATTTTATTGTTAATAGAATTACTGTCAATAAAAGGCACACATACGTTTAAAAAAGAGTTTAAAATTACAAAAATGTTTAATTAAATGTTAATTTTTCCTGTAGTATCGCGATTATTAAAAACAAATGTTCAAACGGTCAAAAGCGAAACACTTAAACAGTTATTTTACTTAAATACATTTTTATGCACAATCATGACGTGAATGTCATACCTATCGCTTGTTAGTATCGCTTATTTATTGTTTTTTAATGTTAAACAGTTTTACGGATAAAATTGCATTAAAACATTTAAACACCATTTACCTTTCTACGTAAAATTAAATTCACTTTAAGATCTATGACTATTATTGTCCTTAATTTAATTGGAAAAATAAGTGTAGATCACTAGAGTAATTAGAAAGACGTAGCTTAAAATTTTTGGAAATCTTAAAACTATGAAATTTTACGTAGATGCTGTTAAAGCTTGTTATTGAAGAAATGAAAAAAAAATAAAAGATTTTGGACCTAAACATGCAATATTGGCAGATGGCATCGTAAATAACATTTGAGGAATTCTGAAATTTCCTATATTTTCTCACTCACCCTGGATGTTTTTAGTTACTTTTAGTTCAGATCCAGTTTTTTGTGGATACATTTTGTGAACCTTATAAAGGTCATATTAAAGGACAACATTACACCATCCTCAACCGTTTAGTATTTCCACGACCATTAAGAAAATATAAGCGATACTAAAACTACACCAGAAGCATGTCAACTAATTTGTAATAAGTTACTTACTTTAAGTCATTCAACATATTTTACAATGTTTGAATCAATGATTAGGTTCAAATGGCTTCAAAGATCTGATTTGAGAATATCAAACTAGAAACAAAAAAGTTTCCCTCGCAGAGTTTGTTGACAATCTATCTTGTATATTCGAAGGATTTGAACACTAACATAATTATCAAAAAGGGTTACTTTTTCTGAAATTGATTTTTCAAACTAAATAAAAATATGAAGGTTATAAAGATCGCTATCTCCCTAGTAATTAGGATATTAGCTTATAAATTCACGTTAGCTACACTAGAAACATTAGAGTCAGTACAAGTTCCAAGTATCGATTACCTTGATCCGTTGTTGTCTCCCTACAAATATACAAGACGGTGGATGAGATTTTTTTTTATTATCTTAGGGAAACTTGTATAGTTAATTGTTACATAACACTTCAGAATCCAAGAAGAAACTGTGTCGCAGCTTCAATTTCGATTACTTTTAACATTACAACTTATTAAATCGGTTTCTTACTAACGCAAGAGGAGAAGTTCTGTTTTAGACGTTAGTAGATCTTTGAGTGGATTAATCCCGGTGGTCGATCAATTATTGAGAATGTAGAATTATTGTAATATACAAAAGTAGCAGTGCTCTATCATATAATAAAAAAAATCATAAATCTGTGCGAGGACCCATGCCTGAAAACGGCTTTTATTATAATAAACAACTTGACGATCTTGCTGACATTAATGCCATAACCAAATGATTAAAGAATTTCAATTCAAGACATAACATAAGGCGACTATTCAAGGGGAATGTTTATCTTAGGCCAATTCTGCCATAGATAAATGATATTTTTGTAGATAACAATTTTTGAATTTTCTAAGCAATATGCCGAAACCAGCATAAATTGGAAAGTTCTGCCTTAAAAAGCCTCAAGTTGCCGCAGAGACAAAGCTGAACAGCGATGTGCAAACGCTAGTGGTGATCATGCACTGTCCCTATTAGTTGACTTATGGAAATGCACACAGAACAGTGGCTTCAATGAAAATATTACTAATCATCACCCGTCTATTAAACCCAATGAATCAATTGTGTTATTGAAAAATTAAAGAGAATGCTCAAAAAACGAATGGTACGTAAGTTTCTTTTAGCTGAAAATAATGAAGAGGTCGTCACTCACTATAGAAAACTTAAAAAAGGGTGGAACAAGCTTTGGCCTGACAACAAAGAAATTGCATCATGAAAATGAAACAAAACGCTTGAAAGTGTAAAAACGGTGGCAGAACTGTACCAGTTAGTTCATGGTTTTCAAGATTGAGATGAATCTGATGCTGTAGAATGGTATACAGGGTGATTCTCAACCTATACGCATAAACTTGGGGATTTCCACCTCATGACAAATAATGACTAATAGGCGAAAAAATGTGTAGTAACAGATTTTCTGTTTCATAGATATCTGTGATATTTACTTTCAAATCAAGAATACACAGAACATTTTAAAATACCATCACAGCAAGTGTTCGAAGTTATTTCCCATGTTTTTTATCAATTGGGCTCCCCGAATCCACGATGGGCAAGGTGTTGGCAGATTGTCTAGGCAGCAACATGTACCTGATTTTGCAATATTTGCTCAGTATTAACTTCCGTGGCGTACACTATGCTTTTTAAGTGACTCGAAAAGTAAAACTCAAGAGGATTGAGGCCGAGCGATCACTGTGGCCAGGCCATTGGACCATCTCGATCTATCCATCTTCCAGGAAACACATTATCTAGATGTCGCCTATTATATCGGATATCTAGGACATTAAAAAAAATTAACTACAATTTCATTTTTCATCTATGAGTCATTATTTGTCATGAGGAATATCATCCCAAGTTTATGCGTATAGGTTGAGAATCACGCTGTATGTACAAAAGTGATCTCAACTATGAAATCCTCGATGAGAACGATATTGTTACCTCAATTGAAGTGTCTGGAAATCAAGATGGCAGTGAAAGTGAATACAACGCTGCACATAGAAGCGTTCACGGCGTTAAAGATGTCTTGTTACGAAACGCAGCCTAAATTTAATGAAGTCCAACATTTGTTATTAAGCGAATGAAGGACTTAGCAACTAGAAAGAATGTTTGATCGGTTACGATCAGCGTACCCCACTTCATTATTAATCTAACTTTCGCTAATAATGGAGAAACTGATAAATGTTATAATGAGAGTTTTCTTTGATTGTCTAAATATGTTCGAAATGATCCTTTTGATTTTCTTTTGTTTTCTTGGTTAACCCTCCAGTGGGCGCGTGCGTTTTTTCAACACGAAAGAGCGCCCGCGACTCCTATTCCGCATCATAAAAATGCTTTATAATCATAACAAATAAAGTAAGCGCTACTGCAAAGAATATTTTGATTAATATAGAAACATAACGGAAACGTAAAGAAAAGGAAATTATGCCATAAGTGAGAATAAACAAGAGAATGCAACAAGAAAAAACAGTTTAATGCTATAGATTAATCTAAACAATCGCTACATAGAAATGACGCATGTTCAAGGCACATGAATGCGTGACACTTTTTACAATAATGCTTTGATGATCGGTTTTTTCCATGACAGTATTTACATCTACCCTTTTCGGCAGAAAAAACTATATTTTCACCCAAAGCTCTCCGAGACGCAGTTGAATAGTTTTCGGCAAATAGGTTCTTTTTGCTCTTTTTTGTATGTGTGTGCGTAATAAAGAGAAACCAAGATTTTGAAGAAGCTTCGTACGTAGAAGATTAGTATCAGTGTTGTTTGCTTGATAAATTACTTGCGAATTTATGCCAGCAACGTTCAAACATGAGTAAAAAATGACCATAGGCCATCTTCTCATCTATTTTTTATCTATCTTCTCAATTTATCTACTACATCTACTCTACCTTTTCTCTGATTGTAAACCGTCAATATTACAGGTTTATATGAAATTCCACTTTCCGGATGAATTTCATTATCGTTATGCATATTTAAAGCCAACAAAACAAATTTATTTCTTTAGGGCAATAGGACACAAGGGTACATTTTTCTTTGAAGGCAAACATGCTTGATTTTATTGGTCGATTGGTGCATAATAATTTCGCAGGTAATTCTCATTTATTTTTTTGGACTGTTCTTATAACCGTAACTCTGTAGTTCTTTTCTAAATTATCAATCAATGGAAAACTTGTAAATCAATTGTCTATCGTAATGTTTCTTCCAGATTCACAACGGCAGAAGGAGAATTGTTTACAAAAAATGGACCTTCTGGTTGACGTCCCACATAAACTTCTAAATTTGCAGTGTAATACATTCTAGCATCACACAACGCAAATATTTTTATGTCGTATTTGTTGGGCTTAGTCGGAATATACTGACGAAAAGAATTTTTTATCAGTTGTAAAATCAGTTAAATTATATCCCTTTCTGCAATTTGACACAAATAAGCCAAAAAGTTCTCGAATCGGAGCTAATTTGTCACACTTGACATCTCTGTTGCGTTCGAATTTATTAGCTATAGTTTGAATATATTTATTGGTATACTCTACTATAATCGATAAAATGTATCTAGGGCATTGTTCAAATTTTTTCTTCTAGACGTGGGTCCAGGCAAACTTTTCGTTATATTAGATCTTTGTCGCCTAACACGCGTATTAGTAGGTGCATGTACTTTCCATTGTGTACCATCCCTCCCCACATAAATTGGTTCCCGCCTACGGTCATTAGATGATGGTTTTTCTTGAATATCCATAGCATCTTCTTCATTTCACTATCACTACTTTGTTTGTAGATAGTCTCTTCTCGAAAACTATCATCGGAATCATCTATTTCTGGTACATCCTCAATATCACTTTCCATACACTCTTCCATTAACTTCATCAGCCGTGCCTGTTCCTTTTCATAATCACCCATTTTACTAAAAATATTTTGTGAACATAAATATTTATCATGAGCTATACAAATACCTACATCTCGATTAGAATTATTGTACAGTGAAATTCCCCTAACTCGAATCTCTAAGGGAGCGGAAGAAAACTTCGAGTTATGGAAAATTCGAGTTAGAGAAACACATTTAAACACATTTGAACCCTAGTCAAACGCTTGAGCTTACGAAAATTATTCGACTTAGAGGATAATTCGAGATATAGAAGTTCGAGTTAGGGGAATTTCACTGTATTTACTCGAATCAAAGATATGCCGTTTCTACATTAAACTGTTCTATTCTAGGTTAAACATGTAGGTATTTTGTAAATATAGATTATTATTTTTTTAGTATTATTTCTTTATTTAAAAAAGTATAACTAATTGCGATTTTAATGATCTTTCGTAGTAATACAAACTTCGAAAGGAAATTATAAAGTAATATTTTAAAATTAAATAATAATCAACTTTTTGTAATTCGCAATGGTAATGAAAGCTATTACAGTGCTCAAACGGGTGCTGTAATGAGACCCCTTACAGCATCCGATGCTGTAATGAGATTTTAGTAACAATTTATGGAACCAGTTCAAGTTAGTGACATTGGGTCATTAATTCTTCTAGTTGTCAAGGTGACAATTTTTGTCTATGGATATTTAAACACGTTCTCTTACTTCGGGAGGTGTATATGAAACTTTTTTTTTCAGGTGAATACATTTTGTGTTTTGACAATTTCTAATTGTCAATAGAAATTTCTATGTTCAAGTGTTACGGTGTTACCAACTGTTACCTATTTCCCTACATTGTCAAAATTTATTTCATTTTTATTAAAAAAAGGATAAAAACGCGAATTACACAAAATTAGTTTGTAATGAGTTTCATTAAGAAACTCGTGGCTTCGCCATTCGTTTTTAAACTTGAATTCGTGCATTTCAAGCGTGTCTTACGAAACTAGTTACAGTATATTACAAATACTGTTACAAGTATCAATTTATTCTTATATAATGCGAGTGCGAGTCAAAGGTTTATTTCTAAACGCACTTTAAACATCAGCCGAAATAGCTCAGTTGGGAGAGCGTTAGACTGAAGATCTAAAGGTCCCCGGTTCAATCCCGGGTTTCGGCAAAAATTTTTTTTTTAATATCTTTTTTATTTCTATATCCAAATTGACGTTATCATATTTTTTCATTTTTGTAGAACGAGCTTTAGAAACGACAGACCTAAAGCATATTTCCAGTTCGAAATTGCGTGGAAAACACCTAAGTAAATCGGCATCAGAATTAAGTTGCGGCACTGAACTGAAAGATGAAATGACTGAAATTCGACCGCAATCGGCGGCTGGTCCAGGACCTTCACATCACTTCTCTGTTTACCACAAAGCACACAACTTTTTTGCTCAACTAAAGGTAAGGATTTTTTAATATGATTTTCTGAGTATCTAGTAAATAGAAATAATTATGCACAGGTTTTAAATTATAACCGATGAGTAACGCGTTTAAAATACAATTTTATGCATAACGGGTTTTACTAAGCTGGGTAAAGTAAAATTTGATTTCGAATCTGTAATAAAAAGTTTTAATTTACAGGTAAAACGTCAACTTGAACTTAGTACTATAAACTTGCATTTAAATAAGTAATTGATGATGACAAAAACAACGACAAATTTGTTATTTTATTTTTACGTTTGAATCGAAAACTTTTTTTGGTTTGTTTTTTGTTATACACGTGTTAGTTTTTTATATTTAAAACGTATAAAATGCGTGTTTCAAAGTTGTTATGCAAATCAATAAGGTTTGTTTGAATGGCAATAAAAAATTGTATTCAATTTAGTATGGAATTTTACTACAATGGAAAAATCGGGTAAAAATGTTTAATTGCTTTAATTTATTTAGAATGTTATCGCTCAATTTGCAATAACAACAATGATTGATTTTTAACACTCGATAAAATTTTTACCATTTAATATTATTTATTTATTTTAAACTAAACTGAAAGTATATAAAAATAATTTACAGATGCAAATGATAGTAATATACGCTCATTTCTATCATTAATCTTAGATGTTATCTTTGTTTTAACATCGTCTTCCTCGAAAACCTTCAATACACTCTGCTCTTGCAACAAACGGTAACGAAAATCTAATAAGTAAAAAATAATCTATAATTTTAGTGATACCATATTTTGTCACGGCAACTTGTTCTTGAGTTAATGCCATATGATGTATATGTTACGGTAAAAATACTAAACTGGTGATTATACAGGCTGCCCACGTAAGCAACAAAGTACATAAATGGTATTAAGGAGCCAAGATACGCAGTTCGTCTTAGACAAAAGTTGTAGGAAATTTAGCACACTATAAACGGAAAATATTTTTGTACATACAGGTGTTCCATAACGACGTACTGAAATAAACAAATGTTATTTTAAAGGGAATGATATAGTTTTTTTATTGCGTCTTCTGATTCTACACACAAAACTAAATTGATTAAGAGACATGTTGATACCTAGTGCTTTTAGTTTTTGTGTTATTTTAATTAGAAGCTTTTTTTAGCAATTAACACTGTGCCCTTCAAGTCTGAATGTCTTGGCGACTGATCGAGCTAGAAAGTTAAAATTTGTGACAGTTGCTGCTTGGATATCTTTAAATGGAGTGTCTACATCGGTCTATCTTAGACAGGGTGTTCAAAAATGTAACTACTGCTTTACTATATGCAATTGCAAAAGTCGAAAATTTTAAATGGAACACCCCATATTTGACTAGTTAATCAGATACAGAATTTAATTCTCTATAAATATTAGTAGTACATGTCCTATACCTATCAGTTATGTAGTTTTTGAGATATTGTGGAATTAATCAATATCGGGCAAAGTATGGCAAATCTTGTTAATTTTTTGATTAATAGGCCATGAAATTAGACGATAAATAATTTTCAACCAAACTTTATTTATAAGTGTTCAAATATCTGTCATCTGTGCTTTAAGCTAAGTTTCCACATGCACGAATTACTGGCGCCAGTTCATTTGCATGTGGAAATAGCAAAAAGCCACTGGCGTCAATAAATGGGTGCCTGAAATCATAGCGCCAATAAAGTTGACGCTACTTCTACTTTTTGTCGCCAGTAACAGTATTTATAAAGAAAACTTGTAACTATTAACGTGTTCGTGCAACTAAAATGAATAAATCAAAAGAATGGACATCAAAAGAAACAGTACTATTTCTAGAAACGTATGAACAATATCGTTGTTTGTGGAATCAGAAAATTCAACAGTATAAGGACCAACTAGCACGAAATGAAGCTGTCAGAAGGATAGTTGAAATTATGAAGAAAACAGTTTCTAATTTTGACGAACGAAACCTCGGCAAAAGCAAAAATACGAAGTATACAATTGAATACCATCAAGTACTTCACCATAAAGCACTTCATATATAAATTTAGAAATTGTGCTTTTTGGCAAACGGTACATATATTGCAAGGATGTAGAAGAATCTCCAGAAGCCAAAAATCTTAAAGTTGCTTGCAGTTTTACATGAGCTGGAATGGCATCTCTCAAATGCGTATGTTGTTTTTGTATTTTAGAGGGTACTTGCCTTAACA
This sequence comes from Onthophagus taurus, assembly GCF_036711975.1. Lineage (NCBI taxonomy): Eukaryota > Metazoa > Arthropoda > Insecta > Coleoptera > Scarabaeidae > Onthophagus > Onthophagus taurus. Next base: position 30,616,414 of record NC_091972.1, on the reverse strand, counting down.
AAAACATGACCCCTTTACATAAAAACATGAAACTCTCTTTAGCCATTCTTAAATGATTAACAAATACTTGCTGATCTTCATGGCATAATTCTCTAATTAAAGTACTAGACGCACCTAGGCTATTTCTACGTGCAATCCACGATCTAACCCAGCAACTATGTTTTCGCTGTTTTTTGTTGTTAATAACGTGTGCAGTTCCAAGGAGCAAAATATTTCTAAAGCTTTCCCTTATTCTATTCTTCATATCTTCTTTCGTCGTTGGAATATTATCATACCATTTGCGTTTTGACATATCCCCAAAGGAAGAAGTCGCGGGGAGTTAGATCACGTAATCTTGCTGGTCACGGTATTAGACCTTTACGACCAATCGAACGTCTTCCATATTCAATATTTAAAAAGTTTTGAAAAACATCCCTGAAATAACGTGTAGATGCCCCGTCGTGTTGAAATATCATTTTTAGTCTAGTTTCTAAATCTACATCTTCTAGCAACTCTGGCAACTCTTCTTCTAAAAAAGTTTTGCAAATTTCTCCCGCCAGTATGCCTAATTATTTTACGGTTAAATATTCCGTCCCAAACATTTGAAGACCATACATTTTTTATTATTTGCGCGCCTTAGCCATACATTATTATTATTATCATCTCGGTTTACTAACCCGTTACTTTTAAAAGTAGCTTCATCACTTAATAGAAGAGAATAGATGATACGAAAAGAGGGTTTTCATTCATTTCATCTAAAGTTGTCGTACAGAAAGCTACTCTGTTAGCAAAATTATCTTTCATCATTCAGTTTAGTGAGCTTTTACTCATATCTGTTGCTCTAGCGATCTGTCGTGTACTCACATGCGGATTCTCTTACAAACTTAATAAAAGATTTAATTCGTTGTTCTCTTCTCGAACTACATACGACTTTTTTTGACGTTTAGGTATATTGTGTTAATTAATTATCGTATCCGACGTCATCATTGCAAGTATGCAACCAATTTCACAGTATTCGTATTGCAATACGCCAATCGCGTTATTGGTTGCATACTTGCAATGATGACATCGGGTACGATAATTAATTAACACACTGTATGTCGACACTTCCAATATCTCCAATCTCCAACATCATTGAAATGCATATATTTTATGGCCTACTAATAGAAAAAATAAATAAAATCTACCATTCTTTGCATGATTGTGATTCATTCCGCTCTATCTCACCACCTGCAAGATAGGTATAGAGACATGTACTGAAGATTTTTGGAGAATTAAATTCTATATCTAATAAGCTAATCAAATATTACTATTGTTTTTACTATTATTCACTTTTTGTAACAAATCATCCTATCTTTCTTTCGCCAGAAAACCACTGTTTGCTCTTAGTATTAGTAGTTCTTAGTATCCATAATATTAACTAATTTGGAATTAAAACGTTCAAGCATACCACCCATTATTCAATATTTTATAAAATACGAGAGGGTAGCGAAAAAACGTCTACACGAAATGAGAACTACTACTGAAATCACGTAAATACTTCACTGAAATCACTCACATAAATAAAGAGCAGGCACTATGCAGGGATTTTCTAAAACGAATTTAAGGCATAAAGTGATGCAGCAAAGATGTCACTGGCTGTCGATTTTCTATCGATTTTATTATTGGAATTGGATTTGCCTTTATCGGGATGATTTTGCAAAATGCAAAATTTTACGGTTGATATTTATTTGTTGCTTTTGTTGTTATCCTATATTCTCATAATTAGTTGGGGTCAACTTTTTTAGTTCGTGTGCTGTAAAACTTTGTTCTCATGCCATAGCTGATAACGACATCAGTATGGAATGTATTACAACCTGTCGAAAGAAACACAATCAGCGTTCAATGCGATTCGTACTGAACTTGTTTCAGACGAATCCGATTTCGTCGCGGGTTCGTCATAGAAATGTGCAGAGTCACTCACCGGCTCCGCATTACATTTCTTTGCACGATTATGACATTTTTGCAATCTTGCTTAATTCTTTTCTTAACATGTTCCAGAGGTAAGAATCGATACGAAATCTATGAGCTCCAACTATGGTAACATCATCGTGTTCGTACAGGTTTGCAATAACAAATTTCTTAATTTGAATCTGCAATAATACAGATCACATCGCAACTTAAATTGATAGATAAATTAAGTGTAGAACATGTACTCTTAAAAAAGCATGTCCGTTATTTGGATCAATGATCCTTGCTTGATCCTCTGCCTTAAACTGCAAGTGTTGCATAACAATCAATTGAGACGTGGCTACTTTCCAGAGTTCCTTTGGAAAATTCCTCCAAAAGATTTTCTAACTCGTTTAATATAATAATAATTTAAGATTTTTTTTAAATCAAATTGTTTTAATTATCAGAATTTAATTTGTGGCGATTTTAATTTTCCGATGTTGGATTGCCCTATTGAGCTTGATTTTGGTGTTGTTATTTTTTATAGCTTTCTTCTTTATATCATCATTAAGGTAAATAGTGAGAGAAAGAAGTCGCACAGAAAATTGAAATGATTTTTAAGCCGACCTCACTACTTCACTTCTTATAGTTTGAGACATGTTCAAAATATCTATCCATCTCGACTATATGGAATATGTTAGAAAAAAGCCAAAAGCAGAATCTGATTTGAATTTATTTCATATATGTGATGGGTGAAGTCTAAACGGAGTTATAATGAAGCAGCAAATATCGCTTCCTTTGTGGCAGTGCTTTGAACAGTATATATGATTCTGCAATACTTGCTTTCTATTAAGCAGTATAAGCTATAAGCTCTTCTTATTGCGGATGGCAAGATATCCAATACGGAGTTAATGTAGAGCAACACAAGGGTAAGAACACAAACAGAACGTAAAGATTACACACGATCATACCTACACTTCAGATCGTGTAAAAGAGATACAGAGACAGAGGGCAGAGCTGTTAGAGCAGCATTAATATAGATATAGCAAATATGGCGGAAAAATTATAACACAGGTGGAATACAAAGTTTACAAGTATATATTCATTAGTTAGTCTGACTCACGGAGTTAAGAGTAGTTTTTATCTTCTTTCTACTTATAGGATCTTTATGAAACGTGAACATGAAAAGCTGATTTGAGACTGTTATCTACCTTGATTTCTACAAAAGGAAAAATCAACTTCTTTTCTATTATCTACTGTTTCGAAATAGCTGAAAAATCCACATGTTAGACAAATTCTGTATTTTTGGATGAGGAGCAGCATTGACGAATTGTATGTGCAATGACTAGAAGTTGTGATATATTTGTAGTATTCATTTTCTACTAAAGGAGCTTGAAATCTCACTCAAGTACCATTATTGACGTGTAATATATTTTTAATCGCTCTATGAGAAGTTACATTTTATTAGAGGAAAATCCTAAGCGTGTTAAGGTGGCAATTCCGGATGGATTAACTAACTAGATAGAAGATCCAAAAGAAAATATTTTTAGTTTTGCTTTCCGCAATCTTTTACAAAGGTTATTCTTGAATGAGAGGTGGAATCAACTATACTCGTTGGATCCGCAATACGATTGACAAAAGAGTTATTTGTGATATTATTTACGAAGATTGAATATGCTTTAAGTCATAAAGTTCTTTACAATAAAATAATTGTAACCATCGATACTGTGGATGTTGAATATGCAGATGATATTACCGCTATTGTCAATGGAATCTGCCTATTTAAAGTTTCAAAAGCCCTCCTTTGAAAAGTACCTTTCAATCATAGTCATCTGAAAACGAAATTAAAAAGACTTCACTCAACCAACTAAACAAATTTTCGAAAACAGTTCAATATCTAAGATTAGAAATAAACTTACATAATCCTTGCGAAAAACTTTTGTTGTCAAAGAAATTTTTACAAAGTATGGATCTCCACGTGACCATGATTACACCTATCCGTAATCTGTCCGAAACAACAGCCGGACAAAGAACGTCTAACAAACCCGTTTTGTAAAATCACATTTCGTTGTGAAAAAATACATTTTTTATTGTTATTCGGTTTTTAAAATCGTCAATTGTTATCCATTTACTTGAATAATGTGTATAAAATCCATATTTTGAAAAATTTTAATGTAAAAGTCAGAAAATGTAAAAAATATCGTCTACTTTTCATGTTTTTACTGTTATACATTTGAAATTATTTATATTAGGTACATCTTGATACCTCAATAATATTTTAAGATGAGGTTAAGAAAAAATCGATGTTTCATTTTTGAACGATTACATAGGTTTGTTCTTAGAAATGTTTCTAACTGAATGAATATTCGTTTTATAGTCATTCATGTACAATAATGTACTCATATTTCAGTTTTCATTATTTGAAATGTGGGAATGAAAGCAACGTAAATTAGTAATAAAAGCTGGGTGAGTGTTAAGAGCAATAAAACACGTATATCAAAGTACACATTGAAGGTTGATTATTAGAGATTTATTTGTAAAGCGGTTGACTTGATTTGATTTAAAGATATAAAGGTTTATTGATGGTTATTGTATTCTCGATATTAAGAGAAATTGTGTTGGGGTTGTTACGACTAAATTTATTGATTCCGTTTTCAAGGATTTATAGAAGGTATCGTTTGTATATAACATTTTTAAATTTAAGTTTGAACAAAAGTTATGGTTCATAAATTTAATATTTTACAAAATTGTTTTTTTTTTTGTAATTTGTTATTTCTAATAAATTTTCCCCTAGTTTTGTTACTTTGAAAGGATAATGATGTAATCATTAAACATTGTTTTAAAATTTAGCAAAGAAATCCTTGGTAATTATGGCTCCATATTATGTTATCATAGAATCCTGTGACTGTAGTGTGGATCTTGTTGTAGATTTATAGAACAAATTTATGCAGAAAAATGTCTACAATACAAGTATTTAAAAGCGATCTTATGTTGTTAATTTTATTAATATTAGGTATTAATCATAAATAAAATAAACTTATTTTAAGTAATTTCTATGTATTTGTAGAGTGGTTGAATGATTCACATCTTCACGTAATCTGAATGCGTTTATCATTTAAGAATGTTTGAAGAAAAAGCATTTTTAGTTCCTGGAATCAACTAAATCTATTAACGCCCACTTGATAAATTTATCCGATAGATAATTACCATGGTTACAGCGGTTTTAAGCGCCAATTTATCTATCGGATAAATTTATCAAGAGGTGGTAAAAGTGAGCCTAAACAAATATAGAACGTAAATTTGCACATTATTATTTTTTACTATAAAAATATATATCTATATCGTATATCCGTGAAAATAAAAATATTTCAGTTATATACCCAAAACTATATCACAATCGTAAATTAGTCATAGCATGTTAACTCGAATGTAGGTGGATTTACGATCCGATTAACGTTTTCAAAACAAAACCAACATGTTGGTAAATTAAAAACCGATAAATTTACCGCACGAAATATTCTGAGTCACATATCTTGACGTATATTTGTGAAGCATTCTTTATGAACAGAAAGAATGCATAAATCTTAATAAAGGAGGTCAATGAGTTTAAAAAATATAAAATTGACAAAACTTAATAGGAACAAAAGCAAGATTGTACACATCACAAACGAAGAAGGAAGAGGAAACTTAATTCTAAGAATAGATGGATTACGACGACAGCTAGTAGAAATATACGATATATCTGGGTACCATTAGTAAAGATAGTAAGATAGATTAAGAAATGCGCAATAGCAAAAGCAAGAAGGGTCTGTTTGCAGATAAATAATACCCTGTTAGATAAGAAACAACTACGCACTAAATCAAATTTACATCTATACAAAATCATACCACACCACATACGTGTGGGAAACTTGGACAGTGTTAGACAGACACAAATCGAAAATAGGAGCATCACAAAAGTATCTGCCAAAAATAGCAGGAAGAACCAGAGGAGACAGAATACGAAACAAGAGCATCAGAGAAAAACTTGAGAAGTGTTTGAGAACTGTAGTAGAGGAGATGGAAGAGAACCCCACCTGATTCGAATGAATGAGGAAAGAATACAAAATAAAATTTTCAATATAAAACCAGAAGATGAAGATGGGGTAGACCAAGAAGAAGGAAGTGGCGTTTAAAAGGGGGAAATATGTCGTCGAAGGACGAAGAATAGCTGGAGATAGGAACACCTACAGAAGATGGATCCAAGACTCAATACCGTGAAATGGAAAAAGGACAAGAGAAAGATGAAAAATTTTATATTGTTAATATAATTATCTTCTATGATTGATTAGGAAATGATCGCATATCGAAAATATGAATTTTATTTTCTACGCAAAACCGATTTGTTATTTTTCTTTGCAAAATTAAAATCACTGTTAATAGCCACAACTCAACGGTAAATCAATCACTTTGTTCAAAATTAGTTTCGATTAGAAACATCCGTTTCAGTGTTTGAGTAGTTTGTGGATTAATATAATTTATGTGACAATACATTATGTAAATCTACTATTAGTTGATATTAACTCATCAACTAATGTAACTAAATACTTAAATGAAACTCGTCAATAACGAATAGTATGAAAGCGAAATAAATCACTATTGACCTAATAAACGCCATAGAATATAGCTGAAAGAACGCCACCAACTAAGATATAAAATCCCCAAAACAGCAATGAAATCCTTAAGTAGACCAAGCTTGGTCTTTGGAGGAATCCCGGTTGGAATTAATTTCCTTATAGTTTTTCTTCTATTTCATTATTACAATCCTAGACCACATGATTATTGTCTCTGCTCGTTGCCACTATTGTATAAAGTAAATTCAGTAATACCCTGTAATATTCTTGGAACTGATATGCGGTATATTTTCTGCCGAGATTTTTACTTTCATACAACAGTATTTTCAGTTAATTATATCCCCAGATAATTATAGTGTTTTTATATTTGTTTTATATTTACTTATATGTACATATATGTTTTGAAATGTTTGGCGAAAAATATGCTGCAAAAATTAATAATATTTCTATGTCTAACCATATCGTAAGTTAACGAATTCTGGCTGTAGCAACTCAGCAGCGCAGCAACTCATAAAGATATTGTAAAAACTTATTGTAAGCTTCATTGTAAATAATTGGCTACATTGACATGAATGAAGAATTAAGATATTATTAATATATAAATAAAGAATAGTGCTGTTAAGACGCGTATTTCTCTACTATTCAATAAAACAGGATCAGAGCATACAAATTTATACTATTCACACATCTACGTTGACTTTCAAAGGGTAATGTACTCAAAAAGTTATTCGACCTAAGAGTAGAAATAGAGACATCATGAATAAGAAATGGTGGGAAGGGGATGGAGGTAAACGTCGAGGAGACAAAGATTATGAAAATTTCACATTTATCCATGTTGCAAGTTAAATAATTAAATTAAATGATTTAAAAGAAGAACTTCTTTTACTTTACCAAATTTATTCGGGTTTCAACCCCATCATCAGTCTGAAACTATAAATACATATAGATATAGATACATGAAAATAGACAAGCATACACGTTTAAATATTAAATTAATGTTAAAAAAAACTTACAGTCAATAAAACTATATAAAACACATAATATTGATGTAAAAATATACATGTCACAAAATGAAAAAACTTAAATTAGACATATAACATTCGAACATTTTTATAAAATAAATTCCAAGATGGACATTATTGGCCAAGAGAAATTTCAAGACTAAGGTCCAATATAGAAGAAAAACCCCTTCTTTAAAACAAGTTCGACGAGTGCACAATGGGAACAGAAACCAAAAAAAAATTACTCAGAAACTAGTTTCTGATTTAATTAATAAATAAATTTGGCAAGCAAAAGAAGTTTTTCTTTTAAATCATTTAATTTAAAGATTATGAAGTTCTGTAAGGGGGAGAAGAAGAGGGAGGAGTGGAGGTGGAAGGAGTCAGAGAGTATACGTACTTACCTGGGATATGGGTTCTCAAAGGGTAATAACCTTGAGTAATAAGGTCGGGTCGCACGTGATTGCTGTGGCAAAAAGGGGTGATGGGACAGGATTGGGGATGGAGCGAGAGAACTTTTGGGAGGGATGTGGGAAAAAGAAAAGTTATGTTTGAGGGCTTGGTAAGGGGCGCAATGATGTACGGCGCAGAAGTAATGGGATGGAGAGAACAAGGAATGCTGGAGGATCTGCAAACAAGGTATTGGAGATGATACTAGGATTAGCGAACGAGACTTCAGGGTACATAGTGAGGGAAGAGGTTAAGGTGGATGTAATAGGGGTGGGGGCTGGAAGAAGAGCAATGAAATTCGAAGAAAGGATAGAAGGAAGGCCGCATTGCAGGATCCTGGGAGAGTGCTAGAGGGAAATCAAGGAGAAAGGTTGATGTATGGGGAGGGAGATAGGTAAGGATATTACCGGAGAGTGGGATCGGCAATGAAAGAGTGGAAAGAGATGAAATGTGGGCAGAACCTAGGGATAGGACTGAGGGATACAGAGGCAGGAGAGAAGGTCACTGATACGGGAAAGGAGATATGGGGAGATAGTGACAGAGAAACTGCCAAAGTATCTGTTAATGGAAGGGGACGAGGAAGGGAAGAGATTCGTGACCAGATTCCGCTGTGGCAATGAAGAGAGAGGGAACAAGTAGTGGGCGGACGATGTAGAGAGGTAGTCTAACTGAAAAAATTAGAATTTTATATGTTCCCATATTTTTATCAAGTTACTGAAGTAAAAATATCACCTTATGGAATAATTTCGAGTGCATCAACCTGCACGAGATGTTGCACGACAAAGCAATAAACATACTTCTTCCATTTTCATCTACATATCTAACACAAACTGGATTTTCAGCTCTAATTGGTATCAAAACTAAATCCAGAAATCGACTTGGAGATATGGATTCTACATTAATGAATTAAGAAAATCAATTTAAACATTGATAAAATAATTGTTGATAAAATTATTTCGTGTGGGTTGCAATATAAAAAAGGTTGTGAAATACTGATCTAGAGCAATTCAGAATTAAAATTATTAAACACTTTCCTAACTATAACGCAGAGATGATCATACATTACGCCGAAACATAATTTTTTAACTGAAATATATTGTTTGAAATATTTTATTTGAAAATTTATTTACTTATTATTACTAATAGTTGAATAAGAGTTCTTTCTTAGCTATAAAAGACCAACTATTTTATAGTACCCTATTACAATTTTTTTTTAAATTCCAGTAATTCAGTTTTTATACCATTAAATTCCACAAAATATGGCAAACTGACACCTTTATACTCAAATAAAAGTAGCTTACTACCTGACTCATACCTCTAGTTATTGCTGCCGACTCATGTGTGCTGGAGGTTTTAAATCAACTACTTAGGACACATGGGTACATTGGTCGTAAAACCGAGTTACGGGGAACTTCGCCAGAAAGTGGTATCAGAATCTATCGAGGTTATCTCGATAATAAAATATACCCCCAAAATATTACAGTGAAAATAATTGGCTATTTCGCTAATGTTATAATATATACGCACATCATAATTCTCATTAAATGATCATGAAGGTAATTTAATTAACTCATGCATATTCGTTGAGTTATAAATAAGCACAACAAATTAATTCAATAAAATATATTTCAATGTATCATTTATTATTTAAAAGTATCTATGAGATTCATTATTTGATGAACAATTTTCGTTATATTCGTAATTCGTTTTTAATCGAATTAGGGCCAATTCGGTTTCCGATATTTTCAAACATAACCCATTCGTTAGCAAATTATGATTGATTTAATTTTTTCGTGGCATTAAAGTGCATTGAATTATCAACCACCAACCAAATCAATTGAATGAATGATGTTAATTATATTAATAGCAGTTTTGCGCACACGTTATCATTGATACAATGAATTGTTAATTATTCTGCGATATCGATTATGAGACAACGAATATTTGTTTGTTGATCCTTTAACCCCGCACATAGGGCGAATATTAATTTTAAAGAAAGACTAATTACCTATCAACATAGATAAAAAAGAATTCGATTTTAGCATTTTTACTTGCACTCAACGAATTATGTACTTAAAAAACTTAAAACGGAACATAATTGGAATCTTTTTCAATCCGATATTGCGGAAATTATCAATGATTCCACTGCCTCATGATAAGAAACGTTTATATAAAGGGTCATTTGTTTTTGACATAACTACATTAAAGTTTATCGTAGTAGTAAACCGATTTAACTCGTATTTTCCTTACACTGAATCTGCAATCCAACGATGTAAGTTCACAAGTAGTGACACTAAATTCGTTTTGGCACGTGATACCAAACGTTTTTGAAAGATCGTTATACTGATACAAGATTAGCCCATCGAAATTTATAACATTCACATTCTTTTAGTTGTAGTTCCTTCGTTTTCAAACCGTCTAGTGGTTTCAAGGAAATATTATATTTCGCTTTTCGCTGGATTTATTGCTTAACTTCTACATTTTTTTGTATTATTTATTATGTTTCGATTTTCATGTTTATTAGTAACGTCACCTTTAAATAAAAGGTGGTATAAACTTCTTCTTATCGAGGAAACGAACAATGGTATGTATAAGCTCTCTTGGTTTGATATCTCATAACTCTTTGCCCATTTATAATGAGTTGTTGAACTATGTTTTGCATAGAAAGTTTACCTAAGTTTTTTAGTGGGTAAATCTGCAGAATTGATTACAGAAGGAAAGACAAACACCGAATTATCATTACTGGCAAGTATGGCAGTATTAGACCAACATTACTTCTTCCTCACATCTTTATGTAAAGGTTATTTAATCTATGCAATTTCACGCTCTAATAGTGGTTAACTATTTTACAAACAAATGAGTTTTTGTATGGACAACTTGTCCAAATAATTTTGCTTAGGGGTCATCCCGTGTGACTGGTTCAAAAAAGTCGATATATAGTTAATCCAACCATGCTTGGATTAACTATATTTCGATTTTACTGTTTAACTACGCCTGCCTTCAGCATTTACTACCATTTACCACATTTTGCACCATATTTTCTTTTCCTATCGCCCAACGTTGGTGTTTTAACTTATTATGGTAAAACCCACGTTGTTTTTAAAAATTTCAATTAAAAACTTTTAATCTTTCAATATTTAATACATCGTTGGTTCGTCGTCGTTATTTGATAAAGAATTTTCCATATGATCGCTTTTCACCTTTGCATCATTTTTAGTTTGATTCATTTTTATGTTATTTTTAACTATAATATTATAATTAATTGTTATTATTCTAGTCGTACTTGAAGATGCTTTTACTAAAAGCAAAACACTCTATCTAGTAGTGAAATAAGAAAATAATAATATCATCGTGGATTATATTTCTTTTATTCTATGAATATTCACCATGATGAACATGGAGGCCATAATTGCCAATTTACATTTACATCGTGGATTACATTTCTTTTATTCTATGAATATTCACCATGATGAACATGGAGGCCATAATTGCCAATTTACATTTTTGAAGTAGTATATACTTTGGCATAAATCGAGAAATGGACACAGGTCGATCCACGATGATTGTCTATTTTTAAATTCGGTACTACAATGTTCGCTCATAACATAACATAACTCATGTTATGTTTAAAAATTTTAACTTTGTGTGAACCGCATAAACCTAAATCTGTAGGGTTTGTAAATTCTTTTTAATTCACGAAATAACGAATATCCCATTGGAAACATACAGGATTTAGATTAAATATGTATCAAATCGCCAATTAATTATTTCAATGCATACTAAACTGCAAAGTTGTATTGGTGACAATGATTTAATATTTATGATAATATGAAACTGTAATATTATTTTTAATATTTATTGCTACAATTGATTTTATTGCGCACTTGTTTTATTTAATTTATTTATTAGAACTAAACCTTGAATATGTTCTGAAATTCACTATTTTTAGTTGATTTATAGTTTTTATAGTAGTTTAATTTTAGAAAATAAATCGTTTTTATATTATGTAATAAATATCCAATTACTGAGTTTATTTTCCTTTCAAATTTATTTTCTTATTCTATGATATTTTTTCAATTATATTATTATTTCGAGAAAAAAGTGTTATTTCGGAAGGATCATTAATTACACACAGCTTTTACGAGCAACATCGGTTCATCCTATTTTTCCAGGGTGAATGTATGTATAGTTACATGCGAGTTACAATAGACGTAAAATTTCTGACCTTTTTTATCTCAAAAAGATAATGGTATAAAAGCACACCACGATGCTTTGTGCTTTAATTTATTATCTCACATTGGTAAAACTCACCGCGCTCTAATTATTATGAATGCAATTCTTTATAATAATTAAGAGAAGTGCGAATATAACATCAATCTTTGTTTAATTAATAAGATTATTATATTTATTTGTGTTTTATAACATTTTTGTATTTTATAATTAAACGACTTTGAATCGACATGACAACTAAGAGACGTTAACGCTGGGCTTGATATGCAAGTAAAATTACAGAGACTGGAAATTAAAAGTCGATATACAGAAGAAAATATGCTTGGATTTTTTTATAAATGTATGTGTTTAATAGTGTCCCGTATTATCTTACTAGATGGCTCAGATACCCCTTCTTCCATGAATATGATATCACGTCTTGTAACTAATTGAAGCAAAATACTATTTTAAGACTATTAACTCTTTATGTTTAATACAGAATGGATGGCTGCCGACCTTTCCATTAGCGTTCATCTCCAGAGTTATTGATTGAAATGGGATAAGAGTCATATTTTTAAATGCTCGCGTTAACTAATTTGTTGCAATTTATACAGGGTGAGGTTTTTTCCATGTTTAGTATAGAGATCTTGAAAAGTAGCGGAGATTAAATAGGGGAAGAACTGCAGTTCTCAAAGAAACTCACCCTGTATATAGCTTCAAGAACAAACAATGACTTCAGAATTTGAATGGATTTTCTTTCAAAACAATGATTTTGAGCAGATGTTGAAGTTCTTTAATGACACTCCCATTCTGAGAAACTTATTAAATACTGAAGAACTGCACAGTCGACAAAGAAATTTAAAATTGATGGTGAAATTGGTGGTATGATTCATCAATTAGATAGTTAATGTACTGAAATATGTAATAGCTCTTGGCGTAACTGTATTATCAAATCTTCTCATCTTATCTCTGAAATCATATATATTTATTGAATTAATCGATGTTAATACGAAATTTAATAACGTTAAACAGTAAGATGATTTTTAAGTTATTTTGATATACAATAATATTCAAAGGGTCAGGTAGGGTGAAGTTCTTGTTCGGTTTGTCAATCTATTAGAAAAAATAAAGATATTCTTGAATGAAAAAAAAAGACAACAGTTACGTTTCATACGAATTTTCAAATATGAAATGCTGAGTTAATTCAACAAAAAGCAGGGAGATGGACAATTTGTAGAAATGATATTTGACGAAGGAAATGTAAGTAATTCTGTAATGTCTAAAAATTTATAAGCGAAATCGTAAAATTTTTTCTTATCACAAAAACATTTTCAAAACATTGGTAACAGTTTTTACAAAACGATTTAATTTTTAAAATTGGTCTTTCATAAAGGATTTAATCAACTTAAAAGTTGGGAAAATAAATTTCATTTTATTTTGTATCTACACAAAACGCATTTCAAAACAATCGAGTTATTTGAATTTATGTAACTAGATATCTATATGGAAAAATAAATTTGAAAGCTTGATTGAAACAATTTTATATTAAGAAGAAATTTACTTAAAAATTAAACCCAATTCTTAAAAAAGTTCGCTATAATTGCTGTAGTGGCTAGAATATCTGACTTTCACTGAGGATATTTTCCCGATATCGTAATTGTAATCAACATTGTTTGTTATTGTTTTTCATATTTTTAATATGTATTGATGTATAAATATCAATAATATTTATATATAATATATAAATATATATATATATATATATATATATATATATATATATATTAATTAGCTTCTTTATTAATATTTAATATTAATCATGACTTTTATTTCTTAGACCAAACAGAAAAATAAGAATAAAAAAAAACTTCCGATACCGGGAATCGAACCCGAGCCTCCTGGGTGAAAGCCAGGTATCCTAGCCACTAGACCATATCGGAGACCTGAAGATGGTTCTGCCAGAAAAAATCACTTAACACTTACCGCTGCAGTGGTACAAAAATAAACCACCTAAATTTTCACCCAACTGACGCAGTGGTCTATAATGTAGACCACCAATTCAAAATTATTTTTCTACTTTCGCAGCGTCAAAAATGTACTGCATTATTACACGAATAAACCTGTTTAGCGCATAGCGGGCGAATTTAAAGTTAAATGGTTATAGTTCGTATATGTCTCTACAAATTGTGCACACATTTATCAAAAATAATGTTTTATTTGTGTTTTTTTTTATTTGAAAGAGTGTTACATCAGTTCAGGTAAGTTGCATACACCCATACCTCGCTTTACGGCCTAGATACGTTCCACGAAACTTGGCCGCATAGTAAAAAGCCGTATAAGAAATCAATTATTCTAATACATCGAAAAAAAGTTTTTTTTGCCGTTATAGCGAAACATTTTGGACCGTAAATCGAAAACGTGCCTTAATTGAAGAGGGCCGTTATAACGAAATGCCGTATAAAGAGCGGCCGTATAGCGAGGTATGGGTGTATATTGTTTTAAAAATATATAGTTTTGATAAACAGTAATTATTTTGATTATCTGGTAATGTCCGGCAATGACGATTTATCATTTCCTCTAGTAGGAATGAGTCGAGAGCATTTTGAGAATGACTTGGAAAAAGACCTATACGCTTGTTCTTTTCCGTTTGGTGACGAGTCAGATTTAGAGGATATGAAGATATAAATACAAATATTGATATTTATTCCAGTGAAAATGATTCAGATAATAACAAACCTTTATCTGTACTTCAAGCAAGAATTAAAAAAAAAATTAACTACAGTTATCCAGCCACCAATTTGGGGTAAAACGGAAAGACTTTCTTCACCTCGCCCTTTTAGCCAAATCAGCGGTGTTCACATAAATCATATAGTTTTTTAAACAAACTTATATGCCTAGCAAGAACAAATGCGTACTGTAAACATTACAGGAGAACGACGCGCGAAGAAATAAATGGCTTTCTAGGAATAAATTTACTTATGGGGATCAAGCATTTACCAGGTCCAGTGCACCAGATTTACGTGATTTTTACATTAGCTCCCTTATGACGCAAAAAAGATTTGGTTGGCTTGTAGGACACTTACATATCAATGATACCTCTGCTATGCCTAATAGGGTTTCGGAATATTTTGATCGTCTTTATAAAGTACGGCCGTTGTTAGATCATTTAGAAAAAGCTTTTAAATATTGTCTTTTA
Organism: Onthophagus taurus; assembly: GCF_036711975.1. Classification (NCBI taxonomy): domain Eukaryota; kingdom Metazoa; phylum Arthropoda; class Insecta; order Coleoptera; family Scarabaeidae; genus Onthophagus; species Onthophagus taurus. The sequence continues at coordinate 30,601,040 of NC_091972.1, read as the reverse complement.
CCAAGTGAAGTATTAGCCTTGGACGAGTCGATGATCAAATTTAAAGGTAGAAGTGTGCTAAAACTGAAAATTCCAAGATCAACTTATGAGACAGAGTCTAGGGTTGTGTACAAGCTTGTTGAGGGTCTTGAACAAAAAAACCATACAATATTTTTTGATAATTTTTTAACAGTGTGGAACTAATGTAAAATTTAGAGCAACGTGGGATATATGCAGTTGGAACAGTGAATGTATCTCAAAAATATTACCTAATTTCAAAACGGACAAGCAGCTCCAAAGAGTTGAATTCGACTGGTACACAAGTGATACAAAACTATTTGCACTAAAATGGAAAGATAAAAGATCAGTACACTTTTTATATCAAATTATCACAATCCTGAAGATTGCACGAAAGTTAATAGAAGAGAAAAAAATGGAAACATATTGGAAATATTGTGCCCAAAAGTGCTAACTGATTATAACGCCGACATGAACAGTGTCAATAAATTCAATCAACTTTTAGCCAGCTACAAAATAGATTGTCAAAGCAACAAATGGTGGCATCGTATATTTTTGTACTTCCTAGATACTTCTATGGTAAATGCATATTGCCTATATAAAACAATGAATCTGCCTGATAGATTAACGGCAAAAGATTTCAGGAGGGTTGTTGTAGCCGGTCTTGAAGGCCCAGTTTTAATATCTAATTCCAAAAGGAATAAGAAATCACAACCAAAAACACAAAATAAAAAATCAAAGCCGTTTGTACCAGAAAGTGTGCGATTAAATTCTGTTGCGCATCAGCCTAAGCGTGGAACAAGAAGAAGGTGCAGTGTATGTAGCACCAAGGCAAAGCCAGTGCGCACTGACTGGCTATGTAGTACTTGTCAAATACCACTTTGTTTACAGAAACTAAAATCCTGTTTTTAAGCTTATCACAGTAAATATTTTTTTTATTTTTATTTTATATTTAAAGAATATATTTTTGTTTTTGTCATGATTATTGTCGTTTGCTGAACATCTGAAAGAAACTTTTACATCAGACAGTCCAACAACTATGCTAAATAGTGTCCCTAGCGTATTTCAAAGTGATCAGCGGAGTAATATACCATATCGAAGCATATACAACTTGAAGCTAATACTAATAACGGAATACTATACATATTAAATATCAAGCCAGTTGAAAAGGTGTTATTATGAACACTATTTCTTTAATAAGCAATTTAAATTTATATTTAATTACTGTGGTTTTTGTAATGTATTGTTTATCGATAGCGGGTAAACTCCGTCAATGCTGTTATTGGGAATATTATCATATGAAATAATAAAAAGGTAATTTGTAACTCATGCAGTTTATAATGAAATAATATTTTCGTTGTAAATTTCTATAAGCTTACAGATTTCAAAAATAATAATTGTTCTTTTTTACGCCTCACTTTGGTGAAGCATTTTTTGTTTCACTCACAAACACATTGATTATTCCTATTTATAAGACCTTTGCGTTAACGTAATTTCCTCAGAACTAATGACGCGTGGGCTCATAAATCAAAAACCGTTTTATTCTATAGAAAATAAACAAAATATTATGCCCCAAAGAGTTTTAGAACCCAAAGATAACCCAAAGAATATCAGATTTTTAAACCGTGTCCCAACAAAAATACACCGAGTTAAAATTTTGATTTTTTTTGTTAAATATTATTTTATTTGAACATTCTACTTTATAACAAAAACTGTACAAAATGACTTCGAACGAATACAGAAAATATATCAATTTAATTTAAATTAGTTATATAAAAATTTCGTGAAATATCCACAGGGCATAATATTTTGTTTATTTTCTATAGAATAAAACGGGTTTTGATTTATGAGCCTAGGCGTCATTACTTCATTAACGCAAAGCTCTTATAAATAGGAATAATCAATATGTTTAGTGAAATAAAAAATACTACACCAAAGTAAGGCGAAAAATCGAAAATTATTATTTTTAGACTCTGTAAGCATATAGAAATTTACAACGAAAATATTATTTCATTATAAAATGATTGAGTTACAAATTATCTCTTTATTATTTCATATGGTAATATTCCCAATAACAACATTGACGGAGTTTACCAGCTATCGGTAAACAATTCATTACAAAAAGCTCAATAACTAAATATAAATTTAAATTACTTATTAATGACATAGTGTTCCTAATACACCTTTTCAACTCATTTGAAATTTAATGTGTAGAGTATTCCGTTATTTACCTTCAAGTTATATATGCTTCGATAGACATATTATTGTTTATACATATACTTCGCATATGCTAGAAAATAAAGATCATTTATCGAAATTGCAGTGTGAAAAAGTGTACCTTGATCTATTACACCACCTGTTATTGATGTTTCATACCCTTTCAAGATAATTTCAGTAAATGTGTTGTTCTTTGTTGACCATCTATTGTAAAAAGAAATCAGCATGTATTTAATTTTGAATTTACTCATCCTTGCTTTTTTTTGGTAGAGACGTTAAAGTTTGCCATTCTATGCTCTGACGCTTTCCAGGTCCTCAACACCCAAATCTTGTTATTAGTTGTGTCAAATTGCGCAAGATTTTTCGTTTCGCAGTGTAAAAGTTTCTATGCGCTTTGAACTAGTCCGAAGAATAAGTTATAACTAGAAAAGATTGTTTCACGAAAGTATTTTGTGTTCAGATTAAGGTTATAAAATTCGTATTTAAAACTGTATTAACAGATTTTTTCTGGCAGAACCGTCTTCACATATCCGATATGGTCTAGTGGCTAGGATACCTGGCTTTCACCCAGGAGGCTCGGGTTCGATTCCCGGTATCGGAAGATCTTTTTTTATTCTTATTTTTCTGTTTGGGCCAAAAAATAAAAATCAGGATTAAACTTAAATATTAATAAGGATATAAATAAATAAAGCTAATTAATTTATACATCAATAAATGTTATAAATATGAAAAACAAAACGATAACAAGCAATGTTGATTACAATAATCACGATATGGGGAATGTCTTCTCAGTGAAAGTTAGATTATCCACTGCAGCAATTATAGCGAACCTCTTTAAGAATTGGGTCTAATTTTGCTCCTTTTTTTGCTGTAATGTTAATACTGTAATAGATACTGTATGCATGTCGTATAATAAAGTTGATAAAAATACACTTAAAGTGCAATCTATTGTTGCTTATTTTTCTGTAATTGTTTCTATAACACGTTTTTCCTAGTTATTCATTTCCTAATTTATTTCTGTTGGTACAGTATTCTTTAGAGAAACAATATCACATGAATATGCGGATTCGAACTCGTTAAAAGAGCATCAAGTAAATTTCTTCTTGATATAAAATTGTTTCAATAAAGCTTTCAAATTTATTTTTCCATACAGATACATAATGCTGCTTTAAAATGCAACTCATCAAAATGCTATTTCCACAAATACCTAGTTACATAAATTCAAATAACTGGATTGTTTTGAAATGCGTTTTGTGTAGATACAAAATAAAATTAAATTTATTTTCCCAACGTTTAAGTTGATTAAATCCTGTATGAAAGACCAATTTTAAAAATTAAATCGTTTTGTAAAAACTATTACCAATGTTTTGAAAATGTTGTTGTGATAAGAAAAAATTTTACGATTTCACTTATAAATTTTTAGTCATTATAGGTATAATTATGTACTTACATTTCCTTAGTCAAACATTATTAGTACAATATACAAATTGGCCATCTCCCTGCTTTTTGTTGAATTAACTCAAGATGTGTAATAATGAATTATAGCATTTAACCTATCAAGAATATCTTTATTTTTTCTAATTGACAAACCGAACAAGAAGTTCACCCTACCTGAGCCTTTGAATATTATTGTATATAGTTCAAATTTTCATTATCTTTTCACTTTATTTAATTTTTTAAATAATTTAACCCTTTAAAATTTAACTTGTAATATTTTCAATTTTGTTAGAATATTTTGAATTTTCTCTTTCTTTCTTTGTGCAACATTTTGCTATTTTACTGAAGATTTTTGTTACCATTCCAATCTTACGCAAGTTTTGCCCCTAATTTTACGACGGTAAATATTTTTATTATAATTTTTCTTTAATTAAGATTTTATTATTTTATAGTTTAATTTTACAGTCGTGCTTGAAGACGACTCATTAATTCGAGTCGAAACAATATTGTAGCACTGAAATTTATCAATAAATTTTCATCATAATAATATTACATTTTTCAATTTTTAATATAATGATGAACCTGGAGAAATCATTGGCTAATATTAATATTGACTGCACTAGATTAAATAAACTTTATTTAAAATTATCAATATCAGGAAGAAAATAAGTACAAAATTATCGAATTTAATGTGACACTTGTTGTTGTCTTTCGGACGATAATTTATTTATACGTGGTTCGATATTTGAAACTTTTAATCGTACGCACGCAGTGGACAAGTCGATACCGAGGCGATTTTTATTCTTACTTTTAATAAAATTTATTGTCGAAAACAATGTTGATCCAAACATTATCAAAAGAGCTCTTGTTAACTTTTTCATCGACGTTAGCGAATTAGACAACGAGTTCCATTTAGTTAAAATAATATTTTCAGTGCTTGTTGTTGAAATATATATTCGTTACAATTTTCCAGATCTTGTAATTTTTTTCTAAGTTTACGTTTAGTTCTGCAAATTTATTCGTCCATACATGTTTTGAAATTCGAAAGAAGATAATTTAAGATCTTCAAATTTAAGTTTGTGTAGTAAAATGACAAACTGTAAAGTTTCTCTCCATTTTACGAAATTGAGAGAATCTTTCATCAAATATTTCCTTAGATTCGCTACTACTGAAGAATAGTATTTTAAGACTCTATTAAATTTTGTTTTCGATATTGCTAGCAAAATAGGACGATGTTCTTTTATTGATGGAAAATACTCCAATTTTCCAAGAACCAGGTCATTTGAATATATGTCTAGCTTTGTTACAAATGCTTTAAGAATTTCGTACATTGTTAAGACGATTTGATCACGGCCTTGAAGATTCGTATTTAGCTCATTAAAGTGCACTGACAAATCACAAAAGAACATGAGATCATTCAACCAGTTCAAATTTATAAGTTCTGGAAACACTTTACCCCTTTCATCTAAGAATGACCTAATTTCGTTTAACAAATTAACGAAACGTTTCAAGACTTGACCTCGACTTAGCCAACGAACGTTATTATACATAACCAAACCCGAATACTGAGCATCCACTTCCTCCAATAAATTTGAAAATTGCCGTTTAGCAACAGTATGTGCTGCAATAAAATGAACAACTTTCGTTACAACGGAAAGCACATGTTCAAAATAATTTATAATGTCTTTTGCCCAAAGTGCCTCTTGGTGCACAATGCAGTGAAATTCGACCAAAGGGTGTTCTACTTCTTTTGTTAGAAGCTTAATGAAACCAACATGTTTTCCTATCATACTTGGAGCTCCATCAGACGTTACGGATACGATCTTCTTTAGGTCAACATTCAATTCAATAAATTCTTTCTTAACTTCATTCATAATATCAATACCGGTAGTTCTTCCTCTTAGTGTCATTAATTTAATCAATTCCTCGATCATCATATTCCAAAAGTGTATCTGACAATAACTGCAAGTCGGGCAAGTCCGGTGACATCTATGCTCTCGTCCAAAGATATAGAATACATTTCTGAATTTTTTAAATCGGACGAAAGTTGATCGCAAACATCTTTGTTCAGTAACAAGATTCTATCTTTTACCGTATTCCTACTTAACGGCAATTCTTAGATACGTTTAATTATAGAGTCCTTATTTTCAAAATCGTCAAATAGGCTGTCCGAGCACACTAGAAAAGATTCTTTCAAAAAGTCGCTATCTGACAGTGGTTTCCCATGTTTTGCAATACAGTATGACAAATGATAACTCGCCGCAGTAATACTGTTTTTAGGACAAAATGTAGATTTGAAAATAGAAGTCTATACCTGGCATTCCTTTAATTTCCTATTAAAAATTTCAATCTTTTCTTCTTCAGACAGCGACAACAATTTTTTGTGATTATTTTCAAAATGGCATTTTACGTGAAAATAAAAAAAATAAAACTACGTGAAACAACAGTTTCGTTACAATTAACACATAAAACTTTTTCATCTTTTTCTATGACCCCGAATTTTGAAACCACTCCTTGTGATATGATTTTCCACTTCCATTCGCTACGCTTCCATACTTTCGTTTCAGGGTCTTCGACATATCACCATTCACATTAAAAACACACGAGAAATATGTATCTACTAATCACAGCATTGGCAACTGGCAGCGTGGACGAAAGGTTGTAAATCGTAGGGTAGAACTATGGTAGCGCCATCTAGCAAAAACTTCACGTGTTTGTAATGAAATCCTTCATTTAAGGAATTGAAGTTTGGCAAAAAGAGGAAAAACAAATTTCAAACAATAATTATATTTCAAAATTGTTTCTAGCATAAATGAGGTTAAGAACCTCTCCGTCTTACGAATGAAAATCAAAATTTGAGAAGTTAAATTAAATTGATGTTAAAACAGCGTCATCGTATCGCCTGTCACTATGTGATCCGCGGGTCACAGGTTCGCCATCACTGCCATATATAAATTGCAACAAATTAGTTAACGCAAGCATTTAAAAATATGACTTTTAAATCATTTCAATCAATAACTTTGCAGATGAACGTTAATGGAAAGGTTGGCAGCTATCCATTTTGTATTAAACATAAAGATTTAATAGTCTTAGTTGTGATGTCGATTCAAAGTCGTTTAATTATAAAATACAAAAAGTTATAAAACACAAATAAATATAAGCGGTGAGTTTTACCGATGTGAGATAATAAATTAAAGCACAAAACATCGTGGTGTGCTTTTATACCATTATCTTTTTGAGATAAAGAAGTTCAGAAATTTTATGTCTATTGTAACTCGCATGTACCTATACATACATTCACCCTGGAAAAATAAGATGAACCGATATTGCTTGTAAAAGCTGTGTATAATTATTGATCCTTCCGAAATAACCCTTTTTTCTATAAATAATAACATAATTATTTTATGTTGAAAAAAGATCATAAGATAATAAAATAAATTTGAAAGGAAAATAAACAAATAAATAAACTCAGTAATTGGATATTTATTACATAATATAAAAACGATTTATTTTCTAAAATTAAACTACTATAAAAACCATAAATTAACTAAAAATAGTGAATTTCAGATTTCTAAAGAGTTTGCATGAGTAAAATGTCTGTCCGTATAAAAATCACTACTACTTAGGCTAAGTTAACATATTCAAGTTTTAATTCTAATAAATAAATTAAATAAAACAAGTATACGTAATAAAATCAATTGTATAAAAACACATATTAAATAATAATAAATATTAAAAATAATCTTGCAGTTTCATATTATCATAAATATTAAACCATTGTCACCAATACAACATTGCAGTTTAGTACGCATTGAAGCAATTAATTTGCGATTTGATACATATTTAATTTAAATCCTGTATGTTTCCAAAGAGATATTCGTTATTTCGTGAATTAAAAAGAATTTACAAACCCTACAGATTTAGGTTTATGCGGTTCACACAAAGTGAAAATTTTTACAAATTAATACGGTTTATGAAACGTACAATCTATGTGAGCATTATAATAAATGAATAATAATCATATTAATAATAGTAATAATAATAAATCTTTGCGTGTATATGTGTAATCGTTACATCTCTGCGCGTGTTGTAACACCTGTCAGTTGAAAGGTTCCCACTAAAGATAGCCGTCCTCTGTTTGAATCTTATGAGCTTGTCTTATAATACGTATAGACTTTCATAGAGAGAAATGGATTGTACTATGCACTAAAAATATACTATAAGGTATAATATATTTACTACAAATAGTGACAGCGAGACGAGATTTGGTTCAGTACAATAAATATAATACAATGAATTGCTGCATGTATAATATTTTTTCTATAATACGATTCGTACAATCTATTTCTCTAAGTGTAATAATTTATAAAGTCACTACTTAGGATATTAAAAAAGTAGTAGTAATAATAGTGGCGCACAGTGGGGTAATTGATATCAAAGGTAGGCAAAAATGCCTTTTCACTTGTATTTCCAAGATTTTGACATGAAATCCTGAGTGACCACATCCTATCGCAGGTACCAGCTAGCAACATAAAATCAGCAACAACCCAGAGTGCCTAGTAGCCCTAGTAGAATGAATATCCAACGCTTGCAACAAGACGCTATTAGGTTATTGTATCATCATTGTTTTGGTAGACCAAAGAAATAGCCGAGGCGAGAAGAGAATGCATAACAGCAAGACAGTAGTTTAAAAAAGCAAAAAAAAAGATGTTTCGGTTATTATTAAAAAACACAAAGACAGAAGTGGAAGAAACAAAAGAATGGGGATTATTTTGCACGAGGACGCAGTCTACAGTAAGTAGTGAACTGCGTTGAAGCGAGTTCGGAGGACTTCTTGCACGTCTTTAATGACTGTAAAAGTACTAGCAGCATTCCAAGGGTTTCGAAGGAGATTTAACTAATACTGGGCAAGAATGCTGTGAAGTCAGGTCAGGTGCAATCATATCGCCCCCTCTGTTTTATGAGTACAATCTAAATACTGATTAACAAAAAGCTCACCTGCCAACTAGAAGCCGCTAGCGGTATAAATCAATCAGAGAGACACTCAGACGAGGCAAGAATCTGTAGTATATGGCAGATGCTATGGACTCGATATTACAACAGAATCTTTTCGTTAAAACAGGAGAAAGGAGTTAATGTTGTAGGCTATACGGACTATCTTGGGATATCAGCATCAGGGCAACACAAGAAAAAATAGTTGACTAAACCGAGTAATTGTAGGAACCGTGTAACGGATATAATTTCATCTAATGCACGTTGTCTCTTAGTGTTTCATTAAATACATGTTCAAATTCTGTATAACTGAAATTGTCTTTCTATCTTTTTCAATTTGAGTTTAGATCACATTACGTTGTTCTGAAGCTGTTTTAGTATGATTTCTAGCCTGCTGTTAATTACGATCTGATATGGACACTCGTAATGCTTGACTCTTCAAAGGCGTTTGACACAATAAACCGTCCGCTATTCTTAAAAATATTGCATTCTATTGGTTTTTGAGGTGTAGCGGTTCCGCTGTTTCAGAGTGTCGCAGGGTTGTACACAGTAAAAAATAATTACATGGTCCAGTACTGGTAATTTATTGCCATGGATATTCATGTAAAAAGTTACACATATGTAATAGCAAAATAAATACATATCTAAACAAGCGCATTTTCCATTTCTATGTTTGTGCTTTTCGTTTGTGATTGATGTAATTTTACTTCTTAATCCAGGTAATGTACACGTATTAACACGTAAAAATGACTATATTTATATGTAAAATTACTTGTACTATGAATATTGTAGTTCGTCTGCTATGTAATAATTCATTATTCAGCCCTGTATATTTACATAATTTTAAGCTCAAATAAATGTAAAAATATGAATGTCATTATGGAAGTTCTACTTATCCAAATTCGTTTTATGTCCAAATTATGAAAGCCAATAGTTTTTCCACAATTGTTATAATGTTTTACAGTACAAAAGCATTAAAAGAATAAGGGAAAAAGTGTAAACTTTTACAATTTTAACAAACGGCAAACTTGGAACACAAAAACTTTGTGTACAACCTGTATACGTACTAAAGGGCCAAACAACCAAACACTAAATGGACAGATTAAAGTGGTTTATTATTATTATAAGAGAGCGCGTATAACGTTCGACGATTCATACATTATTAGACTGTACTCGGCACAATGATGTCAACGCGTTGTGCGTAGTTCCAAGCGCACAGTTGTGCGAACGCAGAAAGTGGTGGTGGGGCCATCCCGTATTTTACATGTTCGTAATAGTAATTTTTAACAATATTACATGATTTCCCAATTTATTAAATACATTTACATTGTTTTACTTGATTTTCCATTTATTTAAAGGTTTTTCCTATAGTTTACAATGCTTTGTGTAATTCATATTAAAAAAATGTGATATTTTGTAAATATACTAATTTCCTGTCATCTTACTTGGTATTAACTGGATTTCGAAAATTACGTTGTTAATTCACGTATTATTTCATAAGTCAATCTTGTAGTTTAATGTAGTATAATGTATTTTTACATACATTTTTTACCGTGTAACTTGCTGCCTTGCATCCAATTTTATTTACAATGTATATGAGCCTGGTGGTGTATGATTCGACTGGACTTATTTCTGCTTCTTTTTAATCTATAATTCGCTTAAATCGCTTTAAAAAAAGTTAGGGAGACAAAACATAAGATATAAAATATATCCCATGATGTTTATCTAATTGTAAGTGATGACCAATAAATATACTGTGTAGTAGCAATTGATGCAAGATAACCAAGAATAAAGTATATGAATAAAAAAAATGTTAAACGAACAATTTGACAGACAATCTAAATGTGACCCTGTACATCTTAACTTCCAACAACAATTTTTCCAAATCGTGTACAAATTATTTTGTCACTTCTTCATCTATTCGGTTCCATTCTTGTAAAATTGTCATCTTATGCAGTTTTTTGTTTCAAATGTCGTGTTTGCAAACTTTCTTTCGAATTTTATCCTACAGATGCATTATAGGATTTATCAACCGATTGTGGAGATGTATGAACTTGCTTTTCCCATAAATATTAACCATACCTTTATCCGTTTTACGGTGTATTCATAATCTTGTTGAAAAATAAATTTTATCATTTTAGGTAGTATAGATGCGCTATTTCGCAGATGTTCATTAATTACCTTGCTAGTAGCGCGTTTATAAATAGCACTAAATGCCTTAGGTCTACCCAAACGAAGACTATTTCACAATTTTGTAATTATTGATGTCTATTTACTATGAATAACATCGTTGTATAACGTAGAATGATTTGCTTACTTTTCTTAAGCTTTAACTCGGAAATTGGTTGTGAAATCTGTACATTCTATAAACTTACAGAATATGCTGCTACGTCGCTACAGTTAACGGTACTACCGATTCTTGTAAACCATTGATATGTAAACAGCTGATTCTTAATGAAGTAGAAAAGTTTCAGGGCTCTGTTCGTTCTATAGGGGAACTTCTCTTGCAGCGTTTTCTGCACGAATATAAGATTATTTCTTATACATTTATTGTCATAAACTAAAATAATACATCTGAGATGCCTGTCTGTTTGTTTGTGTGTTACAATACCTAACTGAATTATTTATATATTTGTTATAAATGCGATATTAGATGAACTAGAGCCGAATGTTGAAAATGCTATTATGATTGGAGACTTTTTTGACCAACAGTATGTACGACTGATAACTCTTTAAGTGATAACTTGAGATAAGTATCCAGTAGAGATGCTTTGTAGAATGCTGTGCAAGTTTATTTCGTGCAAAAAGCATTCTAAAACTTTCACCCAGGGAAGACAATTCCCGGCAGACCCTTCAATGAAAAATTATGACAAAGAACAGCATTAGTATAATCAGGAAATGGTGTTTCGTACTGTTGGCTGTCGCTCGCGGTATTAAACGGCATACTCACGAGACATCCTGCCCTTTGGGTTAGCCGTTAGGTAATGATTAATAGTAACTCTCATCCGTTCTTTTAATCATTCGTATTGCGTCGGTTTGAGGTTGAATTCTTGAATTGTCGCTTCTTTGATAAAGTGAATTTTTTTAGTAAGTTATTTAATTATTATTTTATTAAGTTAGTAACAAAGTTAGTTCTTTACATAATAAATACATTTATAATTCCATTCTATCTTCTTAACCTCCTTAAAGACTAGTGTTAATAAGAAAAAGCATTACCACTTAACAATGCCTTAAACACATTATAATTCCCATTCCATTTACAACTTTTATGACTATAATCTTTATAACGACAATGCAGACATCTTGCACTATTATCGACAGGATGTAGGTATTTTGTTATGAACCTACAGGTATGAAGCGCTTATTCATTTCAAAGTTAATAATATGTCATATACAATGTTCATCTTATTGTCATTGAGGTCGGTTAAAGGATTATAGAAATTCCAGTTACGGTTGAAGTAGTCCTTTCTGCATATAAATCCTTTGATAACAATTGTCAAAGGATAGAAGTGCGCCAACACTAACACGAAATTTTATTCAGAATGTACTCGCGTGCAACAATCCATCATGAGTTGGATGAAAAGGAGTTTATTTTTGAAATATATTGTAAATTAAAGTGTTTCAAGCCATTAGAACGCTATTTAATACCTAAACTAATAGCGGTTTTATGCATTTTCCATGGTTACAATATATGCTGCGAATGTCTCAGTATAAACCAAATTGAGGTAAAACTGCGAAAGGTTCATTAAATCAGCTATAATTCTAATTCATCCTAATTCTAGAGCTAGCACATACAGAATTCCGATTTTAGCAACGCTTTTATTAAATTAAAGCGAATCGGTGGCGGTTCAAACGTATAACTCAATTTGGTAGCTCTACATAATTTTTTGCTGATCACATCCGAGTTTTACCCAATACTAACACGGCGATGTAGGTAGTGCCGTGTAATTACGGTACAACACTGTTTTATAATCAGGCCCCCGTAATCGGAATGATTTGTATTAATCGGAGAACATGTTTCCGTAACCATATTTTACAGTTGTTACGATTAATACGAACCAAATTGTGTCCCGGACGTAAATTCGTCGCATGTGGTGTCAAAAGGCGTGTTTGAAAAGCTGAAACTTAAAGGAATTTGCGGAAGTATACCACCAGGTGTGGATTCCATGACTTAATTTAACCCAATACCGGAAATTTCACCATATCCGGAGTCCGGAAAGGTTGGTGAAGTGATCTATCGAGTTAATTACGTAAACCAAACTCGTTTACCAACTAGGCGTATTACTTTGGATATCTCTAAACCATAAAACAAGTTCGTAAGGGACACATTTTATCAATGTGTTATATATATATATAATAAAATTAAGATTATTTTGTATTCAATAGCTGGTAAAAATGGATTTGTATTTAATGGTATTGTAACTTCTAGTATTGTAAAATCAAATAATCTAAAATTAAAGCTTTTTTAATTTACTCTGTTCGGAATATCAACGCGGTTTAATATATTATCCCTATCTGTTTGACTTATCAAATTGCATTTTATTCCATCTCTTTCCATTTTACATAGGTATATCCTATTTAATTAATGAAACCGCCGAATTTAGATTCCCTTTGTCTTATATTATTCCATTAATAAAGTTGACGAATTTAGATACGTATCGAGCGGCTACACAAAATATTAATACAAGGAAAAAAGTTGATCATTTGAACTGTTTTATGAATTAATAAGTGGCAATTTTTTTTAAATTTTTGAGTAATATCTTTTTTAATTAATAAAATATATGAGTTATATCACTCTTAATAAATGAAATTGACTAATTAATATACGTTTGAGTTATGAAACGATACAATTTTCGCCAGGGGAATAGGATTTAAACGTTTTAAAAATTAATGTTCTATTTTATGTATTAAAAACTTTGTTCCATCATTTTTAATTAATCAAAACATCGAATTTAGATACTTATCTGTTTTAGAATGGCGTGAAGAATAATGTGTTAAAATTGCAACTCAATAAGTTGAATCGAATTTAAGTTCTACGAATTGAAATAAGTCGGTTTCAAGATAAACTTCTCTAGCTCTCTTTACACGCGTAAACTAACGCCCTGGCATCTTATATGACCTAGAACTTTGTAAATACTTTAAATTTTCATAGTATTTGTTTTATGCATTACTAATAACATAATATAACTATATATTGCATAAAACAGGAGAAGAGAATCGATTAATGCTTTATTATTAAATGGTTTATTGAATATTAACCAATATTTTATGTTTTAATAATAATAATAATAATAAATGACTTTATTCAGATAACAATACAGAATTTACAATTATAAGTACCTTGAATCGGCGAAGTTCAGTCCAAGACTGCTTTTCAACTTAACCAAAGTAGAGTAAACAAAAAAAACCAAAGATATTGAAATTATATTGTACTGTAATACTAGAATAATTATAATTATAAAGCTGGTGCGTTGAACGGAAAAACATTTTGTACACTTTGTTGCATATCTTATCATTTTTAAATTTCATGTATGTCTCTTCTTATAAGTGTTTTATGGACTATTACGTAACATTTTATGCATAAGACGTTTTATTCCATGTTTTTCCATTTCAGACTATATATCCTTTTTCTTTAATAAAATTGTCAAATTTAAATACTTTTGATTTTTTGAGAATAAAGTTGATTGTTAAAAATTTTTTACGGATTAATAAATAATTAACATTTGATGTATTAAATATTTTAATATATTTTGATTTTGATATTATTAATTCAACTTTATTAACTTTACTACATGCATATTATTCAAGTTTTTAACTAATAAATTGAATTGCAATATTACAATGATTATTACATCAAGTGATAATGGTCTTTCGAAGAAATTACGAGAAATCCATACGGGATAAATTCATTAATACTCTAAACAAATAATCCGATTGAAAATTGTTATATAGAGAATTTATAACCAGCTATATTACACTTATTTTAATTAAAAACACGTTGCAATCGATTAAATACAATTTCTTTCTCTCTCGTACATCTTGAGCTCTTCCTTCTCTCTTCTAATTTCTGCATCCTAGCATTTCTGTTGCAACAATATCAACCGCTTTTCCTATCTTTGTCGTGACCTTTCTTTCAGTCTCACTCTTTGCATTTTCTTGCTAATTATAGTCCCTGGATTAAGGTAATAGTATAATTGTATCGACTTCTCCACTTATTGTTTTTTTACATGGGTCTAAAATTCTTCTCAACACTTTTCTCTCAAATATATCAATATCGTTTGTTAAAATCCATGTTTCACAGCCATAGATGATGATGATGTGTCTTATTATGGTTTTGTACACTCTAATTCAAAACATTTAGACACGCAAAAATAAGTGTGGCTTTAAGATTTTTTTTCAATAAGATGTTAAGAATTTCATTAAATTCCATAAGTTAGAAGAAATTAATTCCATAAGATCCGCTAGCGTTAGTTTTTCTAGCTGCTCCTGCTAAAGTCATTCTTTTATCTATGTGGCAACCGCCACATTCATTATAATATCGTAATGATAAGTTATGTTAATAACATAATAATAATAATAATAATAAAAACCATAACTACAAAAAACAATAAACAAATAATAGATATTAACATACCGAGAAATGTTATGACATTTATTACAGCCGCAGATGTCAGGTTTAAGACATCTAAGGCTGTAATGTGGCATAACATCGAGGTTTGTTCAATAGTTTATCGGTTTCAGGCGACCACCTTCGCATTTTGATGACTTTAATGCGAACAATAGTAAATCAAAAATTCTTTTGCAACTTTTTCCGTAAAAGTTAAAGTCGTTATACAAGTTGGTTGCTAGGTAGTCACAAAGATGTTTATTTGTCAACAAATATTTTATGTTTTAAAAATTCAATAATTTGTAAAATGAGTGACGTTAATTTACCTAAACTAACTAATGCATCACTAATGCTTTTTCGGGTTGTTCTAATTGCACGGTGAACAAAAATAATTACTATTATTAAAAGTAGCATTAGGTTTCTGTTCCATTGTTACTTAAAATTTTCATAATAACGGTTTATTAAATATGTAGCTTCTTTTCATGTATTGTAAAAATATAACATTACCAATATGTCATGTTTACATTACCGATATGTCATTTTTACATTCCTAATACGGTTATAAGGTACATTACAAACCAACTTTTGTGAATGTTAACTCTTACACCCTGAAAGCGATAAAAATAATAAATAAATCATTCTAATTAAAAACTGTAAAAACTGGCGTTCTCATTCTTAGTTAGCAGCTTTAAATTAGGTCTTACTATTTTATTATAAAATCATTACACCATTCTTTTTTGAGATGTTGTTTAGATTCCCCTATGTAAATTTTATTGCAGTCAGTGCAGTTTAATTGATATACGGTATCTACTCTATCTAATGTCTTGATTTTATCCTTCATATGTGATATTAAGGTGCCAATTTTGTTGTTATTATATTTCTTGTTAATATTTCCCTGAGTACTAAGATCGCTTTCTGGAACATTCTGCCCTGTATTAGTTTATCTAGGTATGAATTGTGTAATTAGAGATTGTCTAATAGTTGGTTTATTCGTTTTATTCATATCATTGCCCTTTGTTGATCATCTTGTGGGGTTATATTATTTGTTTTGACTTTCAATCCATCTATATTATTTAGTATTGTAAACCATGACTTTGGGATAAAAATTATTTAACAAAATATCATATATTTTTTGTTTTATTTCTTTCAAAAATGGTTTATCTGTCAATTTTATTGCTCTATATACAGGATGTCCCGTTAAGCGTACGGAGCGGCTGTATCTCGACAACGGTAAGGCCTAGAGGTTTGGGAAAAAAATCCTTATAAGCAAAGTGGGCAAGACAAATAGCTGGAAATTATTTTGAAATTCGACCCATAGGGGGCGTAACTGCCATAGAGAAACATAAAATTCCCGCTATCTCAGAAAGTTAGACGATGAGCTATAACTTTGACAACATCATTTAGTAGCTTGGATAATACCGCATCGCTTTTGTTTTGCGATATTTCTCATACCTGTCATAATAAGGGAGGGGGAGGCCAATGCGTTTTCAAATGTTTACATTTTAATATGTCGTGGACCGTTCAACCGATTTGAATATTTTTGGTCTTGTTTGAAAGAGCATTACATGCTCTTTTAAAAGACTTGTTAATCGAAAGTTGGAACGAATTTTTAATGAAAAAATCTTAGTAGGCTTTGCAATCTTTGTCATAAATATTTTTGACGTTTAAATGTCAGTGGTTTTCTTACTATTATTATTGTTTTATTTAAAATTTTAAAACGTCGAGTGAACGAGCGCAAAATGCAAACTTTATTTAAAAATTAATTTGAAAAAAATAATAATAGTAAGAAAAACACTGACATTTAAACGTCAAAAATATTTCTGACAAAGATTGCAAAACCTACTAAGATTTTTTCATTAAAAATTTATTCCAACTTTCAATTAACAACCCTACAGCTTAACAGTTAGTGTTTGCTTAATTATTTTTTTTCTCAGAAATTATTAAATTTTAGAAGAACATCAGAGAGACAAAAAAGTTTTAGAATAGTTTTATCTATCTAACTGAAATTTTTCCAATGTATTTATCATCTTCATAAAAAAAATCTAGGCATAAATTGAACGGGGGTGGTTACGTTTAGTAGTTTAGAAGGGCAGGATGAAGTACAAATAAGGTCAAAACGTGCGCTATTATGAGTTAAACATATTCCCCAAATTTCATTTTCCTAGCGTTTATAGTTTTTGAGAAAAGCAAATTTAACCAAAATTTTCCGCCATTTTTGGAGGGGTAGCCCATGGTTAATATATCAAAGTACCCTTAAAATTGCCTGTAGAATCACCCCCTGAAGTTTGGGCAGTTTAAAAAAGTTGCCCATATAATGTTTTATTTATAATACTCCATCTTTGATAATAAGTGAGATATTCACGATTGTCGTTTTCGTAAAATTTTCAGTTTTTGCCGATAGGGCGAAAACAAAAGACGATAGCTGTTCGGAGTTTAAGGCATTAGCATTTTCTCGAAAAACGAGATCATGACATGTAAGCTACTTTTTATCTATCTCTTTTAGTTTCGGAGATAGCCTATGCGGACAGCGAAATTTGGACACCCTGTACTTTATGTTACAAGAAAATGTGACAAATATGTCAGGAATAGGAACTGGATCAGTAAAGAGTATTTTTACCTTAATATTAAATATGTACTTAATATTAAATACAAGTGACTTATAACTATGAGAAAATTGAGTGTAGACCATTTTAAATTTTTATTTTTTTGTATTACTGTTTGTGTTAAATTTATATTAAATATACGCACACAGCCTCCGTGGCGCAATTGGTTAGCGCGTTCGGCTGTTAACCGAAAGGTTGGTGGTTCGATCCCACCCGGGGGCGATTATTTTTTTTTCAGTCATCGTAAAAAAAATCGTAAAAGCGCCCTGAAGTATTTATTATATTTCTCCATTCAAAACCACTCTAATATTTTTTATTTATAAAGCGTGTTTTAATCCAAATGAGATTAATAAAATTTGCGCCCGCAGGCGTCGCGCTAAGCATGCGCCATACACGATTTTTCGATAATCTCTGACCGCTCGCAGTACACCTATCTAAAGCATTTCATCGTCGTTCAAGTTCGCGTCGGTTGTGTTGCAGAACCGTTGGGGCCACGGGAAGCACAAGGAGCGCGCCAGGCACAAGTCTCCGGGAAGACAAGATTCCACCACCGATTACGCAGCAGACCTTAGCAGTGATCATAGTACACCAAGTACGCAAAGTCCAAGACATAGATTAACAACTTGTACAGGTAAGAAAAAAACTTTTTTTGCATTAAAACTTTTCAAAGTTAATTTTTGTACTAAAATTATTTTCAAAGAAACAATGTGTTTATAATATTTCAATTTAGGAAAGGATATTTGCGTCATTAGAAATAACATGGAAGTGCTATATATAGAAATATGATAAACGTTCGTTTTTGTATTGATTTAACTTCGAAAACTAAGTATGCAGAAACTTTGAAAACGTTTCATTTCAAATGTAAAGTTTGAAAGGATACGTACAATTTTAGATTCCAAATATGCAGTCAAAGAATGCATAGGAAGAAAAGTCAAGGGGAAGGGTCAAGTGTTTCTCTCTTTACAGTTCACGTCGTTAGTTGGTACGTTCGTGCCTTTGTCGATTGCCTTTGAAAGGAACTCCTAACTCAACTCAATTTGTTTTTAAACAATAGCAGGAAGTTTGGTTAAACTATAAATTGGTTTATAGATCCGAAATTAACTTTACAATTTAATTAGATAGTATTCTAGAGAATTTCAAACAAAGTTGTAACTTAGTTTTGATAACATGTATATGTTTATTTTACTTCAAACTTACAACAAATTTTCTTTTGTATCTTTATATAAAGTTTTAAAGAAGTTTGTACAAAACGAATCCTTCAATAACCATTATATTTTTAGAACACCTTATTATAATAAATTCATTTCACTTAAATTTCCAATGTAAATTTTAATTATCTATATCCGGAAGATTACTCATTTTAATTGATACCTTTCAATACTTGTTACAAAATGTTTCTGCAACAGGATATTGGGGAGTAACCGCTGGCCTATTTTCAAGTTTACGAGATCGATATCGCGCTTGATACAATTCAGAACTGATCACTCCTGATTAATCCGATCCGGTCTATGCAATTTCACTCATTTTGCCATTAATTAACCTTCATAAACACGTGGTCAAAAACTTACATTAAATACCGAGTGGGGTCCAAATGTACCCCAACATTTTTTTGGCTTATTATTATTTTTTTTAATGTTATAATTAGGTAATATTAAAAATAAAACACATTCTGCTTATAAAATGCATTGATAAATAAGTAAACGCATTTTGAAAAAATAACTGATTGCACCGAATACAAAACTTTCGAGATTTCCTGTCTTTACTTCTGTCGCATAAGAAACATCGCTGCTTTCTGCCAATAACGAGAACAGGTTGTTCGTTCCTTACGTTTAATTCTGGCAAAATGGTTAACATGGATTGTTTTATACTGGAATGTAACGACTTGTCAGTTTGGTATCTACGAATTATGTTTTTCCTAATTAATTCTTGGCCCAACTCCAACAAAAACATTCTTCTCCTATCCAAGCGATTTTTTTTTCCAATCTGGATTTTTCAACATCCAAAGTTTATAGGCGTTGATGCCACCAATCATCCAGCAGATGAAAAAATATTGCCATCGGCCACCGATTACTTTTTCTTTGTGTCGTAAATTCCTTCGCTAATTTATCTGTTGTGTCCACTGCACCCTTTGTTTTATTGTATTGTAAGATAATGTCTGGTTTGTAATCAGTTTTTTCTCCACTTATTTTGTCATCGTTATGTTCTGTCGATAAAAGAATATCTGCCGCATTTTTTTTTGGTACGTAGGAAACTAATGTTTTATTTTCCATAAAAGCAAACATGCTTGAAAAGTCTTTCTTATATCTTGCTGGAAGTAGTTCTTTTGGAATATAAGGTTTATTTTTACGCAGTGTACCACACAAGGTAAGGTTTTTATCTAAAAGCTTATTAGCTAACTCAATACTGGTAAAAGAGTTATCAGTAGTTATTCCATATCCTGAAGATAAATGGTTTACCAGGTCCATCACTACCCTTTGTCCTTGGCCTTTCTCCGGTTTTTTTCCTACTTTGCCTAAAATTATTATTCTGTAATAAAAATCTACATTTCTTTCATGAAAAAACTTACCTAAATAAGATTGCATATTCGCTGTATATGCCGAACTACAATCAGCCAGTGCCCAAATTACGTACTTGTCCGGCTTACTCTTCATGTAAACCCGAAAAAGAGCCTTGCCTCGGATTTCTTGCAATTACATTATGTATTTATTTATTTAATCATCCAAAATAAACAGGGTTTCCCCTAATTACAGATTTCGGAATTACTACATAATAATTAAACAAAATTGAACTAAATGTTAAACTAAATTAAATATTAAACTAAGCCGTACTCGATTTGTAAGCAAACAATAAAAAAGCAAATAAGTAAAAATAAATAAAATGAAACAAAATAAAACAATAACATAAAAACAGAACAGAGGAATGGAACAGTATGCGCGAAGAATTATGAACTATAATAAGATTCTATAAGATCAGCCACTGCACTGGGCGGTTGCAACGTTCATCACAGACATCAAATTCTTTTTTACTGTTTTTACATCAACGCCAAATAGTGGGATGAAGGAAGCCATAGACAGTGTGTTATATAACAAGAGAATTCTAATAAAAGGAGAATTTCTTCTGAGTTCAGTGGTAAAGCGGGGAATGTAAAATAGATTTTTCAATCGTCCACAATATGCCGGCACGTAAAAACCAATCTTTTCCAAGATTAAAGGTGCATCTATTTTATGATTTAATATTTTACATAGAAAACAAAGCGATATGATTTTCCTTCTAATAGATAACTTAGTTATATCAAATAATGTACGCGCAAATTCGTACGATCTGAACCCGATAAAGGCATTAAATTGTTTGTAATAAGTATACCGAATAAACTTATTTTGAATAATTTCGATTAAGTTTGAATAAAGGTCTGATCCAAGATCCCATACAATTACCGCGTATTCTAATTTAGATCGCACCAATGAATTGAATAATAATTTCAACGACTCCACATTTGAAAAACTGTAAGCATTTCTTATAATAAATCCTAAGAGTCGAAGTGCTGCGGAAGTTATGGTTTTCACGTGCTCGGCAAAGCATAAACTGTTGGTAAAAATAATACCTAGGTCCCTCTTTCTGACAACTGATTTGTTACAAAACCATCAAAAACATCTCTGGTTGGGGCAAATTTATCAGTGACTTTTCTTTTTTCTCTTGTTTCAAAATTGTCGAATCTTAGAAAATACATAATCTGTTGGAATCTGTTGCGAGACAAGGCAGATGATACTAGAGGCCGACATAAAGTTGGATCTTGGCTCCATAGTACACATATTGGCTCTTTAGCAGCGTGCCAGGCTCCAAAAATAATAAGCAAACCAATAAATGCTTCTAGTTCTTCTTGCACAAAAGGAGAAAATCCGTCTCATTTCTCGCATAATATGATTCGGCTTTTCTATTCGTCTCCGATAAAATCACATCCATAATATCTTATGAAAAAATAGGTCAAAAGCTTCTTTTATGGTGGAAAATTGGGAACTATATCTAGTCAAACCTGGAGAAACCTTTTGGATATTACATTTTCGTCTCTTGATCTTCGTAGTAAAAGGAACCTTTGCACACACACATCTTTAGACGAATATATTGGATGATCGGTTTAAAAGTTTACTGACGGGCCAACTTCATCTACAGAATCTGTCGACTCATTTTCCCTACCACTAACTTGTAAAACGTCATCTATCTCATCAGTTTCAGTCAGTATGTCAGTCTTCTCAATACTACAACTTGCACCATCCTGTAGTGCTAAATCATTAAAGTAAGTGTCGTAATCGTCCGTTTCTAATATCGCCAATAGTGCTTCGTCAGTTAGCTTATTTTCATTTCGAAACTTTCGTAGTTCTCATTTTTATAAACGTGTACTTGACAATCACTGTAAACGTGAAGCCAAGAAACGGGGAATCCCCGTCGTTTGAACAATTTGGGGTTTATTTGTACCTCGGTTGGTTTTTAACGTAGGCAAAATTTATATCTGTCGTTACATACCGAGCAGGGTGCAGCTGGACCCCAAGCAACAAAACTCTCTATAATTAGTTACAACATTGTCTTTAAATATTAATATTTAAAGACAATGGTTACAATAAGAAACATAAACAAAATAAATAAATTTATTCAAAATTTTGTATACCAATTTAGATATATATTTAAGAAACATAGCTCGAGGGAAATTAAGAAAAAAAAAATATTTTAAAAAATGGCCCATGGGGGGATCGAACCCGCGACCTTCGCGTTATTAGCACGACGCTCTAACCAACTGAGCTAATGGGCCGCCGGATTATTACAGTTTTGTTCATTTTCATCAGATTGTACAGTGTGTCTGTAAAGTAGCGACCTGTATATTCGCTGGTTCAGTTTTTAATCGGGAAACGTTACTAGGACGTAGTACTTGCCCAAATAACACAAGTTTTTTATATAAACGTAGGGTCGCAACGTGTCAACGTTGAGCCAAAAATTTACATTTTGTTTTGTAATTTGGCTGTAAGTAAACCGTAGAATTTGAAACTTTGTACGTATTTACTACTGATTAAGACCTTATTTTCAAGCATACATTAAACTCTCCCAGCACCCTCTAAAGGGATGAAATTCGCCACCCCCTTGTTTTTTTTTATAAGAACTTTTTAACGCTGTGGAATATTAACTTAAAAATATTCCACAAACAGTGCTGTTGCGGATCATAACGAATATAAAGAATTAAGAAACTTTATGGCTCGTGTTATTCGACACGAAAAGCGAGCTTATCTTAACTTTCGTGTGTGTAGACCGGGGGATGCGTCCTCAGATGTCTGGAAACGTTTACGAAAGACGCTACCAGAAAGCTTATTTATTTATTTATTACATGTTCGGGATGCATACAGAGCATTCGGAGCATAGGGAGAATATCTCCAACAAAGCATCCTGATAATACCGAAAAATTTACATAAAAAAAATTGTAACATAAACTAACATAATTACAACAATAAAGCGATCTACAAAACATCCGCTATACGTTAGTTAGTACACATTCTCTGAAAGAGCGTAAAGAAACGTCGAAGAGAGATACATGGTGGAAGCCCTGGTCATAGCAATTAAGAATTCGAACTAATGGCGAGTTTTGATAAAGGTTGGTGTCAGCTATATTAAGGCGAAATGTGGCATTGTAACGTGTAAGCTGTTGTGGTACATTGAAGCTCAATTCAGGCAGAAGATCGGGGGCATCCAGCATGCTATTAACAAACTTGAAAAGGAAGATCAAGTCAGAAACAATTCGACGTTGCTGCAGCGTTACTTCAATGATTGTACTTAGCGCATCTAAACGTCTTTTAATTTTCTCAAGTTCTTCTGTTATCCACTGGAAATGAAGATGATCATTAGATTATAAATTATATTATCATTATAAACGGTTTATGGAAAAATCCCTGAAATGGGTCTCAAATTTTAAATTTTTTCTGTCATTTTTAAACGAATTATGACATCATCTATATTTGTTTCAAATGGCAATCCCCCATTTTTATTACAGAATATGAAAGAGGATTTTTTCTGAATCTAGTACAGTCAATATTAATATTTGTTACATAAATATAAAATAATATAAATTTTCGAGAAAAATTACTTCTAATTTAACTACTTCAAATTTCAATGATATAATAAAAATAGCAGTAACCATGAGTAACTATGGTAACCAATTATTTTAAACAATTTCCTAAGTGTCATAAAGGGACCGAAAGTGGCGGCCATGTTGAAAATATTTTAGATCGAAAGTTCCGAATGAACAACCCATGCTACCAAACTTTCAAATCTCTACGAATAGTGGAACCTGAAAAAGTTACAACGATCCAGTTACGTGAGACATCCTGTATACTAAACTCTTATCTGAAGAGCTTCGTCAACTTTTATCTAAATCGCATTCTTTTCTCGGTTGTTAACTCCTTGGAGTGAGTCAGGGGTTTGTACGATTATTTCCAGAATCCTGGTTCGTTAGCTGTGCTATTATTTTCTTCTGGATGTTGTAGTAACGTATTCCGATCAGGATAAGGGTTAACGCTGTAGTTGCGATGATTACTGATGATATCGAACTCTAGGAACTATTTACATGAATCTTGTACAACTTTCGCAAGTTTTCAGTTTTTGCCGATGGGGCGACAAACGCGAATATCTCACTTATTAGCAAAGATGCACTATTATAATTAAAACATTGTATGGGTAACTTTTTACGAAGAATTCAGTGGCGTAGGTAGAATTTTTTTCGTATGCTTTATTTTCGAGATTTTACAAGTAACTTTATTTTTTTAAATACAAACCATAGTTGGCTATGACCTAAAATAATGCGTTATTTTTTTCTGATAAGAAATATATATAATTTGTTGGGTATATTTCTTATAGTTACTGAAGAGTTAGTAAAAATTTTTTGTTCTTTCTAAAACTATTACAACTCTGGCATTATGTGCTGGTGCTCCGTCATGTTGAAAATATATCATTTGAGACATATTTAATGGCAAATTGTCGACATAAGGCTCAATGTACTGTCTAATATATTGCGTTATCTACCTGAGCTTAAGTTTTCATGGTAGATACTATATGCCAAAATTGTATTATTTAAAAGGGCACACCATACATTGAACTCGAATCTTCCTTGAGAACATTCAAAGAAATACGTTTATTGTTAGAAAAGATATTCCCGCACTACTAACGGGAACTTCATCGGTCCAGATGTCATTTTGAACAAACAGCAAATTATTTAATTTTTCTAAATATCATCGACAAAATTCTAATCTTAGATTGGCATCTTCGGCACGTGAGTGATGAGTTACCTGCTCTTTGTATTGTTTACACTTATATTTCTTAAATATTCGGGAGCAGCGGCTTGTTGATGGCTTTATCGCAACTGAAGCCCACACATTGACTTCATCCTCCTGAAGGTCATTTTGGTATGTTTTTGCACGTGCTTTCCTGAAGAACCAAAAATCCATTAAGTTTTCTGCTAACCGACTGAAGGTTCTTGTGTGCGGTTGTTTTCTTTCCGGTACATCAGTAGCTACTTTTTATCTATCTCTTTTAGTTTCGAAGATAGCCTATGCCGACGAATTTGGGACACCTGTACAGTACTTCCAAGGAGTTTTAACTTTTGTCAAACTCTTTTGAGCTTCATTAAGGTTGGGTCCATATTGATCCTTTTGAGATTAATATCTTCTATTTCCCAATGAAGTTGTCCTGTCGGTCATATTTATTAGCGTTATATGGATTGGTCGATCCAAATAACGAATTGATGTGGCCATTGAGATATCTGGTCTTATTGTCAAGAAACATTCTTATGTTATTAATTTTTAGCTAAATGTTCTTTGGCTCTGGTTTTTAAATTATGCCCGTTTTGTCGTATAATTGTCGTAATTTAGTACAATTCTCGCAGGTGATTTTATAGAATCCACTTAATTCAAGACTGTCAAATTTGTAGTTGGTGTTAACTAGCAACTGACATAATTTACTATTAGATATGAAAGCTAAATTGATGTTTATTTTGTTTAAGTTTTTTTTTTAATCCATTAAGGAGGGGTTAAAAGGTAATGAAATAATGTTGACTTTTATAATGAGGGTAAATAAATCTATTAACTTATCTGTTATAGACATTAAAATAGATATTTTGCATTTCGCTCATATTAAAACCGTTGTTAAAGCCAACTTTTAGAATTTTCTTTAGTTCTATTATGTAATCATTAGTATTTAATAGGAGATTTATTAATCTATTAAAAAGAAATCTAAATGAAGCAAACTTGTGTTGAGTATTACTGTGCGAGAATTTAGGAATGATGGAGTCAGTGCATGTAGGTTTTCTAAAGATGTTAAGCTCAAGTTTGTTAGTTAGATTGTTTTTTGTTATCTCTAGATCCAAGAAATTGATTTGTAAATTAGATTAGAGTTCGGTGGTAAATTTTAAAGCGCATAAATTATTGATGCTGTTACTAAGTGCGGAAATTTTGCTCTGTTACCTTCGTAAACAAACAGGATGTCGTCAACGTATCTATAGTAAAACTTAATGTCCTTGTTGAACAAATCGTACTGTACTTATCAGTGAAAATTTTAGTTTCATAATAGTTAACGTAAATGTCAGCCAGAACACCAGATATTTGAGAACTCCCATATCGGGAGGCCGGCCTTCATTTGAAAATATTGGTTGTTGAAAAGGAAGAAATTCTGATTACAAACCAGCTCGAGGAGGTCGGATAAAGCTTTAATGCTTAAATACTGTTGAAATAATTAATAAAATATATATATATATATATATATATATATATATATATATAATAAAATAAATCCTTTTTTCAAATAACAACATAACGTAAAAACTACAAACTTTTTGTTATCATAACAGACGCATAAGTACCTATATATTTTTACTGATACATCTACAAAACGAAATCTAGTTTTCTTCTTTTCTGTTGAAGTTAATCCAATACTTCTTCGGGCGTAATTGTTATTGAAGAATAAATATACAATGGCGTTATTCCATTTAATCTATCCTCACTTATAGTATTTCTTAAATATGTTTTCAACAATTTTAGACTTGAAAATATTCTCTCTGCAGTAGCTGTGCTTACTGGTAAGGTTTTCAACTACGTATAAATATGAGGAAGGATAATCAAATCACAAATTGGTAATGCATTTAAAGGAGAATTGGGAAATTCTTCTGGAATTTCTGGAATTTTTTAAATTCACCAGCTGTAACAGGTTTTGCGACGACATCTAAATCATATTTATAAAATTCTAATGAAATTTTAATAGCTGCTCTTCTAAATTTTCAATTTCTAGTTCTAGTAATGGAACTAAACAGCCAAAGGCTACTAAGATATCTTTGTGTGCAATAAATGTCTTATCTAATTGTATTATGACGTTGTCTATGAATGGAATGAAAGGTGATATTTTGTAATATCTTCTGTAGTTTCTGTTTCAGAATTCGCTCTATTTCTTTGTCTAAGTACAAGTCTTTTCAATTGTTTTCCAAATATATTCCACACCAACTGGTTTCCTTCCAGAAATATATTGTTAAAAGATGTGTCAACATTGTTTCGCAGATTTTCTAGTTCCTTTTTTCAAATTTATCATTTGAAGTAATTTTGACCAAAAAGAAAAGACTTCCATTACTAAAAGAGACAACATAAATTCGGAAGAATTTAAATTCTCGATCTTTCCAAGTAGATATGTCCTTTAGAGCAGAAACTACGGACTCTAACAGATCTTTCATTGCAACAATGGACTCTTACCGTTGAATCCATCGGGGACACAGCTGTTTCAATTTCAAGGAATTCAAGGGATCATCCTAATTTGTTGGAAATATCATATTTGTAAATTAATCAAAAACAATGACGTTTTATTTAAATAAAATAAGAGAAACGTGACTATTTGGATTTTTTAATGTCAATAAATTGGACGAAGCTTTAGTTTATTGTTTGTTTTACATTCATGATTTAATTTTATTGTTTTTGACTTTTAATTTAATTGGAAAATTTGTATTATAAAGAGTAATATTTTGTCTGGGAGGGGCAAAAGAGGCAATTGCATGAATTGCAGAATACGCCACTGCAATCCAAAGTGTTTGTCGATTAACGATTTATATTGTCTTTTTTATAGGAATGTTAGCGTATAGATTTGTAATATCAAAAGAAATGAGTTTTGAATTCTTACTAAGCATCAAGTTTTTAGTTTTTTGTATAAGTTCGTGTGAATTTATAATATTGTAGCAAAATCTTTATTTAAAAATTGTAAGTTTCATGTTGTGGTATTATTGTTACCAATGATGGGTCTAATGCTTTTTTCTTTTTGTGTAACTTAATTAAACTCTTTATTATAGTGATTAACGGGTTCATAACGGAGGTGTTGTAAATGTTAATGTTGAATGGCTTTAGTAGTTCACAATTATTTTGATAACATTTCACGGCCAGTGTCAATTGAACTAAAATTAGAACTAAAACTAGAACTCACAATAGAAACTTTCGGGCTTTGCCGTGCATCCTTTAAGAAAAGGTTTGACTTTTTGGATGCCATGTTGCAACCTTTGAATCAGTTTCTGAAGAAAATATGTTATATTTTTTAACGCGCATTTTTTTGAGATAAAATTGAAATGTACAGGTGTCCCAAAATTGAAGTACCATGCTAAGTCGACATTTTTAAATAAGAACCCCCATTTTTTGTTGCATTTATGGATTCTACGTTAAATTCTGAGTATTTTTCTTCGAAAGCTTAGCGTAGCTGTCTTCGAAAAAATGACAGTTAAAAAAATACTGTTACTCATTTTATTTCGGGTAAAAGATAAAATGCTTTGTCTTAATATTGTAATTGATATGGAACAAAAATTTTCTACTTAATTAAATGTTGAAAGTGAAACCCTTCTTGTGCCTGGCAGTACCCCAAACGATCGATGAATTCTTGCTGAACCCTAGTAATTGTTTCGTGACTAATGTCAGCACATTCTGTTTTAATTCTGGTTTTTAAGGCGTCAAGCGATTTAGGTTTCTTGTACACAATATTTTTAAGATGACCCCATAAAAATAATCCAACGGATTGATCCTAAATCCTCAATTGATCCACGCCTTCCAATCCATCTGATACTGAGTGTGTTGTTCTCTCATCCATCTGGGATTTTCTTTTGCCCAGTAGTGACAGTTTTGTCTATTAACTTGTCAGGTTAATATGTGAAGGTAGATTCATCTGAGAACAAAATGCTTTCAACATGACGCCGAATTTATATGGCACATATCCATTAAGGTTTGATAAAATTGGATTCGTCGGGCCGGATCGTCTTTATTTAATTCATGTACCAGTTGTATTTTATCAGGATGTCACTTCTCTAATCGTAAAACCTTATGTAACTACAGATGAAGGAGGAATATCATAGATGCGATTAACTGACAGGTGGATTTTCTTCTAAAGCTAGTAAAATATTTAGTTTCCTGTCCCCGTTAATTACAGGACATCCTTTTTTAGCTTATCTTCTACAGAGCCAGTATCTCGAAACTTCCTCTCAATTTTGCTGACTACTGACTGGTTTATTGGTCTGTTGGGATACTCGTTATTAAATAAAACACATATCTCGCGGTGAGTTCACGCTCTATCACCATACTCGATCATCATAAGAATTTCAATTCTTTATATTGTCGATAAACGCATTGTAAGATTATTGGAATGCTGTTTATTAAATAAATCAAAGTAAAATTACTATAGAACCAAATATCACAATGAACAAAATCCCAGCCCTATCAGTATTATATTATTTCAAGTACAACTTTTCTGTGCATTAATTAGAGTTTTTCTAGTGTGAATGTGCAGAATAATAAGAAATTGAAGAATTGCTTTATGGTTCCTTTTTGCTTTTTCCCTTTAGCACTTAAATCTTACGACTTTATGTATATTCCGCACATTACTCAGCCATAATACCTTTTATGTATATTACCGAGTTACGTGATTCCGCCTTACTCGACGAATTGGCCTCGCCACTGGACATAGAAAATGGCTACTGGTTATGATGACTATGGTAATATATTCTGTATTCTAGTTGTTCTAGCTAGATAACATAAGATGGTTAATTAAATAGGAAATAGTACCGTAACTTTATGGCAACAGCACAATAACTTGTTTAAAGCTTATCCAATTATCGTTTGCGCAAGTATGTAAATGCATTTTCAAGAAACTAATTAGAAATAATTAGATTAATTAAGGAGAATGATAGATTCTCTAACAATCGATTGTTAATTGGGAAGATTCAACATTTCCTTTTGGAGGATAAAACGAAAAGTAATCTTGCTTTGTAGGCGATAACAAAGGTAAACATTGGAAATTTATAAGCGTGATATTTCTTAATATTCTGAGGAAAAAAGAAATTTAATGAATTTGGCCGTATCAGTAACAAATAATAAAGTCGTTTCTATATCTTTCAAAGAGGGGAACGATATCAAGTACAAATGAACATCTTTTCGAGTCGACTTCTTCACCCAGAAGATGTAATCTTGTGTAAGTATGAAGGAAAAGGTTCTTTTAAAGTAAAACGCTAAACTAACAAGTATCTGAGAAAAATACGTTCAAGTATCACAATACATCTACAATCCAAACGGAAACTCCACTTTAATACATTAAAACGATGCGGGCAATGTTGCTTTAGCAAATTTATTTTAAGAAATGTCAGTTTCCTAAATTTATTTTTACTTGTAGCTTGTTTATTGAAAAATTTACCGGTAGTAGGAACCCTAGAACTTTGTCTAGAGATGCATATGATCCAATTACAATCTTTGCATTTATGAATACATGGACCCACACTGAAAGAAATAGATTGTACGAATCGTATTATAGAAAAAATATTATACATGCAGCAATTCATTGTATTATATTCATTATATTTATTGTACTGTATACAATCTCGTCTCGCTGTCACATTTCGTAGTAAAGTATTATACCTTATAGTATATTTTTGGTGCATAGTACAATCCATTTCTCTCAGTGCATGCAACGACAGCTACAAATTTGTACCTTTGTTTTCCACCTACTTTACAAGTCAATATCTTCTTACATCGCAAAATTACAAAACTTCAAAGTATACAGACGTTAAGGAACCGAATTTAAAAAAAAAAAGGTTTATCAATTTGAAAGGAACGAACTTTCAGCTATCTAAATCCGGGTTTTGTCCGGTCAATATCTATCGGCGTCGGCAAAAAACACGCCTAATAAACTCAATACAGCTTTTTTATTTGGTAGGAACAAAAATTAAAGCAGTTTTAATCATGTAGAAAATTGTCTGTTCTTTCAATCGTTGCATAACAAAAATCGAATATGATAGTATTTGTAAAAACAGCCTTACCGGCGCATTTTTGGACCGCATTAAATCACTTTCCGGGTAATAACTTTCTTGTATGATACGGACAAAACTCCGAGACCCGTAGAATATATAGGAATTTTTTCGCTCTATGCAGTGATATATCAGTTTAGGTGGCATCAGTGCACAAGCACTTTCCCCCCCAAAATCTGCGAAAACCGCGTATAATTTCCGCATTTAAATGATTTGTAACCAGGTGATCTACTAAAGTTATATATCACTGCATAAAGCTGAAAATTTCCTATCTGATTAATAGGTACTGCTTTAGTTTTTGTTCCAAATAAGAGAGTTGTATTGTGAAAGATCAATCTACCGATTCTAGGTGTAGGGCTGTTTGACTGGACAATACCCGGATTTAGATAACTCAAAGCTGTATTCTTTTCAAATTAACAAACCTTTTTTTTAAATTCGCTTCCGTAGATGATTAAAGGAACTAAAATTTTCACAACTCACTACAATGATTTGAACTAAAAATGGAGGTGTATATAAAACACGCAATAAAAGTTATTTTAACTCGTTAGTATCCAGGTAATACACTCATAATTTCTTTGCAAAGTAATAGAAACCACATTGAGAAAGATTTTTTGTTAGGATTCTTTGTGGTTGCATTCTTTCAAAACTGATACTTTGATAACCATGGTCATTTCACGTGTCCAAGATATTATTCAGTTTTACACCTCCTAAATCGATTTTTATCATCAAAATATTTTATTCGATTTATCAATAGTGCTTGGTCTAAAGAAGTTATTAGCATCGCTATCTCTACTTCGGCATAGTATTATTTAGTATGTATTTAACCTGTACCTGTGGATTGTCAAACAGTTTAAATCGACAGTTTTTATTTTTTTTTATAAAAAAGCTCTCCACGTTCGAATTTTAAATATAGGCACAATAGGCACAACTTAGCCTTAAACATTTATTACCATTTTTCCTCATACAATTTTTTTCTTAATTATAAAGCACGGTTTTGAGAAAGAAACAAGAAACTTAATATCTAAATATTTTTCGTAATTATACCAACTCCGCATATTAATCATGTATCTTAATTGAAAATGCAACTTTATATTACAAAAGTTTGATACGTGTTCAGGTTCAATATTACTGCCAGATGACGTATTTAGTCCAAATTTGTTACGGATCCATGATTTTAATGTAAATCCATAAAGCAAGATTCGACACCGAAGCTAATTGCGTTTGTGAATTATGGCGTTTACTAACATACATACACACAAACATAATACTAACAATAGTCGAAATGGATTCAGCAAACCTCAAAATATTTTATTCGATTTATCAATAGTGCTTGGTCTAAAGAAGTTATTAGCATCGCTATCTCTACTTCGGCATAGTATTATTTAGTATGTATTTAACCTGTACCTGTGGATTGTCAAACAGTTTAAATCGACAGTTTTTATTTTTTTTTATAAAAAAGCTCTCCACGTTCGAATTTTAAATATAGGCACAATAGGCACAACTTAGCCTTAAACATTTATTACCATTTTTCCTCATACAATTTTTTTCTTAATTATAAAGCACGGTTTTGAGAAAGAAACAAGAAACTTAATATCTAAATATTTTTCGTAATTATACCAACTCCGCATATTAATCATGTATCTTAATTGAAAATGCAACTTTATATTACAAAAGTTTGATACGTGTTCAGGTTCAATATTACTGCCAGATGACGTATTTAGTCCAAATTTGTTACGGATCCATGATTTTAATGTAAATCCATAAAGCAAGATTCGACACCGAAGCTAATTGCGTTTGTGAATTATGGCGTTTACTAACATACATACACACAAACATAATACTAACAATAGTCGAAATGGATTCAGCAAACCTCAAAATATTTAATTGATCTACAACGTATAGCTACATAATGTGTTGTAGCTAATTTTTCGTTAGCACGTTTTTAAGGCTATGAATGATTCAGAGTTGCCATTTGCCTGTGAGACATTAAATCAATAAATAGCCTACATATTTAATTCATGCCTAAAATTAACAATTGACTTTTGAAGTTGACAACTATTGCATATTCTGAGTTTAATTGTTAATATAATTGCACTTTTAAGATAAAACAAATTAAATAGTGCTTACTATTATCATCAACTTTGTTTCGTTGATTAAAGTCTAAATTAATTAATTTGTTATATCTTGGATAGTAAATATTTTCTTTACTTTCTTCTTTCGTTAGGCTCTCTTGATAAAGAGTTTTGTGTTCTTTTTGATGGCCCGACCTATCATGAAAACCTTAAAAAGAATATATTATGGCGATATGGGAGAATTTATTACACCTTCATCTTGTAATCGCTGCTTTGAATCGGCCATATATTATCTTGAGGTAGGTTTG
This sequence comes from Onthophagus taurus, assembly GCF_036711975.1. NCBI lineage: Eukaryota > Metazoa > Arthropoda > Insecta > Coleoptera > Scarabaeidae > Onthophagus > Onthophagus taurus. Next base: position 30,567,471 of record NC_091972.1, on the reverse strand, counting down.
TATACACTTTTGATAAAATGTTTGAAAATAAAATGTCAACTTTTGTATAAAAAGTTTGCACCTGTATACAGGGTGTTTCGGTGACTCGGGGAACAAATTTAACCACATATACTAGAGTGAAAATGATGACGATTCATGTAAAAAAAAATTAGTAAAAGTCTTCAAATTTCAAAGATACAGGCCAACAGGAAATACAGGAAATTTTAACACATTTCTCCAAATATCTTAAACACTATTTACAGTAGAACGCTGAAATTTGGTACAGTATAATCCAATGTAATGTAAAATCGTTAGGTAATTTATGGTTTGGATCGGTCCGCGGGAACAATGCTATACAGACTGTTCCTAAAGTTTGTTTGCTCAGAACTTTTTTATTCTATCATAACCCTACATTTATTTTTGGAGTTTCTAATAGTAAATTTAGTTTAGAAACTTTTATTACTCTTAGATAATATTGATAAAAATCACCGTTTTCGTGTTAAATGCAAAATGGTTCCGATTTCAATGATAGCACAAAAAAAAAAGAAATCTAAGTTTTTGAACGTTTCCTTTAGTATTTTTTATTACTTGTCTTGTTATTTTATGTACTTTTTTTATTATTCCTGTTAGTGTTGTCGTTTTTTGTTTATTTTTAATTTATTGTTTTTGGATTCTTTTATTAAACCAACTAAAACAAATTAAAAATGTGATTTAGCTAAATCTACACTTTTACATGTTGCATACATAATAGTTATGACAGCTCAGTTCGATTTTCAGTTGTCATTGCCAATTCAGATTATTTATTTATTTATTCTTTTTAGTGTTATTGAATTCGGAGCCTAACATTTTTGCATTTAATACGAAAACAGTGGTTTCTATCAATATTCTCTAAGATTGGTAAAAGTTTCTAAACTAAAATTGCTCCTAGAAACTGCAAAAATAAATGTAGTGTTATGATAGAATAAAAATGTTCTGAGCAAACAAAGTTTCGGAACAGCCTGTATAGCATTGTTCCCGCGTACCGATCCAGCTCAAAAATTGCCTAAAGATTTTACGTGATATTAGTTTACACTGTACCAAATTTCAACACTTTACCATAAATAGTGTTTAAGATATTTAGAAAAATGTGTTAAAATTTCCTAACTTGGATGGCCTGTATCTTTGCAATTTGAGGACTTTTACTAATTTTTTTTACATGAATCGTCATCATTTTCACTCTAGTACATGTGGTTACATTTGTTCCCTGAGTCACCGAAACACCCTGTATATCCATCCCACTCATGACTGCGAAAGTGAATTATGACAAAAAGGCATGAGAGCCGAATACAGGTGATGGAAATGAAATATTTGAGGTACGTCCTTGAGATGGCAAAGATCGATAGAGCGAGAAACGAGGAAATTAGAAGAAGATTAATCACGATTTACAAATGGTGGAGGATGTTAAGCTGAGTTGGTATAAGCATGTGGTGAGGATGGAGGACAATAGATAGGTGAAAAGCTTTTGGCAAGCCAAGATGGAGGATAGAAACACGAACTAAGTGCAACTGACGGTAAATCGGAGGCAATGAAGTTGGCAGCTAATGGAGAGGACTGCAAACCTGAAAAGGAAAACGTGAAAACCGCAAGTGCGACAACACTGAGTCGTTTCATTTCTTTTTCTGTTTTTCCTATTTATTTACTCATTGTCAGCGAAATCGTCGTGGAGCTTGCTCGGAGGAGCAATACTTTGGCGTCATTCAAATGTAAGCAAAACGCCTGGGGTTGGGTTGTATCCCGGGTTGAAAATGCTACACTAAGTGATTTCTGTCATTTTTTATATTTCTTATTATAATATTTCAAATATCCTATTTTCTGTTTACCTTCATTTTCGTAACTAGTTATTTCTTTCTTTAGTAGTTTTCTTTTATGCTATTGTTTTTTCTTAATTTAAGATATTACTTGTCACAATACTATTATAATCATTTATTTATTTTTCTATTAACTCGCCTTGAAGAAGTGCCATATCAATGTTAGTTATTTGGAGACGATAAATGCTAACTCGGCAATTAAATTCTTTTTATTTTTGCTATAATTAATCAACACGTCTTATAATTAATACTTCTACATACCTCACTCTTCTACGGGGTTTTGTGGTATCATAAAATGCTTTTGTTGTATGATTATATTATTTTAGATGGTACTAAAAAGATTTGTGTCTTTTGAACATTTACGATTAACTTAAACTGCTATTTTAAATATGTTTTCAAGGTTTTTAAACTATTTTGAAATATGTCAAGTGATAAGAAAATAGTTTTAATCAATTTTTAAAAAATATTAGATAATTTTAGACGTATATAGTATTTAAGGAAACCACTACACTTAGCTGATACATACTAAAAGCAACAAACATTTGCTAGAACATTTTTGGATCAGATGAGAATTTTAGGAACACATTAATTCTAAAAATAAAAAGCTCAAGGTTAAACAAGAAATTCTTGAGTATGCCACATATCTATCTTTTAGATTATTATTACTTATTACACACTTTTAGTGTGACATTTTATTTAACAGGAGTGTGACCAGAATTGAATCTGACAATGAGAAAAAAGTATAACATAAATACTTTAAAAATCGCAAATTGTCTTCATTTTTTTCTTTTTCACTTTTATTTACATTTTAGATTGAAACTACTTAAAAGTAATGTTAAACCTTATTGCACGTGTATTGTATATGTAAGTCAAAACTTATGTTTTCTATATTTTGTTATAAGAAACAACGGATTTCAATTTTTCACCAAATTATATTAAGAGTATACGCCAGTTTCACTATAAAATCACTATAAAATTTATGGAAAATGATGACTACTTTTAAAATAAAAGTTTTAGATAAAGGCGTATGTTTTTTTAAAAATAATTGTTTTTGCTTGTTAAACTTTTTGTTTGATAGTATTTTTGCTTATTATCTTTTTGCATTTCAAAAATAATCCGCAATATCGTACATTGTCGTCATAAATCCACTTTTGAATTGTTATTACAGTTAATAAGATTTTGTTTGGACAAAAGACTAGTCATTAGAAATATCATCTCCTATTATAATCCAATATCCTATTAAAAGGTGTCTAACACAAAGCATAATTTGTTTTCTTTGGTTTAATATATTTTATTATTTTTTATTTATTTGCAAGATATTCCAAGAGAGTACACTTCAAATGGCCTAAATATATCCGATTTCTATTGATCTTATACATTCAAGCATGTGAAGAAACTGATTGTTCACTATGGAATGCAATTAAGTAGATCAAGCAACTTGTAACGTATGTTTCTCCTATTAGCAATGATAGATCGTGGGAAAAAGATTTCTACTCCCAATCCAAGGAAAAACAATCAAGAAATGATCAATATTGAAAAGTGGGTCTTAATGAAGTGGTTGACGAGATAAGAACTAACTTGAATCAAAAGAAAGGTCCAGGATTCTTGTACCGGCATGCTGGAATACTGCAAAGGCTGTCATGTTGCCAACTTTACGATGTTAAATCTTACAGACTGATTTCACTATTACCAATAGTCTCAAAATTCTTCTCAAACTTCGCAGGAGACGGTCAGAGGCAAATGGGGGAAAACATGTAATTAATATTTTTAAACGTGCTATAAGGGTACTTAATGTAGGCAAAATCGACAGGATAGTTTTTAAATGATTCCAAAGAACTAGGGGTACTATATATGTGATATATAAATATTTCGATAGCTGTTTTCGTCTTCAAACTATAAGCGAATACATACCGTTCGCCTCGATTTCCAACCCTTATAACTCGCCCCATGAGCTTATTGGCATGTATCCAAAAATATGTAAACCTCGTTTATTTATTTATTTACATTCGGGATGCAAATAGGATTGACCCGCCCAACAAAGCATTCACAAGAGATCCAAACAAAAATTATCACAGAAAACATAAGGGTACAACAAAAAATAGTATTGTAAATCAAAGAGAAAACAAAATTAAAATCAAAAGCGACACTCCAACAAAAAAAAAACTAATCAAAAAGCACATAAAATAAATTGTTACTTATTTAAATAATAATACATTAACGAAGTAGCAACGACCCCTCCACACCTACGCCCCGCAAGAAACGTCTGAAAGCAGCCAAAGAAACATTAAAGATATGGATATTCCTACAGTAAGACTCATGCGTATTTATTATTCTAACAAGAAGAGAGTAAAGATGTGCTGAAGATAAGGATTTACTAATTTTAAACAAATATTCACCACGTGTTTGATATGAGGACACATAAAAAATAATTCTCTCAACAATTCCGAGGAATAGAAAAGTTTCTTGACTAATTTATACAGGAATAGTAACTCATAGCACAATTTCCTTCGCTTCAATGTCTGAAACCCTAAGGCATTGCAACGCAAAAGATAGTCACCGTAAGGCAGAAATTTTTGCGTGATAAATACCTTAAGAACACGGATTCAATGCGGTTAATATGAATAGCATAATAAAGGTTCCAGACAGTAGAGGCGTAGTTAAGAACACTAACCACTGACGCCATATAAAGAGATTTAATACATTGAATATTTGTGAACACACGACAGGTCCTAATCACAATCCGTTTTAGAGCCTTGGCAATAGTAAAGTCCACATGTAAATGACCTGTATTACCCTGTATATGCTATACAGGTAACATATCATGGTTGGGTTGAGTTGGTTTGGGTTGAGATCACGACCAAAAAATGAAGGATAAAGTTAAAAAGGAAAGAGCGGAATTAACAATAAAATACAAACAGGTGTATTGGCTGTTTGGGAGAAACTCCAAACTTACAATCTCCAGCAGACTACTGATCAAATCCTAAAAGCCCTATCCAGCTTTGGAGCTGTGCCAGTGACTCGAACATCAAGTGTGTCCAAATATTCCAGAACAGTGATTCTTAAACAGTGATTATCTTGGAAACGGAGAACTTTAGAGAAGATTGTAATATGATGATTGCAAGTTATGTGAGTTGTAAAAATTTTAACGATGAAAAAGATATGACTACTTTAAGGGAGTTATTTAGGGTAGGCAGCGCCATCTGAAAGATAGATCAAAACTAATACCAAATTATTATTTATCGTCTCAAAAAATGATAATGTACTAATTTTCATGTTTATAATTTAAGCAAAAGCGAAATTATTAAAGAAAAACGAAAATAAAGTATTAACTTTAACCATCTGTATCTTCGTTATTATTAACAATTGGACTAAAATAAATAGGGTTAAATCGATGATGAAGACAACGAAAAAATATTTCATCGTATTTTATTGGCTTTCCAAATGAAATTTAATAAAAAATTGATATTTTAAATTTATATCCAGTTATCCAAATATAATTTTTATCATTAAATATTTGTTTTCATTACTTCATTTATTTTTGGTAAATAAAAGCTAGTAATCTAAAGGTTAATCAATCGTAGATAACTGTAAAAATAAATTCAACGAAAAACTATCAAAGTAAATTTCCCAATATGTGGGAATCTATAACAAATAGGTATAGGAATGTTTGTAGATGATTTGTAGAGAATTGAATTCCCTTTCTGGTAGGCTAATAAAATATAGGTCATTCCATTTAAAATTATTGACTTTCTTACCATTGAATGTGGAAAAACGGTCATTCAATTTTTGACTAGTCTGTATAAGATGTTCTGATACAACAAATGACGATCTATTGATATCATCTGAAGAGTAATCGAAATGGGGTTTTGAAAAGCACTGCGAAATTTACCAATAACTTTCATCAAAGTCTATATTTTATGTTTGCCATATGTATATGGAAAGCTAAGATCCACATCATCAGCTGTCACGGGTCCTTTAGAACTGATAGCAAATGCTTTCAACAAAAAGGAAGAAGCACTACTCAAATGCTGCGATCTGACAAAGGCTTTTGATTGCGTCGACTACCAGATTCTGCTCGCTAAGCTAGAGTACTACTGTACAGGTCTTCACTTTCACTCTTCAAGACATATCTCCAGGATAGAACACAAATGGTTTACTGGAAAGGAAGATTCTCGGAAAGAAGACAGATAGGACAGGGAGTGCCACAGGGATCTGTTCTGGGCCCGGTTTTGTTCCTGATCTATATCAATGACCTACCACAAAACTTGACAGATGATTTGACGTTCCTTTCGCTGATGATACTTCGCTGTTGGTGACATTTAGAGATAGACAGGAACTCCTCGGAAAGTCCGAAGAAGTCGAGCTGGAAGCGAAATAGTGGTTCGCCAGCAATAAGCTAAGACTGAATGAGAAAAAGACGCAATCACTCATACTCACCAATAGAGAGCCAGGTACGGGACCTGAAATGGAATTCACATATAGAATACGTTACAAAAAAGTTTTCCACAGCAACCTACCTCATCAGAAGAATAAGGATTATCTTAACGCATAAAGCTGCTAGAACCGCCTACTTCAGCCACTTTAATTTCATACTTCAATATGGCATCGAATTGTGGGGATCATCGCCTCAAAGTTCCAAGCTCTAAATCCAGCAAAAGGAAGCCCTTAGAGCTTTGGCGTGTGCAGGACCGCGAAATAGCTGCAGAAGCATATTTAAAGCGATGCAAATATTAACTGTCCCTGGCGTCTACATACTGGCGGCAGTTACCTTTCAGCATAAGAACAAAATGAGATATTCATCTTATAGTAATATCCACCAACATGACACTAGGCAAAAGAACAGGATCGTCATTCCACAGCACCGCATCAAAAGAGCACAACAAAGCACTAATTATATGTGCATAAAATTATATAATAAATTGCCACCAGCCTATTCTGAGCTGCCGTTGCCCATCTTCTGAGGAAAAGTGAAGCGATTGTTACTACAATACTCCTTCTACTCAATAGAGGAATACTTCAATTACATTTTTTATTGAATATTATTATTATTTTTTTGTATTGTTGACTATTGTACGCACATTTCTTTGCGACAAATAAACATTATTATTATTAAAATAATAAGTTCTATAATAATTAACTCGATATTGACAAAAGCTGGAGTTACCATCCTTTACCCCTAATATAGACTCAGCTCGTCGTGACAGACCCAGTACAGTCGTGTTCACGGGAAATGCGCACTCAAGGTCAAGCGCTATTGTGAGATCCGACATGCGCTTGACCTTGAGTGCGCATTTCCCGTGAACACGACTGTACATGTAGTTAAAACGTCTAATAAAAACTATTGCATTCCATTTAAAGTAACGAAGTTGTGGTCTACTTTCGGTAGACCGGAAGTGGCGGCCATCTTGAAAGTATTTCAGTTCGAAAGTTTCGGATGATTAACCCCTACTACCCAAATTTCAAAACTTTACGAGTAGTGGAACCTAAAAGTTGTAACGAACCTATTCCATGAAACGCTCAGTATAAAAAAATTCCTTCGAGCCGGATTTGAACCAGCGACCTATGGATATCTACAAGTATTACAAATTCCTCTACAGTCCACCGCTCTACCAACTGAGCTATCGAAGGCTGTGTATTTCATTCCTTCGATCGTCGAGAGTAATTAAGAATTAAAGTGTTAAAATAAAATTATTGTTAAATCTTTGAATGTTGTCGTTGAATTCTTGTAATTACTTAACAATAAAAAAAGGTTCCTTCGAGCCGGATTTGAACCAGCGACCTATGGATATCTACAAGTTGCGAATTCCTCTACAGTCCACCGCTCTACCAACTGAGCTATCGAAGGATATGGATTAGTTTTATACATTCGTGAAAAGTAATTTCAAATCTTTAGAAAGTAACCACGTCATCTCGTTCGTTCTTGAGATAAGCGGTTATAATCCAATGTTAACCGGATTAAAAAATATGCAGTTACTGTTATTAATTTACAATGAAAATTTGAGTTATTTCTTGCGATTAAAAACTCATAAAAAATCCTGTTTTTAATTTCTATGAAGCAAACAATAAGGTTGAGTTTAGATGGGAGATATTGGGTCAAGAAAATGTTTAAATACAGTGGCGGTGAACTAATTAAGAACAACACTGTTATTAATAAATATTTAAATATTTAAAATCAAAGGTTCGTTAGAACTTTTTCCATTATTCGTAGAGCTTTCAAATTTTGGTAGCATGGGTTGTTCATTCGGAACTTTCGATCTAAAATATTTTCAAGATGGCCGCCACTTCCGGTCTACCGGAAGTACACCATAACTTCGCTATTTTAAATGGAATGCTATAGTTTTTATTACACCGCTTAATTGTACGTAAAAAAATAGGTTGACTTTGATAAAAGTGATTGGTACCTAGCGTTTTTCATTTTCGAGTTATTTTGGTTTTAAGTTTTTTTGGTAAATTTCAACATGCTCTTTAAAACTTCATATCTCAGCCAACGTTCATTCAGAAAACATCTACGTTGGCACGATTACTCTTCAGATGTTGTCAAATAAATTGTCATTTGTTGTATCGGAGTATCTTATACAGAATGGTCAAAAATTGAATTACTGTTTCTCCATATTCAATGGCGAGAAAGTCGAAAATTTTAAATGGAACGCCCCATAGTTTTTTAGCCTATCAGAAAGAGAATTTAATTCTCTACAAATTATCTATAAACATTCCCATACCTACTTATTGTAGTTTGCCTCATATTGCGAAATTTATTAAAACATGCACGATATGCAGGTTTTTTGTTAGAAACCTATGGAATTTTGACAGTTTTTGGTCCATGTTTGTGTTATTGTTATCATTAGTTACATTTGACGACGGGTGTAAGTCATTGAACATCATGGTGAATTATTCCAACGCCGATATTTGAAATTTATTTTCTATTGATGGCGAATGTAATAAACTTTTGGACAGGACGTGTCGAACACTTAATGAGAGATGCCTAACAAACCTAACGCCCATCACAAGGAAAAATTTAAAAAAATTGATAAAGAATTTCTTAGTTTTGGATATATCGAGACCAAAAGAAATCGCATATTTCCGGTCACCAGTGATGAAGACAACGAAATAAATATTATATCATACTTTTTTGCATTTCCAAATTCAATTTAATAACAAATTTATATTATAAATTTATATTTTTATTCAAATCTAATTTTTGTCATTAACTTTTTGTTTTAATAGTTTCATTTATTTGATCTTTTGTTTGTTATTTTTGGTAAGTAAAAGCTAGTAAACTAAAAGATTATCAATCGTAGTTAATAGTACAAATAATAATAGAAATAAATTAAACAAAAAACTGTCAAAATGTCATGGCCTTCTAATAAAAATACAAACGGTTAACGGTAATTCAATTTTTGACCACCCTGTATAAGATACTCTCACACAACATATGACAATCTATTTGAGAGCATCTGAAGAGTAATCGTGCTAATTTAGAGCTTTTTTGAATGAACGTTGGCTGGGATATAGGGTTTTAAAGAGCATGGTGAAATTTGCTAAAAAAACCTTAAAATCAAAATAACTCGAAAACGAAAAACGCTAGGTACCAATAACTTGTATGAAAGTCAACATATTTTTTTACGTACAATTAAAAGGTGTAATAAAAATTATAGCATTCCATTTAAAATAACGAAGTTATGGTCTACTTCCGGTAGAAGTAGTGGCAGCCATCTTGAAAATATGTTAGATCGAAAGTTCCGAACCCATACGACGAAGATTTCAAAACTGTACGAATACTGGAACCTAAAAAAGTTCTAACGAACCAGGTACGTGAGACACCCTGTATAGTAAAACCTCGATACAATGATCCTCGTTATAAGGGACTACGGATATAACGGACAAAATATTTTTAAGTCTTACTATTAATATTATCTATATAATACTTCAGTATATTTAACCTTTCGTCGGGCGCAATGCAAAAAAGTGTTATATCGGGCGCAATGTATCAACATGATCACAATGTGTTTACTATGTTATGAAGCTGACTAAATATTATTTTATACATTTTTATTATTATATTTATGATTATTACAATAAATCAAAATTTTTACTGTTATTATTTATTGAAACATTATTAATAATTTATTAACTGTATAACTGAGATAATCGTAAAACACAATAACAATAAACAGAAAGATCAGTAAACGAGAATGAATCTATGAAAGCGAAAACGCTTATTACTCATTTGATGATGCTTGAGATATTTCTTGGCTGTACAAACAGTACATAGCTTTGAGCACAACTATGACAAAATGTCTGAATATGTGATAAATATATTAATTTATGACAATTTTTGCAATCGTATTTTGTCAATCGTCGTGCTGAAAAATTACAGTGAGGACTGTAAATACCTTTTCCTTTTGACAGCACCACCATCTGTTTTAAGTATCTTCCTCGTTACCATCGGTAGATTGGAAACGTTTCAATCTTTCTTGCATATTTCTCGCTTCAATTGGGGCAAGTCTAACTCCTGTGCTTACCTTATGAGGAACATTTTTCTGTGAATAGATTTTTAATTATTCTCAAAATAAATTACCAGTACATTTATGCCCGTAACGTTCAGCATGGCAAAAAATACTACAGCTGGCCATCGTCTTATATTCCTTGCAACATTATATGAGGCGCACAATTTATCGACTCCTTTTACAAATTACAATTTACCTCCTTTTGTACTGTTGTAGAACGTTGATGGTTTTTGTTGACTACTTTTGGCGGCATCGATTGAATTGTCTTCATAAAGCGTTGAAGCAAGAAGTACACATTTCCCTTTCTTTGGTATGTACGATACTAACGTACAGTTATGATTGAACGCAAACATACTACTACAGACATCTCTTCCTTTAGTGGTAACAAATTGTGGTAATGACAACTTTTTAATTTTTAATTTGTCGATAAGGTCGAAACTACTGAACCAGTTGTCAGCAGTAATATTTCTACCTGTATTAAAAATAAGCTGAGCTAATCTAAGAACGACATCGGTTGGTTTATTAGATACACGGTATGGGCCAGGATGCAAGCCAGCATAAATTTCAAGATTATACAAATAAAATGTTTGAGCATACATTTTAATTCCGTACTTGTTTGGTTTATTTGGTATGTACTGTTTGAAACCACACTTACCTCTGAATGCTTCTAACTTCTCATCCACAATAACACTCACTCCCTGACTGTAGTATTTTTGACAGTTGTGAACAATCTTTGTAAACACGTCACGAATTGCAGCTAACTACTTAGTCTGTATTTTTTCTTTCTTTCCGAGTAGTTTTATCGTCGAATCTTAAACATTTCATGATAAATTTGAATCATGTGAGCATAACATGATCAGTCTAAATTTTTTAACGTCATGTTCAGAATCCCACAAATCTTATAATATAATAATATTTTTTCACAGGATTATTAAAATAAAAGTTGTCTTTACGGTTGGCCATGATTAGCTTTCTAAAGATCTAAAATATATATATAATATATACATGTATGTATATAATTATATACAGTGTGTCCCCGGATAGGTGAAACGACTCTTATAAAATGTAAATTTTTTTCGATATTAACTGTCATCTTTTGGGGTTCAGGCCTGCTTGATTAAAGACTAATTTTGAACATATTTTCAAATTTTAAAAAACAAATGAGTGTTGATACTGAAGCTAAAACTTCTTGTGTGTCAGGTAAAGTACCTTTTCTGTTTACAGTATCGTAAAATGTTACTAAGAAATTTTATTCAGAATGAAAAGTTATGGCCATATGCAAATTTTCATCAGCCTACTTTGATAAAACCTATTGTTTATTATTTTCGTCAATAGTAAGGTACTACGACTTTTTGTTTTGAAATTCAGATTATTAGGGAGAAATAAACTAACCGTTCTGAAAATGTTCACAAGAAATTAAGTGTGTGTTCGCCCACAAAGGAAAACAGTTGATCATAGTTAATCAGTTTCATCATAATTTTTTTTTCTTAGAGTGAATACTTCCTGCTGTAAGAAATCTTTTGATTAAACGCCGACAAGTACTTCTTTTAATTGCAGTATTTGGAAATTTTTCACAAAATAAAGCAATAATCGGTTTTTTCCCGGTTCCATAACACTGAATCACGTAAACTTTTTCCTGTAATGTTAACATTCTGTTTAAAAAACACTTTAAGTTTACTAAATTACAGTTTGAGAGATTAGCAGTGACAGGAAAGCAATTTTGTTTTTCCATGGCAGTCTTTGTTAGAAATAAAATAGTTTGATATGGATTTTTTCAAAGTAGGCCGATCAATCCGAAAATTCGCATATGCCCATAGTTTTTCATTCTGAACAAAACTTCTTAGTAACACTTTCACGTACTGTAAACAGAAAAGGTACTTTACCTGCCACAAAAAGAGTTTTTCTTTCACTGTCAAGGCTCACTTGTTTTTTAATAATTGATAATATGTTCAAAATTAGTCGTTAATCAAGCAGGGCTAAACCCCAAAAGATGACAATTAATATCGAAAAAATTTTACCTTTTATAAGAGTCGTTTCACCTATCCGGGGACACACTGTATATACATACATATATTTTATTGTATATAAAATAAAAATAAAATTGATTCTTACTTACATGATTCTTACTATCACTCACTATTATATTGCTGATTATTATAACATACGATGTATTATGACTTGTTTTTGTATATAAATTGGGTTAGGTTCAATAAAATACGTCTGTACCGAATCCAGTTTTCGTTCTTCTGTCAACACAATTACCAACATAACTTTACCCGAATATAAAATTCTTAAATGGCAGCAATAACAATGTGATATAAATGTTATGAGTAACAGAAAATACTTTTGAAATAAAGGACACTTATAATATAAAATTATAACATTCGAAATTGTAACACAAATGACCGCAATGTATCAAAACGATCAAAATGTGTAGAATTCGCTTTTACCTAAGATTCTGGAATACTTATTTATAATGTTCACGTTGTAGAGGGTCGCAAAATAAAAAACTATTAACAACCAGATACATTTGGAGATTCGCGGTAAAATATACCAAGCCGAATTGTTCCACATGTATCACTTTCAACAGTTGCGCCCGACGAAAGTTAATATCTGTTGTCCATAGTCAGCACCTTTGTTTGCTCGAAGTCTATAACACTTTACTCTTTAAAAATTAAAGTTTTTAGAAGTTTCAGTCAGTAATTCTTTCATAAATTTATAAGCAAGTTTCATTAGCATTTGTTTCAATAAAAAATGTATTGTTCAAAATACTAGCGGATTCGACAGTATATTTCATATTTTAGCATATGCCAGTACACACAATTTATTTAGAAATCATGTTGAGAATGGTTGCACAGATTGCCTTAGTTTCCTAAAATTATTTTTAAAATCCCGTTCTAGTAAAGCAACATATAAAAAAGCTGAACTATTAACAGGAATAAATTATTTTGTAAGCGAGAATATTGCTGGCGTAAAAATAGTGAATGCTACTTTAAATATTGCGTTTCTTTGCACACAACTACTTAAAGAAGAATTTAGTTATTGTAGGACTAAAAACTGCAATAATTGTTTAAACTTTAGAATAAGTTATATTGTAATACTAATCGAATAGTTATTGTTTATTTGTTAGTTTAGTTTATTTATTAATTTAATACTTGGTTTATACAAAATAAAATACACTTTAAATCGCAACTTATGTTTTATTATTATAAGTTTAAAGAGAAAAGTGACAGTTCTGATTTTTAGAAAATTAGGATGGTTATTCCATACTTTTTAATTTTTTAAAACTATTATTATATTAAAGGTTAGGTTCACTGATTCAACAAAACCAGTCCGATATCATAACAACTCAAATTTAAGGTTTTTCTAGTGAAAATAACAGCTGTTCTGAATTGTCTGAATTTTTAATATGATACTTTAAAAAACTAAAGCTGCAGTAATTAAATAAACATTTTAAGTAAGTAGAACACCAAGAACCATTTAGAGGAACAAAGAAGATGTGATTTTGCAAAATTGATGTTCTTGTATCCAGAAAAGCCTTTTTTCTTTAGTTTAAACGTAAAACATATTAGAATTTGAATTGAACAATTTGAATCAGCAAAGTTTGATTATTTTAGATCGCTAGGAGAGAGCGGGGCACGTGAGTCCATACGGGGCAAGTGCGTCTTTCAAAACAAGTTTTCTATTTAGATACGTAAGTGATCTAAGTTAGGTTAAATTGTGTTGTAATGTTATTGTAAAGGTGTGCGTTACGTTATGTTTCGAAATAACGGATAATAAGGTAAATAAATATCTTTCATTTTCGTATTTTGTTGCTTTACATATTATATTTGTGACCGCTTGGTGTCAAAAGTTTTCTAAGTTTTCATAAGAGTATAAGTGTAACATCTCGTACTTTAACCTATTAGTAATTATACATCTCACTTGAAACTTTCCCATATGTCGTTATTATTTTTTTTTTGAGATTTATTCTTTCATAACAACATTAGGGCAAGTGCGACACTACTGACTCACTTACCCCATCACCTAAATCAAATCTGTTATTTTAGATTGTTACTTTGGTACCGTTAATTCGTATACATAATTGCAAAAAATATGGTTCGCAATTACGTACGAAAAACAAACAGAGAAACAACATATTCAAACGACGTCGTAGATCGTGCACTAGAGGTCATTAGAAGTGGGGAAATGTCCATTAGAAAAGCTAGTGTGCATTTTGGTTTTCCAAGAAAATATTTTTATTCCAAAATAAAAAAGCAAATAACACATCCTGTAAACAAAGAAAGATTTAAACCAGTATTTAATGAAACTATGGAATTAGAGTTGCGAAATCATTTGATAAATTTAGAAAAACGATTTTATGGACTGTCAACAACAGAGGTACGAAGAATAACATTTCAATTTGCTGAAGCTAACAATCTAGATTATGGTTTCAGCAAGCAACGAAAAATGGCTGAAAAGGACTGGTTGACCAATTTTTTGAAACGGCAGGGTATTTTGTCTATTCGATCGCCTGAGCCAACCAGTATTGCTAGGGTGACTGGTTTTCCAAGCGCAATATATTGGAGTTTTTTAAAAATTTAAAAGACGTTATTGAACAGTACAATTTTATTCCATTCCAGATATTTAATTGCGATGAAACAGGCATTACGTGCGTTCAGAAACCGGGAAAAATCGTCGCTGAAAAGGTAAAAAACAAGTGGGCAGAATAACGTCATTGGATAGGGGCAAAAATACCACTCTTTTGGCCTGTGTTAGTGCTTCAAGTTCATTTATATCACCATTTATGGTATTTCCCAGAGTAAGGATGCATCCTGCGTTGTTAGTAGGTTCATTTCTTGGTACAGTAGGGTACCCAAACCCTTTTTGAGTTTTTTTCAAGTTTTTGAAACACTTTATTGAATGTACAAAAACGACTAAAGAATCACCAAGCCTATTAATATTAGATGGACATTCAAGTCAAAAGTCATTAGAATGTATAACACTGGCTAGAGAGTCTGGGGTTGTTATGTTGACATTACCACCCCATACATCAAATAGACTCCAGCCGCTTGACGTTAGTGTTTGTGCACCATTCAAAACATATTTATCTCGAGAAATGGACAACAGGCTTACTAATCATCCTGGTTTTAGTCTAACAGAATACGAAATGCCCATTATTATCAAAAATGCTTTCATTAAGGCTTTCACACCAAACAACATTATAAAAGGTTTTGAAAAGACAGGTGTCACAATACCTTCTCCTATAACATCAGAAATTCGTCAAGATGGATGTAGCCCTAGACCTGATGATAATTCGGATAATGGATCAACCTTAGGTCTCTTGAAGAAACAAAATTTATACCTTTTTCGAACACCAGACATACAACATTCTACAACTTCTGGTGACCCAGATCCTAAAATATTACAGAAAAAAAACGAATCTCCAATACGAAGAATACAATACCACGATAATCTCCAATCATCAATCAATTACGAAGACCAGAAACCATCGTGTAGTTATGTTCCAGTTTCATACGTTTCATCTATTCCTCAAGCAATTTCAAATGACAAAAATATACAAAGGAAGAAACGACGTGTAGAAGGATCCCAAATAATTACTAGTTCGCCTTACAAAAATCAAATTGAAGAAAAAATAAAATTCTCAAAGCAAAATCAGTAAAAAAAACCCGAGAAAAAATAATAAAATGTCAGAAAAATCAGAAAAGAAAATGTGCAGAAAAGCAGGAAGAAAAAAAGTGCATCGTTAGTTAATAATTAAATTTAAACTTTTTTGGTATAATTTTGTTTTATGATTAAAACCTTACAAACTGTGGCCTCTCTTACCTTAACATGACTCACTTGCCCCGCTCTCCCCTGTATGTTTTTTAATTGTTATTGTGTAGTTTAAAACAGCTGACGCAAAAATTACTGACTGAAAACCTCCAAAAACTTCAATTTTCAAAGAGTTAGGTGTCCTTTATAGAGTTGTACTAGTGAAAATAATAGCTGTTCCAGATTGTGTTAGATATAATGAGCTGTTCTGAATTGTTCTTATTGTTATAAGTACTAATTTTTAACATGAAACTTTAAAAAACTAAAGCTGCAGTAATTAAATAAACATTTTAAGTAAGTAGAACAACAAGAACCATTTAGAGCAACAAAGAAGATATGATTTTGCAAAATTAATGTCCTTGTAACCAGAAAAGTCTTTTTTCCTTAGTTTAAACGTAAAACACACTAGAACAAATTGATGCAGCAGAGTTTGAATTATTTTAGATCGTTATATGTTTTTTAATTGTTATTGTGTAGTTTAAAACAGATGACGCAAAAATTACTGACTGAAAAGCTCCAAAAACTTCTATTTTCAAAGAGTAAGGTGTCTTCTATAGAGTTGTCCTAGTGAAAATAATAGCTGTTCCTGATTGTGTTAGATATAATAAGTATATATTTGTAACATGGAATTGAAACTAGAAAACTATGGTCACAGCAATCAACTAGACATTTTGGCAGCCAAACCTATTTTTAGTTATAACTTCGTAATGCTGTATCCCATAATTTTGATTTTTTAGAAGAATAGCTAGAACAACCCAGAACAACAAAGAAAATCTGATTTTTCCAAAAATGTTAAAAAAACCGGTATTTAGTTTTTCTCGCCGAGTTTTTATTTTTTCTATTTGATTGTTGTATATTTTTATTGAACTAAAAGTGGAACTAACACAATACTTACAACTAGAAACACTCAGGTTTAGCCGTCTTCAGAGACGCACGGTTAAACTCGATCAAGATCTTTATTTTATATTATGAACCTTAAGTCCCAAACATTAGAAAACACGAATAGAATAAATTAAGCATTTCCTTATTCAAAGTATGACATAGTAGTTGCTTACCTGTGCGTGTCGTCACGAATGGGCTTTCGAGTTGTGCACCTGTTCCCGGGATGTAACAGTCCTCTTAAATTCTACCTTCCTTTGTATAAATATAAAGCCAGGTAGCTGAACGCAACGGTGTGAATAGCTGTTCGAATTTGTGTGCATTAAAATTATTCAACCAAACAGTTTAAAATGCAAATTAAAAATGTTTCTTCCCCGTGTTTGTTCGTTATATCGAGGTATAACGATATATTAAAATTGTTCATTTGTGATCTATAATTATAGCATTCGTACGGCTTGATAAGTGGACGATTCTAATCCTGAAGCTCTTTGTTTCCATAATGGCTAACTTATGAAGGTCGGATAATTAAATAAGGACAGAAATTAGTAGTAGTTTCAGTAATAGTTTGATTATGTTAGAAGTTACAACTGTACAGTCGTGTTCAAGTTTGTGTGTATTGTATAAAATTGTAACAATTATAATACATTTGTTATACAATCAGAGGCGGCGCTACCGGGGGGTGCAAGGGGTGCACTGCAACCGGGCGCCGCCTAAAAGGGGGCGCCTTTTTAATGTTTTCTCCAACAATATCTTATCTTTCTTTTGCAGTGTTTAGACCTGTCAGTAGTAGCTAGTCTTCAGAAAGCAGTATTTAGTCTCCACAAAGCAACTTTAGTCTTTAGAAGGCAGTATTTAGTGCTTCAGACGCTGTATTTAGACCTGTCGGAAGTATCTAGTCTTCAGAAAGCAGTATTTAGTCTTCTAGAAGCAATATCTAGTATTCTGCTAACGTTATGTATGTTTTCTCCAACAATATCTTATCTTTCTTTTGCAGTACTTAGACCTGTCGGCAGTATCTAGTCTTCAGAAAGCAGTATTTAGTCTCCACAAAGCAATTTTAGTCTTTAGAAAGCAGTATTTAGTGTTCCAGATGCTGTATTTAGACCTGTCGGCTGTATTTAGTCTTCAGAAAGCAGTGTTTAATCTTCCAGAGCAGTATCTATTCTTCAGAAAGCAGTACTTAGTTTTTTAGAAGCAGTATCTAGTCTTCTGCCAACGTTATGTATGTTTTGTTATTGATACTGACAGGTACTTCTTTCTGGGTGTCTATCATCATCTTTTTGGGAGCCTCTTATTATCTATACGGATCTTGTACCACCCGGTATCCCATTTCTGCAGCTGTTACTTTGCTTTTGTGCTTATCCTGCATTTGCAAAGTTTTCGTGTTGGTGATTTCCTGTCCTGTGCAATAACAAGACAAGTCCATTGGTTTCTTGTTCATATTCTTCGCATTCTTTTATTGAACACATAAGTATTGCCGTGAAAAATCATGTTTGGTTTATAATCAATTTTTTGTTTTCTCTGAACAGTAATTTCAGACTTCATGTGGACTTTGAACAGTGTAACTCCTGTTCTTTGCTGAAGTCTAGCTTATAACTATTGCAATTTCAGACTTTTTTTTGCAAATTAACCTTCTGACCAGAGTATTCCCGACTATTCCCTTAAGTTTGGTTTTTCACTAGTATAATTCTTAACTATTTGCTGAAGTATGGACTATGATTATTCCAGTCTTTTTTAATAGGATAAAAAAGAATAAGTCCACGATGATTATTTATTATTTTTTTCTAATTTCGGTACAACAATGTTTCGCTTTTTCTAAAAGCGTCTTCAGGTACGACTAGAATAATATGGAACATAATTATTACTAGTTGACGGGTTTTTTTGTTGGTGATATAAAATTATAAAAAGTTCTTACCGTCAAAAACTAAGAATAATGAACACGTGAAAAAATGATCATGTGGAAAAATTTCTCTTACAAAAAACTACGACGGACCGATGATTAAAAATATAATTTTGGATTAAAGAAAAAAGTGAAATTTTTGAAAACGGCGTGGGTTTACCATGTCAGGTTAAAAACTCCAACGTCGGGTGATAGGTTAATAAAATTTTGAAATGCTGAAGGCAGGCGTAAAAGAAAATGTGAAAGCTGAAGGCGTGTTATAAAAAGGGAATTTATCGTTAAAAATCTAAAAGAAAAGGGTATTAATATTATTGAAAGCGTATTATAACGTTAAGTGTTACCGAAAAACTTGAGTCGTGTGCACATATCGACTGGTTACAACGGACTGAGGTCAGTTAAAAGAGGAAGTAAGTAATATGACAACTTAAGAAAATGAAAGATTGGTACCAGGATGTGACAAACCAAATGCAAGAGCGGTGAGTTTGAAATTATATGAAAGGTGTAAAATATCTATTATAATTGTTAAAATCAGTAATTTCATTCAAAATATGTTCAGGGTTTTTAACGTGGTATGATTTTATATAGTATTCCTCAAATAGGTCCATTTTTCTGGATTTATTAAGATGTTTTAGAAGTTTAATTTTTGATATATCAGTTTTATGTTTATGTTCTTTTAAATGTTTATAAAAAGTAGAATTTTCTTTATTTAAGTGTTCCTTGAATCTAGTACTGATATTCCTTCCAGTTTGTCCTATATAAAAGAATTCGCAATCGTTACAATTAAGTTTGTAAATCCCACTTTTAAGTTTATCATCGAATTTGTGTTTATTATTAGTTAATAATTGGCCCAATTTAGCATTAGCACGGTATACCGGTGTGACATTAAACTTATTGAAAATATCGGAAAATTGTTTTTGGATTAAAGGGTGGAAAGGTATAGAGACAAAAACGCCGGGGTTGGAAAAGTGGGGATATATGAGATTATTAATTCTAGCTTGATGAATGCGGAAAAATAAATTTTGAAGCTCCTGAAGGGAGTAACCATTATCGAAGCCTAGCTTGATGATAGTATTAATTTCCTTGTTAAAACTAGCACGTGAAAGAGGGTAATTTAAAATTCTATCAAAAAAGAAACGAAAAGTATTTATGTTGAAATGATGTAAATGAATTTTTTGGGATTAAGGTATTGGTAGTAGTAGGTTTTCTATATATGTCGAATAGGATTCTGTTCTCGGAGGTGCACTTTATTATAGTAAGATCAAGGAAGCAAATAGATGAACATTTTTCTACTTCGTAAGTAAATTGAAGATTATTAATATTGTTAAAAATGTTATTAAGAGCTATAATGTGGGATCTTTTACCGTTGTATAGCAGAAGGATATCATCAACGTATCTTTTATAAAAGATAATATTTTTAGTAAAAAATTCATATTTCTCCGAGAACAGAATCCCTTCGAAGTGGTTAACAAAAATATCAGCAATTATCCTTGAAATGGGTGAACCCATGGGGAGGCCATCCTTCATCGGGTAAAATTTGTTGTCAAAAATGAAAAAATTCTGAATGCATACTAATTCCAACAAGGAAATGAAGTTATATATGTCTTGGTATTGAACACTGTCATATTTGCATATGTTATTACAAAGGTGGGCTTCGATTATTTTTAATGAATCTTTTATAGGAATATTAGAATATAAGTTTTTAATATCGAAAGAGATGAGGATGGAGTTATTATTGATTTGGATATCTTGAAGAGAATCAATTAATTGTTTTGAGTTTTTAACACTATATTTTATATTACTATTAAAATTGTGATATAATATTTCTCTGAAGGAGTATTAACATTACTACTATTAATACTCCTTCAGAGAAGATTGCCAAACAGTTTCAAAAATTCCTATACAACACTTTTAATAGTGATATAAAATATAGTGTTAAAAACTCAAAACAATTAATTGATTCTCTTCAAGATATCCAAATCAATAATAACTCCATCCTCATCTCTTTCGATATTAAAAACTTATATTCTAATATTCCTATAAAAGATTCATTAAAAATAATCGAAGCCCACCTTTGTAATAACATATGCAAATATGACAGTGTTCAATACCAAGACATATATAACTTCATTTCCTTGTTGGAATTAGTATGCATTCAGAATTTTTTCATTTTTGACAACAAATTTTACCCGATGAAGGATGGCCTCCCCATGGGTTCACCCATTTCAAGGATAATTGCTGATATTTTTGTTAACCACTTCGAAGGGATTCTGTTCTCGGAGAAATATGAATTTTTTACTAAAAATATTATCTTTTATAAAAGATACGTTGATGATATCCTTCTGCTATACAACGGTAAAAGATCCCACATTATAGCTCTTAATAACATTTTTAACAATATTAATAATCTTCAATTTACTTACGAAGTAGAAAAATGTTCATCTATTTGCTTCCTTGATCTTACTATAACAAAGTGCACCTCCGAGAACAGAATCCTATTCGACATATATAGAAAACCTACTACTACCAATACCTTAATCCCAAAAAATTCATTTACATCATTTCAACATAAATACTTTTCGTTTCTTTTTTGATAGAATTTTAAATTACCCTCTTTCACGTGCTAGTTTTAACAAGGAAATTAATACTATCGTCAAGCTAGGCTTCGATAATGGTTACTCCCTTCAGGAGCTTCAAAATTTATTGTTCCGCATTCATCAAGCTAGAATTAATAATCTCATATATCCCCACTTTTCCAACCCCGGCGTTTTTGTCTCTATACCTTTCCACCCTTTAATCCAAAAACAATTTTCCGATATTTTCAATAAGTTTAATGTCACACCGGTATACCGTGCTAATGCTAAATTGGGCCAATTATTAACTAATAATAAACACAAATTCGATGATAAACTTAAAAGTGGGATTTACAAACTTAATTGTAACGATTGCGAATTCTTTTATATAGGACAAACTGGAAGGAATATCAGTACTAGATTCAAGGAACACTTAAATAAAGAAAATTCTACTTTTTATAAACATTTAAAAGAACATAAACATAAAACTGATATATCAAAAATTAAACTTCTAAAACATCTTAATAAATCCAGAAAAATGGACCTATTTGAGGAATACTATATAAAATCATACCACGTTAAAAACCCTGAACATATTTTGAATGAAATTACTGATTTTAACAATTATAATAGATATTTTACACCTTTCATATAATTTCAAACTCACCGCTCTTGCATTTGGTTTGTCACATCCTGGTACCAATCTTTCATTTTCTTAAGTTGTCATATTACTTACTTCCTCTTTTAACTGACCTCAGTCCGTTGTAACCAGTCGATATGTGCACACGACTCAAGTTTTTCGGTAACACTTAACGTTATAATACGCTTTCAATAATATTAATACCCTTTTCTTTTAGATTTTTAACGATAAATTCCCTTTTTATAACACGCCTTCAGCTTTCACATTTTCTTTTACGCCTGCCTTCAGCATTTCAAAATTTTATTAACCTATCACCCGACGTTGGAGTTTTTAACCTGACATGGTAACCCACGCCGTTTTCAAAAATTTCACTTTTTTCTTTAATCCAAAATTATATTTTTAATCATGGGTCCGTCGTAGTTTTTTGTAAGAGAAATTTTTCCACATGATCATTTTTTCACGTGTTCATCATTCTTAGTTTTTGACGGTAAGAACTTTTTATAATTTTATATCACCAACAAAAAAACCCGTCAACTAGTAATAATTATGTTCCATATTATTCTAGTCGTACCTGAAGACGCTTTTAGAAAAAGCGAAACATTGTTGTACCGAAATTAGAAAAAAATAATAAATAATCATCGTGGACTTATTCTTTTTTATCCTACTAATATACACCATGATGAACCTGGAGGCTACAATTGCCAGTCTTTTTTAAGTTTATTTATATTTCTTTATATATATTTTTTTAATTAAAATGCATTTTTTAAATTAAAATGAATTTTTAATTGTTCCCCCGCATTTTGGGCGCTCCCCCCCCGCATTCTGTCCAAAATGCTTGAGGGGGGGCACTCCGGTTCTCGCACCCTGGTGCTTCATTTACTAGCGCCGGCACTGTATACAATAAGAATAAATAAAGGTTGTAAACCTGCTACAAAAATAACTAATGCTACATATCTGAAAGTACAACACCCCAGGAAATATTCAACGAAAAAAAACGGCGTAGTGAAACTTCAAGAACTGATTCTCTAAAAGTTCGCTTATCTAAATCTCATCCAGAGGGTCTACTCTAACTGTTAAAAGAATTGCTCGAGAAAAGCCGTTGAGAAATTTGAGTTAATTTGACAATATTTAAATTAGACTCATTTAGAATAGAACATTATTTTGTTTACATACCAATCACAAATAAATCGATTAAGTTATGATGGAAAAAGATTCATACGGCATCATAATTCAAATAATAAACCAACATCAATACAAAGATATTTTACAAGAAAGTATGCTTGCTTATGCAAAAAACTGCGATCTGCGAAAACACTTGGATTAATCTCTTAATGGAACAGATTTGAATTCAATCGAAAATCTGTGACAGGAAATGAAACTTAGTGTGGCAGATAAAAAGTGTAGTAATTTAAAAGAACTTTATAAAGAAGTTATTGATTCCTGGAATGTGATTCCCGCTGAAACTTTTGGAATCAATGTCTGCAAGGTGTAAGCGGTAATAGATAATAAAGGGTTTCCTACAAATTCTTAAATTGTTCACTCATAAAATAGACCATTTCAAAGAAAAAAATAGAAAATATTGGAAGTGTTCTTAATTAGATGTTCTTTAACAAATATATTACAATTTGATGTTATTGTTAAATAATAATGTACCGTATTTTCTCGAATCTTATCCGCATTCGAATCTAATCCGCACCCCGATTTTAAAAATGCATAATGGTAAAAAAATTTAGTTTGCGAATGTAATCCGCATCTTTTTCTGAGCAATTCGACAACAACAAAATGATGCGATGCTTGTTGTTAACCATAAATATATAATAATAATAATATATTTATGCATAGTATACATATATACATAAAATTATTATAAATTAAGCCAGCACAAATTAGGCGGAGTTCAGGTGCAGCCGTAACAGCACCTGCTCTTCCACTCAAACCTAATAAAACTAATTCTAAATATACAAGAGAGAAAAAGAAAAGAAAAACGAAAAGAAAAAGACCCGATGATGAAATCATAATTAATTACTAAGCGTAAACTGCCCGATCCCTGTCGCCCTACAATGCATTCTGAATTTGAGACAAGCGGCCGTTCACTCTGTGACGAAACAACCTTGAAGAAATGCAACATTTTATAGTTGATGGCAAATCATTAAGAATATGTGTTATTTGGTATGAAAAGCATTTCTTAAATAGCTGGTGATGATGTATCGGCGGGGTAAGAGTGCCCTTGAATCGAATATTCAAGGTATGAACATCGGTACGAAATTTTATTTTATTGAACAAGTATGGAGGTTTCTTCAAAGTAATTATATTAAAGAACAAAACCGCCGAATGAAGTATGCGCCTGTTTTTCATGTTGAGCCAACTCAAATCCTTTAATTTGTGCGAAACATGCTGACGTCCCCGTAACCCAAATATCAAGCGCAAGCAAGAATTTTGAATTTTCTGAATTTTTTTCGTATTACTATACGAAATACACTGGTCATACAATGTATCACAATAATTAAAATGCGCTAACACCAAGGCCTCGCACAAAAGCACCCTTGTTCTACGATTGAGGAACGACGGACCGCCATAAATCAGCTTAAGAGCAGCATACGCGGAAGCAGTGCACTTATTGATGTGTTTATTAAAGTTTAAATTTTCGTCCAATAAGACACCCAAGCTTTTCACACAATCCTTCAACGGCAATACTTGATTGTTGACAACTATCTTGACCCGATCCCGAGCAGAATTATCACTTATCACCTTTCTTGGCCCAAATAAAATCAGCTCTGTTTTAGCAGCTTTAAGACAAAAGCAGTGACGCCTATCATCGACATCCGATGGCAGAAAAGATATATATAACTGGGTGTCATCCGCGTAGAAATGATGATTACAACTTTTTATGTATCTGTTAAAATGCGATGTGTAAAGTGAGTATAGCAGTGGACCCAAAATTGAACCCTGAGGAACACCGGACGTTGTCGAAAGAAACGATGAAACGCGACCATTCATCTTCACGCACTGCATTCTGCCCGTCAAGTAACTGTGCAAGAACCCCGATGCAAGATCATCAAACCCAATGTAGCGAAGCATGGCATACATCATGTCAAGCCTTTGAATAATCTAAGAGACACCTCAAAGTCAATTTTCCTTGGTCTGTGCTTCGTATGACATCGTCCACAATATTCGATAGAGCTGTATTACAGCCATAATGCTTTCCAAAACCTGACTGTGTAGGCGGTAAAAGGTTGTATTCCGTAACATAGTCCATTAATTGTAATTCGATTACTCTTTCTGTAATTTTAATACTAGCAAAGGTTGGACAAACTACAATTTCCCAAAAGCTCCTAATGATTTTCAAAAAAATTTCAATTTGTCTCAAACTGTGAATGCCGACGAAATGGCAGTATATCTGGATATGCCTCCCAATTTCCTTAGAAACGAGTGGTTGCGAAAAATTGTGCATAACATTAGTATGCTAGCAGTAACAAGTGATAGGGAAAAATTGCTGTCATTATTAATATTGAGAAAAAAACCATTCTGAAATCCGAAAGACTTCCCGAATGACGTCTTAGTTAGGGCACAATAAAAGGATGAATAATGGAAAAGCTGATGATGGAATGGTTAAGACAAGTATGGAGTCGTAGACCAGGAACACACATGGAAAACGATACCTGAAAACAATATTATAACATCATTTAAGAAGTTTTGTATAACCACTGCTTTGGACAGATCCGAAGATGACGTAATATGGGCAGAAAATGATACATAAAAATGTAAATATCGTTCTAAAACCCTAAATAGCGTTATTGTTATAATGCGATTTTATTTTACTATTTTCCAAATCGCAACTATACGACTGCGAATCTAATCCGCACTCGATTGTAATCCGCATTTGATTTTAGAGCATATAAAATTTGTAAAAAGGGTGCGGATTAGATTCGAGAAAATACGGTATATCTTATTGGGCAAGGTATTACTTTTATGTTAAGTAGGCAATGATTATCTACTGTCCTTAGTTAGTTGGTCACCACCGTATTTATAAAAAAAAGAAGTATCTGTTCATTAACGTGTTAAACAAATATAAATATACTTTTAAATATTTAAATAAAATATTCGATGTAGGTTAAGAAGTAGAAGGTACTTCTTGGCAGTAAGACAACCTAGGCAAATGTACTCCCTCACACGGCCTAGTACGTCGGAATCAATATTTCTGCAGGTTTCAATAATATTTTCTTTCAATTTCTCAATGGTCTCCATCGGTTTTACGTATACACTAGAATTTACATAGCCTCATAAAAATACAAAGAGGGTTTTGCGATCGATAACAGAAGCGCATTACGATGAAACAGTGATACAAGTGCCACCTAAATCATAAAAATCCATCTAAAATTATTTAAATGAGAACATTTAACCCAACCATTTTAAACTGTTTACTTAACGAATGCAATGTCTTCGTTAATCTTGTATTAAATTTCGATGATGTCTAAATCAAGTTTATTACATCTGCTCCAAAACCGTTTCTATGGTGTAATTCAATTCTAAAATCTATGTCAAAGTTATGTACATTAAAGCTGCGAAAAGTATTGCTCTTGATATCCAATCCTATATCACGAACATATGCAATTTCTTTCTTTTATTCTCAGCAGCTCCCACAAGATTGAAAGAAATCACACACAACAAAAATCTAGATTCGGTTTCATACAAAATCGTTACTACCATCTTCTGGTTAAGCCATCTAAGGGATTATTACCACGGTTACGGCTATTTTACGCGCTCTTATTGGCTACTAGATGGGTTTGTCTATAAGATAAATTTAACTAAAAGATGGTAGTAATGGACCTTAATGCATCATTTTCTTGCAGACTGTATGTCAGTCGTCAAGGTTAGGAAAGGCAACTCCCACATGATCACCGCCCACTAAAATCTTCCTAAGGTTATTCCTATCTCAACACTATTCTACAACTTTGTGACAACATTTACCATGAAAATTCTGAAGTATAATAACACAGCAAAAATGATATATATGTTACTCCCAAAAACCGAAATTACTCTGTGAGTGAAAAAAACGCCTATGTCTGTCACCACTCGGGTGATGCGTGATAGAAAACAACCTCAACGCGTTTTGCGTAATAGACAAACAACCTCTACGCGAAAACTGACTGAGGTATATAGTCAAATATTTATTTATCAAATAGAACAAAATATAACACTAACGAAACACTGTTTATATAACATACATTATATAACATGCATTTTGAATTGAACTTTTCCACGGCAATTACACTTTTTGGTACTGCAGTACCGTTTACATTGGCACATAACAAAACCTTGCTTAGATCCTGACGACAAAGCTGACGCATTTTTTTAAAGTTAACAAGGAACTAGGCACATCTGACTGGCTAAAAAATTTGAATCTGCGAAGGTGTCACTTACATTCAGAATACAGCTATCACATTTCTAGGCGCAAGTCGTCTTCTGTCGACCTATGGAACTTTAACCACAACATTTTGCCCAATTTCTGCAGGAAGAAATTTTTGCTGGGACATATTTAACATTTTCAAAGTTTGTTTCACTAATCCGACCTTCGCATTTTCTCGCTGATTTTGAATAAGGTTAATTCTGCTTCAAAGTCCGCATACAATCTTTCCATCAATTTCAACTCCGCATTTCCAGTGCTGTGATAAAGCAAAAATCAACCCACTTTAACCAATTTTGTACGCATGGCTAGCATTTTAAAGCGCATTATTCTACGTTTTCTATTTAAATATGTTTGCTAAAATAGGCCAGCAAAATAGCATTTTGATCGATGATTTCGGCGGTGATTCCCACACCTTATTGAAAGTGTAGTTAATTTTTTTATCACCTGATATTACTATATTGATACTTTTCTCTTTTATTTATGATAAGAAGGTGGTCTTTTGGTTTATTTGTGGTTTATTTATTCTTGTCTAAATAAAGGTACGATTTTTATTTTTCAAAAGAAGAAGACTTTCTTTCTTTCCTTGAATAAAAAAACACTGGACAATATTTTATTTCAACTATTGAAAGGTAACAAGGTCCTCGTCAATAAGAAAGGGTAGCGCCTCAGTATATTTAAAGCAGGACATTGGTGGTTTGAGCAATTTAGGATGCTTGTTTCATTATTTTCGAAAAAAAAAACACGCGAAGGAAATTGATGCAACAATTTCGAATACCTTAAACGGAAAAACGAAAACCAAAGAATCGACCGGTAATTTATATATGCTTCGGGGTAATGATAATGAGTAATGATATAGCCATTATGTTATAAATGAAATTATCTTTTCGATGTAATCTTATAATATTACAAAATCGTTCTTCATCAATTATTATATTAAAAGATTTATTTTGTAACTTTTAAGTTATTACTTCATTTCTCCATTACATTACCCCAGCAAGATTGATACAAAAAAAAAAAATGAATAATTGTTTTTTTTTTTTTACTAATTTCTCCACGTTAATTTTTGTATAGTTTTATTCATTGTACTTTTTAATGCCATCTTTGTGCACCAAAATTTCGTTATACTTTGTTCTCAATAAAACATTAAGTGTAGTATTATTATACTGAAAACAGCAGTAGGATACTCACGTACTCCACGAATTTGTAATGGTGCACAATAACTTCCTGAAGACACACCCATATTCGTGTGAGAGTTTTTAAGGCGCTTAATGTTCGGTGCGGGTACCCTGTACTTTACAGGATTCTTTAAAAAGTAACGATTTAAATTCAGTTTCCTGAATAAGTAAGTACAATTTTCAGAATGCTTACCTGTGCCTACTTCTTTATTCCCAGTAAAGTATGCTTTAACAAACTTTGTTAGTTCCCATTGTGTCGTTAAAATATACTTATTAAGTTTACATTAAACGTATTAAGTGTACAAAATTATTTAAGAACTAACGATTTAAAATTGAAATTAACTTCAGTTTTATAATCAGTAAGAATAATTTACGGAATGCCATATTCTAGAACTAAATTTTCTACGATCGTTCTTTTACAAACGTTGTTAGTCTCATTTTATATATAGGTATATATTCATGGAAGAGTGCCACTAGATCGAGATGCAATTTCGGTAAAATCGATGAAGCTGAAAAGAAGTTGGTAAAATGTGGAAGCCATTTACTATTATCAATAAAATTGTTGTATTGACATTAATATACATGTATAGACATTAATATTGTATTGCTATCCCATTAATAAGAATCATAACAAGTGGCAAATTCGTTCAACGATACATACCAAAAATTTTGCTATTCATTTTTGGGAAACTGGAAGTGTAAAAAATTGACACTGATAAAGTGAACCAAACACTGTTGTGAATGACAACAAAACTTTAGATGCAATGGAAACTTTGCAATGTAATGTAACCTTTGCATGGTTTGGAAATGTAAATTGACATAATGTACGGTATTGAAATGATTGAAACCGTACTCAAAAATCATAAAAGTTAAATGGTATGGTCGGGTATTGTGGATATTCAGTTCATTTGGTTCATTTTTCTTTCTTGAACTTTACAAGGTAATAGGTATGAAATGCTACTTAGAAATGAAATGGTACCTACACTAAGAAATCTGTGTAAAGCTAAACGATGCTCCAGCGTAAATGTTCGGCGTTATCTATATGAGTATTTCCTGGACAATGGATTGGTAGACGAGGCCTCATTGTTCACCGTATCTTAATCTTAAAAACTTGAAAAGTCAAGTTTATAAACCTGGAACTCTCGCAGAGTTAATGCAACGAATGATCAATGAATTACGATTAATTCCAGGAGAATCATTGGGGAAAGTGATAGACAAATTCTACCATCGATACTGTCAAATTAACAACGGAACAAGTTTTGATCACTTAATTCAGTTGTCATTATGTATTTTAGCTAGTTTAGCATCAAAGAAAGAGTAAATTTGGTAACATTGCAAGGACTTTTGTCTAACAAAAGTTGACCCAGATATTTTCGATATAATTAAAATAAGTAGAGACCCTAGAATTTGTTGAAAAACTTTTTTTTGGAGAACTGTTAATCATTCAACAATTCTAAGTATTTATAGCGGTATTAATTTCACTAAATATTAAACACAAAAAATGTAAGACAAAGTTAACATTAAGATAAGATGGAGATACCGATTAGGTCATCCAGATAGATTATATTTTAGACCAACATGGTTACCATTGAAACTTTAAAAGTTATTTTTGGACACTTTGTATCTCCTAAACCAGCGATATAATACAAGTTAGCTAAATTATTTTGGCATAGTAGTTTTAGTTTAGACGTGCTTCACACTTCCTGTCCCACAATTATATTATGTATATTACGTCCGAAGTGTAATAAATTACATTACTTTCTGCAATGGATAAAGTAGGTCACATATCTTCGTAATATATTATCTAAATGACAATTTATCCATTTCGTCGATACAGCATTTTTGTTCTGGCACTATTGATTTATGAAAGATATCAAACTGTATTTATGAAAGATTTCTCATTCAATAACCGTTCATTGGATTTTATTACCAAGGCGAAAATAGTTATATCTGTGGCTGCTGTAGATGGATTTCGACGGACATCTTTTATACTCAATGTATAATGAGCATAACGATTACTTGCTTCCACAATACAGTCAATAACATCAACTTAATTAACCACAAACAGTTAAAAGAAATGATTCCCTTCTGTCGAAAATGTAGGTAAAATGATCTTGACATTTCTCCATATTATCTTTGATAGAACAACTATAATTTAGTACTCTATAATTAGATATCACACTTGTATGATACAATGATTTGGCGAAGAATTTATTGCTAGTAACTTCAATGTATGTACCTTGAAGTGAAGGAGTGATTGACTGTGATTCCCTCTTTCGCTTGACAATAAATCAATAGGTTTTTGTAAATGAATGCTAATACTTGTATAATAAGTTTTTGATACAAAAATAGTTTTTATTGCTGCAGAAACTATTTCAAAGTAATTAAAGTGTAGGCATATTAAAACTCAAACCCGTTTATCCTCCAAGTGGTAATGCTGAAGAACCAGATTGACCATTTTGTAAAAAATAAAGACGCCAAGTATGAAATCTATTTCTACAATTTCATAAATCAAAATTTTGCTGCTAATATCATCAATCATTTAAGTGTATATAAATTGGATACCTGTTAAATTTGACTGTTTCTAAGTAAAATACGATAGATTGTTATGTTTCAAGTCAAATTAATAATTACTATCGGGTTGTAATACATAAATAACTATTATAATCTACAAATGCAATAAATATTTAAGATGTGGAAATTTAAATACGGTCCACAAAGATTAAAAATAATCTGAATGTTCAACATCAGAAAAGTTCTATAAAAATTACATGAGTAAAAATTGTTATTTTCATCAAAGAATAAATCTGTGACATTATTATTGTTTTGGAACGTGCACATATTAATTTTGTTTAGAATTTAAGTTTCCACTCAGTAAATTACAGAGAGATTTATAATGAAATAAACGTACATAGATCCATAAAGTTGAGACTTTAAAGGTTTCCATAAAAGCATTTTCGTTAAAGTTACTAACGCCAAAAATAGGTCACATTGCTTTCAATCTGATTGAGATCCCGTTTTCAATTAAAATGTTATTAAAAATCAACAACAATCGCAAATGACACTGGAAACCAATAAAACTTTCAACAACCTGAAAGTAATATTAAAACGGTGTGCTCGAGATTCAATCTCGTTTTAAAGCTGTTTATAACTTTTATGTTTCGACAGTGCATGAAATGTACATCTCTCACCATTTTAAAAATAAACCCTTTTCACATCATCACTTTATTAATTAAAAGAATCCTTAATGAAGTTCACGTGAAAAACATATCTGTCTCTTTATTTGTCCACACCTATATTAATTAACGTCACGCTCTTTTCATTTTTTTAATGACTTAGGAGTGTTTTTATGTTTTAGACTCTCCCCTGAGCCGAGCCGGTTTAGTGACTGGAAGTGGCGATACCCCCCATAGCAGTCCCGGGGGATCACCGAGACCAAGAGCACCAACTCTAGGAGCGGTGGCAGGACTGGACCTCATACCAGTAAGTTTCCACCCATTTAAACTTAAAACACCAACGAGTAAGTTAATTTTACTCGTTAGAAAAGGCAAGTTCAAAACATTATTTATATGTTAAAATGTGGTTATTGCGGAATATCTAATTTATAAATTGGATTGTTTTACTCTTTTGAGGATTCTTTGAAATAATTTATTTTTGTTCATCCTCCAGGGGAGCAGTATTTACATGCATTTCATATGATAAAAATGCAAACTCTGTTCTTTTGAAGTGTTGAAAGCATGTGATTTGTACAAGGAGCATTCCTTTGAACTAAAATAAGGAGTAAGTTTAGAATGTGCTTTAAAGGTGCTACAGATATTTTTGTTTATTTCTTCAGCTGTAGTATAATCCATAATAATATTTGAAAATTATCTCAAAAACTATACGTTTTTGATTTTAAAAGTTTAAAGTTTTTATTAATTTACTGTAATTATTTTAAGGGTTGTTTACTAACGTATTTAGGTGTAAATGTGTATTAAACGCAACTAAAACTTTAATGAATTCATAAATTATTGGTGCTGAATCTCATATTTTTGCAATTTTTGCAACAGGGTGGTATTTCAGGACATTGAATTTGATTTTCTATTTTTGTATCCACTGAGGGGTTGTACTTTCGTAGCCTACTTCTTGTACTCTTAATCCAGTAGTAAGTATCATCAACGAATAACTGATGTCTTTGAAATTTACATATTTCGTTACCTGTCGCACATTAAAAAATCGTTCAGTTAGGTAGAATTGCAAGAGTTACATTTGAGCTAGTAGCATATTATTTAGTTTATGAAGCAATCCTTGGTGCCAAACTTTATCAAATGATTAAGCTACATTAAAGAATGTTGATTGCGAAATGCAGACTAGCGGTCCGAAATCAGTTGTCTTCTACCTACGACTGGTTTTAATCTCTTTAACAAAAGCTTTTCAAATCTTTGACTTGATAGGAAGCCATGACATTGGTCTATACGACTTATATCATTAGGTAGCTAACACGGTTTCGAAGCATGATGACTTCTGTTACTTTGCAGCAATCTGGAACATGTCTGAGTAAAATTGTCTGAGTTCTTTGAATACTTGCCCTGTGATTATATCATTTCCGGGAGCCTCCTTTGAACTTAAGTTGGTGTAAATTTCTTTTGCAATTCACGAGCTGTTACGAAGTCAATGTGATGTTCTCATTGTCTGTATTGACTTTATTATGTGGTGTAAAGATCTACAAGACGGTTGGTAATTGCTTCTGCACTTCGGGCATGGATTAGGGGATCTATACATTCTTAGATCTACGTCCTATCATGATTTTTGAGTGTCCTTGTTAGCTGTTAATTCGTTATTGTAAATTACAATTGATTCTTCATTCAGTTTTCA
Source organism: Onthophagus taurus (assembly GCF_036711975.1). NCBI lineage: Eukaryota > Metazoa > Arthropoda > Insecta > Coleoptera > Scarabaeidae > Onthophagus > Onthophagus taurus. The sequence goes on along the minus strand of NC_091972.1, from coordinate 30,533,899 downwards.
AGTTTCTCACTTAAGTTGCTGGCATTTGTTGTTAAGGGTAATTTTGTCTGCTGTGCGTTTTTCCTTGAGGGGGTCTCTCACTTCTATTGGGTAATGAATATTCCATGCCGTCGTCTGGATGGTCGTGGCGAATCACTCCGCTTCTATATCGATCTGGAGTTTGATTTATTCACGATCTAACTCGATTTAGAAATTGTTCTAATTCGTAGTGTCCATGGCATGATCAGAATTCAGATTGAATGCTATTCCCACCACCGCGAAATTTGTTCAAACTTTTCAGCCGATAAAGAAGTCCAGCAAATCATTGAATTTTTGCAAATCCGTTCGAGTTTTGCGGTAGATTATACTGTGCAGCCCAATTGTTCATTTGCTATTTTCTGTTCACGATCTTTTTTGTTGAAGTCGATTCGGAAAATCAGTTGACGTGTTTTTCTTTGAAATCTTCTCCAAGAACAAAAACTTGATGAATTGATGATTCTTCATCTTGTACCATAGTAGTTTCTTAACACCACCCGCTTTTCCATATGTGGTTGCTGGACACTTTTTTGCAGAAAATGTCCTAGGTTTTGGTGCTTGTTGTAGTTTTCTTAACTTTTTCCTTCGTGTCTATAAGTCCATTGCTGCTAGATACTCTCGATAGTTGGCCGAATGAAGCTCCTAGCAATTAGAGTATCTCTCTGGTACATTTCTTGGCATAGCGCACTTCTCCATTCAATGTTTTTCTGCGCATATAACACACACGTCTGCGTTTCAACATAGTTATTTAGTATTTCCATATATCTATCACTTCGAGAACTACGGTATTAACTGCTTCTTCACATTGCGTCTATTTTCATTTTGAAGCTCCGGACGTAATTTATTCAGAAGATTTTTTCAGTACTATTTATATTTTCGAAGGTTGGCATAAACAGCGGGACCTTCATCCTTAGTCACTATTTCCCCATTTCGCTCTTTTTTGATTTTATTGATTACCTTACATATCTGAAAACCCCGTTTTATTAACATGATTTTGATGTCCTCTAGATTAGTGCTCGCATGGTGGTTTTCAGCATGACCTTTAAAGAGCTATGCTGTTTGTCCTCGTAAGGGTGCCATTCGTACTCGTTTCCACTTAATGTGCGCGACAAATCTCTTTACATATGTTCATTAGTGACGTAAATTGTTAGCTGGTCGTTATTTAAGAGTCTGGCATTGTTGTTAATTAGGTTGCTATCCTTTAACATGGTATTTAGTTTTCTCAAATATTTTATATTGCTTATTACCATGATGCTTTTATGTGGCTTTGATGGCACTTTTCTCTTCTTCCTCGTTGTTCTTGTTACCATGTTCTACTGCGCATTCAAGTTGTTTTATTTTTCATTTTGCTCATTATCAGCCAGAACGTTGAAATTGCACTCCACACCGTTTTAGTTCAAGTTCGCCCTCGACGGCGAACAGCTTATCACGCTATGATCAAAGTTTTGCCGATCTGATTTCAATAATTCATGCAAAACATTGTACTTCCAAAGCATGTACTGGAACACTATTTACGCGTTATTAGGATACTATTCATTTATTGTCTCTTATGAGGCACTGAAAATAATATATTGTTTTATATGAAAGATTATCTGTGGTTTCTATGACGAGTAAGATACATTGATAAATGAGTCTGTCAATGATATATGAACCACTGCAAATAGCTTTTACTCCGAGTAAATTACATTACTGTTTTTCTCTGATGTAATTTTTATCAAGATCGATAAAATATTCGTATTATACCAGCGTTCATTTCAGTTACGTTCAGTTCATAGCGACGGATTTAAAGTGAGTACTTACCCACTTTGGTACCGTACACAAATAGAAAACTTTTTAATTAGGTATAATAACTGCGAATCCATAGAAACATATTTACAAAATTATATTCGGAAATCAGTTCGTGTTATAATAGCAACCTAAAATTGAAAAATAACATTTTTCGTACTTTTAGGGGGAAAATGTTATTGTCTCTGTGAATTACTTGTAATAACAACTTCAATATTTCTGGTGTATTTACAGGAAATTTGAAATAAACTGTAAATTAGATTTAAATTAGATTAAAATGCAAATTAGAGTTTTGATAGTATGACGAACAGTCCTTCGTCTCCAGAAGAGATTTCCGCTTCTGAGACCGTTGATAACCTTGACAAAGAAAACTTCTGTCGAAGAGGGATATCCACGTGCCAATGAAATCTTGTTTAGTGTGATAAGGTTTAATTATATTTAAGCTTATCAAACGTGTTTCCATTCATTTTTAAATAATTTCTAATCGGTATAAAATTTAAATCTTTCATCGAGATTATTATATCTCAAATCTGCCTTTTTCACATGAAATTCGGTCATTTAAACGTTCGTCCGTTGTCCGCTCATTTTCCAGCTATTAGGGATCAGATTGTTGATGGAGACTTTGATATATTTGCTATCACTGAAACTTGGGTTTATACGGATGCAGACGTTTCGACATATTCTGTCAACGGCTATCGTGGCCTCTTTACTAGTCGATCTTGCTTTCATAATTACTCGAACGCCGGTGGCGGTGGTGGAGTCGGTTTCTACATCAGGTCGACTCTGAAATTTGATGTTTTACTTCAAGAGATATCTCCTGTTATCGAGCATCTTTGGCTTAAACTTGTCACTGCTCGTGTTACCATGGTTATTGCCGTTGTTTACCGGCCTCACAATGGCCTTAGCGAGTTTCTCTCTCGTTTCGAGGATGTTCTATCTTCTCTTGCTCCAACATCAGAAGAACTTGTCTGCATGGGTGATTTTAACATTAATGGCTTAGATATAAATGGCTGCTATGGGAGTCGGTTCATTCCTACTATTGAACAATTTAGTCTTCAACAAATTATCTCGAGCCCAACTCGTCTGACCGTCTCCTCCGCTACATTGATTGACTTTGTGATTTTAAATGTAGATGCTCCTGTTCTTGAATCGGGTGTGACAACTATACATAACATTGCTGATCATTCACTTGTGTTTGTTATCTTATCTTTTGATTAGCATCGTTCTACAATAGAAAGCATTACTTATAGAGACTTCAGAAACTTTAACTCTGAAATTTTTCTAGATCAGCTGAGTACACTTCCTTGGCAGGAACTTTTGCAGCTGTCGAATATTAACGATAAAGTTGACTTTTTTAATTATCATATCATTAACCTTTTTAATCTTTATGCACCTATTAAGACATCGGTTCTACATAAGCATTATCGCCCTTGGGTTACGGACAACATTAAACTTCTTAGGAGATTGAGAGATACGGCCTATAAGAAGTTCAAATCCTCTAATTCACCATCTGATTTTACTTACTACAAACAACTACGTAACTTCACCAATATTGCACTCCAACATGAAAAGAAAGGCTTTTTATCTCACGTATTCAGGCATAATAATTCAAAAAAACTATGGGGTGCCTTCAGATCTTTGGGAGTTTATAAAAATAAAACTAGTGGCATTCCTAGTAACATTGGCGATGCTGATTCTATTAACAATTTTTTTCTATCCTCTCAAAATAACAGCCCTGGTGATGCAGATCTTATTCAATTCTATAATTGTAATTTACTGCCTCAGGTATCTGGTAGGCTGTACTTTTCGCTTGACTCGGAAGAGGAAGTCTTTCGTACGTTACAATCTATTAAAACTAATGCAGTTGGGTGTGATGGTATTAGCGTAAAAATGTTGTTGTTGTGTTGCCCTGTTATTGTTCCATATTTGTGTCATATTATTAACTGTTGTCTGGAATTTGGGGTTTATCCCGACCAATGGAAAACTGCATTGGTTTCACCTATTCCAAAAAACAAGAATCCAAATGCATTGGTTGATTTATGGCCTATTAGTATTTTAAATGTTACCTCGAAGGTTGAGAGAGGATTGTGGAGCGAGAATATGGGGCCATCTTAATGAATTTAATATATTACCAGCCAATCAGTCTGGATTTCGACCTGGTTTCAGCTGTACCACGGCTCTTCTTGATGTTACCGACGATGCCTTGCGTGGGATGAATGAGAGGAGTGTCACTGCACTTGTTTTGATCGACTTTTCTAAGGCTTTTGACACGATTCATCATTTAACACTTCTAGCAATTCTTCATTATATTGGCCTCTCTCCGATAGCTGTTGATTTCTTTAAAAATTATTTTTTACATCGCTCTCAGATTGTTAAATTTCAGGATGCTCTAATAATAATAATATATATTTTATTAAATATGTAGATACATATATACATACAACCAAAAAAAAGCAAGAAATGGAATAATGGAATAAAGTTTACAATCATAATATTATTCTCTTATTTCTAATGGTTTCTAACAATTTCTTCTTAATTGCTGAAATAGTTGTTTGACTTCTAATTTCGTTGTCTAAATTATTAAACAAAATAAACCCCCTAAAAAATAAACAATCCTGCGAATATGAATGACTAACCCGTCTAATATACAAACTGTTGCGAGCTCTTGTGTTATAGGTATGTATGTCGGATACTTTTGTCACTTGCAAATATCGAGGTAACAAATTATTAACCAATTTATATACAAAACACATATTTAACATATACAATCTCTCTTTCACAGAATAAAAACATAATGCGTCTAACATATCATTAATTCTAGTAAACATATTACAACCCAAAATCGCTCGCATGGCCCTATTTTGTATGATGTGTAAATTTTGCATTTCCGATTCCCCAGCATAATAAACAATTGTAGGATAACACTCAAAAATTGGGCTAATTAATGACTTATACACCACAATTCGAACGATTACAGATAACAACCTACAAATTCTACAAAAGTAATTCACTTTATCTTTAACATTATCAATAACATTTGCGATATGGTATTTAAATTTGAGATCTTTATCAATAAATACTCCTAGGTATTTTATAATATTTACATACTCAATCACATCACTATTTAAAGAAACCTCATTAAAACAATTAATTCCGCACTGACCGAGAACCATAGCTTTAGTTTTACCCGTGTTCACAATTACTTTATTAACTATTAGCCATTTTTCCAAGTTACGCATGATCACATTCATTTTATCTGTAGCTAAATCGATGCTGCTGTCTTCAACTGCTATAAGTGTGTCGTCAGCAAAAAGATTTATTAGGGCCTCACCATTACAGACGGATACGATGTCGTTGATGTATATAATAAACAGTAACGGACCTAGTACCGTTCCTTATGGAACTCCATAAGTTGTTTCTATTTCTGTAGATAGCACATCCCCAAATTTTACCTGTTGAACTCGATCGTTAAGGTAGCTTCTAAACCACATAATTGTCCTACTTCCAACTCCAATACATCGTAGCTTATGTAGCAAACGTTCTCTATCTACCGTTTCGAAGGCTCGTTTTAAATCTAAAAAGACAGCCAATATAATCTTGTTTCGTGTATCCAATACATATTTCCATTTGGATATAATCAGTTGTAATGCAGTCTCACAAGAATGGCCGTCCCGGAACCCCGACTGATAGTCAGAGAGCACCTCATTGCGAGAAATAAAATCCTTCAACTGTTTATAGACCACTTTTTCCATAATTTTAGCTGATAACAAAATTGTATTGAGAGGTCTTTGATTTTCGCATTTTCTCGAATTTTTAATTTTTGCTACTGGAATTATTGTAGTCTTCTTCCAGATCTTAGGAAAAACACAGTCTCTTATAGAAGAGTTCACGATCAGTAAAAGTTGATTTATTATCAAATCACCACCTATTTGAATAACCTGCTTACTTATGTCATCTTCAGAATTGCCACCCTTTATCTCATTCAATATTCCTTTTAATTCAACTGTATTTATTGGCTTGAGTTCAAAAAAAATATCACTCACATTGTTATTTAAAAACACAGGTTCATATACCATCGCATTTGTGGAATAACTTTGCAAGAGATCATCAATGCTAGATTTCACATATTCATTGAATTTATTTGCGATTTTATACGGATCCATCAATATTTCATCTCCAAAAGACATGTTAGTTTGCATTAAATGCGGTTTGTTGTTAATCGCTTCTGTTATATATTGCCACATTCGTTTAGGGACTCCACTAGCACTCTTAATTTTATTTTCGAAATATGCTTTTCTTGTCTTTTGAATTTCGGCAGTATATTTATTTCTACTGATTCTATATAATTCCCAATCGGATTCAGATTCATTTAATATAGCCTTTTGGTATAGATTATCACGTTCATGCGCCAAAGATTTCAATTTATTATTGTACCACCTATTGTGATTTCCATTGATGTTTATGTTAAACTTTGGTACTAACTGGTCTAATGTATCAACTATATTTTTGTTATAGTTTGATACCAAGTCACTAACTCCACCCGTCATCAACCAATGTAATCCTTCTAATTTTACTCTAAATAAAATAGGATCAAGAGATCGAAGTTTTCTGAAATTTCTGTTATAAGAGTCTGTAATATGCTGTGTTATTTTGTTATGCTTGTATATATCTATAATAAAATGATCAGATATTCTTGGTTGATTCAAAGTCGAAGCTTTCCATTTATCACAATTTATAAAAACCAAATCTATACAAGTTTGACTAATTAATGTAATTCTAGTGGAATCATTAACAATTTGCTTAAATCCGTACAAACTCATTAAGCCAATCAGTCTTGATGCATACGTAGTATCACTATTCACGTTTATATTAAAAAGAAGAGAGGCCTTATTACTTCTGGAGTGCCTTAAGGACCGATTTTGGGACCTATACTGTATCTTATTTACACGATTAATCTGTGTTCTAACCTAAAGCACTGTAAAACCTGTTAAAAAAGCCTGTAAATATGTATGCTGACGACACACAAGTATACTTTCGCTTTAGTAGGGATAACATAGGTGAGTCGCAATCTCTAATAAATTCTGACTTGAAATTACTAGTTGACAACGGCAAACGCCATTGTTTATCTATTAATGCTTCTAAATCGTCTGTCATTATTTTCGGAACCGGTGCTCCCGCGGATGAGGCTAGGCAATCCTTGGACATTCTTGTTAACGATGAACAACTAAACTTTACGCATGTTGCCCGTAATTTAGGTATTGCCATGGACTCTGATTTGAGATTTAAAGGGCATGTCAGTAATCTCCTTCAAAGAGCCTACTCCACCCTTAAGCTTTTGTATTCAAGTAAAAATTTACTGCATCAATAATTAAGATTTCATTTATGTGAGTCACTTGTGTTATCCATTTTTAATTATGTGGATGCTCTTTATCACTCTTGCATCGATGCTGCAAATGGATGTCGTATTCAGCGGGTGCAGAATTCTTGCCTTCGCTTTATCTGTGGTATTAGAGCACGTGAGAAAATTTCTCATACGCTCGGTTGGGTCGGTTGGCTGAATATGTCACGACATAAAATCCTTACTTATAAAACCCCTCCTTATTTACACGAAAAAAATTGCTATCAGACAGATATTCATAATATAAATGTCAGGCACCGTTACACGTTAACAATACCGAAGCATCGGCTCGAACTGTTCAAGAGAGCCTTTTCCTACTGTGTGCCTAGCATTTATAACAATATCCCACTTACTATAAAGTGGGAGAATGTGCGTGGTTTCAGAAACAAATTAAAAATTGAACTGCGGAGACAGCAGGAGGAAGCGGGCAATCATTAGGCGTATCAAGCATTTTATGACACCTTGAAACCTTTGAATTGGCGTTGCACTTGGGGTGGGTGGTGGGATGGGTTTTAAATATAATTTCATTTAATACTTCTTAGGGCCAATGAAAAACAGTTTGCGCATTCGCTAATTGACTTGGCCCTCTTTAACTCCATTGATTGTTTATTAGTATTATTATTAGTTTATATACTTTCCTTTGTTCATTTGATTTTTTTTTGTATTACTCTTCTTTTTTCAATGTATTACATGGGGTTAATAAATATTATATTATTATTATTATCAGCCAAGTCTCTATCAGTCAGCCAAGTTTTATGCCATATACGTCCTTTTTTCCTTTCGTCTTTAGAGATTCCCATGGCTATAACCACACATGCAACAATACAAATTTGTATCTTTTTATCCATCACTTAACAGTCAGCAAACGAGATCAAGGCGCAACGTAGGTAACGAAAATCACGTTGAAAATTTCTACATGACATCCAGATTGAACGATACAATAAATGACACTTTTTGCCCACATACAACTCAACTTTTTGGCACCCGCAATCACATGCCAAATCATTTGGATACTTTACCAAGTGTATGGAACATGACAGAGAGGACTGGGAAATGCTAGAACATATGGTGAGAGGATGTAGCGAGCTAATAGAAGAGAAAAGGAACCGAAGTCAGATTCTGGAAGAGGGGGGAGAAGGCTTGGGATAGATGAGGGAGGTGGTTGGAACGAGGGGTGGAAGGAAGGGGGGTGATAGGGGAAGTTGAATTTTGTTTGTAAGTTTGTCATATATTTTAATGGAAAAATTGTAAACTTTTAGTTGACAATAAAAACCCTTATATAGTACATATACAGATACTAAATAGAATTGTAAGTTGGTTGTCGTATTGTTATTGGGTTCTCCTAATCACTACTGTACTTCTTACGATATGTTCCACTGGTGCTTATCCACGGTCTGGGTCTCATTTTGCACTGACTCTCGGCCATCAGAAATATTTTTGTGCCAATCGTAGAGTTGGATCCTTGACTGCTCTTCCTCAGACATTATGCCACTAATAGCCAATCTGCTCTGGCAAACCGAACCGGTTTACTCCCCTCCAGTTTACATACCCACCCAACATATATCAAGACGTCACGTTAATAACTTCACCTAAAGACCGTTAAAAGAAAAGTCCGGTTAATATTTCAATGTCAATGTTATATGCGAATGTTTTAACAAATTCATGAGAAGTTTCTTGTTTTAGTTTTATTCCTAACAACCAACAACACTGATCTTGTGTTGATACGCACTATGCATTGTTCCCTACACTGATATACAACGATGGCACGTTACTCGGATACGCAATATATATATATCCACCGCTTAAGGTGGATAGACCTTTTCTTCCAATTTTTTATTTATTCGTATAATAAAAATAAACAAATATTTAATTGTGGTAAAAATGTAAAAAGTAAAAACTTTTTGTGAGAAATAACAAAATACTTAATTTATTTCAATAAATAGACATGTTTCGAAACAAATAACTTATCTTATTAACTTAGATAAGTTAATTTCCAAGTAATTTAAGGATTTAATTTAATTTTGTAAAAAATTTGTTGGAAGTATTTTGTTTGTTAGAACAATAACTAGAATTCAGATCTATTCCCAACATTTTTTAAAACAAATTTTCCATCATTTTGTAATTATTTTTAAGTACTGAAGAAGAAACATTTGTTTCGAAACATGTCTATTTATTGAAATAAATTAAGTTTTTACTTTTTCCATTTTTATTATTTATTCTTGAGAAATATGGAGAATTTCATCCCTTTTATTTAATTGTGGATTTCTAAATCCATGATGAAAAATAAATATGATGAAAATTAATATCTTAAAAAGTTATGGAGTGGTAACTGCAAAAAATGTCAAGTAGAAGACCCAAAGTTGACGTATCTCAAACGGGTGTGGTTATCAACTGTCTCAAGACACGTTATTGATAGTATTCATAGACCTTTTTTTACTCCCTTTAATTCTCTTTTAATTTACACGTTGATGAGTTAAAATTTAAGAACGTTTCATATTTTTGCCCTTAATTTTATTTTAAATAATTGCGGAACTGTAACTTTTGTAAACTTAATATTTAACGATATGACTTCTTTGTGATCTCTTGTGGAATAGTCTCTGAAGATGGCCATGGGCCGAAACTAGTCAGACTAAAATTAAATAAAACCAGTTTAAAAGTACAGATTAAAAAAATTTAATTATTTACCTATTCAGAAATATAAAAGCTGTGATCATGTTTCTATTTCTAGTAAATTCTACTTATTAATCTACGATGAAACAGGAGTACGAAAGAGGAATGTCGTCGAGAGGAGATATGAAAAAACTTTAGATCAGTTAACAGCTGCATTAACCTCTTTTACGATCTTCTATCAAAATATATTAAATTTACAGATCAGAATAGATACCCGAATATTGTTATACAAACCATATGACTTTGTACATGATTTAACTTCAGCTTTCGTAACACGTCTTCAGGGGAGGTCAAAGAGGTCTGGTCCAATATTGTTTTGTCTCTCCGGTAATTTTCAGAAATCTGTGTTCTAGAATTTTCTCGACATGGTCTCTCCATTCTCTCCTTCTGCCCCGCTCCCATCTAACTAAGTCATAGACCCCACATTTTCAGTGATAGCTTCGCTTCTTATGTTGTCTAGCAAAGAGTAACCAGCAATCACAATTTAGAATTTTCATCTGTGTAGTTCTGAAAAGCTTTTTGGTTGTGGTGTTTTTTGCCCTTCTTTCAATGGCATATGTCAACATTGGTCTCACAATTGTCTTATCCTCCATATTCCTCCATAATTCTGGAAGCACCCCGATACTACCGCAGCACTTGTGGTTTGTGTTCTGACTTTGTGTTTCAGATCTCTATAGCTTGATCTGACCTATAGTACGATTGTCGTTTTTTCCAATTTAAATAAAATTATTTGGAAGCTCTTTTCGTCTTCAGAGATTAAAACTTCTTTCCCAAGAAACAATGCGATTTCTTCTATTTAATTATTTCGTCTATCGCTAAATTGAATAGAGCCTGGAACTTTGTGGCCTTCTCTATTTTTCGGATAAAGAAGATTGCATCTATAGTTGACTTATTTTTTTCTGAAACTCTATTATTCGCAGATCTGAGTTGTTGTTGTTTCTTCTAATAGCATTATGGACATCAATTTTTGAATAGATTTCTTGGATAGATCAATACTATTTTCAACGACGTATATTGAGCATCCCCTATAATTACTCCTTTGTTCTCCATAAATGAAAATGATTTCTATTTTTTCTTCTAGAGTTAAATAATCCATGGTGCAATGTCGAGTTTTGTACGTGACTAAATTTTTAAATTATCCCCCAATCTAATCCTCGGGGGGAGGTGGAATAGCGCATGGGATAGCTCTCATTAAACCGAACAAACATTTTATCACGATATTCTTTTGGTTAGATGCGTAGATTATGAGATTCCGTTTTATTAAATTAATGGATCTTTCTGTTACTAATTAAAAATAAGCTGCTGGGTATGCGGATTTTAAAGTATCAATACTACTGAAAAAATGTGTTTTTAATTTTTTTTCCATGCAATATATATTGCAGAAGATTGCAGACGTAGATATTTGTGCTACATGATACTTCAAAAATACGATAACATTGTTAACACTTCATTTCAATTATCAATTCGTTAATCATCCATTGGAATATAATTAACCGTGAACACTCGCTTTCTAATGGGCTAACGAAACGTTGTGTTTATGAAAAAGTAAACGTTTGAGAATAAACAAATTAACTCACAATATAAAAAAAATAGCCATAATGAAATGAATGATTTTGTAATTAGTTTTACATATTAATTATTGTGTTAGTTGATTCTAAATGACTTAGAAAAAAAAAACGATCCAATTCAGATGAATTTCCCGGTGCTTTTAATATTAAAATGTGTACAATTTTTGTTTACCGGAAAAGATATGAAGTACACTTTTCAGTGACACGTTCGTAATATTTTATGAGAGAAACGGTGAACTTTTCGGGGTCATTTCCACTATTACAAAATTCTGAGGTCATCGATTTTTAAATACCAACGTCAAAAACAGCGGTTAACTCGGTGTCTAATGGATAACCCCACTGGAAAAACATTTACCGAGAAAATAATCTTGTTTTCTTTCCTCTTCTTTTTATGTTTTCATGTTTTTTATGTTGAGTGCTTAACTCTGTTTTTGACCCCTTCTCTGTTTATTTTATTTTTAGGTAACGACTACCGATGAGATTTCCAGGAGGAAAGAAATCACCCTCCGACAACACTCGTTCTTCCAGCTTCGGATTCACTTACGACGAGGTCATGGCTTGGTGGCGATGGACAAAAATGGTAATCTAAAGTTTATTTATAATAATTAATGTATGTAGTATAAAGTTTTTATTAAAGCAAAATAAGCACTTCAAAGACAAAACCATCTAATAGTTCTAATTACCCCAACGAAGTTCACGAAAAGCAAGATATGGGTTAAATTAAATGTCCCCTTTGACTTTCAAACGTTTTGACCCGTATAAACTCGTCCCTACATCCACCATGCTAATGAGTGTAAACTCTCTAGAAGTTCTCTGGAACGTATATGGGGCGGGATAATGAAGTAATTTTGTCCATGTTGGTTAAAGGAAATAAATATGCGTTTTAATTTTTATAATTAGCCAATTCTTACTTTAAGCTAAATTAGTAACTTATTGGATTAATTTGCATTTCCGGTTTAATTTCCAGGAACGAGCGATCCTTATGTCAAGTTTAAGGTCGGAGGGAGGTTGGTGTATAAATCGAGGACTGTCTACAGGGATTTAAATCCGGTTTGGGATGAGAGTTTCACTGTTCCCATAGAAGATCCCTTCATTCCCATTCAAATTAAGGTGTTCGACTACGATTGGGGTCTTCAGGTAAGCTCGAACAATTTCACAACTTAAAAATAACTTATTTCAACACATTTTAGGATGATTTTATGGGTGCTGGTAGTTTGGATTTAGTTAGTTTAGATTTGGGCAGACCATGTGATATTACAATAGTCCTTCAGGACACTGCCAAGCCTGGTGCTGCTTTAGGCGACATATCCTTGACGGCGACCCTCTATCCTAAGACTCAAGAGGATAAAGAGTTGGTAAGTCTTGTTTGTTTTACTATGTCATAGTAATGAATGCGTGGATTGACAATTTTAATAAGAGACCACCACGTTGCGCGCTTTAATCATGCGACAAACACCATCGTAAATGAAATGACTCTTGTGAAATGGAGACCTTCAGTCCACACTTGACCCAAAAAATAACGAGAACGTCAAGATGAGTTATCGTAAGAACTGAAGAGGCTAAAAATTTTTATAGGAAAGCCTTTGTGAGTTGCACAATGCGAATAAATCGTTGAGCTAAAGAGGAAAGTAATTGTGGGAAGATAAAAGATTAAATTTTCAACGAAATAATATTTCACTTAAAATTTAAAACTTAATTAACATCTTTTTGTTTTCGTTAACATTTTTGTAAAGGAATGTGAATCTTTCAAGCATTTATATTTTAAATAAAAATCTTAACACAACAGTATCTGTAAAGTTAATTACGCGAAAGTCATTTCTGGATAACGGATAATGTAAATATATGACATATTTAAAATATTTTATTTAAGCCACACTTCTTCACAGTTCCCAGACCTTAATAATACTTAATAAATATGGACTATAGTTTACTTTATAGTTCAATGTTACATAAGAGAGAGGTGGCAAACTGGCTTACGAGACTGGTAACCTCTTCATGAATTTTTTTGTACTTAAATTTAAATTTTCATCATTTCTATTTACCGCATTACAGTGTAATTGGCTTAGTACTAAACGCAATGGTAGTTGTTATGAATTATTTTCAGTCAGTTTCTTCCGGATTTATCATTTATTATTTATATGCAGGTTGAAAGCTTCCAGTTAAACCCGTTAATGCACCCTTGCGGCGCGGCGGAGATAATTATAGATAAAATATTTAAAATATCGAATTGATCACGGTCACATCCGGTCTTTTATAAACTCCTTAGTTAAGGGATAGTATTCAATTATTGACACTTTAATAAAATGTCATAAATTATATTTAGGTGAAATAACACTCTATGACGTTATTAGTTTGCTCATTCGAATTTCTTGTGAAAATAACATATTTTTATATTATATGAGCTTATATTAGGTTATATTAGCTTGTTTTAACATTACTGCTTAATATACGTGTAATGTTTGGACGTGAAGTTAACACTGTTAACTCAACAAAATATCAATTATTTTAACACTTTATTTGCCATGATTGGGATAATAAAATTTCTAATTATAATAACTAATATAAAGATAGAATTAAGATGTTAAAGAAAGCTTTGCACACAGTTGCTGTTTAATCTTTCGTTTGAGTTTTAAATATACCCAACCAAGTAACGCGTCTGTAACTCATCATTGCTTAACTATTTATAAGTACGCTTTATATTTTGAATGTTCATGATTAATTTCATCTCCTGTAATTGCTTTTCGTGTTTGTCAAGCACATCACGATCTCGGATCTTCCAAGCATAAAAGATGTTCTTCATAAAAGACTTCTTATTAATAACGGATAATGTTATTATAATGCATAACGTCGGTAGCCTAAATAGCTTTTTTCATATCTTTAATAAAGTTGTAGTATCTACGTATGGCTACTCCATAATAAATAATTAGTTCACCAGATAACTCGCTTGTTAATTTACATCTGCTGCCAATTTTTTTAATTCTCCGCTACATCTTAGAACCGACTTCCGAATCCTTTTTGAACGTGATCGATACACTTGGATTTACCTTAACCATTGTTTTGAAGGTACTAAAATATTACCTGTCGCATATGATTTTGTAGGACACTTTCCATTTAATGTATAACGATGTATCTTCCTTACTTGTGGCGTAAAGGATGCCTTATACAATTTAGTTGTCACCACAACATCACCTACTTTTCCAATTTACCACCCTGCAAACGAAACAATTCCGAAAAGTAATGAAAATTCTACTTTTCGCCAGTATCCATCGCCTGACATGAGGATTCCGTTGTTTTCGCCTATACCAGTAGTCTTTTATTTTCGGCATATATCAAGATTAGGAGTCTCTCTGAAAAATCGATGATTTTTTTTTAATCGATAGGAAATGAGTCAAAAGAGGCGTTAATGATAAAAAAAAAGTGCGGAAAAGTGTAGTACTTACCGAAAAATCACTTTAAAGTTGCGTTTTGACGTTTCTTTTTGGAAGTTCAAAGCAATGTTAAAATTGCATTTTCGTATTAAATCCTAACCTGAAATTGTTTAATTTATACCCACGCACAAAATAAAAAGTTATTTTCACTAAACTTATTGAGATTACAACATATTTTCGGATGAAAACCTTATTTCTTAGGCTATCAATGCATAACGACAACTACCTGTCGTTAGATAGAATTGTTTCTACCAAATGTGTGTTAATAGACTTTGTGTTAATAGATTGTGTATGAATTGATCTGTCAAACGACTGAAATATCTTTATATTGTAAATATAAATGATAAATAAGTATAATAGCTTATTTAATAGTACCTTACTTAAGTTAAAATAGTTAATTAATTAAAAATTAATATTAAAAAAGACGTGTACATGGTTACAAAATAATAATAAAAAAATAACCCGTGTGACGATGGCAACAAACTGTGTATTTAACCAAATGACAATTACAACTAACAACACAAGTAATGTTAACCATGACATGTATTTTCGTATTAAATCCTAACCTCAAATTGTTTAATTTATACCCACGCACAAAATAATAAGTTATTTTCATTTAACTTGTTGAGATTACAACATAACTATTCATAATGACACCTATTTGAAGTTAGCCCCCAATTAGATAGGATTTTACATGTATAGTATTTTGATTATAACATGAGAACCAGTGAACCGATTTCGATAAACAATGTCTCATTCGAAAGCTTAATCTTTGGTCAATACGACAGTGGAAATGCACGATTCGAAATCTCTTTCGATTTTAGTTATAACGCCAAAATAATGCGAACATACACGAAAATTACACAAAATTGACCTTGTTTAAATGGTGATAACTCGTAAACGATGTACCCGTTAATCAAGATCTATACGTCACTCGATTCGTCATAGCGTCTTCTATCGAAATTACGAGATGCCAGATTTCAATTCTCTCCCGTTAACTTTATACAGCCCTCGGAATGACACCGTCTTCGGCTCGTTTATGCACGTGTGAACGCTCACAAGTATAGTCCCTAATCTAAAAAAATTAATTTAAACTAAATCGACTATAATTAAAGAACAGTTTGACGGATTTTAATGTTTTATATCTCAATCGAAAGTTTATGTCTGGCTGAATGCTGTTGTCGAAATGCCCGATTCGAAATATTTGAGGATTTTGATTAAAATACAACAAACGAATTAATTAAACACATCAATTATCTCCGTAACTAATTGACCAATTTTAGTCATCAAAATCTCGGTCGAAAGTATGATCTGCAATGAATGCGAAGGCGGAAATGCCCGATTTCAAAATTTACTAATTATGTACATACAAACATTGAAATGACCCCGCGAGAGATTTCGAGTCGGGCATTTCCACTTTCGTATTGGCCAAAGATTAAGCTTTCGAATGAAATTTTGATTATCGAAATCGACTGACTGGTTTTCTTGTTATAATCAAAATACTATACATGTAAAATCCTATCTAATTGTGGGCTAGAAAAATTTGGAGCTAACCTCGCATAGGTCATAATGACTAAGTGCCTGTCGTTACATAGACTGTGTGTCTATTAACTATGTACAAGAGCGTCGCCAGATAGGAGCAAAGATAGATTCGAAAAAAGAAATTGAATAGAATATCAGATACAAATAGATTCTCAAAATCTATTTGAAATGTTTATAATCTGTTATCGCATTTAAATAGAGAGCATGAGAGTTAAATAAAAATTTGTTATTAAAAAACTTCAAACATAAATATTATAATTAGGATAATTATTAGTTAGTTTAACGTTATTTTAGAACTTAATAACACATATTATTGATGAAAATCTCTTTCGTAGTTACAAAGTTTTTTGCATCAAAAGGTCATAACGTAGTGTGAAATATTCGTCAAATCCTTTGGTCAAATCTGAAAGAGAAGAATAATAAACCTTATTTTGGAGAAATTCAAAAGATTAAGGTAGAAATTTTGCATATTTTAAGTTACAAATCCATCGAATCCACTTGGCGTCATGCGAAGAGTAGTATGTCAACATCTGGCCGTACTAAAAGTCATCTCCCAGGGAATCTTGCCAGATATATTTTCCACAAATCGTGCACAGTGAAGAAGCTTGAAAAGGCGGCGGAATTTTATCGAATAGCTGCGATTATGTAAGTACGACCCTATGAAGCCAGCTGAGCAACGGGACCTGGAGGAAATCGCAAATGAGTATCCATCCGATAACGAACCGTCTATATATATTCGTCTACTCGGATACACTTGCGTAGCGTCATTGTCATTGTTATAGGTATTTTTTATGTTACACGTGAATTAACAATGTAAGGCCAATGTTTACACAAATATTTGCGTACTTGCCAATTACACCAGTCGTGTGGGACCACCTTAAGAACAGAATGAACAATAGTCATCAATTGTAAAAACAGATTGAGTTCCTATAAATAGTTATTCTTATTTTTATAGCTGGTGTTTATATTTGACTCACACCCTTCTCCATATCTAATCCGACATTTGGGAAATTTTCGCAAGTTTAAATGTAAATTAACCTAACTCAAAATCTAATTTCTACACAAAATTGTTATTTGGGCGATATTACATCGATAAAAGCAAGATTGACGATTTTTACGCAACATAATTTATATTATGTTCAGTCTTTATGTGGTGCGTAGAAATATTGGAATTTTCTTTAGTTTTATGTTTACGAATTCTAGTTTTCAGCCTCCTCCACATTTGTCCGATAGCAACAAACTTTCCAGCAACAAACTTGTATCTGTAATTTTTTATCTACTTTCTTAGCTGATATCTTTCTTATTATTAGAGATAATTCGAGATAATAATTAGAGATTCTTTCTCTATCTAAAACCGGTCTTTGTTTGTCGATAAGTTAATACTAAGATCAATCTGTACTTAAACTACAAAGCGGTGGCTCTGTACTTAGATTAAATAGCTTAAAATTACCAAACTTCAAGCCTTTGTGCAATTGTTATCAAACCGAATTTTAAAAAACTATTATCACACTCGGAAAGAGCACTCTTTAAATTATCTTAACCCGGGTTTTCGTTGGTAAATGTCTATCGGCGTCATGCTTAAATCGCCCTTAATATACATCCCTACACGCAAAAACGCTTAATTACTATTCCTTTAAACAAATTTCTTATTTGATAGGGGAAAAACTATAGAAGTATAGATCTATCTTATCTACAATTTTCTGGTCTTTCTAATGGTGTATAACACGTGGCTATCGCTGCTTGGTTATAGAGTTTTTTCCTGGTGATATAAGTAAGTTATTGGTCCCAACAATGTTTAAAAGTAGCTAAAACGTGTGAATTTGGTAATTTTTTGACCAAAAACGTCCTTGTGTAAGTCTATAACTTCATGATATACTATATACTATAGTTTTCCTCATATCAAATAAGACAGTTGTTTAGAGGTAGAGCAATTAAACGTTTCTGTATATAGAGATGTATATTAAAGGTGATTTAACCATGATGCTAATAGATATTGACCGACAAAAACCCGGATTAAGATATTTGAAGGAGCGTTCTTTCTGATTGTGAACACAGTTTTTTAAAATTCGGTTTGATAACAATTGCACAAGGGCTTGAAGTTTGGTAATATTAAGATATTTTACGTACAGAGCGGTGTTCTTCATCTTTTATTGATTTTAATATTAACATATAAGGCAAACGAAGGATTAAGCTTTCGAATGAGACATTGTTTATCGAAATCGGTTCACTGGTGATACATGTAAAATTCTGTTTAATTGGGGGCTAACTTCACATAGGTGTCATTATGAATAATTATGTTGTAATCTCAACAAGTTTAGTGAAAATAACTTTTTATTTTGTGCGTGGGTATAAATTAAGCAATTTGAGGTTAGGATTTAATATGTGAAAATACATGGTTAACTTTGTTTGTGTTGTCAGTTATAATTGTCATTTGGTTAAATACACAGTTTGTTGCTATCGTCACACGGATTATTTATTTATTTTTATTTTGTAAGCATGTCTTTTTTAATAACTATTTTAATTTAACTAAACTACTATTAAATAAGCTACTATACTTATTTATCATTTATATTTACAACATAAAGATATTTCAGCTTTCAATCATTTGACAGATCAATTGATACGCAATCTATTAACACAAAGTCTATTAATACACATTTGGTAGAAACAATTCTATCTAACGACATTTAATTGTCGTTCTGCATCGATAGCCTAAGAAACAAGGTTTTCATCCGAAAATATGTTGTAATCTCAACAAGTTCAGTGAAAATAACTTTTTATTTTGTGCGTGGATATAAATTAAACAATTTCAGGTTAGGATTTAATACGAAAATGCAATTTTAACATTGCTTTGAACTTCCAAAAAGAAACGTCAAATCGCAACTTTAAAGTGATTTTTCGGTAAGTACTACACTTTTCCGCACTTTTTTTTTATCATTAACGCCTCTTTTGACTCATTTCCTATCGATTAAAAAAAAAATCATCGATTTTTAAGAGAGACTCCTAATCTTGAATTATTCCAAAATAATAAGTAAAGATTTCTCCTCAGTATTAATATATACACTATAGGCTCAGGCAGTCGTGCTGACGAGACAGTGGTTTAAATACTACAAAGTAATAAGTAACGGACCTTGTCAGTATTACATCTATCAATACCTTGTCAGGACCTTGATACTCATTCTGTGAAACTCTCCATATTTCCAACGGAATGGAAAAAAGCCTATATAATTACCAAGCATTAAGAAAAGGTTTTTTTTTAGTATTAACATATTTAAAGGTGTTAATTGCCTCTGACTACACCTCGTATCTCAAACGCATACAAGATTTTCTAATCAATTCTCCTTCTCATCTATGGTCGTTTGTTAAGAGCAAGAAGCGTGGTGGGGGCTGATGATGGGCAACAAATAGTCAACTATTCTCCGAGAACTTCTCTTCTGTATATATTGACAGGATGAAGCATCTCTTCTAGTCATGTTAAATTAATTACCCTAAATTAGGTCCTGGTCCGGACGGTCTGCCGGGTAAGCTCATCGTCCGCTGCGCAGGGGACCTTGCTGCACCCTTGTTTCATATTTTCTCTCATTTTGTGAAACTCTCCATATTTCCAACGGAATGGAAAAAAGCCAATATAATACCGATCTTCAAATCCGGTAAGAAACACCTTGCCAATAATTATCGTCCAATTTCGCTTCTTTTCATTATTTCGAAAGTTTTTGATAAATTAATTTACAATAAATTTTACTTTAACCTTCAACCTCAATTTATTCCTCAACAACATGGTTTTCTGCTTGGACGGTCTGTTGAAACGAATTTGGTTGAGTTTGTAAACTATATTCAGAAATCCATCAATGACGGCCTTCAGGTTGACGCCATTTACACGGACTTTAGCAAGGCATTTGATAAATCATTGTACTCTCTTGAAAAAACTCGCTAGGTTCAACTTGTTGAATGACTTGCTATCATGGATTGCTTCTTACATTTTGAACAGACGTCAAGCAGTTAAGGTGGACAGTTTTGTTTCTAATCTCTTGATCTTTTCTGGAATTGGATTCATATGACTGTTTAACGGTTCAGCAGGATCTGGAACGTCTGGAAGAGTATTGCTTAAAAAATTACTTGTTTCTGAATTACGATAAGTGCTATAGTATCATATTCAGCAGAAACAGATATCATATAAATTTTGAGTACCGTTTGGGAACACATTCGGTGAATTAGGGACCTGAGCGTTGTTCTTGATTCAAAATTGCTCTATTGCGGTCATGTTGGTACGGTTATGTCTAAAGCCTCGGAAAGATTGGGATTTATTATTCGAGTATCACGTCCTTTTACCAATATCAAGACCACCATTTCCTTGTATGCAGCTTATGTTGGTAGTGTTTTGAATTTCGCTTCGGTGGTTTGGAATCCCTCATACGCTGTATATATTGATCGTTTGGAGGGTCTGCAAAGAAAGTTTGTTAGATACCTGGCCCACAAATTTCTCCTTCCGTATTGTTCTTATGCCCAGTGTTGTATGGTTTTTGGAATCACATCTTTAATTGGTCGCCGAGGTGTTGCTAATATGATATAGATTGGTTCGTGGTTTCGTTATTCCATGGAGCTCGTGCGGAAGATTCGCTTTAATACACCGTCTTATGTAACCCGAATACAGCCACTTTTCTATCTACCTGCCTCTAGGTCTTTAGCCTATGCGTACTCACCCTTATTACGTTTAATGCACTTTTTCAATACCCATTGTAACAATATTGATTTATTTATTGTCTCGCCTCTTTTTTCCAAAAAATATGTACGGAATTTGAGCGTTTGTTATTGATTTTGTTAAGTTTATTGTTATTTTTTTTTGTATATAAATTGATATAAATATTGTTTTGTTAGAAGATACTTGATTGGGGTTCCTCCCTGTATGTATTCCGAATAATAAAATAAAATAAAACATGTGGAAATGTTAATAAAACAAATGGAAATAAAACCCGAGAGAACTGCGTTGACGAGAAAGTGGTTTCAAGTATAACACGGCAATAACTAGAGGCTTCTATGCAGTATTAATGTATCATTTAGAAGTCCGTGGCAGTCATACTGACAAAACAGTGACTTAAATACTACAAAGCAGTATGTAAAGAATTGCATTCAGTATTGATGTATTACTAAAGATAGAAATAGTCGTGCTACCAAGGCAGTGTCGCAAGTATTACAAGGCAAAGTGTAACGATTTCTATACAGAATATATTATGAAAGGAAGCCATGCTGCAATGGTAGGTGAATGGTGGTGAAACAAGTATTACAAATCAATATTAAGTTTCTTTTCAGAAATAATGTATTATTAAAATCTGAGGCTGTTGTGCTGGCGAAGTAAGACTCAAGCTAGTTAAAACAATAAAGTATTCCTCTCTGTTATAATGTTATCTTTATGCCAAAACGTTCTACTTCAAAAAATGAAATGATCTCATTATGCAGATGTCAAGGTGCAGCTGCCACCCAGTTCAGACAATTTTCTTTATTAAATCGTTTTCAATTGTCAAAGCATCGCATTGAGCCTAGTATAATTTTAATGTTTGAAACATTAACCACTGCCAAAGTGTTTGGTCGTTTTTTAGCCGTGTCTGAATGCTTCTGGTACTAATTCTTCGTTCACCTAGTCATGGTTGACGGCATAAAGATAACTTTTTCGTATCCATCTTGTAACGCAATATTGAAGTTGAGATTAAACGATTTCACATTAACGATATAATAATGTATTCTCACCCATTTTCCGTCAATCTTCTCAAATGTTTATTCAAGTCATCTAATTTTAAACAAAGTGTTTATACTTAAATGATTCTTAGACCAACAAAGTTTGGAACGGCGTGAATTCTGCCAGGGTCTATAGCCAGTTTCTTGTAAGGTCTAATATGTCCAAGACAAAATCTTTAATATGACTATAAACACGATGGTTACATTTTTAACATCATCCGAGATATGATTACATCCGGCTGTCGACCTATCATTAATTTCTAACCTTAACCATATTAAAGAAAAAAATCGAAAAACAATATTACTGATTTAACGATAGTTTTAAATTAAATGTGTGTTGTTAAATAACGAATTAAAGAATTTTAAATTAATTTTGATAATTAAAATAATTGTTATTAGGTGAAAATTTTCCATCAAACGATTATGCACATTCACACGTAATGTTAAAGTTACATTGGCAATATCATCGTGTACTTTTTCGCACGGAATTGTTTCCTTAAACAAATTTAATAATGCAAAAACGATTAAAAGTGGTCCATAATCATGCTCTAATATCGTATTGTATGTTGACAAGGTAAAGATCCTAAACTTCATTTTTAGTCTACCAAAAACTGGCTCTATAACGCACCGTACTTTCGTAAAAAATCGTGATGAATTTATATTTGAAGTGTCTAAATTCCATTTTACCTTGAAAACTTCTGTCAATCTAGTCTATCATGAGTCTATCTCTGTTTTTAAACCAGGAGGAGTATATTAAATTTGTCACCAGATTGACCTTGCACGTGATTGGTTGAATGCGAGGAAAGTTCACACACATGCAATTTTGAATTTTGATTTTAAATTTGAAGGTTAAATTATTGATCGTTCCACCGTTTCGTGTCATTATTGTAAATTTTATGTTCATAAACCCTTCTTTATTATATTTTAAAATAAATACACTCATAACTTCAATGTTAGCTTGTATGTTTAGTGTTGACGATAACAAACGAAAATAAATACAATAATAAGTAAATAAACAAATAATAATAATTATTAATTTAAGTTTACCGCCAAAATATCTAGTGATATTTTCTGGTGATTTTTCCTGGTGTAAATCTGACTTTCGCGTTTACTCCTCCTGGTTTAAAAACAGAGTATAGTTTAAAGATAATGTTCATTACATTTCTTTTGAAACATTCTTGCAGCCTATACATGTTACTATGATTTGCTGCATGTGGACCAAGATCAAGTAAAACCATGATGTTTTCAAAACTGGTTTCTTTAACATATTGTTAAAATATTTTTAACAAAATCATGTGTTTTGTTAAGGGCAATATTTTTGATTTATTGTCGGGACGATATGTAGCATCAATGATACACAACTTTGTCATCAAATCCTTTAGACAATGAACAGAGGCATAGATGTAATTTAGACATTATTAATAAATTAAAACATCAAGTATAGTAGAAACCACGAGAGGTGAGTTGACTTGACGCCACCGACTCATTTTCTAGGAGAACAAGTGGAGGGGGTAAATCGTATCGTACCGTTACAAAAGTTCCGGGCCCTACTGATGACAAATTTAAAATACTCCTCCTGGTTTAAAAACAGAGTATAACAGATTCATGACAACGCTCACAAGACGTTTCGATTTGAGGTTATAATTATAGAGTGACATCCCTTAGAAGAACAGACGTACTTTTTCGACGTGGCCATTTGAATTGTACAGCAGACATATTAAACTAATGCTATCTCTTTCCAACACACATTACTCTCTAGCGGTTTGTGAACTACGTATGGCATTTGTAAGAGCGGAAAATGATGATTTACTGCCAGCTCTCGTGGCCTCTACTATAGTTTTTTAGTGGATTTAGCATCAGTTGTATAATTTGCAATGGTTCGTTAGCCAACATTGAACTTTGAAGCTTCTTAGAGACTACACTGTGTAATTTGTACAAGAAAAGTACCACATGCTTAGGTTTACTTAAATATGTTGTTTTCAACTGAATCTATATAATCAATATTAAAGAAATAGTATTCAAACATGATAATACTTGCTTGATGAATGGCCAGTAAATGCCCACCCCAATGTAATTATACACAACCATCGGGTTGAATTACGTATTTGTAATTCATAACGAGGCTATCAACAATCTTACAAACAAATATTCATTGTGTAAATTAAGTGCTTTTCTCTAAAATAAGAAATCTGATGTATTTAGATCAGAATTTTTTTTTTATTTATTGTTAGATATCTATATCTGTGTAATAAAGAATGAGAAATATTTCCATAATAGGTAATTAATGTTTTTTATTTTATTAGTTTAGATCTATATCAGATAGATAATACAATTTTTTATTACGCTGAACACGAAAAAAAAAAGAATTTGTTAAATCTAGAATTTCCAGCCTGATCGACGATATAAAACAGCTGATTTGAATTAATCTGATTACAACATTATAGTTTAAGATCTTTTGATGAATTAAAGCATATATGAATCTCGTTACCAGAGAAGCAAGCTTGAACAGTTTTGTGTTGATAGATAGAGAGAAATGAGGCTGATAATCGATAATGGAATACTACTGCACATTCGAGAGCGGTTCACGTTCAAAAAATAAGCTGTTGAAGCCGTATATTGACTGTGATTTGGTACCTCGGATATGAGCATAATCATAATTTAGAATTACCAACCCCAGAAATAATATGTAATAACGTTTAGATTTAGATCTATAACTTTTTAGGAATCATCATTCATATCTGAATTAATAATATCATTATTAATAAGTACATTCATAACGATTATCCCCTTTTATGCTTGTTTTTTATTTATCTTGACATGTGATAGTGATCGATATAAAATTGCTGGGAAATATTCAATATTCATTTCAACAAAATGTTTGTGGACTTGCAATAGTTAAATTTTACCGGTCGGATGTCATCCCAAGCTACATGAAATTGCACTTTGAAATACATATATAGAAACATATACTCTGCAATGGAGGAGTCCAAACATATATTCTCGCGATGTCTAATAGCAATCAACAGTTTATACTCGTAGTCAGCGAATAGGGCGTGCACAGCTAGAGGCAATGAAAGGGAATGAAAATGTATTGCGCATTAAACAGGGTAAAGCTATACAATCTATTTTGAAGTAAAGCGTAACAACTTCAGGGTTGATAATCAAATTTTACCGTACAAAACTCTTGGAGCAACTAATTAATTTTTAACATTGTTAGAATAATTAACAACAAAAATTTGGTTTGATAAACAATTATAAATGACACAACAATAATGTAATGAAAATCATCTACCTTAACGGTAGTCAATCAAATACGCAGATAATCTCAATATCATAGTTATTTTTAACGTGTTTGGCGAATTTGAAAGGATTCTTATAATTTAAGTTTTTACAGTTTAGTTTGTGTGTGTTAGTACAATTATAATTATTAAATTGACGTGTTGATGTAAGTGGAATAAAAAGAAAAAATTTAAAATAAACTTTAATTCAAAACAGATTAGCAATTATCTGATTCATACAAGTCAATTATTAGATAGAATAATAACATTCTCCAATTGAAGTTGATTTTTAATTTTTCTCTTATTATTACATTTTCATCAACACGTCAATTCAATAATTATAATTGTACTAACACACACAAACTAAACTTTAAAAACTTAAATTATAAGAATTCTTTCAAATCTCATCTAATACTTTCAAATCCTTCTTTCAAACATTAAAACATTCTAGCATTCTCCGTAATTAACATTTAATTGAACCTAAAAGTTTACGTAAGTTTACAAATATACACTCCCGGATATTACAAGAGAACAAATAAAAGCTTTTGAAGTTTCAACCGATGTCATAAGATAAGTTTTGAAAGTTCTGCTGCAGAAATAATAGTATATTAAATTTCTTTATTTTACCTGAAATAAAATTTATGTTTGTATGATCAAATAAATTATTATTATATTAATGAAATATATTATTATGAAATATAAATTATATTAATTATTCGTTATTAATTAAACTAAAATTAGAACTAAAACTAGGACTAACACTAGAAACTTTCGGGTTTTGCCGTGCGTCTTTTAATAAAAGGTTTGACGTTTCGGATGCCATGTTGCAACCTTCTTCAGAAACTGGTTCGCAGTTTCGAACCTTTTATTACAAGACGCACGGCAAAACCCGAAAGTTTCTAGTGTTAGTTCTAATTTTAGTTTAATTCACACCGGCCGTGAAAGCCTTCGTACTTATATTCGTTATTATTTATATCGAAACTAATTACGAAGAAATACGAAGATGAAATTCGTTACGCAATCTTTTCAGAACATATTTTGAAAACGAATAATGTTATTTAAAACATTTTACTATTATTACAGAGCTTAATGACTAAGTTTGTAAAGTATTTAAGCTTGGCCGCATTTGGCGAATAATTTCATGCGATATCTTTTTACAGAATTAGTATTTCTCCTAATTGCGGAACCATAGTAGACTTGTAATTGCTTAATCGCAGACAGCGTATTTTTTCATAGTACAGTCCCATATGGTAATATTTAAGTGTCTCCAACTCGCTTGAAAATATTGATCGCTCCAGATACCTCCATTGCGCTATCTGTTCCAGAGAAATTAGCGTAATAAGCTTGCGAAATATTCAGTTTTTATATCTATTTATAAAAGTTGACAAATCTTTAGAGGATATTAGACCAAGTAAATAGATAAAAACAGTTTCAAAACATCGTAGTGCAGCCCCTGGAGGCGATTATCATAGTACATATCCTTGAATCTAGATGAGGTGGTCGATCGTAGCTTGAGTTATGGTCCATCATGCATCTTCTAGTTGTGCAAGCTTTTGGTAGACATTTTGCGGTATGACGCCATTGGTACATCTATAGAGTTTATCTCACATATTCTTATTGGGGAGTGTTGATGGCGCTTACACTGGGATATTCCATGACGTTTGCATAATGGTTTCTCAACCACATTGATGTTTAAGGTAATTATTATGCTAGTATTTTCGAATATGTTTCTGTAAACGTCCTGATCCATAATTCTCTGAATACGATGAAAAAACTTCATTCAGCGAGACTAAATGTACCAGACTACCACATTTTGGTAACGGCAATCGTACCTGAGTCTTTTAAGCTTTTGCAAATAACGTATTCTATCACCTTTGAAGAGCATATACTTTTGTTCATCATTTTACAGGGCGCTGCATCATTGTACTTTGATGATGATGATGGACTTCTCGCTCCAACGGCCATACCGCGCATAATATCCAATTCCGACTTTCATTGGTCGTTCCGTGACTGCATTGTGTTGTATTTTCAACATTAATCGTACATTTTGGTCTTCGCAACATTTTTCCAGATAGCTCTGTTCTTATTATACAGGGTGTACCATCGCTTGTGGTTTAGACTTTTTTGACGTCTAAATTTCAAGATAGAAACTAATTCAATATGTATTAGGAACCTTACTAGGCTAGGTGGTGATCACGTTAAATTTTATTGCACAGTTTCTTGTTTACTATTATATTATTTTTAAATATAGATCACATATCCCGAGAATTAGGGTCTAAATAATAACCCACTGTATTTAAAGCACTAAATCCGAGTATAGAGTGAACGAATAGTAAGGATAGAATTAAGACGCGTTTATTCAGACGGCAAGAATTAGTGTTTACTATTGTTTATATGTTATCCCAGCATTAGGAAAGGTAAAGAATAGCAGTTTTAATGAAAATAATGTTGAAGATATGCTGGTTTATTCCAAAAATTTATTTCTCTTATTAATCTTACATTATTACCTAGATAATAGTTTATACCTAGTTTATATACAACAATATTATAAGTATCTTGTGTGCATTATAACATTCATTGCATAAGATATTACTACGGCCGAAATAAATATTTCGCTCTCATTTTATAAATTATTTGTCTGTGATGGCATTAGTCTTCTTTTGAAATCGTTTACTGGACATTATTATTTGCTTGGATAGGATGTTGCAATAACTACACTAATCAAGATCTACTGATTCAAACCGCAAAATAAACTCAATACAAAATTGCACAGGAACATTCGATCGGGAAGTTCTACTTCCATTCCTCTTTTGCATTACTCTAATTTTAGTCACTTCCAGGAAGAACCTATTTGTAAGGTACATTTGCGAATTTTGAATGTCAATCAGATACTGTTTTCAGGTAATATCTAGCAATAAATAAATGCTCTGCTGCTTGTTTTTCGTTGTGCTTTATTCTGACCCTTCTTTTTTAACTCGAAATATTCTAATAAGAGACGAAAAAATTCTATATTATAAATGAAACAATTAAGCAATGTCGTGTTCTGTTCGTATTATTGATACACCTGTATAAGTAATGACTTTGGAACTGAAATTGGCTTAGAGGTGCCAAGCGAGCAGTCAAACGTAAAGTGCTCCTCGATTACCTCGCTATGGCTTCACATGCATGATTTCGCTTAATTTATTCTGAATTTTTTTCTTTTTCAAGTGAAAGCTATACAAAATCCAACACAAAAATCTATAGTTTTGAAGGATTTTTTGAAGATTTTAATGATTATAGCTCTCAAAAAACTTATACGTACATTCATATTTAAAAAAATCAGCAAGTGTGATCTCTGATGTGTATTTTGTCAACTTTCCAAGATGATTTCCTAATTTTTAGTTATCACCAATAGTTACACCGTGATTATTTTTAACGGTATTGATTATATCCTTGTAATCTTGTATCTTCGGAAGTGACACTTTAGCTGACCATGTATCTAAATTTTTTTCAATATAGTTATAGTTTTATTTTAGACATACACGAATAAGATTTATATAATCTTTTATAACCATGAAAATTTTTCAAATAAAATATATCAATTAAATCCTGATACTTTATCTGTACGTTTACAAAGATTATTTTTGTATAAATTAGCGCAAAATTGTTATTAATGAACCAAGTGTTTTATATAAGTCTTTATAATCCTGACATTTACGTATAAATTACTATAAAATTTCAACCAAAATGTTACCAAAGGTGTAATTTTAAGAACTGAAATTTAACAAGATGATAATTCTGAAATACTTTTTATATGCCTTTCTAAAATTTTGCAAATATTGTCATTTTATTAGTGCTATAGAGAAATGTAAAGTATAGGTTAACGTATTAAACAAATATTGGAAGTAGACTTTTTTATTTTCAAATATTTATAACATTACAGTATCTTTAATGAGATGTTCTGTAACTTTAGTTGGACGCTCTTATCCACTTGATCTTCGCAGAATTTATTACAATTAAGATAACCTAGTTTATAGACACCTTTCGATACGTTGTGGTTCACTTTGTTTTGTGTTAATTAGGATTTCAATAATTTTATTTCCCGATTTTAAAGCTAATTTTATATCTATGTAGTTTCTTCTTAAATTAAGACGTCAGAACTGAAATATTTTCTATATCTAATAATATAGCTTTATAATGTGCTTAGCTAATTGGAGTTATGTTATTATAATTATGCAATTTAACTTTAATATTATAGTCCCTTTTTATTTGTCTACCTACTTATCAATATAATATGAATACCATACCTTTATAGTGTCTGGATTTAATGAATTGGCCGGAATAACTGTATCTCTACTAATCTATAATATTAAAATAAAAGAAAACATTTTCTACTTCTGTTATGAGTTCTAGATTATACTCACTGTATCAATTAAGTCCCCATACAAATTAAATTATAGAACTTTTCCAAAAAAGTACATAAAGACACATCTCTAAGAAAGTTGTTAGGATTGATAACAGAATGTAAGGAATTCGAACTGTAACATTTATTACACTATTGAACATTTTTGAAATTAAGAAAATAATAATAATTTTGAAAAAGCTACTTCATCAGAAACAATCGTAACTCACAAAAATACAGTCTCATCTTCTAAATTATTCTACTCCTCAATTGAATGTTTGAAATGAAGCTCCAAAGGGTAGTAATCCATTCAAAATGTTCTTTAAAAATTGGGTATCCTGGCCTTAGATACAATAGTCTTTCTTGCTTATACATGTCTTAATTATGTCGTTAATGATTTAGAAAACACTGCGGTGGATTTAATGAGTTAGTTGATCGGAATTAGAAATACATAACCGGAAACAATTCCACCATCGGCAAGCTTGTATCAGGTTAGAGCTGAATCCTGAACGCCTAACCAAAATTGATTAAAATTCTGGAGCTACCCGACATTATAACTTTTTATAATCATACCAAATGTGGAATTAATACAGTGAATTTGTGTCAAGTCGGATCAGTTCTTTCTTTTTTCAATGCTGATTATAAATGCTATAAACGTGCAAATTCTGCATGCAGGCAATAAAAATAAAGCCAAAAATGACAAATCTTTCTAAACCAGCTAAGTAGAGAAATAGTAACAAAAACATCAGAAGTTTATATCTACTAGCGATTCACAAACCGGAGAACCACCACATTGATAAATAAAAGAAAACGATGTAACAAGGTTTTGTGTAACGAATAAAAAACAAAGATTCTAACTAGAACATGCAATAGTAGTTTGTGAAAGCTGTTTTAGTTCAAAAATTGATGGCAATTGAAGGTAACGAAAAATAATCAGATGAGTTGTTTTGCATCTAATATAATGAACATTTTTATTACTTTAAAATTTAATAATAAAAGCTTATTACAAAACTGCTAATAAATGTTTCCATATTTGAATTTTGTAAAAGCGTTACGCCCGATCACGTAATTTTCCCTATTGCACCCGATGGAGAGTTAGATGACACTCCAGGGTATGTAATTTTCACCTTTATCTCTATCTACTTCTGGGTAACATCTGCAGCAATTCGTTAATTCTTTCTTTACTTCTTGCAGGCACAGTCTCGAAAGTTCCCTTTAGGCCAGTGTTTCCAAACTTTTAACATCTCCGTACTCTGTGTGTTAAATTACTATATTAGTTGATTTTTAATTACAACGATATCACGAAGTAGAAGTATTAGTTTTAACTACACATATTTTGTAACAACAAAATATATTATGAGTTAAATTTTATTTTTATTTAGAGAATCAATTTAATCTTTCTGTTCAAGTTAAATTTGTATATTGATTTCTCATTATAATATGAAATCATAGCAACCAGTTATCTTGGATACACAAAAAAGGCAATTTGATGCTTTAAATTTAAATTCTACAACTTTCGTAACGCTGAGCATATATTTTAATAACAACTAATTTTTTGCCAAACTCGGCCAACCACTCATCTTTGTATAACCTACAAATTGAAAAACTACTTTTGTCTTAGTTTTCACCATCGATGCTGGGAGTTCATATACGAATATGTTACTAGCAGACGAGATAGCGACGAATCGTGCGATAAATCTTTGGAATCTACCCTTTGGAAAGGAAGTCGTTATTCTTATCAAGTTTTCTTCTAGATTGGCAATTTTTCCAGACAGAGTCGTAAGCCTTCCCAACTTTTAATATCACCGTAACCGGCTTTCTTCTTGCTGTGCATCTTTCCTATGTTCCCTGAATTTAAACAGATTTTTAGGAGTAAAACTTCTCTTTCGATACTATTCATACGCAATTTAGGCATCTCACCAGCGATACTTTTGTTATCGGGCATTCAAAAGATGGATGATTTCGGCATTTCATACAGCTTCTATATTTGAACTATTGGCTTGCACAAGTTGTTTCTATTTGGGTTTTTGGACTCGAATTTCATCCGTAATTAAAACATTTCTTTAATACCGACAATTTTCTTCCCTCTTTCGATTTGATGTTCACCAGTACTTACGATAACTTCCTGTCTTTTCTGCTCATCTTCTCGATACTGTTTCCTTCTCAACCACTTTGAACTTTTCTCTGCATCGTTTTTTCTGTTTAGGTAAAATTTATTCTCCCTACTTTTAATTCTTCTTTTTCTTCTATATACATAATCAGATC
This sequence comes from Onthophagus taurus, assembly GCF_036711975.1. Lineage (NCBI taxonomy): Eukaryota > Metazoa > Arthropoda > Insecta > Coleoptera > Scarabaeidae > Onthophagus > Onthophagus taurus. The sequence continues at coordinate 30,501,839 of NC_091972.1, read as the reverse complement.
GCAAGTACAAACATCTGTCAACTTAGTTATTAGACTCTTCAGTTGTTCTGAATAGCATTATAGATCTTTGCTGGTTATTTTTAAAGATTTTGGTACAAATCGCTTTGTTGGAAGTTCTTCAACATTAAAAAACCACTATTTTCCTCAGCTCCTTACTTTTGGAAACACACCCCTCCCTACTCTTCTCTTTCTTTTGCTTCTGAAAAAGTTTAATTGACATTTTAAGATTACCAATTTTTTATACGCAGCTCAAAAATGGTCTTTATTTAGGTTGCGAAAGTTTAGTTCTCGTTCTTCTATCGTCTGCTATTATCGCCTTGGTCTTCTCTAGTTAATTGCTGGGCATTTCCTAAAATAGAGTATACCTCAGATGAAATCATAAGAGAATCGAATTAGATAAAAAAAAATAGAAAATTTGTGTTCAACAACAAAAAACGAAATTTTGTGATTATGATATGTTTAATGTTTCAACAAGATAATAATTCTACAACCCTCTAAAATCACCAGATCTTAATCCTGTAAAGTATCTCGCCGGCATAAGATGAACCGCAAACTAAAACTATTAAAAATCAAATCAAATTATATAAAACCAAAATAACAGAGGAATAGAGCAAAATGAAAACATATTCAAGATTTTTTTCTTTTTATGTATTTATTTATAAATCACAAAAACCTTCAACACAGAAATATATGTTAGACTTCAAATACTTTATTTTCTTAATCAATTCTAATAACTTTTTCATTTCTCTAACATTTTTTTTTGTAAACGTTTTAAAATTAAATGTTTATGACGTCTTTATTATGATAGCGTAAATAAAAATATTTCGCAAAGCGGTAAATTTTGCCGAGAAACTCACATAAATAAAAAGCATCGTCCACATATCTCGCGTAAAGCTTTATATCGCCATTAATCAGTTTAAACCTATCAGAGAAATTTTCCTTTTCAAAACGGTTTATATAAATGCCTGTCGTAATACATGAATCCATACAAAACCTATCTTTCATGTTGGAAAATTTATTATTGAAAATAAATAGTTTTTGTTCGCATCCACATTTGAGCATTAAAAGAAAATATATTTCTAATATTAAGTTTAAAGTTCTAGATTAAGTAATCAAGTAATTTTTAATAATAAATAATGTTTTCTATATATAATTATTTATATTAAATAAAAATTTGAGTTCCAATGATATACATTTTTGATTAGGCACAAGTACAGTATGTTAATTAATTATCGTACCCGACGTCGTCATTGCAAGTATGCAACACAATACGCGATTTGCGTATTACAATACCAATACTGTGATATTGGTTGCATACTTGCAATGATGACGTCGGGTACGATAATTAATTAACACAGTGTATAAATAGGATATGAGGATCACCAAGTTTCACATGATGTTTTTATCTTGATCCTCCTTTATCTCCCAGAGAACTTTGCGGGTTGATAAACTTTTCATTTCACTTTACATCATTTTAAAGATGCTTTTATCATATTAAATAATTTTAAAAAACTCGTATATTATTACCGTAAATAATAAATAGTGTTCTGTGAAACTACATTTGCGAAAACCGACTCTATAATAACAATAAATTGCTGGTAACCAAGATGGGTATATATTTAATTGGTATTTCTTATTCAATTTTCAACTTTTAATAAAATACTTATCCAACAGAAACAACTTTGTCACATATAAATATACAGTCTATTAATATACAGTAGCCTTTATTGTGTTTATTATTTATGAATGATTCACATCTGGTAATTAATTCATTTACGTGCTAACTCTTTGTGGACGGTCTGATATGGAACATAATTGGATCGCATAATAATCGCATAATTTTGAACCACATGAAATTATTATTATGAACCCAAATTCCATTGGGAGAGAAGAGAAAGAAGGAAAAACATTCAAATTAGAGTATATAATAATCATGTTATCAAAGTTAAACGGTCCAGCATAAGTATTTTCAAAATAAATCATGGTAATAGGAAATAAAACGTTAAATGCTGTACTTTAGCAAATAGCCTAATAGCAGGTATTATAACCACATTTTTGAAAAATTTATTGTTTACGTCAAATAAAAGTTGTATAACTCTTTTACGATGTACATTCTACTATATTTTTAATATTTACAAATCTTTTTTATGGAAGGGCTAAAAAACAATTATTACAATTTATTCTAGAATGATAAATAGTGGTGTTCAGCATATTTAATTGATAGTGATTCAGACGAACGTAGTTAATATCCAACAAAAGAGAAACTAAAGAGCAATTAAGGTTACAAATGGTTATTCGAAACCAATTCAATTTAGATTCAAAGAATGTGCTGTGCATAAATGTTGAATGCGGGGAGAAGAAATGATGACTGACATTTACAAGGCCACGGTGTAACTGTTATAAAGAACTAGACGGTTCAAATCTGAGTAGAAAGAAATCAACAGTAAGTATAATAAGTTTATGGGAGGTATTTTCCTATTTTTACAAACATAATCGACACAAATGTTGCATACGTACTGTTACCATACTGACAACAAAATTTTGAAGAAGTGTTATCCCAGCATAACATATCAAAAAAAAGCAATTCAATTAGAGATAAAGGTAATTTGCAGTTTTTGTATCAATGAATGAAAGCTATAAAAGAAAGCTAACTAACAGATTGTCAGACATAGGAGACCTACTTATATATCGAGAAGCACTGAGGTAAGCTCAAAACTGAAATATCAGAAATGGCAACGCGAACGAAGCTTATATCAGAAAATTATCGTGGTATAACACTACTGTGTACAGCCTACAAAATATTCACCCATATACTTAACCAGCGCTTACAACTCATCACAGAAAACTTAATCGGCGAATATCAAGCTGATTTTAGAAAAGAACGCTACACAATCGATCAGCTTTTCTGTCTCATCCTATGCCGATGATATTAATATTATGTTTCGTAAGACAAATAAACAAAAGACATAGATATTAACGCAAACGAACAAAAAGGAATGCATACCATATCACAGCTGAGAAAAATGATGAAGAAGTGAGAAGCCCATAAATACAAAATTGAATAACAACCGCGAACAGCACCTACTTTGCCTATCACATGTATTCCGCTCCAAAACTGTACATAGACACTTAAAAATTAGAGTCTAAATAAAACCGTCATTAGACCATTAGACCTGGATGCGAGACATGAACTATGACAGAGACCGTGTAATGTCGGGAGTTAAATAAATGTTTCTTTTGACAGTGTAAACAGATGATTTTATTAAAAGTCAATTGCATATTGTTCGTTCAATGTTCGAACCACAATTATATTATATTTCGCAATTCAAGCGTTTATTAACCTTCGGTGTAACGACGTTCAATTCGCAACATGAACCGTCAAAAACACCAGAAATTGCATTGATTCTTAGCTTACGCTATCAATCTTCATCAAGTAATAACAGTATAAGCTAAGATTAACTTATTTTACCACTACGACCGCAAAGAATGAGCTGCAAGTATTTGAAAGAAAAATACTGATGAAAATCTTTCGTCCAATAAAGGAGAGTGTGATATGGAGAAGGCCTATATTTGAAGTCCCCATCTCAGAATTTGTCAGTTTATAAAGACTGCAATGGGTTGGTCATGTGACACGAGTGAGCGATGATAGAATGCTAAAAAGGCTCTTAAGCAGCAGAATGCAAAGAGACCAAAAAGAAGGCCACGAAAATGATGAGAGGACGAAGTGATGGAAAACGCACATGTGAGCATCAGAACCTGCAAGAAATAATATATGAATTTGCAAGGAATCGGTGGAGTTGTTTTTTTATAATTTTTATAGTTATGTTATAAAATTATACAATTTCACATATTTCAAGTAATCCAAAGAATAAACTCAAACAATTTATACGAATTTATTCCGTCGGCGTATCTTCTGACTTGGTATTGTTGTTGTCTCTAAACTCATATTTATCATTTGGAGCAGAAGAACTCCATTCCAAACTATTATGATGCCCGGAAGTCTGATTGTGTTTGTGTAATTCTCCCAAGCTCACGCTATTTAGAATAAAACTAGAAAAAGTTAAATTAAATCTATTTTTAAACATAAAAATCTACATTCGACATATTTTTTAATCATTTTTTCTTCAACGCACGATCTAAGTAGTTATAAAAATCACCTTCTATCTTATTTCTATTTTATTAGAAGTTTGAAAGTACAAAATCTTTTCATTTATCGCCTGCCATTTATCTTAACAACTGTTCATTCAAACGTTTGCGCTTTCATCTATAACATTATCACTCCACAACTAATTTCGACCATTCTACTTCGGAACTCTAAGTGATACAAATATCGTTTTTCTTGCGGCAGCGACGCAGTTCTTGGATACTGTATGATATCGATTTTTAACTTGCTTAGTAGGTAACGTTTCACGTTGACCACCAAAAACAATTCTATTTGTCAAGACCATTAAATCGAGAAAGATTTAGGTTGTAGATAGGTTTTATTATAAAATTCTTTTACGAAATTAATGTCTTAATTTAATATACAATTTGACGTATTGGCTAATTTTTCTAATGTTCAATAATGTTGTGACCTTCCATTATTTTACCGTTTAGTAATCGTATTTGATTACACATATTCATTTGTTATAGGTGCTATTAAAACTGTTTAACGTTTAGTGTTTATGAAACTTTAACAGTGAGTATGTTATAATTTTTATCAGCCTTCTATTATTTCTTGGCATTTAATTAACACTTTTCAAATAAAATGTTAATTACTGTTCATGAAATTTTATTCCTACTAAGTACAACTTTGTTAAATAGTCGTTAATAGATTTCGTTGCAACCGTATTTAATTTCCACAGTATCCTGCCTTACTTGCTGGTGTAATTTATTAGTCTGCGATTCCTAAGGAGTAACATGCTATTTCAGAGGTTGTCGTTAATCATGTTCCTCCTACAACAAACTAGCAGGGTAATTACTCTACATATGTTTTCTTAATTTTGAGTTTGTAGTTTTACAAGATAAAAATATCTGCACACTAAATGACAAGAGTAAAGTACACCAAACACTTTCAAAAATTTGCGTTTCGAGATACTTCCAAAAAACAGGATATCAAAATAAAAGAGACAGTGCCTGCAATACTCTGTAACAAATGATGTTATGATGTTTATCTCTTAATAGGATGGTTAAATTGCTAGCGTAATTAACTCTAAAGGAGTGAGGGCATTATTTAGACTCTGTACCGTCTATCTTTAGTTTTAGCCGAAACAACTCCACTTGCAAGTATCTTTATACCCCGCACAAAATCATTGACATAACACTTGGTATATCATCAGTACTATTAATTAATACGAATGTATGTATGAATACATAATGAAATAAGTTAATATAGAAAGGGTCATTCTCCATTTAACAGAATCCACACAGACACACGTATCGATACTTAATTTGGTGTCTATGAACACATCTATCAATTCTCTTTAAAGTTACCAATTTGTATAGTTTTAATAATCCTATTATAATTAGAAAAACCCACAAATTAGCGACGTACGAGGTTAATTGAAATTGAAAGTAAAAATTCACGAGCGGCACGTGTTTTATAAACGATTACAGTTGTTTTTCTATTGTTAATGCCATGAATACGGAAGACAAGTAAAGGGCGATCCTATTAATTTGTTTGTCAGACGACTCGTACACATTAATAATAAATTTGTGTACACCTGAAACACCCAACGATTACTTACCATTACATGCAATAGCGGACCATCTTTGTCGAACGATAAGGGTTTTATAATTTAAAAAGGAAAGTAGAATCAGTCGGGACATGTATACCTATTACCTCATAAACTTATTGGATTATAACTTGGTAAAATTATATATCAGTCATTTTTAGAGGACAACACCTTGACATTCTCTAAAGCAGCTGAAATCCAGAAACCACAGAAAGTGCAAACAAATGTGCGTAAAGACTAAAACTAACATTATGATTAATTTGATGTTAAAATTGGGATTCTGGGTCAACTAAAACCTGACTATGTAGTAGAAATTATGACAACAGAATCAGAAAATTTGTCAATAACACAGAAATATCTTTCAAATATTTTCAGATAATTGGCATTGACGTATATTTAAGAATACGTCTATATATGATTCTGTACGATTCTGGGTATAATTAATATAATTGAGAAGTACTTACTGTTACTAGGATAGCTAATAGAGAAGACAAGTGAATCAAATAAAACAAAACCTTGGGTAGACGGGAAAATCGTTCTGTAGTCTAAGACTAGAAATTTAGTTATCATGCCCGATTGGAATGTTGATCATCGTAATCTTAAATTATCTTAAAATTCACCCTAGTAAGATAGATTATGGTGGTCCAGAAGCTCATTCCAATTGCAATTTAGTGAGTGTATATTGGATATTCTTCAGAACCAATTTACATTAATTATCACACCATTTTCACTTAGATGATTGCATTTCATGTAGGAACAGACAAAACTGTCGATATTGGGCAATTAACAACCTAAGAGAATTGTACCAGCAACCGTTTCACAGTCAACAAGTTGCAGTGTGGTGTGCTTTATAAAAACTTCTGATAGTCAGACCTTATTTTTTTTTAACGCAACCGCTGTTCATACCGCGAGAGTTTGAATGAATCTCACCTATCTTATGAGGGTCCTTGAAGTCCAAAGTGTACAAACCACGCACTATTCCATATTTGAAAGAAGCCGAATGACGTTGAATTGCAGTCATTCCGAAATGTTGAAACATTAACAACCGTTTGCGTACCCTTGGAAGGACGGTTTTTATGGGGTGATATTTATTAACTACAAATTGTGACTTTTTACTCTGATATCTCAAAAATTAAGGTGGTATTCTTTTTTTTTCACCCTGTATATAAAGAAATTTATTAAAAGTTTTGCTCGGAAGTATTCTAATATTACAAGTTAATAAGCTGCGTTGAAACTACGTTTAGTCTTCTGAATCCTAAGTTTATAAAATATGTCGAATATAAGTTCGAAAAAGAGTTTTAAAAGATTTTCTCACAAAACAGTGGAAATGTTAGTATGTTCAATGAAATGTTAAAAGAGAAAAAGATCACACCTAGAATACCAGGAATAAAAGGAATTAATTTCTTCTGTGATAGCGTTAGACGCTGATCTACAATTAATTAGTTTAGTTAATAAATTTAAAATTTCATCTCGCTCAATGTTATAGTTTAAATGCTGTTTTAGAGACATAATTTTTTAGAGCATCCTTGAAAACTGTGGTGTCTTGCGTCGATATGGCATCGAAATTCTTTATCGCAAACCATCTTACTTAAGTTAAGATTCGTACATCTTTAAAAACTGTCTAGATTTCGATACTACATCGATATAGCGCCTTGGCCGCAAGCGACCATGACAATGGAATTATAACTTCTTGAATACTGTGGAGTTTTGTATCGATATGGCATCGAAATAACGATTCGGCCACAAGTAACATCGGCTTTTTTTGCACTTTTGTCTAAAGTTAAGCCGCAATCGTTTACTGTCAGAGATTAGAGTTCTACTTAACCCCACCATTAAACAAATGCTCGAAATTTTTTTAGTTATAAATTAGCTAATGTATACAATAACATTCTATACGCAATCTCTTCCACTCTCTCACTTTCCGAGATTAAGATACTTCATTCTAAGTTTAAAGAAAGAACTATGAATAAATAGAATGTTGATTATGGAAAATAAGGAATTAATTATTGCATATTAAATCTTCATTAATTTTGCTTCAAAACGCTTTTTATTTCATTGTTATATATCAATCCGTACTTGAAATTCAAATTTTTGAAATTGAATTCTTCAAACTTACAACGTTTAATTATTGTATGCAGCGTGGGTTAAAAACAATCATAACTACGGTGTTTATGAAAAGTAAGGAATAATTAATGGCACAAATACAATATTCACAAAATTTCCTTTAAAACGATTGTTATTTCATTATAGTACCTCAATACGTTTGTAAAATACGACTTTTTGAATTTCTATATTTTAAATCTATGTTTAACAATCTCTTCTTTGAGACATACAGCTTCATACAATTGTTCGTCTGATACCAATCTGTGATATCTTATCCAGAATATAAATAAAAATGTATTTTAATAATAATAATATTTTAATGGATGAAGGACTGTAAAAATAACGTTGATTGAATTTGAATGAATTTTATATAGCAATACAATCTTGTTTGTACATGTCGTGTGCACAGCATGCTATAGCCACTTTCCCTCATATAAAGACTAATAAAAAGAGGAAAATGGTGGTCAGAAAAGTTTTTGTTTTAATTTTTATGTTATCAGAATTGATTATCTCGCTGTGGTGACATGTTAAGTTGTGTGATTGTTTTGTTTTGTGAAATTTATAATTGTAACAGGATTTCTTCCTGATGATGAGGGCTCAGATTCCTCGAAACATGTAGAAAAACAAAAAAATAAATAACATCGATAAGTACAAAGAAAATAATTTAACCTCATATCCATATTAAGTTTTGTTTTAAAAGGAATGCTGGTTTAAGATTGTTGATGTGAACAGTTAATTCCTGTTTTTTTTTTTTTGAAAATTACAAAATATTTCGGAAATGTTATTATTACTTTAAATGGGCCTTCATGTCTTGGAGTTAAAGAGGGTTGAATCCCCCATTAATTTTAACAAAAACAAATTTTGAATTGAATAAATCTTTGTGAATAAATGATTTTTGTTTTGAATGAAAAACTGTTTTTACTGGTTTCATACAAGAGAATGTTTCTCGTAAAGAAGATAGCAAAGGATCAGATTCTAAAGGGTGTTGATTATTAATTCTCCAGGAAGCGTAACTGGTTGACCGTATACTAGTTCGGCAGATAAACAACCTAGGTCTTCCTTAAGAGATAACCTGAAGCCCAGGAGAACCAAGGAAGATCATTGTTCCACCTCGTAGTGTTACCTCTGACAGTGATGGCTATTTTAAAGAACGGTGAAATCTTTCTAAAATTCCGTTGCTTTGGGGATGGAAGGTAGATGTATGAATTTGACGTTTTCCTAGAATAGTGTGAAATTTTGAAAAGAGTTTTGATTCGAATTGTCGTCCCTGATCATGGATGATAGTGAAGAAGAACATTATCTATATTTACAGCCAAACAAAATGTGTTTTTGGAGTTAGAAATTTAAATTTTCTAAGTCATCATGTTTCTACAGAAAGCATTCGTCCTTCACAATCTAAGGGTAATGCCATAACTGAATTTCCAAAACCAACCACACTTAAACAATTACAATTAAAAATATGATATTTTTAATCCTATAACCTCATTCACGGGCAAAGAGTCGTAGTTTTTGCAACAACAATTTTGCAACGATGACGAAGTCTTTGTCAAAAATATCATTTTTCCGGAAAGGGAACATTTACATTGAGTGGATGAGTAAATAGACAAAAATGTCGGTATTGCGCTACCCAAAATCCACATTGGACAAGAAAGTCGCGCACCCAATATCCGCAAAAAACCAATGTGTGGAGCGAAATAGTACGGGATACTGTCCTGGGTCCTTACTTTTTTGAGGAAACTTTAACTGGAGAGAGATGTTCACATTTTTTCAGAACGATATCATATTGTTGACCCAACTCAATTCCAACGGCACTTATTCCAACAAGAACTTTAAAGTAATTTTTCTCGAAAATTTTCTTATACAGGTGTCTCACGTAACTGGTTCGTTAGAACTTTTTTAGGTTCGAGTATTCGTACAGTTTTGAAATTTTGGTAGTATGGGTTGTTCAGTCGGAACATTCGATCTAAAATATTTTCAAGATGGCTGCCACTTCCGGTCTACCGGAAGTAAAACATAACTTCGTTATTTTAAATGGAATGCTATAGTTTTTATTGCACCTTTTAATTGTACGTAAAACGAAAATCGCTAGGTACCAATAACATTTATCAAAGTCAACCTATTTTTTTATGTACAATTAAACGGTGTAATAAAAACTATAGCATTCCATTTCAAATAGCGAAGTTATGGTCTACTTCCGGTAGACCAGAAGTGGCGGCCATCTTGAAAATATTTTAGATCGAAAGTTCCGAATGAATAACCCATGCTACCAAAATTTCAAATCTCTACGAATAGTGAAACCTGAAATAGTTCTAACGAACCAGTTACGTGAGACACCCTGTATAATCAATACTAATATTAACTGCACTGGATTCAGAAAAAAATCGTCTTTCATATTCCGTAAAAAAACAAGGGATTACCATTTAAGCAAAAAATATCGATGACGTTTAAAAAATTTAAATCTTTAGACTCGTTTCAAGGATTTTTCCAAAAACTGTTTATAATGATATAAGTACGAAGGTTTTCACGGCCGATGTTAATTAAACTAAAACTAGAACTAACACTAGACCTAGATCTAGAAACTTTCGGGTTAAACCGTGCGTTGTTTGAGAAAAATGTTTCAGATGCCATGTTGCAACCTTCTTCAGAAACAAGTTCGAGTCTAACTTCGAATTTGTTTCTGAAGAAGGTTGCAATGGATAGAACGGGATGGATGGCAATTTTAGCATTTAAGGAGGCATTAAAAAGCTTTCAGAAGCTGAAACTAATTTCTTTAGGGCAATTAAAAATTAGAATTAGAAAATAACAAAATTAGAAAATTATCCAAGGAAATCGATTAGGATTCGGGATTATGTTTATGTCATTAATTTACTATTTTTTGAAGAATAGGGCTCGATCTGTTGTTGACACTACAACCACGCATTCGATAGTACTTTTCCCTCGATATTTGTGTTCTTCCCCGAGTTAGATAAGGTTATTTATAGGTTAGATAGTGAAATTAATTGTGTTTCTTTTCATTGTGGAAGAAATTACACGAACAGAGAATGAGTGTAGGTAAGTCGGAAAATCTTTTTAACACGTTCATTGCCAATCACGCGATTTTGGATTTTACATTTATATTTATCACCTTCAGTGCATCTCTCGAATGAATATAAAATATTAAAATACTCATCACAAGATCGCAGATGATGGAATAGGCACCGAAACTGGTCCGATCAATTTATAAAAATAAACTATTGAGAACAATAAGGAATTTCATTTCAAACCAGTATCAACTTTTAGCACTATGAATGAAACATCAGTAATTTCGAAAAGCAGAAGATAAATATTCGGTATGGCACTACTATCTAACTGATCATGGTAAAACGGCAAAATGTAAAAAATGTTTTACCATTCTGAAAACAAAGGAAATCAAACTAATAATAAACATTAAAGAGCAACGAAAAGAACGAGCTTGGCTTGCAACTTTAAATGCACCTAGTACTTCAGGCACATCAACGTCCTCAAGCCACCAGTTATGTTTAGCACATGGTTTACATCTGCCAATAATAGATGTGTTATACAAAAAGCTAAAAAAGCAATTATATTACGTTTAACATCAAAAGATAAACAAAATATATTTGAAAATGATGAAGATGACTTACTAATTGCGGAGCCTCAACGGCCTGAAACGAATTAGACACTGAAAGAAATACTTTATTCTGCTCTAAACAAACAACAGCCACTTATCCGGTTAACTAAGGAAGCACTCTTCAATACATTGATCCAAGAAATTGATCATGATGGTAGCATGGGTAAAAATCTTTAATTCGATTTTCAATGTTTGAAAATTATTTCATCAACAAGTATGGAGTCAGAACGGTACTTCTCTTCAGCAAGTTTATTAAATACAAACTTTAGATCTCGTTTAGGAGATAAAACAATAGATAAATTGCTTGTTCTGCGACATTTCTTTAAAAATAGTTTTATGGATGGTAGATTTTTTTATAATGCTTTGTTTTATGGTTAGAATAAACTGTAACGTTAGAAACACCATGAACACTTTTTATTTATAATTACATCTGTAGCCAAAAACCCAGGATTACTCGGGATAGATCCCGAAATCCCTGGATTATAAAAACCCTTCTTGATTACAATCCCTAACAATTAGTAGTAGTTAGTGTTACAATTATTATGTGTTTAAAATTATCTTTATTTTCGTGAATATATCAAATTTTCGCTTCTAATTGGACTAAAAAACAATAGAATGAGGAATGCTAAAAAAATGATGGGAATTCATTGAATTTTCTCATAAAATTTTCTTTTGCCGATATTTTAGGTTAAGAAAAGATAGCTTATTTGGGCTTCATTTTGCTATTTTTTTGCCAAATTTGAATTTTTTAAATTTGAATTGATGAAATTTCTATGCACTCAGTTTCTTTCGAATCTACCAACTTAATTAATATTCTTAAAAAGTTTTTAAGTGTTATTAGAAAGTATACACTTCACGCCTTCAAACAGGACACATAACATCATATGAATTATATTCTCATTAGATGGAAGTAGTTATTAAAAGTAATTTTATTGTATTTTTATCGTGAACCTTAAAATTGAATGTCAATCATTAATAATAATTGGTGACAATCATAGACTTCGAACTTTCCAATATTAGAAATAAATTTATTCCCATTACTTTATAGCATTTCCGGATATATTTTTAAAAATCTTTCCGCCATTTATTTTTTTTGTTATTATCTATTTTAGTTTCCCGGTAACCATTTTTATGTTAAACCCGATAAATCGATGGTAAATTTCCAGTCTGCGCCACCACTCACTTCGAAAATTTAACACTTCCAAACGTTTTAGCCTTGCGTTGTTGTTGTATGTGCCGTTGATACTCGTAGCCATGGCCAAATGGAACCACCGCAAAACTTTGTCGTCGCTATTGACTGATTCACGTAAAACCGTCAATCGATATCCAATCAGCGTGGGGAATCGGTGCGATTTTAACGAGAATCCAGAAACAGTTTCGCTGATAAGCCATCAAAGCGTAGATGGGTGAGCGAACTCGATAATTAAATAATTTTCGCGTACAGTTGTGTTTTTATCTGTGTAGATCAGTGTTTTAGTGAGTGTCGTACGAAATGTGTCGATGGTGTTTATGTTGGTGTGATATTTCAGGGGAAAATTGATTTGATTTAAACTGAAAAAAAAACCAGAGGTTGGTCTAGTTATTAATAAAAATTAAATTCATTATTAAAACGTATCTTAACACGTTATCTTAAAATTGTTGTTATTTAATTTAATTTTGGGAAAAAAGTTGGTAAAGTTAATCTGGTTATGTTTGATTTATTAGATTTGTTTGGAGGCGTTTCTATTCAAGGTTTATTAAACTTTATTCAATTTTTGTTGATTTATTAAATTGTCATTGACATTTTCGATAACTATATTTTATTTGACCTCTTCTTAAATGTTCTCGATATAAATCAAAAAATAACATTGGGATTTCCAAACACAATAAACAAATCTGGAAAACTACGTACAATTTAGAAAACAATTTTCTCTAATTTACTTATAGTTTAAAAAAGTCATAATATTTTTATACGCTTTTCTGCGTCAACAAAATTTTTCCCAATAACTCCTACAAAACATCAATTTTCGAGTAATTTCTTATTCGTTTTTTCATTTTGCTTGGAATTAACCGGCAATTAATATGTTACATATTAATGGTAGCTGTTAACTGAAGTCCAATTAATGTTGCTCAATAAAAATAATCGAGTGTAATTGAATTTGAAACATCAATTTGGTGCAATCGAGGGAAACCCCACGATTGTACTAAAATATGACCCCAAATTTCCGCTTCAATGGCGACATATGTCTTAATAATGCAGCTGGCGTATATAAAAAATTTAAATATACCCGCTGAATATCAATGAATTTAAATAATCGATTCGCCTTCAAACAACGAACCTTCATTTTATAGTCATACCGGAAGATTCGGAACTTTATTTTTCACTTTGTTTGTATTTTAATTTTATGGCATATAAAATTTTGTTTATATAGAACAACCTCTGATTTTATTTCTTTTTCTTTCATGAAAAATTTAATAAAAGACTATACAAAAATGTTAGATTATACGGCGACAAGTAGACTTCGCAGAAAACTGAAAACAAACGCTTCGAAGTTGGGTGGAAAACTTCAAAGGGTCGACGTTATCGGTTCGCTTAGCGACTTAACAAAATTAAATTACGCCAATTTGAAGCAGAAGGTTAAAAAATTACGAAAAGCTGAATCCGATACCGACGAATACGACTCCGATGATTATCGGTTAAACTATCACAAGTAAGAATTACTCATTAAAACACAACGAAATTATTATTTAAGTAATTATTAAGGCTTACTCAGAAATTTCACATTTTTCGCTTAGTTACAAATTAAATTTTTATCTCTGAGTCAGTCGTTTCTTTCTTTTCGTAATGAACAAGTTCAATCGAGATTTCAATTACTTACATAGAAAGCGATCTCCTCACTTCACGCCAAGAAATTTTTATGCGGATGAAAATTCGATCCCTTCATCCAGGTACAATTCAGAGGAACATCTTTATAGGAGGTATTCTAGAAATTCCACAGATACGATTTCAGATGAAAGTGGAGTTTTTATGAAGGTATGTTGATATAATTTCAAATTTGTTTTAGTGTGTAAGTAATTAATAAAAGTTAGATAAAAATATGGCATATCCGTTATAATCTAATCTAAAACTCTTTGTGAGCCATAATCTCGTTTAAATCACCGATTTTATTTCGTATAATGTGAAAGTTTAAGTTATACAATAAAAAAATTTAAGATGCATTAATTTTTCTTATTCCATATCGCTAAATTCATAATTCACATCTAATATCGTCATAATTTAAATGAAATGTATTAACTCGAATAATTACTTTCATGAATATAAATCACATAATTTGAAATTTTGTAAAGTGAGCAAAGCTAAAATTAATTAATCCTGTGATATCAACAAATTTATCTTTAGCTTAAGACATAATAACAAGCCGTGAATAACATGAAACTAATTAAGATAATCGAGAAGTTTAAGTTTCATTAAAACTCCTAATCCAGATTATAAATAAGCTCTGAACCGATTTCAGACGAAATAAATCTTACAAGATAAAAGAATAACTTTTTATTTTAAAAAGTAAAAAATACGCCATTATGAATTATAATCTTAAATAAGCTGACTTTAATGTGTTGTTGTTGTGTTTCGATATATGTTAGTATTAAAGAAGACATTAGAAGCTTTCATTTAACTTATATATTTTTCTTATTTGTGGGAAAATTTACTATGTGGCTCGACATTAATGCTCAATAGATGCGCTCTTAAGATGCTAGGGTTCGAGAACGTAAAAGAACAATTTAATTTAGAAATAATTAAATCAAACTACTCAATTTACTTTAAAATCCTTAGCGAATGATGAGAGTATTAGAGCAAGGTGCAATTTAATTGAATATAGATAAATATGATAAATCACAGACCAAACGAACCGGCTATAGAATCACCTTTGAAAAAACATCTAGAAAGTACTGAGATCACTAAAGAGCGGAAAAGACAACATCTCAGCAGAACTCTTCAAGAATGGAGGAGATTCATACGCAAAAGCTATCCACAAGCTAATAAATAAAATATAGGTGAGCGAGCAGATATAAGAGGAATGGAAAACAAGTGTGATATGCCCAATATTTAAATAGGGAGACAAACTACTATGTGTTTTAAAACAAAAATAATACTATGTGAAAACTATAGAGGTATATCCCTACTTAGCACGGCCTACAAAATATTTACAACATAGATTGTATAGACAGAAGTAAACTCCTATCAATAATGTTCGATTTCGACTTTCCACCAAAGCTGGTTAGAATGATAGGCATAATAATGACTAATAGGTACATCAAGTAGAGTGATGATTGTTGGGAAAATCGGAGAAACAGGAAAATTTTAATTCAGACATGACCTGAAATAGGAAGATGGGCTGACGCATGTCGTTTAATATAGTCCTGGAAAGTGTAATAACCAAAACCAGCCTAGATACAGGACCGACGTTATTACGGCGCTCAAAACAAATCATAGGGTATGCAGGACATATCAACATACTCATAAGAAAAGTAACAGTTATAGATGACTCCTTCGGGGAACTGGAAAGCGCATGAAACAAAGTAGACCTGCAAGTCAATGAAAAAAAACAAGCTCTTACTGCAGAGCAAGCACGTAATCGGATAGGACCAAACATCACAATAAACCAATACAACTTTGAAGTGGTGTAATACTCATATGACAGTGACGGAGCAAACGAGCTAATTAAAAGAGTAAATGCAGCAAATAAGGTATAGTAAATGCGTATGAACCACGAATTGTACCAACTATATGAGGAATCACGAGTCCCAAAATATATAAAGCTCAAACTGTTACAATGGCACCATATCTAGAGGATGAAAATGCAGAGGATGAAAAGCATGTCTAGAGGATAAAAAAGTACCAAAGTAGACACTAAAAGGACAGCCTAGAATTAGGACTATTAGGAAACCGTTTGGGAAAGAAACCCAGAAAATGATATGGGATGAGGTGCAAAAGGATGCCAGGCACATGGTAGTAGCTGCAAACTGGAGAAGAGCATCAAAAGACTGAGATAGATTCACTTTATATAACTTCGACAACTGTTAAATATGCAGCGTTGTAATGATAACATTGTAACAATGAGATTTATGGGAACTAAAAAATCATTTATGACACAATAAAGTTGTTATTAGAAACATTTTTGTGGCTTCTTTCACGTTGTTATTGGAAATAAAACTAAACCAGAAACTGCCGGGTTATGCCGTGTGTTTATTAAAACATTGTTTGTCGTTTCGGATAACAAAAGCGGTAGCAAGTTGACAATATGTACTCTAGTAACTAATTATTAACTAATTAATCATCTAATTACTATTCATTAATTCTTCATCGAGTCTCATAAGTGTATCTTTGTTCGGTTTTGCTCCATACCATCTTCTCTATTGATGTTATTTTTATGAAGATGAGTTTCTATGGCTATCCTCTGGTGATAGTAACTGCTTCTGGCAAGTATCTTCGTCTTATCGGGATCTATATTATGGTATCGTCCAGTTTACCCTACATAGTGCTACCTATACATGCCGACAATCTGTAGCACAGAAGCTGTTAGCAATGTGTTCTGTATTTTGCAGTGTCCCTTGTCTCACCACCATGTCGTCCTTTTTTATGCGCCTGGCTATCCTTTCCGTTACACCTGAAACAAATGGATAATAGATGAAACACACAGGTTGACTACTTATCGTATTTGTTGTCTGTAGCTTCTTCTCCCTTTTCCTTTCTGTTGTCCAACTGGACAACAGGGATTATCTCCGTCGCACAGTATCCTGGATCTTTGAAAAAGAATGCATAGAAGAATTATGCATATCTTCTTTTGTGGGTGGTGGTATGATGATTCTTGTAGGTGCCTATTTGTGTGTGTTTTCTTCCGGTACACTCCGTATTAGTCCCGGTTACTGACACATCGAGGGATAGTAGCTGCTTGCCCTTTTCTTCCAACATGTTGTACGTTATCATTGAATATTAACTGTTTAAATAAGATAAAGGCTTAAGATACTCAAGCCTTTATTTGCTGTATTGCCAGATCACAAAAGTATTATCCACGTTCGTTGTCGTAACTTTGGTTTCAAAGATCTGGATTTTAAAGTCACTTCTTCAAATAACTCCATACAAAAAACTGGCGATGACAGATGATACGTTGATCTCTTAATTCCGCTCGCTCGTATTGCTCACAAAACTCTCTCTTCTAGTAGCTCTAGTATGGCATCTTCTTCCGGCATTTTGGTGAAAAGTGATTCCACGTTGAAACTGACTAATATAAGCTATAGATCCCAGAAAATGGCGACAAAACTTTGACGAGGTGTTTCGCTAGCTGATATGTGAGTTAATTGCGCTTACGGTAGGTCGTAAGAGAACGTATTCCTTTCTATCCATTACCGCGGTGGCATTACCTTTGTCTGCAGGTAGGATGACTATGTCAGTTCTCTTTCTTATACTTCGTAAAACTTTTCTTTCAGCATCTGTCAAGTTAGACTTTGATGGCTTTTCTGCTGGCATCTTACGAATGTAATGTTGAAACTCGGTTCTTTCGTCAGTGGAATGCTGGATTGGTTTATAACCAGTGATTCGTCTCGAAAATATCGTTCTTCTTTTTCTGTATTCGACGTTTTAATCACTCTGAATTTTTGATATGTGATTTTCAGCTCTTCTGGAACTCACGCTCCTCCTTCTCCCTGGTTATCCTACCTGCTTTGCCCCAGTCTTGTCTGGATATGAAATTCAATTTTGTAAGATGAAGTCGGAATAGTTTTTCACTCAACAGTTATAGATTCCTTGGGTATTCTTTTAAGATTTTACGAGCTACAGCTGAATTGATATGGTGCTTCACTTTACGAAATGTTTATTTTACATCATTGTTGAGATGCGATTTTTTATTAAAACCTCTATAATTACGAAAAATCCTTGGTTGAATTCATAACAACAAAGCTACGAAGTTTACGAAAACTAATAGATTATTTAAGGAACACTAAAACTAGATTGTATTGAGCAGACTCTAAGATAACTATTAAACATACAGAGTTGTATTAATAACATTGTAATAATAAGATTCATAAGAATTAAAAAATCATTTATGACACAATAAAACTAGTTTAAATTTCCTTTAATATATTTTTTATTTCATTATAATATCTCAGATCATTGTTGAGATACGATTTTTTTATTACCATCCTTTTGAATGCAATTTCCGTACTTACGAAAAATGTATGTGTAGTTGAAGAAAGAAGTTCCACAGTTCTTCTACGTTTTATATTTATTATATATTTACATTTTTGACTTAATAACATAAACTGTTTATATCGTTTATTCTCTTCAGATTTATCTTAATGTTACATTTATTCTTAAATCCTTCACCACATGAAGGTCTAAGAATGTGCAAATTCTTTAATTTATTATGTTTTATATTCTTCCATTATTCAGCTGAGTGCATAAGCTTTTCACGTTTTCTCTCATCTCCATTTTTTAGTTACATGGTTTGTTATCTCATTATCATCAGGTTCTTCCGGCTTCTATTCTATTATTTGCCATACATTCCACATATCTTTTATAATTCCAGAATATTTCTATAAACTATTTGCAAATGTAATGACAGTTCAAAATAACACATAATACTAAACCACCTTTAACAGGTGCAGGCTATTCGTTTCTGATATTAACTAAAAATAAAACAGGTACAGACAACATTTTATGTATAGCATCAGTAAGTTCAAAATCTTGGAATAAATGCTACTTTTTCTGGATACCCCTAATTGATTTAGTGAAATTGGAAAAAACATCAGATCATAGACAAGGCATATATCTTAGCAAGATTTTGAGGTTGCCTTAAATTATCATAATGTCAGTATTCGATAAGTTCTAAAAATAAGTAGTAACGACCAGCATACTAGTAGCTTATACAATTTCATCTGTCATATCGTAGCATCAGCGCGAGGATGCTCATGTGCGTCAGCGAAATGAGTATAATTTGCAGCTTTATTTAGACATTATTTTACATACATTGATGGTATGGCGTTAATTGGAGATGAATCAACGAAGTACTATGCAAGGATGATGAGATGGCAAAAATTATAAAGAACGCGACCGCGAGTTATTAAGAACACTTAAAACTAATTGGTACGTGAAATAGTAAGCAATCAACCAGCAATTACTTCTAGGAACCTAGTTGTTATTTAAAATTTTGTTGTATCCTCTCACTCAATCGTCAAAATTCATCGATTACCATAACAAATTATGCAATAAATGCAAATTACAATTAAGTTATTGTAATCTAAACTAGTAAAAGTAATTACAATGCCTTGGTTGCAGGTGACTTCAACTAAACTCAGAACAGACAATGTAGGATTTTGCCTGTATAAGCCAATGTCACTTGCATCCAAGGTATTACAATTAATACTATATGCATCCAAAATTAGTTATTAAATAGTGTCGTGTCTCAACCGCATGCGACCTCTGCTCAATGAGATGAAATCATACATTTTTGCACCACCAGCTTAGCCAAATTGATACAGTATTTGCTAACTAGTTTTAGACGGATGGTATTAATTATACCGTCTTGCCCGCTATCAACCTCGACTTAATGAGAAGAATATATATCTTTTAGACTACATTTAGGTCGTTTCAGTTCAAGACGCTGTGATGTGATGTTTCAATCGTAAGCAACATTGGCTCAATCAAAGGAAATCATACATTTTCACCATTATCAGGCAAAATAATAGTTTTTCTGCCCTAAGTTCAGCTAAGATTGTTAACATCCGTGGCATTACATTACTAAAGCACCTTTTCCGCATTCAATATCTGCTCAATTCACAATCAGAACAGAGATTATGAGTGTTTTCTAACTAAGCCGTGGCCATTGGTGCGGCCGAGGTACAGTAATGTATTGACCACATTTCTTTACGGTTGTTACGAGATTAACTGTAAAGCGTCGGCCGCAAAGAATCTGGGCTTAAGTAGGCAAGACTTTGGCTAAACTTAGGACAGTGAGTTCTGTGTGAGTTCTGGACAGGAATTTCCTAAGCAAGGTCGATGACGGAAAAGGCTCTACAAATAATATTGTAACAATCTAAAACTGGTCAATGCATATTTCATCACCGACTTTGATTCAATTTGTGCATCCGAACAAAAAATAATGTTGTAAACGAAAAACTGTCAAATAGCATGAAAAGTATATATATTGGGTTTTGTCTAGTACAGAGTTGTTTGGAATTACTTCGCCTGTTGTCGTTTATAGAGCCGAAAATCAATGTTTGAACTGCCGTACAATTTATTAAAGTGCCTTCTGATAAGAATACATCTCATAGATATGTCCTAAATAAAACATAATCATCCGAGTACAAGTGTTGGATATTTTGTCATAAATCCTAATATGTAGTATTACGTGATACCAAGAGATTGGTCCATTGTTTATCAAGCTCTCGAAAATCAATTGGATAGAGAAGGAAATATGCTACTTGATGAATTCTTAATTATACAGTTAAAGTATGTTTGAGTAATAGACATTTAACCATAAAACAAAAAGAAGAAATTAAACCAATAACCTCAAAAACGAATCGAGGAATATGAAAAAACTAAACTGCAAAATATAGTTTCAAAAACCTCTAAAATGAAATATTAGTTAATTCAGGTGAGAACATCATGTATATTATAGAATAAAAGT
The DNA here is from genome assembly GCF_036711975.1 of Onthophagus taurus. NCBI lineage: Eukaryota > Metazoa > Arthropoda > Insecta > Coleoptera > Scarabaeidae > Onthophagus > Onthophagus taurus. Next base: position 30,480,732 of record NC_091972.1, on the reverse strand, counting down.
TCATAAGTTGAATCGATGTATACATTTCTTTATTAAATAAGTGCTACATATGTTTCGAATCTAATGATTCTTCTTCTTTGGCACGACTAAAATTTAAGAAAAAACAACAGGAAATGACATATAAGTATTACATAAAGAATTGGAGTTAAAATTATAAAATATACAGGGTGATTCATAAGTAATGGGCCAAATTGTAAATGTACGTTCAGGAGGCCAAAATAATAATATTTTCATTAACAATAATGGGTCTTAGTCTGCTCCTTACTGAGATACAGGATGTTAAAGCGAAAAAAATAAAATAGATTTTTGTTAATAGATCAGCTACTTTTCTACATAATGACTCATAGTTGACTTATAGTTTTTGTAAGGGTAAACAATAATGTGTGAGAGGATTTGAGTTAACTCGTAGATGTCGCCACATGCGCCATATGAATTATGAAACGTCAATGAGCTTTTACGTTTAATGAATAGTTTAAAACATTTTATTGTTAAGTAAACTGATTCATTCTTGTCCTAACATAAATCAAAATGCCGAGACATAATCACTTTTCAAACGAAGAAATGAGAGACATGTTATGCGTTTACGCACAAGAACGTTTTTCTGGGCAAGCAGCATCCAGAAAATATCGTGAAATGTACCCTTACAGAAGGCAGCCAAACCGGAAGATATTTCAAAATATTTATAATCGATTGGGTGAAACAGGTTCATTTCGTCCAAAATATCATACAGGACGTCCTAAGATTATCACTCCGCAGCAAGGAGATGAAATTTTGGTAAGAATTGCGCAAAATTCTGAAATAAGCACTCGTCGATTGTCTGCAGCAACTGGAATAAGCCAACCATCCGTGACTAGAATTTTACACAAGGAAAATTTATATCCCTATCATTTTATACCTGTGCAAAATTTACTTCCAACAGATTATCGAATCAGAGTTCAATTTTGTCAGTGGCTAAAAGGAAAATTGAATAATAATCCAACATTCCTAAATAACATTCTTTTCACGGATGAAGCAACCTTTACCAGACGCGGAGTTTTTAATTGGCGAAATAGTCATGCCTGGGAAACCGAAAACCCTCGTTTAAAAAAAGATAGACATTTCCAGCACTACTACCAGCAATACATTACTGGGCCCAGTTGAATTACCTCCTAATTTAAATGGAGAGTCATATTTAATTTTTTTAAATAATGACTTAGTCGACCTCTTGGGAGATCTTCCATTACAACTAAGAAGAAATATGTGGTTCATGCAAGACGGTGCTCCTCCACATTTTTCACGTGCTGTGCGCGAACATCTGAATGAAACATTCCCTCACCGTTGGATTGGACGTGGTAGTGAATTTCAGTGGCCACCTCGCAGTCCCGATTTTAATCCACTTGATTTTTATGTGTGGGGTTACATGAAATCAATGGTCTATGCTGAACCTACTATAAATACACGAGACGAGTTATGGAATAGAATTCAAGATGCAGCCAATTCAATACGAAATAATCCTGCTACATTTTTTAAAGTCAGACAATCCTTAACCAAACGGTTAAATGCGTGTATAAATGCTGGTGGTGGTCATGTTGAAAACCTTTTGCAGTAGCTCATAATTAAGCTTAAATTTAATTTAACTTCGCACAACATTAACATGTAGGTTTTGATAACAGTTGTCGTAAGTGGTCTTAGTTCAAGTCTGTTCTAATGTTGTATTTCGTTTTATTAACTGGCGTACAATAAATTGTTTTATTACGTAATTTTTTTATGGTTTCAGTTTAATATTGTTATCAATTATCAATTACGGTTAGGTAAATGTCAACATTCCATGCCATGCTTGTGTCTTAACAGATTAATGCTACGTCGACCACCGTGAAATGTAGTGTAGTGAATTAGTAAAATTCAAATATCTCGAAAATCGTTAATATTTTCAAGATCAAAGAAGTATAGCTTTTTTCTACAGAAATGATGGGGCTATCCAAATTAAACAAGTATGTTGTAAAATAATGAGCGATAAAAAATTTGTAACTGATTTCATCTAATTCATATGGCGCATGTGGCGACATCTACGAGTTAACTCAAATCCTCTCACACATTATTGTTTACCCTTACAAAAACTATAAGTCAACTATGAGTCATTATGTAGAAAAGTAGCTGATCTATTAACAAAAATCTATTTTATTTTTTTCGCTTTAACATCCTGTATCTCAGTAAGGAGCAGACTAAGACCCATTATTGTTAATGAAAATATTATTATTTTGGCCTCCTGAACGTACATTTACAATTTGGCCCATTACTTATGAATCACCCTGTATAATAAAGGTAATTTACCGTCAAAAATTAGGTTGTTTGATGGAATTGAACATTCAAAACCGTTTGTAGAACATTTAATTCTTAATAAAATCACAACGCGACAATCTTACTAAGAAAACAGGTATCACATCGAAGGTTAAAACACGATAGAATAAGAAAGGTGGAGTACAATTGAGCATGTGCGGGGGTTACAGGTTTTTAAATTGATATTCATCGGGAAAATGTGTGAAAAGGCAGTTATTTTTATTTTTACAGGAAATTCAAAAAATGTCTATTGTTATTGGTATCAACGAAATCGTTCATTAGTATGTTCTTTTTGTTATTAATGTTAATGTGTAACTCTTCATAAAGGTCCATCTCTCTCGATTTTTTAAGATTCTTCAGCAGTTTTATGTTTTCTGCAGGAATGTTATGTGACGTTTCTTTTTTATGTTTAAAGACAGCTGAGTTTTCTTTAGAGGAGTGTTCTTTGAAACGGGTTAAGATGTACCTATCGGTTTGCCCTATGTATATTTTTGGGCAGTCTGAACAGTTGATTTGATATATACCGCTGAGTTCTTCATGTTTAGGTTTTTGTTTGTTATTCATGAGCAGTTTACTAATCTTAAAACCAGAGGAGAAAGCTGTAGTAATGTTAAATTTTAGTAGGTTTCTTTTTAGTTTTTGCTCAAGTAGTGGATGGAAAAGGATACCTATATGTTTAGTCTTTGTCTTAAAGTGTGGGAATATAATGTTATTATTATTACTATCATGTATATTGACTTTTTAGAATAACACGAATAACAACATGATGATACTGTCTTATCATGTATGTTAATCATCTATATAAATATGAATCATTCATTAATATGAATTCAATTCATTTTTGTTCAATTTATTAAACTCAATTCTTTTTATAAATCTTTTTTCAATGATTTTCTCGACGTTTTTTATACCGATTATTATACATCATCGTAAGAAAGAGATTTTGCGTGTTGATTTAAGTTATAAATCGATTCCAATGCCATTTGTAGATTACGCAAAGCAAAGCAAGCAACCAAACATGTGTTGCTTATAACTAAATGATAAATTGTTTCTCGTTTGCTACCAAGCAATTAATTGCGCAACTAATCGTACATGTATAGCAGTATTTAATCAAGGGGAATTAGTAGTGGAACCAAGAAAAAGAAGTTCTTTTCCGCCTCAATATTAATCAAAACTTATACATATAACTTTGTGCGAAAAGAGTAGATATTTTATAATGTTAAAAATTAAGTAGAAATAAATCCACCTGATGATATTGAAAATCTATAAGTAAACCGCTTGATTTTCCACAACAGGTTTCTCATTATATCTCAACCCCACACAATTCACTTTACAATTGCATTAAACGGACAAAGCAGTTATTTTCGTTGTGTTATAATAAATCTTATTTCACCACTACCCCAGAAGCTTTTAATACCGCCTTCTAGCTCGGTCTGTTGAATCTTTCTTGAAATAACCAACTAGTTGTAGTTGTATATGGGGCATTTTGTGTGGTTCTCTGTACAATTTTCATTTAATGTAATACGAATGATAACGATTTATGTACAAATTGTGACCCTTAATCCCATTAATAGTTGCTATAAATAAATCGATTCCTTTGCATTAACAGAAAATTATGCCCGCAACAGTTCGTTATTTCATAATAAACTTTATTTACAACATTTTTGAAATAAATATAATCTTGATCCAAATTAAAAAATTTTGAAAAAAAACTGCTACTACTACAACCGTCATCTTTTAGTTCTCAAATCTATCCGATACCAAGTCTACTATTGTGACGATGTCTGTGTTAATCAAATCTTGTAACAAAATATAGCAACCTTGTATTGATCTATCATTGGTATTGATAACAACGAAAAGCTTGAAAATGACATAGACAGGATGTAATATGTGAACGACCGACTACTATACGTGGCACTCAGATTAAGAGCAGCCTAAGAATTCCCATTTTATTTTATTAGTGTTTATGCGCAGTACACCAGCAAACCAAAGGAAGAAATAACGAAATTTTACAGCCAACAGGTTTTAATACCTAATAGAGAGCGCCCGACGCAACACTAACTCATGCTGATGGAGAGTTTCAACATCAGGATCGGAACTGATGTTATCGACAGACTGAAACAACGATACAACGAAGAAGCGTCAAATCGGAGACCTACAAATTTATTCTTCTTGCTCAGTCTACGAATAAATAATACCTACTTTCGCTAAAAGAGCTTACGCGGTTAGAAAAATATATGGAATATGTTTAGACAACTAAAAAAGACGGGAAATGAATATGTGACACTCAATAGCAAAATTGGAAAGCAAACTTGGAAGCAAACACGAGACCACACTAGACCCACAGTATAACAATGTATATCAAAAAGACATAACTAAATTAAAAGAGATAAAGATCCTAGGCGTAGACAAAGTGACAAACGAACTTCTAAAGTATGGAGGTTAACATCTGGCAAAAGAACTTACAATAAAAAAAACCTGTGCACAAAATATATGACAATGGTCAGTTACACTTTTCAAAAGAGATAATAAACAAGATACCAAGAACTATAGCGCTGTTTTCAAGCTTCTAATAAAAATTAAGGAGCTGGCGAACGAAATCGGATTTGACCACAATATGACAAATGTAATATTCTGTTGGTTTCGGACTGTAATTGATACAATGAGTTTAACATAAAATTTTCCTCATGCCGGGGACGCTTATTGAAGAATCGTGTTCTGGCTCTCGAATCACTTTCCACTAAGTGTCCAAAAAAAATTTTAACCTTCCTGTTAGTGAGCACATTTATTTGCCAACAGAAAAAAAAGCTGTTTACCACAAATCCTAAGACTTATCACAACATCTATATAAAGCATGGGATAATTTACGTGTTGGATAAAGGCTGGCATCTTTATAACGTTAAGCAATTAGAAGAGTATTATAAGAAAGTCGACAATACAGAACAAAACGCACCTACAGCATATCTACTGCGAATTGAAGGCTCTGAGTGTTTGTAACACTGATAAAGTGTTGGAAGAAAGCAAGGCGTTGCTTAAAACTATTGTTACATCAAAACTTATTAGATTTTCAACAGTTAATGTCTTAAACCTGAAAAAGAAGGATAATGCAAAAATATTGTTGGTAAAACAATTCGGAGAGAATTGGGTGGAGAACCAGATATCGCGGAATGTGTGTGATGTGCTTTGCTTTTTGGTTTGCAACATTTGTTTAATGTTTGTTAAGAGAGACACTTGATGTTTAAGTTTTATTTTTATCAATCAAAATCGGACTTGTCCATTTTTCTTTTCAGATAACAAAATATATCTAGGCATATTTATTGCTTTTTTATTGAAAATCTATCTATAAGACCAAAAATGAGCTTCATTTCTCTTTATAACTTCTGCAGTTTTTTGATGCTCCTGAATAATTTTTATTGAAGAACAATATCACGTTTGTTCCCGAGCTCCTCAATTATAATTAGCGATCTGAGTGATGTAATTGCTATCTCAGCCTTTCTTTCTTTTGTCCAAAAATCACACGATTTCAAAATAGTAACTAAATACTAATAATCTGCAGTGCTTACTTCACAAATTCTATCAGATGGCGAACCACTATAACATGAAAATATCAATACCAAACACAAAATCAACGGCTATCACCAGTAAACGAGCAGACATATAACAAACTATGTCATTTAAATGAAAGATCACCGAGAAGATTCCCAAAACGATGAGCTGATTCATGAACATCAACATCACAAGAACAGAATGAACAGAAATAATTGGGTAAAAAATATAAAAAATATTTTGGGAAAAGTGTAGGATTAGTAGCCAATCTACCTGTCATATGGGAACTAAAATACTTAAAGATCTAGCAACAAAGCCATAGACTAACGTAACTACAACGAAAGCTCATTAGAGTCGACAGCAATATTTGACAACCTTCCATTGAAAGTTCATTATCACCACGGTCATAACAACAAAGTATAGTTAGAAAATAGGGCATATCGTCAATATTCTTCAAGATGTAAGCATAAATTCTCACTATGCTAAGAAACACATAGTACGAAAATAGTAGCCAGTACTTACCCATTAAGAATTAGACTACAATTTTGAAACTTCGGTAAAATAATGCTTTATTATCAACTAAGAAACGATGAAAGTTTAGTTGAAAAAACAAAACAAAAATTAACATTTTTCAAGAAAAAGCTAGTAGTGGGTTGTATCCTCACGCGCAGCTATGCATGCATTAACTCTTCTACCCATGCTCTCTATTAAGTGGTCGATGTCTTCCTGGGGTATCTCGTTCCATGCAACCTCTAGATGGTGTCGAAGTTCATGAAGATTCTCAGGAAGCCTGGGTACTTTTCTTCGTCGCCGACCCATCATATCCCAGACATGTTCAATCGGCGACAAGTCCGGTGACCGTGCAGGCCAGTGCAAAATTTGCAATCCAACCTGCTCCAGCAACCTTCTTGTAACCACAGTAATATGGGGTCTTGTATTATTCTGTTGGAAACTGTTGGAAACTTTCATTGTTTCTTAGTTAATAATAAAGGATTATTTTACCGAAGTTTCAAAATTGTAGTTTAAAGTTTAATGAGTGGTGGATTTCATATGAACGTGAGCATATTTTGCAAGCATACATCAAGAAATTATTGAAATAACCAATAAAATATAGATCTATATAATAATCGATATATAAATCAGCGACAAAAATATAGAGAAAATCCAAATGCAGATCAACTGTACGGAGACAATAGCAGTTTGAATTGCAATCTTGAACATCTGCGAATCCAACATATTTGAAGACTAAACTATAATGTGCCGACAAAGTTTATTCTATACGAAACCTTTGTGAAGAAACTGACACATTGTTACAATATTGTCAAGGGAACCAAATTCCTATAGATTTAACTATTCATGAGATTCTCAGGAGGCCTGGGTACTTTTCTTCGTCGCCGACCCATCATATCCCAGACATGTTCAATCGGCGACAAGTCCGGTGACCGTGCAGGCCAGTGCAAAATTTGCAATCCAACCTGCTCCAGGAACCTTCTTGTAACCACAGTAATATGGGATCTTGTATTATTCTGTTGGAAACTGGCATTCTGCAACTTCTGAATGGAAGGTACTAACACCGGTTCCAGAACGTTGTCGTTGCAACGACGTGCAATTAATGTACCTGGAATGAACGTAAAGGGTGACTTTCATCCAGCACATATCGCCCCCCAAACCATAAGCCTAGATGTTAAGGTTTTGGACGAACACTAAATTCCGTCTTTCCCCTCGATGTCGCTGCACCCTTGTACGACCATCATTAACCCATAAACAAAACCTTGATCATCACTGAAGACGATATCATTCTATTGATGAACCCACCGTTGCCGTTCTTGACATCATGCAAGTCTGGCTGCTTTATGAGGAGGTGTTAATGGAAGCCGAAGGTAAGGACGGTATGAGTGAAGCCCAAAGGAAGAAATTCTTCTGTAAACAGTTACCATCGACAAGTGTCGATTCAAAGCTCTCGTTCAATCCACAGCAACCGACCTTGTTGTTTGAAATCGATCCCTGGTAGCCATCCACCTAAGGAGTCGGTCTTCGCGTGCGTTCCTTCTTCGAGCGGGTGTTCCAGCAGGATGGCGCCTCTGAATACCTTCTTCGAACCATAAAGACCATATCCGAGCAACTGTATTGTGGTCCCGATTCAGCCTTCTCCCAATCTCTTGGAATGAGAGACCCGCTTCTTTCATACCGATAATTCGGCTCCTATCAAAGTCAATTGATATGGGCAAAATTTCGACGACGTCGCACTGGGGGCGACGTGAGAGCGACATCGATTACAAGGCGTCTACTTGACAATCAAATAAACTGACATTTTGTGGGCAGAAATTCATTAATTGCTAGGAAGAAAATATTGAAAGTTAGAGATAACAATGGTACAGGAAACATAACAGTTGAGTTTTTTCGGCGGAAACTTTCATTGTTTCTTAGTTAATAATAAAGGATTATTTTACCGAAGTTTCAAAATTGTAGTTTAAAGTTTAATGGGTGGTGGATTTCATATAAAAGTGAGCATATTTTGCAAGCATACATCAAGAAATTATTGAAATAACCAATAAAATATAGATCTATATAATAATCGATATATAAATCAGCGACAAAAATATAGAGAAAATCCAAATGCAGATCAACTGTACGGAGACAATAGCAGTTTGAATTGCAATCTTGAACATCTGCGAATCCAACATATTTGAAGACTAAACTATAATGTGCCGACAAAGTTTATTCTATACGAAACCTTTGTGAAGAAACTGACACATTGTTACAATATTGTCAAGGGAACCAAATTCCTATAGATTTAACAATTCATGACGCTAACACGGTGATTACTTTTATGACTTTTCCGCTAACAACTTGTTCTGCTGAAAAATTTTTATGATGTATCTACATCTATATCTATAGCTCAAGACTACAATGATTAACCAGTGACCGATTGGATTGTGTATCTATCCTAAGTGTCCATCGAAAAAAAACAATCGCGTAATGATGTCTTAAACATTTTTGCATAAATTTCACGGAAACTTGTTTTTACTTTCTCTGATACGTGAAAATAATAAGAATGTTTTAAAAATAAAAAGAAATCTTTTTCTATATTTCGAAAAGAATAGATATATTTTACTATGCCTTTCTGAATGAGTGACGTTATTGTTCCAATTTACGAAGCAATAACAGAAATAAATAATGATATTCAACAATTCTATTGCTAGGAACTTTAGTTATAGGTTACAAATCTGTGTTAATGAAAATGATAACAATATTGAACGTTAGTTTTCGTTGCGCTTAACCCGACTTGGAAAGTGTTTATTTTTGTTTCTAATTTGTTTTAAATGTTATTGAAAACGTAAATTTGTTTCAATTTTACCTGATAGTGGCTTCGCCTTTAGGATTGTAGTATTCTATGTTTTAGTAGAACACATATCAAATGTATAACGTTCATCTGAGTGTTAATCGTTCGTAAAAAGAGGTTCCTCGTAGAATTGATATCTTAGATTTGCGTAAACACGGTACATAAATTATTCATTATTAAAATTAATGTGCTTAATCGTTGTTACAATTTAATTTATAACTTAAGAACATATTTTCCAAGTAGGATATACAACATATGCATATGTGCTCAAATCATATCATATTTGTAATACAGAAAGAAGTAACGTTAGTAAATGCCTGCTTCCTTTGCTGTAATATATTCAAAACGAAAATAGGTTGTGAAATGTACATATTATAAATTAAATTAAACCATTACTTTTAGGTGTTTGACCTTATATTACGAAATTTAAAACACTTTAATATAAGCTCAAATACAAAAGTTACAATATTTTTGTTTTACTCAAAATGTTTCATGATTTAAATAAATTTCTTTTACTTTATCCCATTGCTACGATCAATAAATAGAGGAAAACTGAGGTGAGTGAAGTAGTGAAGAAAATAAAATCGCCTCACCTCTGTTGCATAGTCAATCACTTATTTAGAAGTTTTGCTTTGTAGTTTAGTCAAGGTAAAGTTAATAATTCGTGAATGTCGCGTAAAGTTTAAAGTAAATTCGTGAGTTCGTTGTGATGTTAACTTTTCGCCGAAGGAAAAAATCAATATTTGATTATAAAGATAATTTTATCGCTTCGTAAACACATCTGTTAAAGTCAAATAGATTAATCGGGTACACGTCCAATACATCTTTTTTTTTTGTTTTTTTTTTAGTTGGTGGTGAATCATAAATATTATAATAATTGTTGTGTGTTTATAGAATAATAGTAATCATCTACGTGATTTATTTAAAGATAAATATATTGAGACGTGAATCATTAATGTTTTTATTTGAACTGTTAACAAAGTGATAAGTGTAAAAAAATCGTGATAAAATCCCGATAAAATTTACAATTAATTACTTATAGTAACTATGGTTATAAAATAAACGGGATGACGTTAGAAAAATAACCGTTCAAAATTTACAATTAGTAGTAATTTTCGTTCAAAAACTTTTCCTTTTCGGATACATTCCTAGTTCCATTCAACTTATTTCGCTGTTCAGATGTCGGATCAATGTCAAACCTTGACCGCCTCTTCAGGGAGAAAAGCTGTTGGGAAGCATATGAAAAGTACTTATTAAGATATTACAACTTTTACAAAATTTATCCGGAAAATGCGATTAATAATGAAAGAAGATTCTGTAATCGTAATCCAATAACACCGTTTACCTGTCGAAAATTGCCAAATAACGTTGACCTACCACCATATTTGGACGGCAATTTTAACGTATTAGATCGAGAATGGGACGAGGATCCAGAAAAATTACATAGCGTTACTCTAAAAACCATCTTATCTACTCGACATAAAGATTTTTCCACTTCACAAGATGACGAAACCGATTTAGATGCAATTACCATATTTGATGATGAAATAGATGTTTTAGATGATGTTTTTATTATTCGATATTGATAAATTAACATTTTCAATTTATTTTATCTTTATTTTACAGTATTTCCAGAAGAATGCCAAGGTTGCCGATGTTAATAAACGATTAAAATCGCAAATTTGGAGTTCCGTGGTTACAATTGTCTTGATTGAAGGAAAAAACCTTTTAGCGTGCGATCCCGAAACAGGAACATCAGATCCATACGTCAAGTTTAGGTATTTAACCTTCCAGTTTATACACTTACACAATTACACTCTACTGTAATCCGCAACTTTTTTGTATTAAATCCATATTGCGCAACAACTAAAATTAGAACTGATATTAACACTAGAACTAACACTAGACCGAATGTTTCGTATTTGTAGGTATAGTGTTAGTTCTAGTTTTAGTTCAATAAAAATATACAAGAACTAGAAACATTCGAGTTTAGCCGTGCGTCTCTTAAGACGGCTAAATCCGAATGTTTCTAGTTCTATGTCTAGTGTTAATTAACAACTAAAACTAGAACTAACACTTGACATTTCACAAATATTAATATTTATTAGAATTGTTATTATCGCCTGTGAACAATGTATTCATTTAAATATTGTCATTTGAAATAGCTAGCCAACAAATGACGTTAAGTAGGGCAAAATTAGAAATTTAAATTTTGCGGACTGATAGTTGCTCGCGTATATTAAAAGGTTAAATTAAATAAATATAGAACTGTTCTAATTAACACGAACTGTTTTATTGTTTGTTTAGATTAGGAAATGAAAAATATAAAAGTAGAGTCATTTGGCGTTCTTGTAACCCAAGATGGTTGGAACAATTTGATCTTCATCTATACGATGATGGAGATCAACAATTGGAAATTACCGTCTGGGATAAAGACCGGGCAAAAGACGACTTTATTGGAAGGATAGTAATCGATTTAATGGATTTAGAAAGAGAAAAAACACACAGCATATGGACCAAATTAGAAGATGGAGCGGGATCTATACATCTTTTATTAACAATAAGCGGAACTACAGCTTCCGAAACCATTTCAGATTTAACTACTCACGAAGAGAATCCGAACGAACGAGAAATAGTTTTAAGTAGATATGTAAGACCAATTACAACCAAATTTAATCAATCATTTACTGAAAATTTTGTTTTAGGCTTGGCATAAAACTCTTCAAAATATAAAAGACGTTGGTCATCTCACGGTAAAAGTATTTAGGGCAACGGGTTTAGCAGCAGCAGATTTAGGTGGTAAAAGTGACCCATTTTGCGTTTTGGAACTAGGAAACGCACGCCTACAAACACAAACCGAATATAAAACTTTAACACCTTCCTGGCAAAAAATCTTCACTTTCAACGTAAAAGACATCAATAATGTCCTCGAAGTGACCGTTTACGACGAAGATCGAGACCATAAAGTTGAGTTTTTAGGAAAAATAGCGATACCTTTATTGAGGATACGAAACGGTGAGAAGAGATGGTACGCTTTAAAAGATAAAAAATTAAGAAGTCGAGCGAAAGGTCAATCGCCGCAGATTTTATTGGAAATGACCGTAATTTGGAATCCAATTAGGGCTTGTATAAGAACTTTAAATCCTAGAGAAGAAAAATACATGCAGACTGAAGTTAAATTTAAGAGACAAGTTTTTGTGAAAAATGTTTTAAGATTGAAAAGTATTGCTATGCATTTCTATGAATTTGGAAAAGTTCTTCAGTGAGTTATATCTTAATAAATCATAATCATTTTTTAAATGAACTCTTTTTAGGAGTTGTTTTGAATGGGAATCCCGAATACAAAGCTTCATTGCGTTGGTATTCTTTTTAATACTATGCTATTATTTCGAACCGTGGATGATACCGATAGCAGGTTTATTGGTTTTCCTCAAACAGTACATCGTCAAACAGATTACAGGTCCTCAAACAGTGCCTTGGGACGAAGTAGCAGATTCCGATTTAGATGAAGACGAGGATGACGATAAGGAGAAAGAGGAAAAGAAAAGCTTAAAAGAACGACTTCAAGTAATCCAAGAAGTTACTCAAGGCGTTCAAAATGCTATTGGAAAAATTGCTACGTTTGGCGAAAGCGTAAAAAAGTATGTATTAACTTTTATTATAAATATATCTCTACTTATACTATTGCGATTGTGACATTTTGAATCTACATATTAATGCATGATACCTGTTAAAATCTAGTAGTAGTTACATTGAAGTTTCTGTTTTGTCATATAATGGGTTTAATATGACTTCATTTTTATGGTTTTGCGAAAGAACTGTAAAATTCCGTAGCCGTACAGCGGCTTTCTATAGCTATATTATATTTAAAACCAGACCAGAAATGACATAATGCGCATTCTTTTCTTACAGCTACTATATAAAATTGGTTGCCTAAATCAATTATTTCTTTCAAACTTGTATCGAAGCCTTCATAGTTTATAATTATTAATAATGTTACGACCGTAATCGTTGTAACTTTTTGTACTTAGCCATAACATTCTAGTAAGTAAAATTGTGATATTAAAAGGATATTGGAGATACATGAGCGTTTCTAACATTTTGATCAAATCGTCAAAGTACACCATTGATTTGAGGTCAAAGTATCAATATTTTCCTGAAAATAAATTCAGTTTTACAGCCCATAAAAAAGAAATGGCGTGGTAAATTAAAATATGACACAATAAATAATTGACGCCATAAAACGTTCGTTCGAATGAAGCTGTCCAATCTCTTCACCTCTTTTAGAACTTACATTGGTATGCATCAAGTATTCAGCAAACATATACAGGGCATTTATTAAAAATTCGGCAATAATTCCGGTTATTCTTTGGGCTATTCTAAGAATATTTTGTCCTTTATTGATTTTTGGAAACCCGCGTTGTTTCAAAGATATAGGGCGAAACAAAATTTTCAGCAGAACCATTTTTAATATTTTTAAAGTTACTAATGCAGCCGCAATAGAAGTATCTGTTAATAATATTTCGATTACTAACTTTTTGAGGATGTGAAATGGAAGACGAGACTGTAACTCATATTGTTTGTGACTATCCCAACCTAGCGTACTTAAGGTAATCCATTTTTGGCGTACCATGGCCCCATATTTCGAACATAAAGAACATATGGTTCTGTTCTATGTTAACGTGCTTTAAATCCTTGGGCTGATTTTCTGATCCCTGAATGGACTGTAAATTATGGGGATGTACAAGGGACCGCTGTGGCCTAAGTGCTGTGCAGGAATTCACCCCCACATGAAACTACATACAATACACATACCATTTACAACACGTTCAAGCACTTCTACCTGCTAATTTCTTCCATGTTTAGCATTCTGTCAATGGTTCTTAGGCAAATTGATTCAAATCCCTCAACTACTGACTTTGTTTTTTTTTTACTGATGAGTGGAATTTTTGAATAAATACAATCGGGCTAAAGAAAATCGACATGAGCTAAGTGAGAGCTATGAAGAACGTTTGGATTGGAATTGTAGGTAACTAGCTAGTTGAACCAGTATTTCTACAAAGAGGACTTACCGGCGAAGTGCATTCTAACTTTATGGAACAAACGTTACATCAGTTTCTAGAGGATGTATCATTGGCAATAAGAAATTCAGTTTATTGCCTCAAAACCAATATTTACATTATTATTATATATTATAAATATACATATACATACATAACAAATATAGACATCAAGGCCAACGGATCAATTTATCGCAATAAGTGATATCTTCCAAGAGACCCAACTGGTAACAGTATATATGTAATTTTAAATAAATAATTATGGCTACCAGAAAAGTAATAATAAGTGATGTGCTAATACGACTGAGCGAATGAGCTTATTTGAGTTATATAACGGATCGACAGTCAGTTACTACAAGGAAGGAAATAGACACAAAAAAGATTCAGTAAAATATAGATGAAAGGCAGACTAGAGAAGAAAACAAACACGTATAGGTCAAGAAGAAGATAGTTGAAGAGATAGCAGATGGTGCCTCAAGGCATTTTTAAAACTTATTAAACTAGCTGCATTGCGAACAACGGCAGGCAAATCGTTCCACAACGCAATCGACTGTACTGTAAAAGATCTGTGGTAGATTTCAGTACTATGGACTGGAAACATGAGTGTATAATCCGACATTGATCGAGTGGGCAAGTCATATGATGCTAAATAAAAAGTGAAAGGCATCAGAAAAATAAGCAGGAGTGCGGGTATGGACAATTTTGTACAACATAGTAAGCATACGAAATGATCTACGACTCTGGCAAGTCATCATCTGCAGATTGTTACGATATGGAGTAATGTGCTGAAACTTTCCTAAATCAAAAATGTACCGTATACAATTGTTCTATATATGTTCGTATACAATTTTAGTAGAGTTGCTCGTGAGTTTTTGACAGTAACATATGGAGATCGCTGGATTGGTCGAGGTGGACCTCACTTGTGGCGTGCCTGATTCCCAAATTTATACCCTCTGAATTTTTTTCTATGACGCCATCTTAAATTGTTAGTTTACACTACTCCAGTGGAAAATGTGAAAGACTTGCGAAATCATATAACTGTTGGCTGTAATTCAATAAGAAACGATCTTGGTGTTTTTGAAAGGGTTCGGCAGTCAATGAGAAGAGGATTCTTGCAACTTAGCTGGAGGTGCTCATTTTCATCAGTTATTGTAGATTAGGAAGTTTATATTTGTAATTTTTAGTAATAAAATATTGTTGAAATCTTTGTTCATTCTGTATATTCGAAGCAAACCGGGTTTTCAAAAATTATCAAAGGATAAAATATTCTTAGAATAGTCCAAAGAATAATTTTTGCCACATGTTTTATAAACAGCCTGTATAGTGAAAATCAATCGGAACTTGAAAAATTAGGTAAAAATGTAGTCCGCCACATAACACTGTTATAGTCCAGTAATATGCGATTGAGTATAAGAGCTTCACGCCAGACTTTTAACTATTGTCTTTTAACCTAAATCACGGAGCTATTGCGGTAAGCAGATGACTGGATTCTTTCAGAAAGCGAAGAATATAATCAATTTCTTAATAAATATTATGAAAGCAACATACACCTTTCACCATGTGTCCAATGTAACGAACTATTTTGTACATGGCACACAATGCGCTTGGCTCCATACAAAGTTGCAACTTCTGCAGTGCTCAGTCTTTAGAGAAGAACCCAAGTTACTAAATTCTATCAGTTTGTTGTTTCAAGACAGCATTGATTAAGAAGTCCGTAGTGTTGCGTAAGATTGTAAACAGAACCTTTTCAATGGAGAAAAAGAATCTCTCGAAGTTGAGAAAACCCAATTTATTGTCAGACTACTGTGATTGAGTTTGACCGAAATGGATATGTCTAATCAACCAATAAATCAATGAGAATTCCTGAAAAAAATCGTGGTACACATCAAATCAGTAGTTATAGTCATTTCGTAGTTATATTCCGGAATATAGCAATTACGTAAACAACATTAACGTTTAATAGGTGGGTTTACTTAAAGTTTCCGAGACGCTCCTGCTAAAAGTGTACATTACGAAGATGGTATGCACCTTGGTGGTATGAACCCAACCCAACCGTAATCACCTATTACGGCACTCAATTTGTTGGTCTAGTTTTCCAAAATCACTTAGAAGCCCAAAAACATCGCCGACCTACACCACCATACACATCGCAAAGCTAACCCAGTTGAACCATTAACACCACACTAGTTCATTTCTGCGAAGATAATCATAAATCATCGGAAGAATTATTACCATATTTAGTATTTGCAATGCATAGAATTAGACATTCGATCAGGTCTTCTGAACAGCAACCGAATCAAATACTAAAATAGTATAAGCAGATACTATTATACAGGGTGATTCAAAAAACCGCTGACAGACTTCTAGGGCAGGTAATACATCAAAAATTAACATGAAAAGTCTTAATATACATGGGGTCGCAAATGCCTCCTTAACCCGCTATAGGTCAAAGTTTCTTTAAAATTAAACATTACCTGCAAAAACAACATACAATAACTACATACAATACTGTCGCCAGAGAGAAATCTTCTGCGAATAATTACGCGGAATGGCACAAACATCTGACGTGATGATGACACATTCTTGAGGTTTCATCATAGCCATTCAGCATTTGATCCTTATGGCGACTTTCTTAGGGTGGTTTCTTTGGAAAAATTCTTTAGATTTTGTATGTTTACTCTTCGCGCAGTGTGATTCAGCATGGTGTGTGCTACAGTGATATTTAATCATATCTTTCACTGTGTGATGATTTAGTATGTTCTTACATTTTTGCAACATGGTGATTTTCTACAATGCAGATCATGTTGTCAATTTATTATGTACATAATATATTTCGTAGCGGGGTGTACCGCAGTGAGTTTTTGAAACTTGGGAATGATTTTGCCAAGTTTGGCATTACCAATAATGTAATTGTTCCGTCATATAGGGTATGTTTATAAAATTGTTAAATAAGTAGTAATTGTTTACACATTATGTATTTTTATCCTCAATAGGAGGAATTCAAAATTTCAAAGCTAATGTTTCATCTTTAAGTAGTTTAAAATAAAAATACTAATACAATTTTATAATTTTTTGTTTATAGTACCTTTAACTTCACGGTTCCATATTTATCATGGATTGCGATAACTTTGTTGGTATCAGCAGCCGTGGTTTTGTACATTATGCCAATAAGATACCTGCTGATGATTTGGGGTACAAATAAATTTTTCCGAAGACTTCTGCGGCCGCATTCAGTACCTAACAACGAACTCTTCGACTTGATATCAAGAGTACCGGACGATGAGATGCTGGTAAGGAAATCTTTTTATTATAATCTTGTGATTTTAACAAAGAGGTGCGGCTCCAGATCGTTTTGACTAATAATTATAAATAAACACGAAGGGCATATTCCAATTCTTCTAGGTATTAACACTTGTTGCATGGCGGTACATTGGTTTGGATTTTGGTTTAGATTTAAATATTATAAAGATGGGTAATTTTATGTTCTCATAGTTTATAATTGTGGTGGTTCATCGTTTCTTTTGGGAGGTATGTTTTAACATTTAAAAGATCCTATATCTAAGATTAAATTTATATTACACTTTTTTGGGTTACGATTGTTGTTATTTAGATATAGGAGATTTTAAAACAACCATTAAAAAAATAATGGTGAAATCATCGGCAATAGTGGCGCATTGGTGTTTCAATTAGCATAAAAACAAGCAATGTAAATCTGATTTATAGTCCCCCAATCCCATTTCTGTGCCAGCTACAGTTGAAGCACCACGCTGCTAAGCCGATGAGTATCGCTGAAGAGGCCGCCGGATAGCGCAAGTGTTAATATAGATAAAGAGGATACGTTGTTGAAACAGTTGTGGACAAAGATAATGGCAGCCGCTCTCTCGAGCAATATCGGTCGTTTGACGGTATTTGAATGGTACTTCCAGCTGGATTATAGAGATCTGAAAATTCTGTTGAGCACCACCGATCCGGAAGCAAAACGCCGAGAACCACGCAAGAAACATAAAGGATCCTAGTGGAGAACCTTCTTTCATATAAAGGGTGTAAGAAGAAGAATGCCTTCGCCAGTTTACGAATCAAAAGTCTGATGATAATCACGGTTTAAAAGAAAATGTTTTTAAAAAATGTTCGGTTTTTGGGTTTTCTTAATGTTATCGTGGAAATTTTGTTTAATTTCGAATAAAATATATTTGAAACTGAAATAACGACTTAGAGCAGTAACATTTTTAATGTTACTGCTCTCTGATGTAAATGTTTGAAAAAAATCACCATTTTAGAATATCTTAAAAGGAAATTTTCACACACGGCTGTAAAAAAATGTAATAAAGCTTCTCTTTTCCATGTCATTAACAAATGTATCTAATGCAAGGCCGTGATATTAGCGATTATTTTATACCTCAAAATATGTATTATAAAAAATTATGTAACAAAACGATTAACACCAACTACAAAGAAAATATAATACATTATCAAGTAGGTAGTTAAAATAACATAATAAAACGTTACATGTTCGAAAATCCATGATAATGATTGTTGTTGGTTAATTAACGGTAAAATTAACGACAGAATTAGATCGAAATAGTAAAATAAAATAAATAGTTGTTTTTATGAGATTAAAAGTAAAGGAAAGTATAAGAATTAATAAAGTTGTAAATACGTCTACCAAATTAATAAACGATTACAAAACAAGGGATTAAAGTAGATTTTAGTTGAAATAGTTTAGATTTTTGACCGGATTAGTTACGTTAACGGAGTTGTTTTCCGAAAAAGTTTTATATTTTTCTACCCGACCGTTAACGACTAGTTTATCGATTAGTGAGTTTGTCTTGCCTCCGGTTATAAAGAATTACAGAAACGACACGATAAAAGGGAGATTAAATCGTAATCTATAACGCACTTTCGTTCTTCCACAACACTTTATAGATATAATAATTTATTAATTTAAGGTACTTTTGGCCTAAACATTACATTATTAAAACCTTTCCATTTAAAATTTACTTATTTAATTGATTTTTATCCTTATTAGTATTATTTATCCTTTAGGTACTTAGAACGTAGACGTAGTTAGAAAATCATTACGTAAATATTCGATACATCTTTATAACTCATACCATTCTTTTAAAGTTATATTGCTTTTATTCCTGTATTTGCTGTTTTCCATTATTAAAACGGTCGCCGTTTTAAAAGAATATATGTATATCGCGAGCTTTCCACGTCGTTGTGATATGTACTTAATACTTAAATTCCTGTTTAAATTCCTTCCATGTTTATAACAAAAATTTCAAATTCTACGCACTACGAAATTATCGCACTTAAGCGCGTCTTTTCGCTGCTTATCGAGATGTTATTTAAAAAAGAATTAATAAAAAATTGTAAGGTGACAAGTGGCGCGGTGATATTGTAATTTAACGATTTAATAAATGTTCTTTTTTATTCCATGTTATTGTTTTTTTTTAATGTCCATAAATATTTTTATCAAGTGATTGAAAACTCTTTTTTCTAGAATTTAATTATTTTTGATCTTATCTTGAGCACGATATATCCAAACATGGGCGTTTAATTGCTATTTATAATGAAAATTACTCCGCGAAATGCCGTATGCGCTTGGATTTCTTCAGACTTTTCTCCCAGTTTTGAAAGTTGTCGAACAAGTTTGTGAGTTAAACAGGAATTTTAACATATACCACAATGCCATTCTCTTGTTGCTCTCTATAAACCATTTAATCCCAAAAATTTTGTAAAACTCTAAATTATTGGTATGATTAATATGATTTCCTTATACACAAAGAATATAACTATGTTCAAACAATTTTTCCTTTTTTTCATCATTACACAATCTACGATTTTTGTTGAAACGTTTTCATGCATACAAGTATCAGTACATATAAGAAACCCAACACTGAGCATAGATGATAAACTAGACCCAGTTTTAATTCTGTAAATCTCGAAAAAAATAATAAATAACTTATTTCTCGAAATTAAAATAATATCGTATACGATATTAAAACGATAAGACGTACATTACTAAGATGACGTTTTGTGGCTAATATGTATAGTTTACCGGTTGAGTAAATCAGAATTTTCAAACTCTCACAAAGGTCAAAATCTAAAGTATTTTACATTTCAGAATGTAGCATAGCACATTAATTAACAACAAAAGTTAAAAAAGGTCATTTATAAACATCACAGATATAGAGCTTGTTGTTCTAGGAAATGTTATAAACATCTGTAGTGCATCGGTTGCTTCTTTCCAGCTGATTCACTGGATCTCTTCTACATCATTATCCAAATCTTGCTCTTCAACATTCACTGGTTGAGGATCAAAAACACTTTGTAAAATAGCTTCATCCGTTGTTCCTCGATTCATTCATTCTTATCAGTCTCTATCCCTGAGTTGAGGTGTTCAACCAATTTCGACGAATGCGTTTGGTTATAGCTTCCTCGAACAGTGTTGTAAATTAACTTCTTTTCGAGACCAAGAGTGTGCTCTAACATATACGGCATCCTTGACATCATATTTCTTTTAAAAGTCAAGTCACGTCACAATCAGAGTTTAATAAGTCCTGAAGCAAGGAGCTTCTATAATAGTATATTAAAAAACTAGTTTCGTAAGACACGCTTGAAATGCACGAATTCAAGTTGAAAAACGAGTGGCGAAGCCACGAATTTTTTAATGAATGAGTGCTTTAAGTCTTATGAAACGTGTTTTTTATGCTATTTTTTGTAATTCGTGTTTTTATACTTTTTTTTAACAAAAATAAAATAAATTTTGGCAATGTAGGGAAATAGGTATGTAGCAGTTGGTAACACCGAAACACTTGAAAATAGAAACTTTGAATTGACAATTAGAAACTGTCAAAACACAAAATATATTCACCTGAAAAAAATGTTTGATGTACACCATTTGATTACTGTCTTTGATTACATTTGATTACTACACCATTTGATTACACAGTGCAACAGCCATTCTGGGGGGTGAAAAATTTTAAGTCAGGGTGAAAGTACTAGGTCAATATAGTAAAACCTCCAAAGGGTTTGACGTTCCCAGGTCAAACTTTTTTTTTATGACCTTTTATATTTCTTTCCTTATCTTCATGTTTGTTTGCTTAGTTTTTCAGTTATAACTCAAGAATCATTGATGATTTCTCATTTCATTCTTCAGCAAAGATTAAGGCTTAGCTAAGGCATAAATAAATAATTTTCATTAATATATCCATGTAAAAAATTAAGTTGGAATAATTTTATCGACTGAAATCTTCAAAAAATTGTCAAATTTCGAAAAAAAAAATTATCTAGAATTGTAACTACAAAAGAGTATTCTAATATAAGTAATATAGTAGTACTATATTAGAGAGAGAGAACAATATATATTTGGAATATAAAAATAATAACTATAACAAATACGAATAAATAAAAAAAAATACATATACAAGGTAATTCAAATTCGACCCCCATCATTGGGATCTCAGAAACCATAAGAGATACAGAAATGGTTAAATGGGGGCAAAGTTGGGTATCTTAGAGCACATCATTTTTCAACTAAGTTTTTGGATCTAGCCGTTTCAGTTTTTTTTTTCTTATATTTAATAAGATAAGTTCAAAAGGGAGACCTGAGACCTGAGTATTCCTGCCCGAAGAGTATTGATTTTATGAAAATTAACAAAAATTAAGGCCAAACTTAGTTTAAAGAAGAACAAAGTTTATAAACAAAAACTTTCCAAAGTTCATAAACATTTCTCTAGAGTCGACGCCTTTTCGATGATGATTGTTCTGGGCTAGTGTCATCGCTATTGCAATCATCGCTGTCATCAGTTTCTAAGCCACACATAATGTCAACTTGTGACTCCATTGCTGACCCTTCTGCAACTTCTGGAAATTCTTCATCATCAGGATAATCCATGTCTTCCAAGACATGTCTACTCCACTAGCAAATTTCCGCAAGTATTGCACTTGGCAACTGTTTTCCTCTGTATCTGTGATTTGTTTTTTTATTAAAATGAGATTGAAAAAAAATCTCATAGATATTACCTAATTTCAAATGGCATAGCAACTTCATGGTAGCGTTCGCCTTGTTCATCAGATTCAGTGGCCAATAGTCTGCTGAAGTAGTCCAGATGATGACGTAAATAGTGAATTTTCAAGGACATGTGGACGCCAATTTTCGAGAACGATGTTAACATCCTTGCGACAGAAACATCGTAGTTGCTAGAACGATGCTTTCCCAACAAGTCTTCTATTACTTCTTTAATTGCCTTCCAAGCAACCAATTCAGGCAAAATATTGCTGAATGCGTCACTTTTAATAAGCTTTCGTATAGCTGGACCATTTAGTACGCCTGATGAAAAAAATTAATTTATTGCGATAGAAAATCATGAGAAATATGTTTGGAAAAGTTGGAATTTTCCAGGAAATTGAACAAATGAATGTTATTGTAACTACCTTCTTTAATTTTACTTTCGCTGAGTCTCGAGTAAATTAATTTCAAAAACATGAAAACTGTATCTCGTCGACAGTTTTGATGAAATTCTTAATAATTACAAGTGTAATGTGCAGTGGAGGGCAATATCTTTTCTTTCGGCACCAGAGGTCCACGAATAATATTGGCCATTTCTAACCTGCTGTGCTCTCTATGTTTACATTCGTGGCAGGCATATTGGTCTTCGGTAAATCTTGTCTCCCAATTGCACAAAAAGCACATATATTTTATATAGCCGCTTCGAAGACAGCAAAGCAATGCAACAACTAACCATTTTTAAAATATGTTGTAGTGCATCATATGTTTCTTTCGTTTCTGTACTATACACGATTGCAACCGAAGGTTTTTCATTGGTTTTATGCAGCAAAACCGCTTTCGAGCTGAGTTTTGAACTGTCAATAAATAATTTCCAGTCACCTGCTTCATATTTTATTTCCATTAAGTTTCTGTCGCAAGGATGTTTACATCGTTTTCGAAAATTGGCGTCCACATGTCCTTGAAAATTCACTATTTACATCATCATTTGGACTACTTCAGCAGACAATTGGCCACTGAATCTGAACAAGGCGAACGCTACCATCAAGTTGCTATGCCATTTGAAATTAGGTAATATCTATGAGATTTTTTTTCAAACTCATTTTAATAAAAAAAAATCACAGATACAGAGGAAAACAGTCGCCAAGTGCAATACTTGCGGAAATTTGCTGGTGAAGTAGACATGTCTTCGAAGACATGGATTATCCTGATGATGAAGAATTTCCAGAAGTTGCAGAAGGGTCAGCAATGGAGTCACAAGTTGACATTATATGTGGCTTAGAAACTGATGACATCGATGATTGCAATAGCAATGACACTAGCCCAGAACAATCATCATCGAAAAGGCGTAGACTCTAGAGAAATGTTTATGAACTTTTTAAAGTTTTTGTTTATAAACTTTGTTCTTCTTTAAACTAAGTTTGGCCTTAATTTTTGTTAATTTTCATAAAATCAATACTCTTCGGGCAGGAATATCAGATCTCAGGTCTCCCTTTTGGACTTATCTTATATTTGTTTTATATATGTATTTTTTTTTATTTATTCGTATTTGTTATAGTTATTATTTTTATATTCCAAATAAATATTGTTCTCTCTCTCTCTAATATAGTACAACTATATTACTGTATACTTATATGAGAATACACTTTTATAATTACAATTCGTAGAACTCTCAAGTAAAGAAGTTATTTTTCAAAGAGAATGTTTTTTTTCGAAATTTGGCAATTTTTTGAAGATTTCAGTCGATAAAATTATTCCAACTTAATTTTTTACATGGATATATTAATGAAAATTACTTATTTAAGCCTTAGCTATGCCTTAGTCTTTCCTGAAGAATGAAATGAGAAATCAGCAATGATTCTTGAGTTATAGATAACTGAAAAACTAAGCAAACAAACATCAAGATAAGGAAAGAAATATAAAAGGTCATAAAAAAAAAGTTTGGCCTGAGAACGCCAAACTCTTTGGAGGTTTTATTATACTGGCCAAGTACTTTCATCCTAACTTGGAATTTCTCACCCTCCAGACAATGACCCCGAAAATGTTCCACAGTGTTATTGACCGTTTGATTACAGCATCGGATGCTGTAAGGAGTCTTATTACAGCACCCGTTTGAGTACTGTTATAGCTTCTATTACCGTAGCGAATTACAAAAAAACATTTAAAATTTTGAATGACCCGTTGATTCATAGGTTGGATCAGTTAGGTAACATTTGAAAGCAAAAATGTTGCAAATATGTCGCCAAAGAGCAACTCTGTTATTGGTGTTTTTTAAATTGATCCTTGACTATGGAATAAAGTGGTGCAAAAAAATCTTTAAATAATGTCATCCAGGCATTTTATTTGACATCGTCATGAACAAAGTTTTAATGTTCTTAAAAGCCCTTGATTTTTTAGTTATGGCAATTACAAAAGGGGTTAGTCGATGGTTTCCAGATGCATTAGCGCATAGTAAAACTGTCAAGCTATCTTTGATAGGTTTTGTAAGAGTGTGCTTAGAAACAACTTTATCAGATACAGATTTGGAAACAAAATGCATGAATTCATCTTTTTGTTTTTTAATGTCATAAATAGTTAATGATCCAATATTAAATTCATTCATCAAAACATTTCTATTTTCACCCTTTTCCAAGCGTTTGATGATTTCCAGCTCGTGATTAGTGGTAAGAGTAACGTGTTTCCCTTTCGAGTTTTTATCGCTTGGCATTTTAGAAAACATGATAAACGACAACTCACAAAACAGTGCACTTTAACTTTTTTACTTCAACTTCATCGATACGGCACGCAATTAATAAAACAGAGCAATGCATAAAAAATGGCAAACTTTTCGCTATGCAGCAATCAGCTCAACGTCACCTATGAATTATTTTGAAACATATCTAAAACACTATCTTACTATGTGCAATTGTATTGTACCAATGATAACGCAGCATGCAGCCACGTGACATAGGACTTGATACCACTAATCTTAACATGAATTTAGACATAGCCTGTAGTGACAAGCACGAAAGAAAAACGAACTGCTAACATTTAAATCCAAATTACTACTTTGTAGTAATAAGGGACAAACCCAAAATAAGAGCAATCCCGAATAAACCCGAGTAAACCCCAAACATTAAAGAAGATGCCAGATTATCGGTAATTCTCGGTAATAAAAAAATCAACCAGCAGATCAAATTATAAGTACTACTACAAATTTGGTAGTTGAAATTAAAATTACTCTTTTAAAGTAAAATTAATTATTATCTTGTTTCTTCTGAACAAACAGTTCTATGGGTTACAGAACTAAACCTAAAGCGTCGAAGATACGAAGAAAAAGGACGAAAATACACTTTTGAATACTCGAAAAAGCGATTGAAGACTACAAATTGTCTAGGGATGTAACTCCTCCTTCCTTAAGATGATTTTTCTCCCTAAATATTTTTCTAATTTTCATAAATTTATAAAGAAAATGAATTGCGACAATAATCAGTAAAATAGTACATAAACTGATTCGGAATGTGTAAAGTATTCCTTGCATTATTCAGATTCTTCAGCTGATCTTGCAGCTTGTCATGAATATCAATAATTTTTACTTCTTTGATTTATTTCAATAAAGGTTGGATCAATTTTCAGTGATTTTACTCATTCACAGCTATAACAGCTAAATTTAAGAATTCTCTTATTTGAGTGTGAATGAGTTTTGTTTCACTTTGTTGAGTGTGGCTTGGATGATTGGGTTGGATATGTAATTTGGTATGCGGTTTGAGGTTGATTTGGTTTGAATGTATAGAGAACGGGTTTGACTTAAGTATGTAGGGCTTTAGTTTAGCTTAAATATTTAGGGGTGGCATTGTACCGTGGATCATTTATGTGTGTGGGTTGGATTTGGCTTGAGTATGTTTGGAATGTTTTGCATTCAGGGTGGATTCACAAATTCAGGATTCACTTGAGTGTCAAGTGCTAGGTTTGGCTTCGTTGTGTAATAATTGAATTTGGTTTAGGTTTGTGTTTATTTCAGCTGGAATGTATTGCCTTTGACTAAACTGAACCCCTAGTTTAGCTTAGATATTTGTGTTTTTATTGTGAGTGTAGGGGTGGAATGTGGTTTTCATCTACTTTGTGCATCAGGTTGGTAATGGCTTAGTATGGCTTAGGGGATTTGAGTCTAGATGATTTTAGTTGAGTTTGGCTTGAGTTGAATCAGTTCAGAAATGTATAGATTTGAATGGAATCTTTAATTTATACCAGGTGTATAAATATGAAATTATAATTTGTCTATAGAAAACCCTAGCTGTCAATGTAATTACCATCAAACCGCGTCATTGATGCCAATTCCATTTGTGGACATCTGGCAAAAATTTTTACAACGGTACAAGTTTCATGCAACAGCATAGTTTAAAAATGAACATGCTGAATTGTGCGCCTGGACGCTACGATTTGCAGACGGTATTGTTTATCTGTTTGTATTTGAAGAAAACAAATGCAGAATCGGAGCAAATGCTTTGTCGAAGCTTCTGGTAAATATGTTGCAAATTATGGTAAATCACGGTACTTTGAGAGGTTTAAAATGTGGATTATCGCAAAAGTTTGAAGACAGAGAATTGCAAGTATTGTTGGATGACGATGGTGCTCAAATGCAACAACAACCGCGAATCGATTATATGTGACACAAAATAATAGACACTTGCTTTTGCTATTGGTCTATCTTGTTATCTTTACTGACTTTGGTTCCCCGATATTCGTATTTTTCAAGTATATAGTCGTTGTCCATCTATTCTTACTTCTATGTTTTCTCTTCCTTTGTAATACCTATAACAAGTCTCGGGCGAAGATCGAAATTGTGTTGTGGTATCTCAAGCTCGTCAGTCTTGTCTGATTTTGACTTAATTAATAATTGTTTATATGTAGACTACTAATTGTAATAGGTTTAGACTGTCGCCGTGTTTAACTTCCTTTTCAATTCAAAATTCATTCCATGTCATTCGATTCAGTCTAACTGTTCTTGTGACTTTTGTATATATATATATTTAATTACTCTTCGGAGTAAAACTTGTCTCCAGTTTACTTAGTGCATTCCATATATGTATAGGCACCTGGTCGAATACTGCTGTTAAGTCTGGGAAAGCAAGGTATCCTTATATCTGTCCACTGTTTTCTATATTATAGCTCTGAAGGTGTATATGTGATCTTCTGCTTCTGCTTCTTCAAGTCTGCCCTCTTCTGGGCTCTTAATCGATTTTTTAAGATTCTCGAGTAAAGTTGCCAAACAACACAATGTAATCTTGTAATCTTTGAAGCTATTTGTTTGCCCTTTTTTGTGAATTGGCACAATTATGTTCTTCTCCCAATTCTTCCATGTTTTCAGTATTAAAAACATATTTATCGGTCGCCACACGTTTTGTCTGTTATGTATTTCGTATTTGCTTTGTATTGACTCCATTAAGCTTGTTGACTATTATCCAGAACTATTACTAGTATTCCTTGTAACTCCTTCCAACATCTTCCAGTTTTATTCTTTTTTGCTTCCCTTGCTTCCTATCTTCTCCGTCGGTATGGTTCCTAATCTGCGGTTCCTCTTGTTCTATTCAATCTATTCTAATCTACTGAGTTTGATCCCTTCTGTAACCTTCACGTCTTGGATTGTGTATTTCATGGTTTGAGAGTATGTTACATAATCTGTTATACTATTCTGTTCTCTTTCGTCTGGTTCCTATGTTTTTATGAATAACTTTGTGTTTGAAGCACGAAATTCCTATTAGTAATTAGTAATTGATGCAGAAATCTAACATTCATTCATCGTTGTTTTCAGTGGCTCTTCTCGTTTCTGATTTGTACATTGTCCTATTAAAGCGGATAATTGGCTTACCTACACTTGATTTCTATTGTGTCTAGAGTTCTTGGTACGTCCACGTAGAAAAGATTTTTGTCTCTAATATTCGCTGTTCGTGCATGTATTAGTATTACAAGTACCTTTTCTTCTGATTCGAGGAAGATTAAGATTGAGTTTAAATTTTTGAGTTATAGGTTCCCAAATAATATCCCGTGTCTAAATGTAATACTTGTCTCTTTCTTTTTAAATTGAAGGAAATTATTTGTTGGATCCATTATAACCAGTGACTAAATAATTTGAAAGTAATAAATTTTGTACTTTTACGGGTTAAAAACTATTGACTCATTAGAAGCTGACATGTTTCGATCTATTCGATCATCTTCAAAGCGCTACAAGAAGCCGTACAATTTCAAATTAGTATCAAAAAATCAAAAATTCTAAAAATAATCATCAAAAAACATGTTGTTAAACAACAAAGAAAATTGAAAAAGTTATACAAATAAGTGTTGAAAAATATAAAATTTATAATTATTATTACTTACGCAGTCTATTTATTAACTTAAAGTTAACATTTCAAAAAATTTTCTTTTTATACTATTTGTACAGAAAACACTTTAAAACTACGACGAATACAAGTTAAAAACTCTTGGCCAAATGATTCAAGAAAGAAATAAAACAAGTTCTTAAAAAAGTAAAATTTTTGCACAACGGCGTATTTTTAGAATAGCATCATGGGGTGTTCCGAAAGAATGTCACACATGTCTGATCAGAAATGAAAAGCAAAACACAACAAACGAAAAATTATTAAAAATTAAAATATTATTCATCCGTAGGAATCAAAAGAAAACAATCTTTAATTGAACTAAGGAAAGGATTGTCAAATGGGTAGGATTAACTAGAAAGGAGTTGGGAGTAGCCGCAAGGACCCTAAAATCTGCGGATAGTATCTGCGGCTAATTATACCACTCCTCGGTATTTTGGGGAAACGGACTGGGTAAACAATTATAAAGTGGTATTTTTGTGTAAAAGACTTGGTCGTTAAGACATTCCACATTATTATTGCTGAACCTGAACTTGTCAATCTCGAACGATTCCAATAAATTAAGCTTAAAACCCTTATTTTGTTTATGCAACAGAGAGACATCATTGTCTATGTAAAATTCATGGTTATAAGTCATTAAATGTCTACCAAAATTGAATTCTTCTCTTTGAATATGTTCTTTTATTCTTGTTTTAAGACTCCACAAGTGTTACATTCCAACTTATAAACACCATTTTGATCCAAAATATCTAATCTATCTTTAGCATTAAATAAAATTTTCTGTGTAGTGTTGTTATTTTTGTAGGATATGTTGATGTTATATTTTTTTTAAATTCTCTGAATATTGTAAGCCATCGGACCAGGGTAGTTAATAGATTTATATATTTTATTGTTATCTGAAATAGGTTGAAGGGAGGTAGAAGATTTTAAATTTTGTTTAATTAAAAATTTATTGATTAAAGAATCAATTTCCTGAATTTCATAACCATTATTTAAACCTATAGATCTAATTATGTTCAATTCTGTTTGTTTATCGTTATCAGAAAGTGGTGTATTAAAACATCTATAAAGATAAGCTCTAAAAGCTGCAGCTTTATGAGATCTATTGTGATATGATTCACAAGGTATTATGGTGTCAGTTTGAGTTGGTTTTCTGAAAATCTGAAATTCGATAGATTCTCCGTTATTAATAAGAGTAAGATCCAAAAAATTTTCTTTCTTCACTGATAGGTATATAATCTGATATGATCTGTGTCCTGTATTTCTCAATCCCGATTACCAGTTGTGCTTCTTTTCCCGTCTAAGTTTTAATGTTTCGTGTTCCTATTCTTATCCATTGTTTCGCCGGTCATCAATCCTTCTCCAAGACACCCGTTAATTCTTCCGTTATCAATTATACTTTATATGGCTGATTGATTCAACGACAAATTACTTCGTGATCACTGGGATTGGGTGAACCCCTTATACACCATTTTTTAGGATCAATGTTCCAAATATCTTAATACAATATATGATTATACCTAACAGAACTTCTACTATCAACACTACTACATTTTCATTCTTTCTTCTGCAGTCTCGAACGTTAAATTATTGCGCATCTATGTTTACCACTGAAAGAAGATAAAGTAAGATAATATCGGATCAAAAGAATAATAAAATCCCTTTCACTATCGAACATCAACGTTCTTTAGTTTATCTTTCTCAGTCTTCGTTTCCGATAAATCTTTCAATGCTTTTTTAACATCAGTTAGTGACAATTCAACATTAAATCATTAACACTAGTCTCTAAATTTCTGCAAGAATCCTCGACTAACGAAGTCACTAAGTCTTCATTTTCATTCCTACGTTTCGCAACAATTTCCAGAACATCTATTTCATGATAAGTTTCATTGAGTAATCTTCGTGCATCGGATAATTCTAAATCGTACGTTGATTTAACGGTAAAGATTTCTCTTCTATTTCTTGGGAAATTTAAATTGACTTCATCTGTACCACATTTAAGTTTTCTTTTATCTATATTGTTAGTGCATTTATATCGAAAAATGTATAAAATGTTTAACTAAAATAAATTTTTTTTCTAAAATATTAAAAAATAAATATAATAAATCTTATTAAACAAACAATGTACTATTAACTCGTGGTTTCGTAGAAGTGTGAATCGACGACCTTCACCTGCGTAAACTAAAGCGACTCCACCCATGTGTGTCAGGAGTGAAAGTAGAATCATTCAACTTCTTCCTCTTTCTCTTCATATCCTTCTTATTTGTGAGCCACTTTACCCGGATCTTTAGATCGTTTAACGCCAAGTTAGCATGTCACAATTCACAATCTTGCTTCAATTAACGAACACACGCCACAGCATCAATTTTCTCAATGTCAAAGAAGATAATAATTAAGCATACTTAATAGATTTTTTTTTCAGTCGCTAATTGCTTCTTCGATTTCTAGTTGAGATATCTCTATTTAGTTTATTATGCAAGGAAGTTATAATTGCGAGTCAATGTTTTTGGTGACCTCAAATTTAAACTTAGTATTTATGAAAAATTGTATAACAGGAACTCTAGATTGTCTAAAAGGTCGTTGTTGTTGCAACGAATTATTTTTTTTGTATGTGAAATATGCAGCTTTAAGTTTCAAGGAGAACCTCTCTAAATCTAAGTAATAATTATTTCGAATGAAATTATTATTTTGAATAAAGCAACGTTAAAATAATTTTAGATTATTACTACTCTAAGTAGATATCTTTAAAGATGATTTTAAATGAAAGTGTTGATTTTTTTTCTTTAAATAGTAGAATGGAATTGTTTACTTATTATTTAGCGATGCTGTCGATTTCTATCTTGACCGAAATCTTCATGTTCCAGCTGAAATGGAGCGGAAACAGGTTGTACCACAAAGTGAAAAGTCTTCAGATTGTGGCGAAAACATAAATATTTCGTTTCACATTATAATTTCACTTTTTCAGCCACGTTTCACTTTGCCGGAAACTTTCGGTAAGAAGTTCGTTTACTTCTTCTTTCAATAATCCGTTGGAATTTTGCTTCGGGCTTCTGCTCCAGATTGTTTTCAAACCAGTCTCAGAAACACGGAGAAAAGTGAAAGTTCAGAAATCGAATCGACAACGAAATAATTTTGTTTATAAAATAAATAAAACAAAATGAATATTCGGTCAAAGCGATATTTTTATAGAATAAAAAAGTTTGCAATCGATTTGTTGGTCGGTTAAATTTATTATTAGAAATTGTTTTTTAAAACATGTTTATTGTTAATAAACCATAACATTGGGAGAAAAATTCCTTTTCAGTCGATAATTTTTTTTACTTTTAGGTTACCCAGATAACTAACCATTTAGAACTGATCTTTACAGAATTTTAATTTTAAAAAAGAAAAAGTTGATTTAAAAAGAATTGATCGGTTTATTAAATTTCATTAAATTCCTGATATATGAAAGCCTATTAGAGCAAAAAAAAACTGATTTTCACTTTAATTATTACCTATTACTTGTACACATTTAATAAATTAGAAGAGTTAAGTTAATTTTATGAATGAATACCAATTTGTTATTTTATGTGCATTACATTAGAAATGATCTAAGTGAAGGCCATAAAGGCAACAACATTTAAAACCCCATTCACTTGACAAACAACATAATAAACCACTTTAGAGAAATAATAGCAGTAAAAGTAAATGAAAGTGATAATCTAAACGAGATCGATCCGTTACACTTTAACTAATCATACAATTTCCTTCTTTAACAATCCCAATTAAACTGAATACGTAAAACGTTGAAACTAAATAGATGAAAGGACCTTTCGCAAAACCGAGCCATAAGATTTCTTTAAACCATCTGAATTACGCTTCCTGTAATGTAAAGACAGTCGTAGATCTCGTTTCCTCCTATTATGAGACGATTAATAATAACACCTTTGATACTACACAAAATGTGTTCTCAAACGAATTGAAATCCCTTCACTTTGCACAAAGTTTACAAACCAGAACGGGTTTATTCTAAAGTGCGGATTTACAGTAATCTAACTCGATTACATAATCAGATAACTACGTTTCTTTTTTACGTTATGACTCAACAGGATGTGATAATAAAATGATTTTCTTTTTACATAAATATAAAAAAAATGCAGAAATCATATAACATTCTTTTATTATACATAAAAAAATCAGCAGTAATAAAACTGAAAATAACTGATAAGGTGATATTAAAGCTAGAATGGCAATGAAAGAACTACGTAGCATATGTAATCTCCGACAAACCAGTGGATTATAATTTTGAGAAGAAAAGTGTTCAAAAGTATTCCACTAGAAAGATTCTTCTGCATGAGAAATTATTCAAAAAATTTAATACTTCTACAAGATTTTATCCACAAAAACATCAATAGTTTGGTACTTCTTCTATCCACTTGTTTTTCAAGACAGTTTTTTACTAATGTTACATAGAATAACCTTGTCCCAGTTACTCTGAGATGTTTATAGAACCTTCATGTTGTCATCGATGGTACCTAGTTTATCCTGAACGTTGACTAAATCGCAGCAAGCAACATGACGAAAAGGTTCTTTTTTAATTCTCTAGATTAAATGATCTTATTTCGTTTTTTACACTGACGGAAATTATTATTTACTTTCAAGAAAAATTTATTCTTCAATGTATTTCTTAGAAACAAGTATATGATACTCTTAAAACAAAAATAGAAATATTATCGAATTTTCTTATCTAATATCAATTCTTTGCATCAAAAAATTTATTCTTGCGTCAATAATTTATAATACTCAAATGAAGAATTACACAAGATTGTTGTTACATGAATAAATTTTTCTAAAAAGAAAGATACGTTATTCTTGACATAAGAAATCTATTCGCGATACGAAAATGGGATTATTGACGCAACACTAAGATACTCTTTTTCAAGATGATTGATTTTCTTTCATTAAGAATTCATTTTCTTGAGAATCAAAAATATTTGTGTACTTGCTTTGAGAATATGCGGTTTTTCTTCACTCAATAAAGTGATCTTCTTGTGGATATACAAGAATATGATAAGCTTGTGCCAAGAGTAATAATCTTCGTTCAAGAATATATTTTTGTCAGTGTAGTATTTATGCTACAATATTTGCAAATTTTGATGAAACAATATTTGGCTTATTGCTGTTCGCAATTAAAGAAACGACCAACCTTCAATCATAATTAATAGTGTGTATTCCACTAATTTATGTTAATGACTGCGTGTAATTGATGAGAGAATCAGTTGAATTAAGATAACGATTATAGGACTCTAATCTAAAAAGAAAATGATAACAAAATGTGACAGATAATAAATATGCTTCTTAACTTACCTACATTTTTGCACGCCTTTGTATTTCTACAAATATTCACTCATATCTGTTTTTATATGGACATAAAACCGCTGCCTTATGATGCAGTCAATTACATTAAGATGATTGAAACCGACTACAACTAATCTGTTATGGAGGAATATATCAAGGGCATCATCGAGTAGACGGAGAAAAAGAAGAAAATACTAACAGAGGACTAAATAGAAACTAGCCAATTATATGACATAAGTACATTGCACTTTCGTAGACCTTAAGTTTTGATACGATATTTTTGGTTCTCTAAAATCATTCCCTAAAAATATCTCCAATCCCTGAGATAATTCCTGGGTTATAGTAGGGATTTTCACATTCTACATAAAATGATAGGTGAAAATGTTGTAAATAGTCGAAAATGAATCAGACAGAAAAGAAAATATAATAGAAACTAATAATGCATTGGAACTTATATGGAGAAATGGAAGCAACAGGGAACAGTACCAAAATACTTTAATAGCTCCACTAAGCCGAGCGAAAGATAAGGAACTTAGTGGAAGCAGCTGGACTTATGCCTGTCGATCATATATATACTATCTCCTATATCGCTGACTAAGGCAGCAAAAGAGTGTAAACACTAGAGTGCAGATATATATATATCTGTCTCTGTCGTGCCCCCGTCTACTCAAGAGATATGCGTGAACACGTGATGAGTACGCTTTTATCTTATTGGACGGTGAATTAAAAATTAATAGCAGCTGATGACCTTGATGTTTATAAATCACCAAATAAATGTTTGACATAAACATAACCTAAAATCTAAATATTTAGTTATGTATATTATAGGTTTCATGTTTATAATAACATAATTATTAACATATTTTAGGACTAAGCAATTTAAAATGTAATTATTATTTGTTAAGAAAGTGAAGAAAATTTGTTAAAAGTAAAATAAAAAAGAGAAAGAGTAGGGGAGATATTTTTGGGGCCTAAAAATTGGTTGAGCAGGTAGCAGGAAAGATCTCAGTGTAATAAAAAAGAATTCAAAGCCCTCCTTTTCTTGAAACATTTTTCTTAAAAATTTAATTAATAATTACATCGATATGATGAAAATTTTATGATAGAATATTATGTACATTAAATAGTAAGTACCCTAAGTACATATTTTATATCTTTAATTAATGTAACAACTTTATTAAAGGGCGTGAGCTCACAAATTATGTTAAAAATTAATAACTATATTTTGGTACACATTTTTAATAATTACTATGTATATATGTATTAATTTAATTTTAAAGAATATAATGTTTAATGAACAACCTACATAAAGTTGATATTTAAAACAATATTCAACGTCAATTTCACACAAAAGTACATATATTCTAATTTATTTGATGCATCCACAATAATTTATAATTAAAGTCAATTATCTACAATAATTACATTTCAAAGCTGCATAAAATACGCGCGAAACACTTCAAACTCTTTAAAATTTACGATTTGCGCAAGCACCTTCGCGACATGGGGGCACGACAAAGACAAAACATATATCATTCCGTCTGCTTTTGATGGAAACGCTCGCCACTCATTGCTTAGATAGGGAGTCAGCGATATAGGAGATAGTATATATATGCTGTCGATACATATTACAAATTAATTATTTGGTGTGTTTTGGTTGTAAAAAAGCACTTTTCCACATTTGCAGAAAAGAGCCGAATATTGCAATTATGCACGGACACCCACGTTTTTTATCCTCCTATTCGAATTGCTGTTTCGTAAAAAGACACATGTTTATATGATTAAATCGTTATTAATACAATTGCAACTAAAATTTTTTTATTTTATTTTCTACGTGATTTTTGATATTTGTACAACTCTTTCTATTAACTCGCTTTTGATATTTAAGTTATACTTTTCACCTCTATTTTTTTCTTTTTGAACAAAACGTTCGTTGTTAATGGTGATGTCTAGAAAATGAAAGAATAATTGTTTATAATACTTATTCCCCTCTTTCATGTAATGGAATAGTCATGTAAATACTAATCGAGAATTTAGACGATCAACACCGTTTCGTTGCATTCTATAAACACTTTTGGCTTTGTTATAACATTACCATCTTTATCTGTTTTGTTTGTTATTGCCTTTTTGGTGTTATGGCTACAGTCCATACGAAACAAATGTTGAGCAGCTACTGTTTCACTCCTCCTAATTTTTATTGTGTGAATAACTTTTGGTATATCATTTCTATTCTACCTTACAGTCCTATATGTGTACGTTTTATGGTTTACCTAAAAATTTGCGAGTTGTGGTGATTTGTATTGATTATCAGTGTTGAGCCAGTAGCATTAATTTAAAAGTAATGCTAGCAATAACACAACAACTTGAGAATTAATCAGCATATCTTTATATTGCTCAATTATTACTGTCCCTTCCCCTGTGTATATGAAAGATAGTCTCTTTGAGATTCGCACAATTCATTTTCTGAAAATAAACTATCTATAAAAATACACTTATTTTGCAAGTTTATAATACAAAATAACAGAAAAACTTTAGCTTTTATATTCTTATTTTCTATTATAAATCCCTCGCACATATCGAGGTTGCCCACTATAGTGCTACTCGGCAAGGTGTACACAATATGTTTTGTGCTACCGGATGTAAAATCAGCTGTAAAAATTAAAAAATTAGTGATATTTGAAAATAAGTTGTTTGCATCTGCGAGAATGTTGTGAATTTATTTTATGGCCTAGAGAATATAATCATTTTCACTGGCTCATTTTTCTTCCGGTTGCACGAAAAACATTTTTATTTAAACAATGCTTGATTTATAGCTCTTCAAGCACTCCGATTGGCTAAGACCTGAATTAATAGGATTAACTGAACAAAAACGTGATAAAAATGGCTTAAAGAGATTTTGACATAATTTTAGCATTTCATCGTTGTTTTTATTTATTGTCTGTTAGCTATGGATGAAGGTATGGATGAATCTTGAAACAGTTGTCCAAATGAAACAAACGGTCAAGTCCGAGTATGAACGTTAAGTGAGATGAATGACTTGGCTCATTTTAAATGAGCTTAACAGTACGTTGTCTTACATTGAAACACTTTCGGTGTGTTAACTTTTATTGGAATAACATACTTCCACAAGTTACAGAAAAACTAACATTTTCTCTTACAAATGAAACTGAAATTTTCAATATTCTATGTGGTATCAAATCAAACTCTGTTGCTATGGATGGCATAAGCGTTAAAATGCTTTTAATGTGTTGTCCTACAATTTTGCCCTTCTTGTGCCATATAATTAACTATTCCATTGAATGTTCTGTGTTCCCTGATATTTGGAAGATCGCCCTGGTAACTCCAATTCCAAAAACCCAAAATCCTCATGAATTGGGGGACTTAAGGCCAATTAGTATATTGCCTATATTATCCAAGGTTTGTGAGAGGGTCATGGCGGTCAGACTTCGCTGTCATCTTGATGATTATAATGTGTTGCCCAGTTGCCAGTCTGGCTTTCGTCCGGGATTTAGTAGCGCTACTGCGCTTCTGGGTGTGACGGATGAAATCTTCAAAGCAATTGACGATAAACGGGTTACTATCTTAACACTTTTGAATTTTTCTAAGGCTTTTGATAGAATACATCATGATACTTTAGTGGCTGCGCTCCATTATATAGGTTTATCTTTAGGTTCGATTCATTTAGTACAAAGTTATTTGTCTGGACGAAAGCAGTTGGTTAAACTTAATGGTGGTACATCCAATACCGCAGATGTTATATCGGATGTCCCACAGGGCTCTATTTTGGGTCCTCTGTTATATCTGATATCTACAATTGGGTTCGCTAATGTTTTGGATCACTGTATGCCATACTTTTATGCTGATGATACTCAACTGCTCTATTCCTTTAAACTGTGTGATATGGAAGACGCTGAAAGCAAAATTAATCATGACTTAGTTAAGGTCGAAGAACTTGCTGGCAAGCTTTGTCTACGGATTAATTCTGGTAAGTCATCGGTTATGGTTTTTGGGGATAGAGCTTCATCCGAGTTTGTAAAAA
This sequence comes from Onthophagus taurus, assembly GCF_036711975.1. Classification (NCBI taxonomy): domain Eukaryota; kingdom Metazoa; phylum Arthropoda; class Insecta; order Coleoptera; family Scarabaeidae; genus Onthophagus; species Onthophagus taurus. The sequence goes on along the minus strand of NC_091972.1, from coordinate 30,442,727 downwards.
CTAACTTGCAATTGGTGATGGGTGGAAGTCATCTTAGCTTTGGGGAAAATGTAAAAAAATTGGGTATATGTTTCGATGAGCGCCTTCTCTTTGATGGGCATGTTCGGTCCCTTCTACGGCGAGCTTACATTAAGGTTGCTTTACAACAACAGATACATTTTGAACCAGAACCTTAGAACGCATCTGTGTGATGCCTTGGTGTTGTCCATCTTCAATTACGGTGACGTAATATATCACTCCTGCCTTGACAGCGTTCACACTGCTAAAATTCAAATGTTACAAAACTCTTGTCTGCGATTTATATATGGTATCCGTAGAAGGGAGCGCATATCACATACGCTGGCATGGGCTGGTTGGTTGAGCATGACACGGCGAAGGACTCTTCACTGCTTATGTCTCTACCGCAAAATTATCTTACACAAAAATCCGCCTTACCTCTATGATAAAATTAGATTTCGTACAGATATCCATAATATTAATATTAGGCATAAACATACGCTAACGATACCTCACCACCGCTTAGAAATTTTCAAACGCAGCTTTACGTATTGTATGCCTAACTTATACAATTGGCTACCTGATTCCTTCAAGAGTCTTTCTCTGATTTCCTTTAAGGCAAGGGTTAGGGCTTATTTAAGTGAGCGGCAAGTTGACTGAGCACTCTTCTTCTTGTTTATTTTGAAATGGTTTCATAGCCGGGGGGAGGATTGGGGGCTGACAGAGATTGAGATTTATATATGTATCCTTGTTATATGTAAGTATGCTTCTTATTGTGTATTTTAGTTGGTTAATTTTTTTTTTGCGCTTATAATCGGCTTGATTTCATTTAAATTTTATTTTTCAATTTTTGTCTTATTATTTTGCTGAGGGTCATTGAAAAACAGTGCGACAAAGGGGCCTTGGTCACTTGGTCGACCTGACATGACCCTCTTTAATCGGAACTGCCTTTTTATAATTTTTTCTATTTGTACATATATTATATCTTATCCGATTAATAAACATTATTATTATTATTATTATTATATTATTGAGTATACTGTCCACATGATGATCAAATGAGCCTCAGGTACAGATTGGATTCTATTGCAAAAATGCCTTGTTCCTTTACACAAATGAATACATTTAGGAATGTTAAAACGTTGTCAATATTTAAATTATAATACTCACTCTTAGGTAAATTATCACAAAATAGAAGTATTTTGTCACCACTAATACTCAATTCTGTGCCTTTTCTAACATATATTTCCAAGTCACAAATGGGTCTACTACATCCAGCTCTAGCAAACGTTTTAACTCCCCATTTATGGGACTTATTCCGCACAAATTGCTTCAGTGGTGAGCAATCCTCATGAGTCATCCTTTAAAAGTTTCGTTTTTTGCATTTGATTTAATACATGGTTGTTTAATTTGGGTAGCATTAAGTGGTTTAAGATGTTGGTTAAGATTTAGAACACTACTATTTAGTACCTCTGCATAACTAACGTGTGCATTATTCAAAGGAGTTTTTATTAGTAGTTGTTCAATATTCTTCTTGTGCCAGGGTGGAATGGTTTTGAGGTTCTTAATAAATAACACAAACCTTTACAGCTTCTGGAATGATTATGTCCGCAATTTGTGCATTTTACATTGTAACTTTTTCTATCTCTTGGTCACTGTGAAGTGAGATGCCTTTCATTGCATTTCACGTTGCGAGGTTCTCTAAAGCAGTACTTTCGTGTGTGGCCAAACTATTGACATCTTAAGCAGCACGGTATTTTTTAGGGGTGTTTTTTTAGTTGATTGTCACTACTACTATATTTAGAAGTTTCGTGACCACGTAAGAAATAGTAACTTACACCGTGGGACTTATTTTTGACCAGTATACGTCATCTGAAAAGTAGTACAATTCGACACCAATGATTTTTTTGATTTTAAAACTTTTTATATGCGGATCTATTAGGCAAAATAGAACCTTTTTCAGGTGTTTATGAAAAAAGAATGTTAAATTGAGGAGAGATGTATAACAAGTAGTAAACGCTACTAACTAAAGTAAAAAATGCAATACGATGTTTTCTCACATCCACAATAAAATGCTAAAAGTCTGTTTGTGCTATAACAGAAAACAGTGTCAATAACCGAAATTTCCCCGAATTTACATAAAGATATAAATAATAGCAATAAATTATAGGTGTTAAATAAATTTTCTAAAAATCGTGTATAACCCACATACTTTTACACAGAGGTCGCATAAATAAAGTAATAAAGTCATAGAATTTTATTGTATTCAGCGATCGCTTATGACATTTTATTAACGTGCCAATAATTGGATACTTTACTATACGATAAAATATCACCACGTCCTACATAAAAACGTTTAACAATTTGAATAATTTATTTTAAATTTTTTCAACTGTCCCGTAATATTTTGATCCCCCTAATATCGCATTCAATATCCTGCGATGACAAATTTAAAACATAGTTAACAAGATATTTGTAAATAGTAATTAAAATGCCATTGAAAATGAGATTTCCAAGATCAATTTTAATTAGAAAACCTTATAAATCATCTTATAATTACCGGTTTTATTAATTTACAATTAGCAACTGAAATTTTTTATTTTACAACTTTCCAACTTGCTTTCTAAATGTTTAATAAAAATATTAAATAAAAGCACTTTATTTATGTCATTTTTTTTTTGAATATTACGTTTAGCAAAGATTACAAAACTACAATAATAAATTATCTCTACATAAAAGATTTTTGATCCAGAACTTTCGAATTGGATACTTTCTAAATCATTAACCATCAGTATTGCAATTTTTATCATTGTTTCATTAACATTTTGCTGTAACAAACGATTTATGACGAATCGGTTTTATTAAGTAACTAGAAGAGGAATTTAGGGGTCGGTGAATAAAGTTGTGGTGGGCAGTAAAACTTTTTGGTCCACACTCACACCAGGTAGAGACCGGCGTAGCTTTCTTCTTCTTCTTTGTAAGTCGTCGGCAGCTTCAGAGAACAGTCGCCCCAAGATCTTGAGCATGTGAAAATCGCGCCCGGTTAAGTTACTTGCATCGATAAAATAATTTTTTTTTAATTCCTGGGTCATATTTTATTTTCATCGAATTAAAAAATAACTTTTTTGTGAACTGTGCAACATAGTTGTTTAATTTATTCTTTTTCTTAATTTTTTTTGGATGATCTTAAAGATGGTAAGTAAATTCTTCTAAAAACTAAATTCTTCTAAAATAATTTTAGTAAATTTATGTATAACTCAATATATAAAATAATTTTGGATAAAAAGAAATAATTATTATATATTTTTGTGAGTAAATTTCTATTAGTTTTTAATATCAATTTAATAACTTTGCGGTTTAGAAAAGCATATAATTGTTGTGTAAAGAATTCGTATTAAACAGATCATAACCGATTTAATTTCAATTTAAATCAGATAAACTTCTAACATAAAACAAGTTCTTTAAATACTTGATGATTAAATCTAGAACAAGTAAAAAAGAAAGCATATTGGAACTGATCCGTAAAGGTGTAGTGGAACTAATAATCATCTCTGAAGGTAATTTCCTTTTCATTCTTCACGGGTAATTCCTTCTGACTCCGACTTTCTTTCACAATAATTTAAAATTGCAATAATTCCATTAATTATCTTCAGTTACATTAACCTAAATCAACACCAATCGAATTTTTTTATTTCTTTAAATTAACATTAACATTGAAATCGTGTTGTTACGCTTTAAAACAAATGAATATTTATTAGAACCTAATTTACAAATTTTATTCCATCCCCGTATTAAACTTGCCGTATGTGGTCCAGATATTATAATTCCTTGTGAAGGTCTCGCCATTTGCCTTCTTGTGGGGATTTAGAAAGGCTCAAGAGTAAAATTTTAAAGATACGCGAACCAAGCGGTCGTAGACTCGATATATCTTACGTAATCCATGTCGGTTGCCGCAAAACTAAATCTACCGTGAAGAAGTGGAACGAGAGTTAAAGAGTGACCGGGTGAACCATTAAAAGTTTCCCCGATACTATAATTACAAACATCTTTCACACGATAAAAACCGTGACTATTTATAAACTTTTATACAAAAAGACATTTAATTTTAATTTCGTAACGGACTTAAATGGTCACATAAATATGACTATTGTGTCCAGAAGAAAATGGGCCGATTTCGAAACATTCCTTCAGTACTTTTGTTGCCGAGGATAAAAACTTCCTCGTGCTCTACTAGAAACTTTTAAACCACTTAAAAAAATTCATTACGTAACTTTTTCGCTCGATATTTTTGTTGATTAATAGCCTGTTATAGATTTTCACCTAAAAAACAGTTTGACATACTTTTACTAACACGCCACATACAAAGATTAAATGTTAAAAAAAGGTACACTTGAAATTAATTTCATGATTGAGTTATTGCCGCTTAAATGATATTTAGAATTGCTTTCCAACTTTCGTTCTGTCTCATCTCATCACTTTCCGGTTATGCTCTTCTTTCCAAGTTGCCACGATTTCTTTCCCGACGGTTGATTTTCTTTTTGCATTGACTTTCATATCGCCTTTTATATCTTACTTGTAACTTGCAACAATTGCACGCTTAAAACGCTTAAGAAAGTTTAAATTAAAAAAATTGAATTATTACTTATGTTAATGTTATGTAGGTTAATAACTAACAGAAAATTGAAATTCTAAGACATCTTGAAACAACTAATTTTCTCTTTTCAATAGTCATGACATTTAGACACACGCACATTTTCTCTTTTCGTAATAATTTCTCAAAGTAAAATAAAAAATGGGACAGTAATTTTGTGTTAAAGGTGTTAATAAAACCGAATTTTACGCTAAAAGCCACGTTTTTTTTCAACCCAAACTTTTTCTTCTCACGACGCATTGCAGTCACTTAATTATTATTATCGACGTGTAGCAACATGTTATTGCGACATTACGGTCCACGTAACAACGATCCGTTTGTCTCGGACCGTTTTCTTTTACTTAGATACTCATTGGCCTTAACATTTGCAACTCTCTGCCTCTTTTGTCTTATTACTCAACGTTTATGTATTATTATTCAATATAACTGTAACACCTACGATATAATACAGATTTTTTTTCTACAATGCGTTGACTCATTTATTTTTTCCAACTTGTTAAGAAATAAATTTGTGAATAATGCACTTGTAATACAGATTAAAGTTACAAATTGTTAAGTAATACTGGTTTGTGTTAACATATAAAATGCTAGTCTTAATGATTTAACCTTTTGGTAAGCGCAAATACTTTCATTTCATGTGCAGACATGTACTGTACATGAGGTACATGGGAAATTGAAATATATATATCATTACATTTACTTAGTCGCCCCTATTGTTGATTTTTGTCTGGACAATGCTGCTCAAATATTTAAATGTTTCTACTTGACGAATTTTATTTTTGTCATCTATGAAAATTTCGAACTTGGCATCCGTATTCGCAGGAAGGTATTCAGTCTTCTCAAAGCTCATTTAATATTTATTATGTAGTCTTTTCAACATAAACTCCATGTCATATACATTCTGTGCTATATAATTGCTTGGTCGTTGGCGAAGCTCAATATGCACAAATACGTGTTATTCTTAGAAATGCCCATATCTTGACATGACCTCTTCCACTCTTTTATTGCAGCGTGTACATAAAAATTAAATATAATATAACTTGATATACAGTAAAACCTCGACTTACGCGACCCCGTCTTACGCAACCCCGTACTTACGCGGTTTTTCTAACGATAGCGCCTTGAGGTTTTCGACATTGGAATTTATTTACTTCTAAAAAAAGAGATCGAGACATGTTAGCTACTTTTTTTCTAACTGGTATAGTTTTTGAGATAGCCTATTCGGACATCAAATTTGAACCACCTGTACATACATTTTTTACATCCTTGATTTTATAATATGTATTTATCGAATTTCGACTTACACGATTTTCGATTTACGCGGCTACTGTCAGTCCCACCTATCGCGTAACTACGGGGTATTACTGTATAAATAACTTGATTCCGTGTTTAACATAGGCGATATTATCATCATACAGATCTTGAATGATTCTCATATGATAAGCAACTGTGGTCCTATGCAAAACATAAAAAACGTTGTAGCTCGTATGCAACACGATGGCAATTTGGCAGTTGGTGGTCACCAAATATCCGAACTATTCGCCTCTTTCTTTAGCTCGGTTTTCATTGAAAGTGCACTTAAGCAACAACCACGTTCTACTGTAAACTGCAGCTTCCAACCTTGGTTCTCAACTGAGGATGTGGCGCAGACCCTCACTCGAATTGATAATAAGATGAGTTCAGGTCCTGATGGGTTGCCAGGTATTTTCTTAGCGACATGCGCCTCCGAACTTGCTAAACTGCTCTTCATTATTTTTAGTCGCTCATTGGCTCAATCAGTATTTCCATTAGAGTGGAAAAAAGCGTATGTACTTCCGATCTATAAGAGTGGAGGAAGAAATTGTGTTTCAAATTACCGCCCTTTTTCTATTCCTCCTGTTTTATCTAAGATTTTCGAAAAAATTGTTTATGATAAAATGTACCGTTCAATACAACCATTTATTATGCAGCAGCAACATGGTTTTCTTCGTGGTCGATCTATAGAATCCAATCTCGTGTCTTATATAAATTACATTCAAACTTGCCTGAATGAAAATCACCAGGTCGACGCTGTATAGACTGATTTCAGTAAAGCCTTTGACAAGCTACATCATGGGGTACTCTTGACCAAATTACAAAAATTTGACTTGACTGATGGATTATTAATGTGGTTGGCGTCTAATATCTCTGATAGATGCCAAGCTGTAAAAATTAATAATTACATATCTAACTTTATTCCGGTAACTTCAGAAGTGCCTCAGGGTAGTGACTTGGGTCCGGTTCTGTTTGTGGCTTATATAAACGATATTTATGAGTGCTTTCACCATAGAAATTTTTTGCTATATGCCGATGATTGCAAAATATTTTCCAAGATTGAATCTTCTTCTGATTGCGAAAAACTTCAAGGGGATCTTAATCGTTTGCAGACCTGCTGTACTAATAATTATCTCTTTCTAAACTATGGTAAATGCAGTCAAATAACGTTCACCAGAAAAAGATACACTGTAAATCATAACTATAGGCTTAGACCCGGACCTCTTAAGTGTATTGTCTCCGGTAAAGGATCTTGGCTTAGTGCTCGATTCCAAACTGTTATTTTTATATCATATAGAGGAACTTATCAATAAGGCGAATAGGAGCTTAGGTTTCATTATTAGAATATCAAATTCATTTACCAATGTACAGTGCATCAAATCTTTGTACATGGCTTATGTGAACAGCATTCTTAATTGTGCTTCAGTTGTATGAAATCCTGCGTATGCTGTGTACATTGACCGCATTGAGGCCTTGCAGGTCAGATTTGTGCGTTATCTGCCTCACAAATTCGCGTTGTCTTATTGCTCCTACGAGCTGAGATGCACTGTATTTGGTTTGCGTACACTGCGTGGACGTCAAGCTGCTACGGATTTTGTATTTTTGTTCAAACTAATGAACGGTTTTGTCGACTAGCCAGAACTTATGAGACACATTCCTTTCTTATTTCCTAGCTATCCCACTCGAGATCAATGTCTTTTCCGGTTGCCCGCTTCTACTACTAATTGTTATTATAACTCGCCTTTACCGCGATTGATGCATTGTTATAATTGTCATTCAATTATTGCTTGTTGGCGTCTTTCCGCAAGAGTATATTGAGTTTGAATATCTGTCATTCAATATCTGGGTAATTCGAGTTATTTTGTTATGAAAACCTAGTAAAAACCTAGTATGTTTTTATGATGTATTGATTTGTTATTAATTATTTGTTACATTTTGATTTATTTTGTTGTTGTTGTATGAATTCTTTAGTAGATATTATTGTGGGGAAAACCCTGTTCGTATCCCGAATAAAATAAATAAATAAAGAAATAAGGGCTAACATCAATAATTGCTTAAATAGATGTCATCATCTTACTGCTTGGTACGTTGTCGTAGGCTTTCTTTAAGTTGATAAAAGTAATGTGTATTTCTCTAGTGTGTCTTTAGCCTGCATTTTCTCAATTAATTACTCCGTGTATGATCTTCGCTAATTATTCCACCCACTAAGGTTTATATTGCCTTTTTTGAAAACAGATTTTATAAGTGATACTTTCCATTCTTTTGGGTCATTGTTTTGGTAAAGCAATATCTCATCCTCATACTTAATGATTTCTGCAGATATATTCCCTGGCTCCTTATTGTTTCTTTCATAATCTTCTCCGTGTTGCACATTTTGCAAGGATAAATACTTTTTATATGTCTTATTCTTCTCTTTTATAAGTATCTTTACATCTTCTCTGAGCCAGAACAGCTGCTTTTCTTTTTCTGTTTTGCTGTTTATATTTTTCCAGTACCTCTCATACAGCTTTGTGTATAGCTTCTTGGATATTCTTATATTCCTCGTCAATGATATCTAATTTCGATATTTCATTTAGATAAGTTCCTCTCATAAAGCTTCCGATAGTAACTTGTGGAAGAACGTACAAGTTGTAGCTTTCACAGTGACTGTCCTGCTTATTTGTGTTGTTATTCAGTTCTCCTTTGGCCTTATTTTGTTTGTTGAGATGGTAGAAGGAGCAAAGTTCCCTAGTTATTAATAAGTGGTGGTCTATACCGTACTTCATAACCTTATACCGTAATCTATACTCCACTCTTAACTTTGCAGTCATTTACTATTAGTTAACTTTTAGTTAAGGGAGACCATCCTTCAACCAAAAGTGAAGCTGGGAAGCGGTGGATACATATAACATAGTATGGAGGCCAAAGCGACTACACTATCGTTTTCAACTGTGTCTAATAACCTACCCACAACCGCACTATAACAAAGACCTTTTACTCTCGCATTTAAGCTGTACTGGTTTTCAGGTCACTTAAAACATCTGTTAGCTTGTCGTAGAAGTGGTATTTTGTTCTCTTGGCCACGGTTTCTATTGGTGCGTATACCCCAATTACAACAGTTTCGTGGCCAATAACGATCTCCATTTTCTATGGGACATCAAGGTTCTTTCTGCACTGCTGAAGCATCACAATTTTGGTATGCATCTTTTTTCAATGTGTTTGCCAATTTAAAGCATAATGAGAGGTTTTTGTGTAAACCCTATGATCTGTGTAAATTGCACTTAATGATGTAAACGCATCCTGACTGTTTAACCTAGAACATCCTACAACTCCACTGTCATAATTTTAATGCCTTCAAGAATTAAAAAAGCACTTACAATTGAATATATGAATGCAGTAACCATAGTTACGAAACTACTACGTACTTACACTACCCCACTTAAAATACAATACAGGGTGCCCATTATGTATGGAATATAGTATATATCTTGGTAGGTATCAACTTTATAAAAAAACATTTTATACAAAAGTTATTTAATATTTTATTTGCCATAATAAGACAGCATTCAATTGTTTTTATTTCAGAAAACAAATGAGCAACGAATAACACTTGAAGTTTTTTAAATGGCAATGTACCCTTTCGTTAGGCTCATTTGATAGAGATTTTTTTTCTCTTTACGATGACGTAAAATTTTAGTACCCTTATATCAGAAAATTTTTGAAACAAATGTAATAATTGTTTATTAAGAAAATTTAACTAATAATATTAATCTAGATATCCGAGTCGTCAAGTACCTCGAATTATTGGAGATGTACATACACTAATTTTTCGTTTATTTGTTTTATTTTGTATGTAAATTTAATTTACAGTAATAATTCAAGGTACTTGACGATCTCGGATATCTAGATTAATGTTATTGATTAATTTTTATTAATAAACAATTTTTCCATTTTTCTCAAAAATTTTCTGATGTAAGGATACAAAAATTTTACGCCATCGTAAAGAGAAAAATAATCTCTATCAAATGAGCCTAAAGAAAGAATACATTGCTATTTAAAAAAATTTAAGTATTATTCTTTACTCATTTGTTTTCTGAATTAAAAACAATTGACTGCAGTCTTATTATGGCAAATAAAATATTAAACAAGTTTTGTATAAAATGTTTTTCTATAAAGTTGATACCTACAAAGATAGATACTATATTCCATACATAATGGGCACCCTGTATAGCTTATTGTACAGGCATTGGATAATTATAGGCATCTTGGAAAGATGGCGTCTGAAAGTATGAAGGGAATATCTCCGTTCCGCAAAAAGAAGTTAAATAATAAACTGAAGAAAATGAAATTCTGCATAACTTTTAATATACACCTTAGATCTTTTCATTTTCATTCGTAACTATGGTTACTGCATTCATATATTACGAGTTATATGGAATTCCCGGTATAAATAAACGTTTTATTTATTGATTTGAATTTATACCCTTTATATTTAACTACTTGTTAAACGGTTACTCAGAGCTTTCGTAAAATTGTCCTCATTCATTATTTACATCACTTTCAGTAATCGTTTGCGAAATGGAGTTAAGAAACAACTTAAAACACAGCAACTGCTGCTTAAACTGTTATTGTCTGCAGAATTTGAAAAAATCCTTTTAAATCCTTGTACATATATTGCTTATAATGGTAGTTCATTTTACTGAGAGAGTAACTTTGTGCGAGGATCCTATTGATGAAGCAAAGAATTTTTATTCCATTTTGTGAAATGATATTGACAGGTATGTCCTGAAAGCCAGATTACCTATTAGTTGCTATCCCAAATAGTCTCAATATAAATTACTGAAAAATAAATGAGAAAAAGAGGTGTTTTGGTAATCGATTATTTAAGCAGTTGTTAAGCCATGAAGAGCTTAAATCCCATCAAATGCGTACATAAAGTCTCTACGAGGTATTATGAGACAGCTTCCTACGGATGTGATACATATTGCTTCATATTCATTAAAATGATAGTTGCTAAAATCACAGGGGATCGATTGTTTTTGTTAAAAATTGTGACGTACCATTAAGATTAACTTTAATTTGTGAGGTAGAGCCGCATAGATAGCACTACATTGAAGAGAAATCTTTTTGCTAGTCCGGAAAAGTTTAAGCCAAAATAATTACTAATTACAGTTAAAGAACTTAATTTAGTAACACTTGTTTGCTGTTAAAAATAAAATTGATACACAGCTATTTCGCCGGTTAACTTTTTAATCAACTTGAATATACTTCTTATATAACCACATGATTTAAACATTTATTACTAATTAACAAAAGTTCATTTTCAAGTTAGAACGTGGAAGGAGATTAACATTTGAAGATTGTGTAGAAGAAAACGTTTTAATCGGTTCGTTTTTGAATTGCAATAACTACATCGACCCCTCTTATTTGTCTTTTGTGATTAATTTTCTAAGTATTGTGTCACGAAGTACTTCGCTAATTGGGGACGAGTTAAATATGTCAGTTAAGAATAAACACGTAAGTGACTTTCTACTAGTTGAGAAGACAACTGGACATTATCATCGACCAACATCTTCTGTGTTTCTTACAGTCATATTCGGAACACAATTTTTCGGATCTTAAAATTTTCCTTTATGTCTTCTCCGAACGATTCTTACAGGTTGCGTGATACAGCGTGATTAATAGTAACAACATTTGATTATAACAATATTTCCAATATCTTATTATAACAGTACATTATAATAAGTAATTCAAAAAATAGCACACTTACAACTTATTCTTGGAATTGTAACCGAAACGATCAGCAACTTGTTTTCGTACTTAATTTTTATTAGTTATTATTAAATTGTTCAATATCTTCAAATTCAATGATCAACATTTAAAAAAAAAGCTTACGAAAGTCTACCAATAAACATAACAGTTATATTGAATGTCATCAACTTAAATCAAGTAGAGAAGCCGTATCTATGTTACAAGAAGTTTCTCTAATCCACCACATTATCAAACTTGCTTATAAATAAAAACAAAAAAAAAACCTATTAATACTATACAAACTCGTAATAAGCTTAGATATTTCTAGAATATTGCTAAAAACCAATAAACTACAAATTAATAAAGAAAGTGTTTCGTTTGGAATAGCATGATGAAATGTCGAAAACTTTTAACAACTGATATTCAAAATTAATGACATCACACAAGCAGTACTCAACATCTAGATCCCTTGTGTGTATATCCTGGTCCTGGTATATCCTGGAATATCCTGTCATTCTCTGGTCCATTCCTCTCCGAGCAATCATATAAGGTGTATAATATCATCATTATACACTCATTCTGCCAGTTTGCTTAACTATTGGTTTTTGATGGTCTATTTCCAACCCCAATCTTTAAAACTTTTGTAATAAATTTATGATCAGGCAGATGTCTGCCTCTACCACGAAACTTTTATGATCAATACAAATCAGTTCCTGGGAAGCATGATTTAAAATGAGTAAACAACACACCGCGTTCTCAATATGCGATTGCAAGGGAGGCAATCCAAATAGATCTTTTATTGTAAAAGGTACTTTCTCACTACATGTTTAAAGAAAATTATTATTTTCCAGAAAGCAACCACAACTAATAAAAATGTTTTGTACTCGGTGTCCTATACATTACTCACGTTCTTTTGCCGATTGGTAAAAAAAAGCCACGTTGGTGAAGACATACTGTACAAGTCTACCGTCATACTGATTCAAACCCGTCACTTGTCTTTTTTTATCAAAGAAAGTTAAGCTAATGCGAGTAATGTGCACGACACCGAGTACAAAAAATTTTTATTAGTTGTGGTTGCTTTCCAGAGAATTAAAATTTTCTTTAAACACCTTTCTCACAGATTGAACTGCATTGGTGCTGCTTCTAGGTGCTTTTAGAATAATTAATTAATAATTTAAATTTAAAAAAATGGAAGCTACTATTCAGAAAAACATGCAAGGTTATTTTTTCCCATCCATTGAACCAACATCATGTAAAAAAATCCATTTATCCTGGAACTCACCTTAATTTACTGACATTTGCACCGACATCTTTTTTTAGGACAAAAAACTTCTCAATTAGGAAAAGAGGAAAAGGATGAATATCGAGTAATTCTAGTAATAATAGAACATGAACGAGTAGTAGAAATCCAAAATGATGACACATGCTAGATTAATGATACAAACTATAATTAACACAGTGGTTGAGGCAGAAATGAACAACCAAGCATCCATGCAAATTATTCGTTATACGTATAGCCAGAATGCAACTCTTCGTGTACTTCAACAATTTTTTCTGAAAACAATTTCATTTCAGATCACCGTCCCTAAGAAACACAAAAATTCAAGACATTGATGCAATTTTAAACTCTAAAGTGAATCTCTCAACGCATCACTAGCCTCTGGTATAGTTCTTGAAATAACTTGCTTTGAGTGGTAAGAATTTCCAGTAGCAAAAGAATGCAATTTTGCTCCCAGTCATTTACTAGCTAGATTTTGTATCTCTTTTTGGTAATTTTGGATGCTATCATACTTAGTAAATCTTCAAATCTGAACATGTCATCCGCAAAAAAAATCTGAATCCAGCATCACTTCTATATTCCAAGTTTATATTATCAACGTCATCTAATATTACTTCTTTTATTAAATCACTCTCGCGAAATTTATTTTTGCTTTGAAGGCTTGGTCAAATCGTAGTGCAGTGTGTCATAGTGGAGATGCACGTTAGGAGTTGGCGTGGTGCTTATTGAAAGAAACACAGCTATTCGTTGAATTCGTGAAAGTTAATTAGCGTGTTTCAATAATGAAAATAGAGAATTTTAAACTATATGTATTATATTATCATTAAAATGATCCATTCTTCATGAAAAATAAAATTCTACCTATTATAAACTAGTTCTCAGCTAATTATCTAATCTTTAAAGCGAAACTTTTGATACAAGAATGATTGTTTCCACTATTTAAGCCTTATTTATTGATTACAGTGAGCATTCACTTAATTTGAGAGTAACAGTAAGAATTAATACTGTAACATCAAAAATCTTACAAAGTTGACAAAGTTAACCAAATCTAGCGAATTTTATGACGCAGAATTTCTGCCCACAGCTTATTACATACAAGGATCCACAAGGATAGCCTTGCTTTGTGGGCAACATTCTACAAATGAACGTTCTACGAAAGGGTTTTTATTGTTAATTTCTTTCGAAAAAAATATTTATTTCTCTTGATAATCTTTATGCCTCTTTGTGATTAGTCTTGTGAAAGTTTTCGTCTTCACATCAAGTGTAACTTGGGTTTAAAATTCTCTGTAGGATTTAGGTGATGACTACTTTTAACACACAAATACTCTCTACCACGACAGAAAACATTTCAAACTCACACCTGGTAGATGTATAATAAACCTAAAACCGGTTAATACAATATACACATAACTTAACCCTGTTACTAGCCATCTTCTCCGTCAATTTATCTGATAGAAAAATCTAAAATGGGCCTTGACCTTAAATATTCCAACATAATTTCGATATTATCATTAATGATTATCTTTCATCCTTCTCTAGTGATTTATTGTAATACAAATAAATGTTGCATTACAAAAATTTACCACAAAAAATAAATAGAGAGTAACAGTGAGTAATGTAATGTCTCAACGATTTGTAACTACTGTGTAACCTATAAACTTTGTGGTACAACCATAAAAGTGTATCTGAAGAAACAAGATACAACATAAATCTTTCGAAACAGGATTCTTGAAATTTTAAAGCTTTCTCTTAACATCTATGTCGTCTGTTTAGTTAATGTGTTAATCCAGACGTTTATATTCATTTATATTGTTATAAATTTTATTAACTAGGTATATGTTTTATTAAGTATTGAAACTATCATATCGGTTAAGATAACTACATACATAAAATTTCGTAAGAAAAACGATTTCCCAATAAGTATAACATTTAAGAGGAAAGTGAAATTTATATCACCGTAGATTTCACTTTCGCGCAGGCTAAGGCGTGGTCACAATTGTGAATTATAAAAGAGTCTGCTGAAAAATACCCATAGTGAAACTTGTTTTAATGATATTGTCGTTAAAAAGATTAATTTTATTACCGATATTGATCGTTTTACGCCAATTTACCGGTCTTTAAGTGGTTGAAGGAAGAGAAAGTTTTCGGTATAATAAGCCAGTTCAATGCCGCGGACGTTCAAGTTCAATGTCATCATGATTTTTACGATGACAAAAATGAATGAAACGTCAACCTTGGCTTTTAAAATTCAAAAAATTTATAACAAATAAGAATTTTAAACAAAATCTAATGATTTTCATTAACTTTTTATCTAATGCTATCTATCCTCCTTGTATGTTATTTATATTTTTTATTTTTTTTTAATTACTTTTTTTATTTTCAGATCACCAGGAAAAATGAGCTAACGATAACCTTTCTATTTTTGACAACGTTAAGATTAACAAATTGTTATAATGCAAAGTCTTATGATAACAACGATTGGATTCCGATTCATCAACCGGATCATAAAATCCAGAAAAAAGCTGTTGAGAGAGTTTTAACAATCCCGGAACAAGCACCATTGAGATTTTTCCCGGAAGAATACAGAAATACAAGACAAGCCGAATACCAACAGCAGTATTTAAGAGAAATTTCTAATCAAGCTCAACAAAGACCTCATCATCATCACAACACTAAACAACAATTTACTCCGCAACAATTAGAGCAGTATTATATCGATCAAAGAAAGAAATTAAACGAACAACGAAATCTACAACAAGCTTTACATTCGCAGCATCAACAAGAAAATTCGCAATCGAAACCTTATCAAAATCAACTTTTAAAACAAACCTACGAAAGTTTACCACGCGAATACCTTCACCCGCCATCACCTCAACAATTACAACCACTTTCACATCATTATCTTTTCCCTAACCAAGGTGGAGTACAATTAGTACAAGAAAATAAAGGAAATCATCCAGTTTCTTTAACCCAATTAATTCAACAACCACCAGGAGCTAATGGAACAGTTGGATTTTATAATAATTTAAATGAAAATTTCAACAATGTTCCTCAAAATCGACCTATTGAATTAACAACCAGCAAGCCACCTCCAGTTAAAGAAGACGTCCAATTACTTTATTTACCGATTGAGCAAATTCAACCTAAACCAAAAGAATTTACACCGAACTTACAAAATCAACACGTTTTACAACAACAAATTTTACAACCTCAAATCCAACAAAAACAAATTTTTCAAAAACAAATTTTACAACCGCAACAATTTCAATCGCAAATTCAGCAACAACCAATACTTCAAAATCGCCCAGCTAATTTAAATTATCTTTCTTCTAATAACAATCAAGAAGCTCTTTTAAGAAACATTCAAAATGATTTTATTCAACAAGCCTTGCAAGCGCATAAATTACAGGAACAGTTAGACCAAGAAGTTGTAACACCAGAAACTGTGGTTAAAAAAAGGAAACCGCATCAACCACCTTTAGCTGTTTATATGAACGGCCAAGAACACGCTCATGTTACTGATGTTGTGAAAGCTTTAAAAGATAGTAAAATGATTAATGTTCAAGATACTATAGGACCTGATTCTCCTCATGTCTTTGTTGGACCAGCAAATTTAAATCCGCCGAATGGTTTTTCGAAGTTTGAATTGCCGTATTTATCGAGTATAGAAAACAATCGAGTTGAAAGAAAAGTGGATCAATATCCATTCTTTGTGGCACCTTTAAATTATAAAACTTTACCAGGGTATGAGAAGATTCCGTTTCCTCCTCCTCATGTAGGATCGGTTGTTCTTAATGTTAACGGTTTGGAAAAAGGGCATCATAAGACAACATTGAGTGGCGAAAAAGATTTATCTTTAACTAGAATTAATTTTAACGAAGATAAAGATGAGGAGGTTGTCCACGTGACGAAAAGACCGACTAGGCAAAGAGGTAGACAACGAATTACAACTCCACCCCCGATTGAGACGACAAGTTATGAACCACCAGTTTATAATAATGCTCAAGTAACATCGAGTAGTTCTGGAAATATCCAAAAACCTGTTTCACCTCAAACGCAGTTTAATCAAAATATTAAATATTACCCGGGAATAAATTTAGAGGATTTAAGAGAATATCAGGTTGAAAAGACTAATTATCAACCAACAATACAAGAAATTCCAAAGTTTAAATACATAGAAACTAATCCAGATAACTCTCCGACTTATAACATCCACGATTCACCACCAGAAAAAAGAAAACCTAAACCATCTTTGGAAATACCAACCATTCCTGAGCATAAACCTCGTAATAATTTTGCTAATCCTTATTATAACCCGGATTCAACTTCAAGTTATGAAAATACACCTTATAATTATTTCGCTGATCCTTCTTATACTCCAAGTTCAACCCCACCAACAACAACGAAACCAAAACTGGAAGAATACGTTCGATTGGTGAAAGTAAGCGAAGAAATGGTGATACGTCCTCAAAGTAATGATCCACCACCAAAGGACTTTGTATTACTTCAAGATCAAAAAGAAGAAATCCACCCTGAAAGTCCCTTAATCAACAAACACTCAAAACAATATCTCCCAATCAATCAAGGATCTTTACAAAACATCCCTCAAGTTAATTATGATCATCTCTTTGAAACACCTTTCGTAACAAAGTCCGAAGTAAATCAAATAAATTCCGCTGCAAAATCCACAACGGAAACACCACAAAAACTTAAAGATTCCCATGTTAAATATGTTGTTTTAGAAGAATATCCTGTAAAAGAAAATGTATCCAGGCCATTAACGTCTAATGAAGATGAAAAAGATGATCGTATATTCCTCCTTAGATCACAAGGTTCCGATTTAAATGATTTGGCAGATCCATCAATAAGGCAATTATTAACACCTTCTTTGTTAGCACCAACCGAAAAACCCCACGAAGAAGTGATACCAAAACAAGAATATGTCTTAACAACTCCCGAACCAGTTGTATACAAAGAAGAAATAACAACAACAACACCTAGAGCGGATATTTCTAGAGTCAGAACGAGAGGACGTGGAGGATCTAGATTTAACATCGACAGAACAAGCACTTATGCACCAAGAACAAGAATTTCTTCAAGAACCCGCACAAGACAACGACCAATATCAACGACAACAACTACAGAACAAGATAGAGATATTTATATAAGCACCCCCACTCCAAGAATAGCTTCGACGAGACAACGATTTAGAAGCAGAGGAAGACCTATGATCAGTCAAGGATATTCTTCAACTATTTCAAACGTACAATACACAACAGAACCAACAACCGAAGCTGTTGAAGTTGATGAAATCAAAAAAGACGAACCAAAAATCGAAGCTTCGTTCACCGAAGAAAGTGTTTCTAAGCCACAATTAATACTAAAAGCTAAAACTTTAAGCCCCGAAGAAGAATATTTAATTACAAAATATAATTTACCATCATTCTCAACACCAGCTGAAAGCAAATCTGAAAAATACAACATTGAACTTGCAACTGAAAAAATTGGTGACCTCACAACGATTTATTCTCCATCACCAGAATATGTTAGAAGTATACCTACATCGACAAAACCCAGGATTCGACAAAGAATTCGAGGTAAATCCAGAACAACAAAAGCGACTACCACTACATCTGAAGCGCCTGAAGAAGCTTCAAGTTCTAATGAGCAAGAATTCTATGGTTTCTTCAGACAACCAAATTTTAAATCAACGACTGAAGAACCAATAGTTTCGTCAACCCCAAAACTTTTGCTTCAACTCGAAGAAAGTTCCAGTGAAAGAAGTTACAACGACGATGAAGGTGATGAAAGAATACAAATAATTTCCAACGGCAAAGAAGAAACTCCAAAACCAATTCAATTCATCGGTGAAATTTTACCTAAATACACAACAACCGAAAAGTATTATGAAATAACACCAGAATTAGTACCTATTCACGATGCCTACATAATGACGACGATTTCTCCTCCAACAACAAAACGGGGAAGAACAAGAGGAAGATACACCACAAGAAGAACAATCGAACATAAACAAGAAGAATTTGATTCGGTTCCTATTTCATCTATACGCACTGATGATCGAGCTTCGCATCCTTCTAGATCAAGATCGAGAGGACGAACACATTTCAAAGTTCCGGTTGTTTTAACATCGGAAGGTGAAGATAATAATAATTATCCTGCTTTATATTTAAAAGCGCAACATGACCAAGAAAATTACACCCCTCAAACTTCACCACAAAGTGACAGTTTTAAAATAACTGTTGATCCTTTAGATGATGATGATCAAAATCAAGATCAACCCGAAGATCAACCCCAAGATCAAGAACCACACGCTTCAGCGCTTAGTAGTAAATATGCAGCACCTTCAAATAATTTCTTTCACACAACTTCGAATCCAAAAGAATTAAAATACATCGGTGGTAAAAACGTTCATTTTAACGGAACTAATTTTCGGGCAAATCTCACTACAATTAAATTAATCGACGTTGAGTTAGAAACAACGGAAAGTTCGAAACGAAAAGGTTTTTGGAAATTGATTAAGAAAAAGATTCCTGAAGAGTTTGAAGAGGCTGAATCACAAAACGTTGGATTTTCTAGAGAGAATGAGTTTGAAGTGGTCGATGCTAAACATAGAATATTATCTGGTGTTGATGATTCAGATGTGAGTATTACTAAACGAGATGAAGACAATGATTTTATTGGTGGTCAGAGTCAATTAGAGAGCACTCAAAAAACTATCGATGAAGATGTTGTCACCGATACAATTAACGAGGAGGAGGTAACAATGAGTCCCAATTTGATGAAAGATCTTAAAACATCAACTTCAACGTCGACTGAAATCTCTCGCGACGCTGAAATTTGTTCGAAAGGAATTTGCGTTAAACAAGAAGACTACGACTCTGATAAGTGAAAAAGATTTATTTTATTTGACTTATTAAAACAAAAATAGACAAATGTGATGTGTAGATGTATTAATTATTTTTTTATTAAGTAATAAGGTCTTTTTCAGTTAACGTACATACTTCGTGTTGGCTCAGTATACTCATGCTATTTTTTCTTTGTCTATTTTAATTAATTTAAATGTGTATTTATAATTTTTGAGTGTAAAAACAAAATAAGACCTTTTTTTCTCGTTTGTGTGTATATATGTATTATGATAATATAATTTTGTGTATGTCAGGAAGTAAATTTTAATTTCTAGTAAAAAATTCTTGTTTTATTACAACCTTTTCCAAATTAATTTTTTTATATTTTATTTATATAAAAAAGTAAAAATCAAATTGAAATTTTTTGAAAAATAATAAGTTGTATTTCATTAACATAGAAATAAGTATTCCGCTTAATATATTTGCTTTAAAGACATTTGTTCCGTTTTTAACCCGGAGTCGCTCAGATAAAACAGTTCAACATTATTACTAATAAGGGAAGTAACACAACTGTGGCACACTTGAATGAATTGTGAACCAATCTGATTATTTTTAGCTATAACAGATTCATATTGACGTGAATCCACAAAACGAGGATTATAAAGAGTTTACAATAGATTTACGATTATAATACAGGATGTTCCATCTCAGACGGGCCACCCCGTATATTTCTTATCCCATAGTAATTAGAAAAGTTTCCCGAAACCCGCCGAATGATTTTGTTTGGGGGACATCTTTTGACGTCATTTGAGGCTTGAACGAGCTTCAACCCCTCAAAATTGAATAGGGGAGAGGGGTTGAGTGATACTTCATTTGAAAGGTCTTGGAAACCTCTTTACAACGGTGTATGAAAAACGTAAATTTGATGAACCGTTTTCGCCAAAAATCAATTTTTTAGCTCAAATGAGCAACCTTGAATATTTTGATTATAAATAAAAAAATTGAATTGTTTTATCATGTTGTTTTATTTATCACAATCAAAAAATCAAATCTGCGTTTTTAAATCAAATGTTCAAATTGTCCTCCATTGACTTCCATACAATAATAAATTCTCTCAAACTAAAAAATAAAAAAAAATCAAAACATTTCCATATGTTGCCTTCATTATTTGTTCTTAGAAGGTGTTTATCTGATTATAATACCTTTAAATCAATCTGTTGAGTTACTACTTTGCTGATTTGTTTAAAAATTTAAAAATAATTATGGTGTACACATTGCAAGACCGTGTTGAGCTGGTTAGCCTCTATTATCAAAATCAAAATTGTGCCCGAGCGACTGCAAGGATATTTAACCAAAACCATCCTGAACGTAGTGTTCGCCATAAGTACGTAATGGAATTGATTTCAAAATTTGTTGAGACGGGTTCAGTAATGGATAAAAAAAGGGCACCCATTGGAATTGTGAATGATGAAGGAGCAGCGGTGGCGGTCTTGGGACATGTCCAACTTATGCCAAACACGCAATCTGTACGACAACTTTCTGCAGCTTCCGGTATTAGCCAATCTAACGTTTTCAGAATTTTACATAAACACAAGTTCCATCCGTACAAAATTAAATTAATTCACGAATTAAATGATGATGATTTGGATCGAAGGCAAGAGTTGTGCGAAATCAACAATAACCCAAATTTCATGTACAAGGTTTGCTTTTCTGACGAATGCACTTTTTCACTTAATGGAGAGGTTAACCGGCATAACTGTAGAATTTGGAGCTATACAAATCCTCATGTATTTCGAGAAGCTCACACTCAACATCTGGAAAAACTAAACGTTTGGGTAGGAATTTTAGGGACCTCTGTTTATTCCTGGTAATTTAAATGGCGAAATTTATCTTGAAATGCTGGAAAATGTGATTGATCCGTTAATAACAGAAAAATTAGAAAACGATCCTCTACTATAACTACTTGAACAACAATTGCATTTCCAACAAGACGGAGCTCCTCCTCACTACGCCGCACCAGTTCGCCAATACCTCAATTTGCAATACCCCGGTCGTTGGATTGGAAGAAGAGGTCCTATAGAGTGGCTTGCCCGTTCTCCTGACCTGAACCCTCTGGACTTCTTCTTGTGGGGACATTTTAAGTCCAAGATTTTTGTGACTCAGTCTGAAAATTTGGACGAACTACGCCAACGAATTGTAAATGAGTGTCGTCACATAACTCCAATTATGCTGAACCATGTTAGAGACGGTTTTCAACATAACCCAACCCTGTATATGACGTGGTACACATTAGTAGAAGTAATAACGAAAAACTATCTCGAGTGAGACTGGCGCTGCATAATTTCACCATTTTTAGGTGGCGAAGTTAGACTAGGGCTTGTTTGTACGTTAAGAGTTTTACTATTTTAATCACTATCTCATAACGGATTTCGATGAACATTCGATATAAGTTAATCCTTGGCCCGACTCGAAATCTCTAGAATTCCAGTTTTCATGTTCTTTAAAATGACTTCTCTAAAATATATAATCCCACTAAATTAACTGTTTAAAATATACCGTTGTTAATCTAACATCGATGGTGCGTCAATTACTTTTCTCGATGATTTTCTAGAAATTAATCAAAATTCATCAATAATTCATTATCTTAACTCAGCAAGACTTTCAGATTTAGTTTTAAAGATTCGACTTTATAATTATTCTCTATGATCACAGTCTATTGATTTGAGATCTGGTGAACGTCGGGGGTATTCAACACTATCTCGTTCAACAATTTGTTGTCCAGGAAATACCTTATCTAGATAATGCCGAACATTTACATCAAAATAAGCTGGAGCATCATAATTTAGATTTATAATTTCATTTTTAAATAGCATATAAAACCTATCAGCTGTTAAATTTCCTTCGATAAAGAAGTTTATCAACTTGTACTGTAAATTTTATTTATTTACGACCTTTCTGAATACATTAATACTTGTAATACTTGAGATGTATTACACAGGGTTGAACTCGTATTGAAGGCTGGGGATGTTTAAAGGCAACACCCTATATGTGTTGCCTTTAAACATCCAAATTGACAAAGTTTGGATATTTACGGTGAATTTGGAAACATTGCGAATGTCATGCCTGAAATCCGTGTCCCATAATGGGCAAATCAATGGGCAAATTATTGAGTGGTAAATTGTCTCTCAGAAATAAGGCATATTTCTATATCTACGAGTGCTTGGAGTTCTTGTTAATGTTGCAAGATCCTATTTGCCTTTCATTCCATAATTCGTAGATTACCTAACATTACTATTTTTGGGAATGTGATTCTGTAATTATAGCACTATATTCAAGTCTAATAATAAATTCATCCATTTTACCAATACCAACCATTTTGCAAATATTGGTTGCAAATGTGACATACAAAGCGCGTCTTATTATTGTTTTAACACAAATGACTCCGTTTTCTAATAACTGTTGCTTTTGAATCTTCTCTAGGAACATTAGTGATGTTTGCGTCACTTCTTGGTGACTTTGATGAATTGCAGGTGAAATATTTTCTATAATTGTACGACGTTAAGTCTTAAACCATTGATGGTTAATTTGTTTTCGTCTATGTTTTCAATTTTGGCAATATAGAATCTTTCCCGTTTTTCTGTAGGAAATTTACATATAATATAGTCTCCCACATTTAGGTTAATATTTCGTGATACATCCAAGTTTGTTAAATTATGTGTCTTAGATGATAGCGACTCCTCGATTTCTTGAAATTTTGGCTCATTAATGGATTGATCAAAGGATGTAGATATTGGCGACATAGAATAATTTTCTTTGTCATTCTTATTTTCACCTAAATCTGATTGGTTTGAATCAGATTCTTCTTCGACTTGTTTTACTGGTTGTGTTTTTCGATTTTGTTGCTTTAGTGGTTGTTGGTGTAGAAATCAGAGTTGGCACTATTAAGTCAGCCAATGAAACGCTTTTCCCAGGCAAAACATTCAATTTTTCCCCGTTTTTGTAGCAGTTCCCGAAGAAGATTTTAATTGATCCAGGTGTGCAACTAGAGCGTTCGCCCAAGCCTGTTCATCCTGGCTGGTTTCGTTTGTTGCATTATTTTGGGGTATTTGACTGAGAACCTTATTAGGAACAAATGAGAAAATGCCACATGCCTTGAAACCAGCAATTGAGTTTTCTATTGACCGAATGCCCACCGTTTCAATTGTTTCTTTTAGAAGACTGAGAAATTTGGTTTTAGGCACTACGCCACGGTTTCTAATTTATCAACGCTCTAGAATTTTTCTCCAGCATGCCTTTAGAGGCCTAAAATATGCTACATCGAGCGGTTGCAAAAGATGCGTCGAGTTGGGCGGAAGAAGAACAAACTTAATTCCATTGTTTTCGAACTTTTGGATAACACCAGTGGTTATGTGGCTATTTAAATTGTCTCCTATGAGAATTTTCGGTCCGTTAAGTTTTCGAAAATAAGGTAACGCAATTGTCTTGAACCAATCTTCGAATAGTTCAGAATCAAACCATCGTCTCATAGAACGGTTGTACCTAGCTCCTTCAACGCCTCCTTCAGTCCATTCTTCGTAAGAATGTTTTACTTTATACACAACATATGGCGCCAATAAGGGTCTATATGCTGCTATAGCAAACATAACGGTGGTGTTGCTTTTTGAAGAGTCAA
Organism: Onthophagus taurus; assembly: GCF_036711975.1. Classification (NCBI taxonomy): domain Eukaryota; kingdom Metazoa; phylum Arthropoda; class Insecta; order Coleoptera; family Scarabaeidae; genus Onthophagus; species Onthophagus taurus. Next base: position 30,418,239 of record NC_091972.1, on the reverse strand, counting down.
TTGTCCTGTGAGTGTGTTTCGAGCCCCTTTTTGTAACCACTTTGACGGATCCCGGGTCGTCCACAAAATTGGTCTCATCGTAATTTATAATATTGGCAGGAGGCATACCTGCTAGGGAACTCGTTTGGTGTTCTCCGCTAATTTTATTGTCAGTTCTGGATGTCTTTACATGAACTTTTTAAACCAGTCCAGACCTGGAAGATTTATCTTTAAATCTTTTTTCAGTCAGTTAACTTGTTGAGATATTGTTGCACAATTGCCCTCACGTCATTTGATTTCAAAGGAAATCCCCACTCTGCCCAAATTTGAATGCGTTATCTTGGCTGTCATTTAGTACAGGTTGGCGGCCATATCTTATATAATGATGTGATATATAATGACTCCAAACTGCTCTGAAACTTGGTGCATGAACATGCTGCCCTGTCGGACTGCCGCCACTGCCCGTTCTACATACAATTTGTCATAATTACACTTTCCCTGGGGTCCCAACTTTTTCTTGTATACTCTAGGCATCCTATAAAGCAAACAGTTTTAAAAAGGAACTGTTTCGTTGTAGTTCCCGACCCATTTCAGTTTGTATTGTAGCTGATTCATTTTACCCCTTACTATGCTCATTTTTTGTTACAAGCTACATAGTCATGTAACGATATAAATAAAAAAATAAATAAAAATTGGAAATACGTTCCTTAGATGAATAGGCTACACCTGTTAATAGTTATGTATAACTAAAAAATTCCCCCCTCTTTCACCAACTAAACGTTGTCGACTAATATTTAGCTTGCAACAAATCGTGCTTTCATACTACGTTCGCGCGAAGTTCACCTGTTTTCGGAATCCGGTTGACAACACCCCACCAGCATTAGCGAATGCACTGACAAACCACAAAAAAGTAGTATAGTAACAAACGAATACCACGCGGAGATTGCTTTGGGTTCAAGACTATAGAGTCTGCGCATTAAAATTCCCGACCAGAACCGGTTGATGGTAAGTAACCATTATCGTTTTTATCATATTCTGTGTACGGTCTATATTTTTGCGAATCGCTAGGCCATAATACATATGTAATGAGCTTTCTTATTAGAGCATCTGCCAAGATTATAAACGGCATTTTTCCCAAGAACCGTTACTAGACACTTTTAGATTCATACTTAGCCTCTCTTCCCTTTCATTTTCTTCTTTTTCTTCTTCAATTGCTTTTGTGCTGTACAATTCAAAAGCTGATTTAGTGGCTGTATGTAGGTGTTCAATAATATTATTGTATGCAGTTTCACTCAATTCATCGCACATATCCATAAGATTGCAAAATAAATTGAATCCTTGTCTCCTAATGCCCAGTAGCATAACGAAAACAATCCCAGTGTTGATTAGCAGTTCAGAATATATGTCTCTTCGGCTACAGTGACAAAGCAAAACGAGTTTGAACCCAAGACCTCTTGATCTATCTTACTCAAATTGCATACTGTCTTTACATTAACGACAAATAACGTTTATATCTAACGTTCTGAACACGGTAAAAAACTATATCAAACGATGTGTGCTCGTTATTGCATACAATATGGACACTACTTGGTGTGAATAATATATTTTGTCCTTGCAGAATATTTTTCAATTTTTTCTGCTTCTTCTTTGATAAATTGATTAAATTGAAAACAGACGCTTGATTTCGTTTTAGATACGTAGACATTTCAATTTATAATAAGTATTATAGTCAAAGACTAAAGAAACTCTATCTTGATGTCTTGAATATACAGGCTGTTTCATGAAGTTCTCCCGGCACTAATGGAGCATGTTGTGTAGGTGATTTGTAATAAAAAAGTTCATATCATAAAGTTAATGACTCGATTTATGATGGGGAGCTGCTTTGCAGTGATTATATTATTTTTAGACTTGACAGAAAGTCTCCGATCTCTCATAAGGAGGAAGGTGGTGGTGTTCTTGTGGCTATACGAAGAAGCGTTTCAGCTACACCTCTACCAGAATTAACTACCGGTGCTGAAGATTTGTAGCTCTCCGTCCATGTTGGTGATAAAAGAGTGCTCTTGTGTTGTGCCTACCTTCCCCCCAGTGATATGGTTCTTTTTACTATGTTCCTTCAACAATTACAACGTGTTTGTGAGCTTTATCCTGAAGATACTCTTCTTATAGTGGGAGATTTTAACTTACCTAATATTTCATGGCAACAATCGTCTTCCGGGCATCTGGTTCCTATAGGTGGTAATGATGCTCGTTCAAGAGAATTTCTGTTAGCGTATTCTTATGGTAACCTTGTACAATATAATAACATTGTTAACTGCAATAGTAGAACTCTTGATTTAATTTTGTGTAATATGGATACGATATGTTCTGTACGTTTATGCAATGATCCGCTTGTTGGCATCGATGTCAATATAATGATGTGATATATAATGACTCCAAACTGCTCTGAAACTTGGTGCATGAACATGCTGCCCTGTCGGACTGCCGCCACTGCCCGTTCTACATACAATTTGTCATAATTACACTTTCCCTGGGGTCCCAACTTTTTCTTGTATACTCTAGGCATCCTATAAAGCAAACAGTTTTAAAAAGGAACTGTTTCGTTGTAGTTCCCGACCCATTTCAGTTTGTATTGTAGCTGATTCATTTTACCCCTTACTATGCTCATTTTTTGTTACAAGCTACATAGTCATGTAACGATATAAATAAAAAAATAAATAAAAATTGGAAATACGTTCCTTAGATGAATAGGCTACACCTGTTAATAGTTATGTATAACTAAAAAATTCCCCCCTCTTTCACCAACTAAACGTTGTCGACTAATATTTAGCTTGCAACAAATCGTGCTTTCATACTACGTTCGCGCGAAGTTCACCTGTTTTCGGAATCCGGTTGACAACACCCCACCAGCATTAGCGAATGCACTGACAAACCACAAAAAAGTAGTATAGTAACAAACGAATACCACGCGGAGATTGCTTTGGGTTCAAGACTATAGAGTCTGCGCATTAAAATTCCCGACCAGAACCGGTTGATGGTAAGTAACCATTATCGTTTTTATCATATTCTGTGTACGGTCTATATTTTTGCGAATCGCTAGGCCATAATACATATGTAATGAGCTTTCTTATTAGAGCATCTGCCAAGATTATAAACGGCATTTTTCCCAAGAACCGTTACTAGACACTTTTAGATTCATACTTAGCCTCTCTTCCCTTTCATTTTCTTCTTTTTCTTCTTCAATTGCTTTTGTGCTGTACAATTCAAAAGCTGATTTAGTGGCTGTATGTAGGTGTTCAATAATATTATTGTATGCAGTTTCACTCAATTCATCGCACATATCCATAAGATTGCAAAATAAATTGAATCCTTGTCTCCTAATGCCCAGTAGCATAACGAAAACAATCCCAGTGTTGATTAGCAGTTCAGAATATATGTCTCTTCGGCTACAGTGACAAAGCAAAACGAGTTTGAACCCAAGACCTCTTGATCTATCTTACTCAAATTGCATACTGTCTTTACATTAACGACAAATAACGTTTATATCTAACGTTCTGAACACGGTAAAAAACTATATCAAACGATGTGTGCTCGTTATTGCATACAATATGGACACTACTTGGTGTGAATAATATATTTTGTCCTTGCAGAATATTTTTCAATTTTTTCTGCTTCTTCTTTGATAAATTGATTAAATTGAAAACAGACGCTTGATTTCGTTTTAGATACGTAGACATTTCAATTTATAATAAGTATTATAGTCAAAGACTAAAGAAACTCTATCTTGATGTCTTGAATATACAGGCTGTTTCATGAAGTTCTCCCGGCACTAATGGAGCATGTTGTGTAGGTGATTTGTAATAAAAAAGTTCATATCATAAAGTTAATGACTCGATTTATGATGGGGAGCTGCTTTGCAGTGATTATATTATTTTTAGACTTGACAGAAAGTCTCCGATCTCTCATAAGGAGGAAGGTGGTGGTGTTCTTGTGGCTATACGAAGAAGCGTTTCAGCTACACCTCTACCAGAATTAACTACCGGTGCTGAAGATTTGTAGCTCTCCGTCCATGTTGGTGATAAAAGAGTGCTCTTGTGTTGTGCCTACCTTCCCCCCAGTGATATGGTTCTTTTTACTATGTTCCTTCAACAATTACAACGTGTTTGTGAGCTTTATCCTGAAGATACTCTTCTTATAGTGGGAGATTTTAACTTACCTAATATTTCATGGCAACAATCGTCTTCCGGGCATCTGGTTCCTATAGGTGGTAATGATGCTCGTTCAAGAGAATTTCTGTTAGCGTATTCTTATGGTAACCTTGTACAATATAATAACATTGTTAACTGCAATAGTAGAACTCTTGATTTAATTTTGTGTAATATGGATACGATATGTTCTGTACGTTTATGCAATGATCCGCTTGTTGGCATCGATGTCCATCACCCTGCCTTAGAGTTTCGTTATCAGTTTAATCATCAACAGCTTTTGCGGGTTAGTCCTTGTACCAAATATGTATTTAGTCGAGCTGACTTCAATAGTATTAAGAGTGCGTTGCTGAGTGTGGACTGGGACGTAATACTTAACAATCGTGATGTTAATCAATGTGTTACCGAATTTTATGACCGTGTTAATCGTATTATTTTTGATAATGTACCACGTGTTGCTGCCAGTAAATACCGTTATCCCAGTTAGTATTCATCCTCTACAATCAAAACCATTAAAGAAAAATTAAAAATCCACAAAAAATGGAAAAAGTGGGGTAATCACTCGGATTTTTTATCGTTTCAAGTTTTACGTAGAAGATCTAAGACGTTGATCTCAAGAGATTATAATATCTATTTAAGTAATATACAATCTGACTTAATTAATCATCCGGCTCATCTTTGGTCATATGCAGCTAATAGAAAACGTGGCAGTGGCGGTGTACCGGCTCGTATGGTATATAACGGTGAGTCCGCAACTGAGGGTCACCAAATTGTGGAGTTATTCTCTAAATATTTTAGTTCGGTTTTTATTGATAGTAAAAATCTGCAACAAGTACGTCAAACTATATTAAATAACTTTTGCCCCTGGTTCTCGGTTGATGATGTTTTGGATGGTCTTACTTCCGTTGATGATGGTAACTTGGGACCGGGTCCCGATGGATTACAGGGTATTTTCATTAAAACATGTGCGCCGGAGCTTGCTAAACCACTTTTCATTACTTTCTACCGTTCTCTTTCACAATCAATTTTCCCCTCTGAATGGAAGAAAGCGTTTGTTCTGCCAATATTTAAGTCGGGTAGTAGAAATATCGTTTCGAACTATCGCCCTATTTCTATTTTATCCATAATATCTAAAGTATTCGAAAAAATTATATATGATAATTTATACCGTGCGATACAACCTTCTCTGATTCAGCAACAACATGGCTTTCTCCGTGGCCGTTCGGTTGATACTAATCTGGTGTCTTACATCAACTTTATTCAATGCATGAACGAAAACTGTCAGGCAGATTCCATTTATACGGATTTCTGTAAAGCGTTTGACAAATTGAATCATGCAACACTCCTATCTAAATTAGAAAGGTTTAATTTGTCAAATTGGCTGTATCGTGGTTGGCTTCTTATATTTCCGATAGATGTCAAGCTGTAAAAATAAATAACTATACTTCTAACTTCGCCTTAGTTACTTCTGGTGTACCTCAAGGAAGTCACTTGGGTCCGGTTTTATTCCTAGCCTACATTAACGATATTTACGAATGTTTTCATCACAGTGAATTTTTGCTTTACGCTGACGACTGCAAAATATTTACTAAAGTTCAATCAACTTCTGATTGTGTAAAACTTTAAGATGATCTTAATCGTTTGCAAAATTACTGCACAAACAATTTTCTTTATTTAAATTATGACAAATGCATACATATTACCTTCAGCAGAAAAAGATACACCGTAGGCTATGATTACAGACTTGAGAAATCATTCGGAAGAATTATTCTCTAAGGCTAATAGGATTTTAGGTTACATCATTAGAATCTCCAGACCTTTTACTAACCTACAATGTATAAGGTCCTTATACATGGCATATGTAAACAGTCTTCTAAATTATGCATCGGTTGTCTGGAATCCTGTATATGCTGTGTATATTGACCGCCTTGAGGGATTGCAGAAAAGATTTGCTCGATATTTGGCTCACAAATTTAACTTACCGTACTGTTCCTACGAGCAAAGGTGCACCGTCTTTGGTTTGCGAACGCTGCTGAACGTAGATCTGCCGCTGATATACTGTTCTTGTATAAATTGATCAACGGTTTGCTTGATTCGCCCGAACTTATGAATCATATTTCATTCACAGCGAATGAAATATAAAATAGCTGGGCACAGCGCCCAGCTATTTTACTCGAGATCAGTGTTTATTTAGATTGCCCACTTCTAGCACTAATGCGTACTTTAATTCGCCGTTACCTCGTATTATGAATATGTATAATCGTTATTGTCCTGACGTGGACATTTTTGTTTTATCTTTTAGTACTTTTCGGAATGCTATTTGTAAATTGAACGTGTGTCAATAATACTTTTTATTTTGTAATTTATTTTAAATATCATTCTCGTTATCTTTTAGTTGCTTAAATTGTAAATGAGTTCTTTTGTATTTTTTTTTAATTATGTTTTTATATTTTAGAGGATACTGTTGTGGGGATTACCCTGTATGTATCCCAAATAGTGAAATAAATAAATAAATAAATATGAACATATGTCCGATTCACTTCACTTATTGAGTTATATGAATTTGAAAATAATATTTAAAAATTATGGCGTTACGGCCCAGCGCAGGGCTCAATGGGTAAGTGTGCTATGACTGCATTAGTAAAATAAAGTACTTATTTAGGTTACCGTCATGTTTGACCAAAAAAGAAAAGCATTAAGCAAAACAATTCACTTTATTTATTGAGCTACACTTATGCATTTAAAAATAAAGTAATTGCGATAATGTTACTTTTTATTATAATTTGAAAAAATAATTTATTAATTTTAAACATTTTCGAAAATTCCACCTCCTGCTTCAATACACTTATCTGCATGCCTGTGAACGGCTCGCGTTGCATTTTTTATCTTTGCACGGTATTTGCGTTGCAGCGTCAAAAATTCTTTGGATTAAAGCCTCATGTGTGTCTACTTTTTCTTGATATACTAAATTTTTCATCCAACCCCACATGTTATAATCCAGAGGATTGAGATCTGGAGATCTGGCTGGCCAAACGTGCGGTCCACCTCGACCGATCCAGCGGTTAGGAAAACGTTCATTTAGATGATCGGTGACTCTACGGTAAAAATGAGAAGGAGCTCCGTCGTGTTGCAAATACATTCTTAATCGTCTTGCCAGAGGTACATCCCACAGTAAACGCGGAAGTTTTTCTTCCAAAAATTGCAAGTACCTTTGTCCGGTAAGACGATCTTCAAAAATAAACGGTCCTATAAGTTGATCGTACAACATTCCGCACCACAGATTAATGCTAAATCTGCTTTGAAAATTACTTTCTATGGTAGCATGAGGGTTAATGTCTGACCATTTATGCAAATTATGGATGTTATTTATGCCATCTCGAGTAAATTGTGACTCATCCGTAAATAAAATGTAGCGGTATAAGTTCCGATTATTATTTAACTACTGACAAAATGCCAAACGCCTAGGGAAGTCTTCTGGCTTCAGATGTTGAACACGCTGTAGATGATACGGATGCAGCAGAATTCTTTTTAATGTTCTCCATACCCTGGTATTGGGAATCCCTAAACGTATAGATATCCGTCGCGTACTAATGCAGGCATTGCGCTCGACAATGTCAAGGATGTTCTGTTCTTCTGCAACATTCTGTTGTGTTGCTCGTTGATACTGCATATGAACGCTCAGAAATAAACCAGTTTCTCGGAGAGCTTGGAAGGTACTACTAAAAGTCTTCGGCGATGGAACACGCCGATTTGGAAAACGTCGTCGATATTCAATTGAAGCTGCAGTAGCGTTTCCATCACAATTTCCCAGTACAAAAATCATATCAGCATACTCAACAGTCGTAAACTTAAACGCCATTGTACGCAAATAAAACTCAAATAATTTTAGATTAAACGGCAAGCTTGTCAAATTTGGCAGTAAGGTAAATAAGTACTTACCCTTTGAGCCCGCGCTGGGCCATAACGCCATAATTTTTATATATTATTTTCAAATTCATATAACTCAATAAGTCAAGTGAATCGGACATATGTTCATATGAACTCTTTTATTACAAATCACCTAAACAACATGCTCCATTAGTGCTGGGAGAACTTCATGAAACATCCTGTATACAAATTGGCAAAATACCTGATTTTGTAGTAAACATAACACAAACCATAAAAGAGTTATTTATATTACAAGTGGGCTAGACACATAATTACAGTACGAGTGTGGAGAATTGCACGACGAGGTCGTAGACCGAGTCGTGTAATCACACGAGTACTGTAATTATGCTCTAGCCCACGTGTGATATACAGCATTTTATCTACGACTGCTAAAAATTACTAAAAAATCAATTTCTTTAAAAATGTCTATTTGACACTTATAAAAATATTTTGAAATGATTGTTGACAATTTTGAATTGTCAGTTTCAACAACATGTTTACTCATCTGGAATAAGTGTTTCGAAATGTAAAAACAACAATTAATGTTTATAATAAATAGTATTGTTTCTCTGTAAGTAGATAGCACTTTTTCTTTTGTATTGTTGCTCGTTTCAATAAATTAAGTCTGTTCTGATTAGGCTAAAAATGCGTTACGTAATGAAACCAGTGCGGTAATGAACTTCATTACGTAACTCAAATCACCTCAAATGAGTGCGGTAATGATGCCTTATCCAAGCAGTCGTAGATAATAGTTATTTATATTACAAGTGGGCTAGAAACATAATTACTGTACGAGTGTGAAGAATTGTACGACGAGGTCGTAGACCAAGTCGTGTAATCACACGAGTACTGTAATTATGCTCTAGCCCACGTGTGATATACAGCATTTTATCTACGACTGCTAAAAATTACTAAAAAATCAATTTCTTTAAAAAAGTCTATTTGACACTTATAAAAATATTTTGAAATGATTGTTGACAATTTTGAATTGTCAGTTTCAACAACATGTTTACTCATCTGGAATAAGTGTTTCGAAATGTAAAAACATAACAATTAATGTTTATAATAAATAGTATTGTTTCTCTGTAAGTAGATAGCACTTTTTCTTTTGTATTGTTGCTCGTTTCAATAAATTAAGTCTGTTCTGATTAGGCTAAAAATGCGTTACGTAATGAAACCAGTGCGGTAATGAACTTCATTACGTAACTCAAATCACCTCAAATGAGTGCGGTAATGATGACTTATCCAAGCAGTCGTAGATAAAAATGATTTATGATAATGTTAGGTAAAAAACGTTAATAACCATATTGTCCAAGATATTCTAGGAAAATATTGAAGGAAATCCTTTTTTAAACAATTAGCGAAGAATACGTTTCAATGAAGTATCACATTTTTAAGATATTTTTTAAGGTTCTAAATGTATTTTCCGCCTTAATAAAGGATTATTAAATTTTCTTTATATGGAAGATTAAACACAAATTACTAACAATTCAATATTTATTATCTATTTATCTCAACAATTGCAGTACATGTCGTAGTACAATAATAAAATTGTAATAGATTAACGTTTTTCTATTTCTCTCTCACAGTTCTCAAAAAATAAACATCCGGGTTATAACGTCATTTTTTCTTTCATTCAGTAATAATCTTACAGTACATACTCATTTATACTTACATACGCTTTCGTTCTTTTCTCTACAGTTAAGTAGACTCTGTTTCTCGCGGTTATCGATCGATTTGTCGTACTAACAAACAAAAAAAATGTGTCATATAGAGTACTATAGGCCATACGAACATAGTTTTCGATCGAATCCTATACGTAGTTCGTGAGTTTAGCGGACTAAAGCTACAAAATTATTTAGTTGTAATAATTAAAAACAAAAAAAAAATAGTAAAATTATAATCATAGAAATGACGACTAAGTTGCTTTTGTTTTAGAACTAGAAATTATTTAGTAATTATAATGGATGATAATATGCAGTTTTCTTTTCTCTTCTCACTACGAACGTTATAAGTATTTAAATAAATTTAATGTATTTATCAAAACTTTCTGTTATTGAATCGTTTCTTTCAAATTTCTTTTAAACAGTGTATATTGCACAGGGACTATTTGCTCGCTTGATCGACAAGCTCTGTATTATACACGATCTAATTAATTGTTATATATTATATAAAATAAAATACACAATGAGATAGCTCCATCGAAGCGTTTACTCGAATAACTAGAATAATTCGTTGCAAAAAGGAATTTTTTTTTGCTCAAACTGACTTTGGTCTTACATTAGCTATTTATTAATATAGTATATATATTTTTTTTAGTTAGTATTTTTTTTTTAATAATAATAAATTGAAAGTGTAAAAAATAGCATTTTGCGACTATAAGCTATAAATCACAAAGTAAATCTAACTAAAATCGCTAAGCGAGGACATAGACGACGCATCTACCGCGTGCTTTGCGAAAATTGAGCGTTTTGTTTCCACAATTTTCGTCAAAAATTTATTTCCAAAACATTTCTTTTTTAGTTAGGTTTTAATACCTTGATATTAATTTTTTGACGAATATTGTATATTTTCTTATTCTTTTTGGAAGACATAGTAATATTTGCTGCATCCGATATTAATTATTGTCTTTATCTAAATCACTAACCTATATTCATATCAAAAAATAATAATAAAGTTCACACGCGAATCGCTAATTCTATGAGGGGCAAAAATCAGTAAGTAAAGTTGACTGTGTATGTGTAAAAAATAAAAATAATTCGACATTGCTAACTTTACATATTTACTAATAATATGTATGTATAAAAAAATTGCACTTCTTTTTGTGCTAACTAGATTAATGTAATAATTAAATTGTTCTTTTTATATTTTTATATTATAAGGCGTTTTTTATATAAAATTTAATGCGTTTAACAATTATAAAATATATATTATTTATTATATAAATCTTTAATGGTCTAACTACTTCTCTTTAATATTTCTTTTTCGGAAATTATTTATTCTACTATTTAAATTAAGTTGTCGTAGTTTTATTTTTTAATTTGATATGAGACACGTCGATAAGTTATAATTTAAAAAACATAAATCGAAATTAAAAAGATATATAGCTAAATAATAATCACTAATAACGATTTCGATTATTTGATTTTTTTAAGAATTTTTGGAAATATCAACTTTTTAATCTTATAATTTTTCGATTCTTTTTTCTAAATCAATAATTCGACGTATTGATTACCGAAGTTTGCTCTTTGTTTCTCATGTTCAGCTCTTGTAAATGTATCATGGAGAAATCTTCCGTCGATTGTTGGAATCGGCCCACCCATTGGTTGAATTGGAATACAATCTGGAGGAATCTAAAAAATTGATTAGTTAAAAATTGATAATCAGTTTGTGGATGTTTTTTGTACAAAGTAAATGAGTATCAATAATTTTTTGTTATGTTATAAATCACAAAGCAAATTATTTGAACAAATAAGAATATAATTGCATCTAGTTTTAATTAGAGATGGAAAATTTTCAAAAAAAAATAGGAGAATATTCTCGATTTTGAGAACAACCTTTTAAATATAAATACAGCTCATATAATGTGGCATGGTTCATATTTATGGGATTAATTCCTATAGAGGACTTATTTATGATGCTTAGAATATATTTGGCGTAAAAAATAAACAACAAAAAAGCAAGTATTATTCTAAGAAAAATTAAACAATTATCAGTTCGAATTTAATTAATTTTCAGACAGCTCTGGCAAAGTTTCCAAATCACTGCATTCAGAAATGTCTTCATTGCCATCATTAACCTCCACATTGGTGGCAGAATTTAATAACTTTAAATTATATGCAATGAAAGTTATTTTACCAGCTCGGTCAGCCGTAAGCCGATTTCGTTTCGCAATGTGAATAAAGCTGTAGGTGCTGAAGCTTCTTTCTGTTGCTGCACTCGACGTAGGCATACTTAGTATCTTGACAACATCCAACGGGATATGGTTTTTCCGCGGATTTTAAAACATATGGTTTTCCCAATAACCCTTCTGTGGATCGATAAAGGGCTAATTCTGCCATTACCTCTGCAGACTCACGTGGGCTTGTTACAGTACCCATATTGTCTATAAACTCTGTTCCTTGTATTTGTTCTTCTCTATTAAGATGAATTCCATTAAAATTTGGATCTAGAATATTTGCAGCAACATGGACTTTATTGCCCATTTGCTTTCTCTTAACTAGAAACAGTTTTTTACTTCCCTTATCTCTTGGTTAAGCAAAGGGTTCGAAGAAACAACTTATTCAAAAGCATTCAGCTACTTGGCTAAACCTTGGTTTATCTTCTTCCAGTTAGGTTATGTATTTAACAATAGAGTTTATTAGGTGATAAAAGTCTGAAACTTTTACCCAAAAAACACACGTTAACTGAGTATATCTTCAACTGTTTCACAAACTGCAAATGTTTTTAATGCATATTTCGTATCAAGAAGACTTTTTAAACTATGAATAATTGATCCCCATCGTGTTTTCACAGGTAATTTTAAGGAAATGGCTGCTTTGGTATAAATTTTTTCAGTTTGCATTTTCTTGAAAGTAGCCAATAAAATTTCTTTGATGACAGACTTAATATCTTCCATAATAGTAGACATGGTTTTCATTATTTTAACAAATTTTGCGTATGAGCAATGCATCCATAAACAGAAATATGTGTGTACTTTCCATGAAGTATATTTCTTGCTTTAACCATTGCACTGGCATTGTCGGTTCCTATAGCAAAAAATTTTTCAGTACCAACTTCTCTCAAAATTTCATCAATTTTTTCAGCAATATATTCTGTGGTATGTCGACAAATATTTGTTGGAAAAGTTTTATAAAACACAGTGTTTGGTGTAGTAATAATGAAGTTAAGTATGGATTCGTTCCTTTGGTTGCTCCAACCATCCCACTGTAAAGTAAGAGCATTCGCTTCTCCAATTTTCATTTTATTGTTTGCATCAACATTTTCATGCTTGGAGTCCAGTAATTTATTTGATAATAAATAACGTGTAGGCATTTTGAAAGATGGTCTGAAATGTTAGAAAAATGATTGCCAGTAATTATTTGCAACAATGGCAAAGGGAGTACCTGTAGCATAAACAGCCCTAGCAAATAGCAAATAGTTGATCTAGCTTCTCTTGTTCAACTTTTGATGAAACATTAATAAACCATGGAGTGTGGAACTCGATGAGGGTCTAACTTCTGATGTTGATAATTATCAGATAATTAAAGTAGATAATTAAAATATCAGAAAATAATTTCAATATTCATAGCTGCTAGTTAGTTTTCTATATATTTCTGCATTTTTTATATAATCAGAAGGGCAAACTTACAAATGTTCATTATTTTTCCATTAACTTTCTTCCACACAAAATAGTTCCACACGTTACTCTTCGGTTTTATCACAACTTTGATTTTACCGTCCATTATTACCTCATCTGCCATGCTATATTTCACAGAATAATAAACCCACAAACCTAAACACGTTCATTCACGTCTGTGGGATTCCCGAACCGTCCGAGTTTTGTCAGGACCGACAGAGGGAGCCTCCATGCACAATGAGAAAATTACCTCGGAGAACTTCGTTCTCGAGAATATTCTTAGGAGAATATTCTCCTCTTTCATCTAAATTAATTTATAGTAAAACAGTGAAGAACAATACAATAGCTTCCTCTCATGCTTTTATTTTTATTCTCGATATTTTAACCGTTAATCACGGAAGTGCCGCCTGAAAGACGTCTGCTTGATTTGAAACGTACATACAGCTTGATAAATCTATCTTGGACGGTGAAGATCAAACGCGCCGTAATAAACGTTCGGCGGTAATTACGAAGTTCTTTTCTCTGTTATAACTTTGTTCTTCTCGTTATCATTTTCTCTGTAACGATAACATATTAGAAAAGATCAAGATCAGTCTACATTATCAAAGTGTAGTCTCGATTGTAAATTTCGGTGACTTCACAAGATATAAAATATTTGATATGTTATTTGCGAAACATTTCTTAATTGCCATAAACATAGTTATTATTACTTCCGCAACTCGGCATATTTGAAAATATGAATAATGAAACACTAAAGATTATGAAGCATATTTATTGAATATCAAATGTAGGTACCACAAAATGATATCTTATTCTTCATAAATTTCGCTGTTACAATTTTTTAGACTCAACTAAACATATATGATTGTTTTAGATTTTATGAATTCAAACAATCGTATGTCAACGCGAATGGAGATTTACGGGTGAAACATTTTAAGCAAATTTACTTAGTATTTACTATTTTGAAGATCATTTTTTGCTATCTTCAAATATAAGTGTTGTGATTTTTTGAACGCAACCTTGCATAATCTTAGACACAAATATTAGGATAATTAATCTTTACGTATCTCAAGAACTAATTCAGATATCATCATACAATGAAATGCGATGTAAAGCAAATTTATTTAGTATTCAATAATTGGAGATCATTTCTTGGAATCTTCAACTTTCAGAGTTATAATTTTTTGAATGGAACCTTACATAATCTTAAACATAAATGTAAGAATAATTAATCTTTACGTATCTCAAGAACTAATTAAGATATCGTTATGAAATAAAAAGCAAATTAAAGCAAATTTATTTAGTATTTAATATTTTAAAGATCATTTCTTGCAATCTTCAAATTTCGAAGTTGTTGTTTTTTGAACGCAACTTTGCATAATCATATTAGGATTATTAATCTTTACGTATCTCAAGAAGTAATTGAGATATCGTTATGAAATAAGAAGCAATTTAAAGCAAATTTATTTATTGTTTAATATTTTGAAGATCATTTCTTGCAATCTTCAAATATCGGTGTTGTGGTTTTTTGAACGTAACTTTGCATAATCTTTAGAGACAAATATTAGGATAATTAATCTTTACGTATCTCAAGAACTAATTGAGATTTCGTTATGAAATAAGAAGCAACTTAAAGCAAATTTATTTAGTGTTTAATATTTTGAAGATCATTTCTTGCAATCTTCAAATATCAGTCTTGTGATTTTCTCAAAGCAGTCTTGCATAATCTTAGACACAAATATAAGGATAATTAACCTTTACGTATCTCAAGAACTAATTGAGATATCATCATACACTAAAATGCGATGTAAAGCAAATTTATTTAGTATTCAATAATTGGAGATCATTTCTTGGAATCTTCAAATTTCGGAGTTATAATTTTTTGAATGCAACCTTACATAATCTTAAAAATAAATGCAAAGATAATTAATCTTTACGTATTTCAAGAACAAATTGAGATATCGTTATGGAATAAAAAGCAATTTAAAGGAAATTAATTTAATATTTTGAAGATTATTTTTTGCAATCTTCAAATTTCGGAGTTGTGGTTTTTTGAACGCAACCTTGCATAATCATATTAGGATTATTAATCTTTACGTATCTCAAGAACTAATTGAGATATCGTTATGAAATAAGAAGCAATTTAATGCAAAAAGCAAATTTATTTAGTGTTTAATATTTTGAAGATCATTTCTTGCAATCTTTAAATCTTAAACATAAATCTTAGGATAATTAATTTTTACGTATCTCAAGAACTAATCGAGATATCGTTATGAAATAAAAAGCAATTTAAAGCAAATTTATTTAGTGTTTAATATTTCGAAAGTCATATCTTGCAATATGCAAATTTCGGTGTTAAGATTTTGTACATAATCTTATATAATCTTAAACATTTACGTATCTCAAAAACTAATAACGATATCATCATAAAATTAAAAGCAATTTAAAGCAAATTTATTCATTGTTCAACATTTTGAACATCATATCTCCATGTATTTCAAAAACTAATCGAGTTATCATTATGGAATAAAAAGCAGTGTAAAGCAAATTTAATAAAGATTTAATTCGCTATAAATAATTTTCTTATTTTCCATAATCATAGTTGTTATGATTTTTTAAACTCAACTCTGCATGTTTGATTGTAATAAATATGAACTATCAATAGTAAAAAATATACATCTCAAGAACGAATTAAGATATTGTTATGAAATAAAAAGCAATTTAAAGTAAATTTATTTAGTATTTAATATTTTGAAGATGATTTTTTTCAAATCTTCAAATTTTAGACTTATGAATTTTTGAATTCAAACCTTACATGACCATAAACATTAATGTTAGAGTACTAAAATTTTGACGAGCGCTATATCTAAAGAAACTGACTGGTCAAGATAGATTTGCTAAGCTGTACGTAATATTAGAGCGAATACATAGAACAGCGACCCGATTAATTTTGCTTCTTCATATCGAAATTCGCCATATCTGATCGTTGCACAGAATGTGATCTTCTCCTTTATTGTTGTTTTTGGTTTCGAGTTGTTAAATATAACTATGACTATACGCTTCAATACATAAAAGAGTGTTTCATCCTATAATGTTTTTTGACGGACAAAATATTGCTGTGTGTACACCAAATTTAAAATTTCTATAGTGATACTCTATGGCAGTAGAGCTTTTCACCAAAGCTTGTATTATACAAGTAGGTGCATATCTTTTAAATAGAAGATGTATCGGTAATCACGGAAAGATTACTATAACATCGATCAAGAACATCTTGAAGTTTGTTGATCTGCAATAGTGAACACGAAAAATTAGATGAACTGTATGAATGTGACTATGAATGGGATAGTGTAAAATATAATAGAGAAAAGCTCAGTAGATTTACCAAGCTATATACGCGAATAAATTATTATATTTATACAGGGTGATTCATAAGTAATGGGCCAAATTGTAAATGTACGTTCAGGAGGCCAAAATAATAATATTTTCATTAACAATAATGGGTCTTAGTCTGCTCCTTACTGAGATACAGGATGTTAAAGCGAAAAAAATAAAATAGATTTTTGTTAATAGATCAGCTACTTTTCTACATAATGACTCATAGTTGACTTATAGTTTTTGTAAGGGTAAACAATAATGTGTGAGAGGATTTGAGTTAACTCGTAGATGTCGCCACATGCGCCATATGAATTATGAAACGTCAATGAGCTTTTACGTTTAATGAATAGTTTAAAACATTTTATTGTTAAGTAAACTGATTCATTCTTGTCCTAACATAAATCAAAATGCCGAGACATAATCACTTTTCAAACGAAGAAATGAGAGACATGTTATGCGTTTACGCACAAGAACGTTTTTCTGGGCAAGCAGCATCCAGAAAATATCGTGAAATGTACCCTTACAGAAGGCAGCCAAACCGGAAGATATTTCAAAATATTTATAATCGATTGGGTGAAACAGGTTCATTTCGTCCAAAATATCATACAGGACGTCCTAAGATTATCACTCCGCAGCAAGAAGATGAAATTTTGGTAAGAATTGCGCAAAATTCTGAAATAAGCACTCGTCGATTGTCTGCAGCAACTGGAATAAGCCAACCATCCGTGACTAGAATTTTACACAAGGAAAATTTATATCCCTATCATTTTATACCTGTGCAAAATTTACTTCCAACAGATTATCGAATCAGAGTTCAATTTTGTCAGTGGCTAAAAGGAAAATTGAATAATAATCCAACATTCCTAAATAACATTCTTTTCACGGATGAAGCAACCTTTACCAGACGCGGAGTTTTTAATTGGCGAAATAGTCATGCCTGGGAAACCGAAAACCCTCGTTTAAAAAAAGATAGACATTTCCAGCACGAGTTTAAAATAAATGTGTGGTGCGGTGTAATAGGCAATACATTACTGGGCCCAGTTGAATTACCTCCTAATTTAAATGGAGCTCTTGGGAGATCTTCCATTACAACTAAGAAGAAATATGTGGTTCATGCAAGACGGTGCTCCTCCACATTTTTCACGTGCT
Source organism: Onthophagus taurus (assembly GCF_036711975.1). Classification (NCBI taxonomy): domain Eukaryota; kingdom Metazoa; phylum Arthropoda; class Insecta; order Coleoptera; family Scarabaeidae; genus Onthophagus; species Onthophagus taurus. The sequence continues at coordinate 30,400,269 of NC_091972.1, read as the reverse complement.
ATGCGCGAACATCTGAATGAAACATTCCCTCACCGTTGGATTGGACGTGGTAGTGAATTTCAGTGGCCACCTCGCAGTCCCGATTTTAATCCACTTGATTTTTATGTGTGGGGTTACATGAAATCAATGGTCTATGCTGAACCTACTATAAATACACGAGACGAGTTATGGAATAGAATTCAAGATGCAGCCAATTCAATACGAAATAATCCTGCTACATTTTTTAAAGTCAGACAATCCTTAACCAAACGGTTAAATGCGTGTATAAATGCTGGTAGTGGTCATGTTGAAAACCTTTTGCAGTAGCTCATAATTAAGCTTAAATTTAATTTAACTTCGCACAACATTAACATTTAGGTTTTGATAACAGTTGTCGTAAGTGGTCTTAGTTCAAGTCTGTTCTAATGTTGTATTTCGTTTTATTAACTGGCGTACAATAAATTGTTTTATTACGTAATTTTTTTATGGTTTCAGTTTAATATTGTTATCAATTATCAATTACGGTTAGGTAAATGTCAACATTCCATGCCATGCTTGTGTCTTAACAGATTAATGCTACGTCGACCACCGTGAAATGTAGTGTAGTGAATTAGTAAAATTCAAATATCTCGAAAATCGTTAATATTTTCAAGATCAAAGAAGTATAGCTTTTTTCTACAGAAATGATGGGGCTATCCAAATTAAACAAGTATGTTGTAAAATAATGAGCGATAAAAAATTTGTAGCTGATTTCATCTAATTCATATGGCGCATGTGGCGACATCTACGAGTTAACTCAAATCCTCTCACACATTATTGTTTACCCTTACAAAAACTATAAGTCAACTATGAGTCATTATGTAGAAAAGTAGCTGATCTATTAACAAAAATCTATTTTATTTTTTTCGCTTTAACATCCTGTATCTCAGTAAGGAGCAGACTAAGACCCATTATTGTTAATGAAAATATTATTATTTTGGCCTCCTGAACGTACATTTACAATTTGGCCCATTACTTATGAATCACCCTGTATAATAGCAGTTGCCTTTTTGCAATGGAAAGTATCTCAAAGTCTTTGTCTCCCTCTAGAAGAACTTTTGTTTGGATGCTTTAGAAACTCTTATATGGATAGCTATAGGGTTGTTGTGGATGAAATAGTTTTTTAGTTTAGAAAACTATGGCTGTAATTCTTTGTTACAAAACGCTTTCATTTTGATATAATCAATTTTCAAACATGACTATAAATTATAGATACTCGAACTTCCTTTAAATAAGACGTAAAGTATATCTTACCATGGCTTGTTGAGGTTGTTGTGGTGGAATAGCACCAGGTGGTGGCATCGTTGGCGTATAATAACTTGTTGGCGAAACTGGTGGACTTGGATAAGGCCAATAGAAGATGGGCGGGGGGAAAAATTGTCGTGGACCTAAAGCTGGTGCTGCCAATTGTACCGGGGCGTACCCAGGAAAATTAGCGCCTGGATGAAAAGGTGCTGGTATAATACTTCCACCTATACAATAAAATTTAGTAAATAAAACGTTTTACATAGATAAAATACTTAAAATTAATAAAATAAAATATAAACATTAACGGCACAAAACAAATACAATAAGAACAACAACAAAAAATAAACAAAACCAACATTTACATCAAATTTAAAATTAAAATTAGTTAATACAAATAATAAAATAGTTAATGTTTTTAATTTGTAATTATAACTTAATTTTTTTCTGGTGTATTTACAAAAAAAAAATGGTAACAAAAAAGAGATAAAAAAGCGCAACTCATAGTCAGTTGAGTCGTTTAAAAAACAATATGAAAATGGTTTTATACATGCTCTAAAATGGAATGGTAGAAAAATGTGCCACTTTAAACCATAGGCTAAAACGGGTTTGCGCTTGTTCCAGTTTCCAATAGGCCACGAATGAGAAAAAGAAAATAAAAAAATAAGTTTATTTTGGCGCACCGAACCCACACACATAAAGCTTTCAGATTCAGATCTATTTGCGGAAATGATTCCGGACTATGATAACTACTCGCTAAAAATAAATTATTATTAGAGGAGAAAATTATCTTTTTATAGGGGATAATACAAAACGACAAGGATTAATGTATAGCAATAATCAAAACAATTTTGTAATCACTACTCTCAACATAAACATCTACATCTAAATTACTAAATTACAATGCAAACCTTGTCATAATGTACTCATATGAATGTTAATGTTCTAAATATGCAAAATAAGTAATAAATAGACTCACCACAATGCAGCAGAGTATATTTTTACCGTCTCACCGAGTCACGGTATAGCTGACACCACGTTGACGCCTCCCCAGGTTTTACCAACAAAACTAGCCCACATAGTAAAACTTAAACGATACTCATTGCATAATTTTATTTTATGCGAATTAAAAATATTGAAAATTCATTTAAAAATGTTATAAAAAATAAAAATATTGCAATGAATTTCGTTTACCGTCCGCAAAAAAAAGGAGTTTCTAACATTAAACCCAAAAGCATTAATGTGACATACATTTATTAATAAAGTGTAAATATTAGAACAAAAAAGAGCTGCGATAGAATAATATCCACAGTAAAAAATAATATTCACTCCACTTTGATAACTTTCGCTAGAAATTGGAGTGTTTGCAAATACACGTGGAGAATGAATTGTTTTTTTTTTAATAGTAAGGATTCCATGCACCACCCTGAACTACTAATTCAACTTAGTAAATCGATAAATAAATATAATATAAAACAAAAAGTTTTTGATAGATAAAAATTTGAAAAATCACAATGAAACCTTGATATAGTTAAAACTTGTATGATATATTTAACAACAAAAATAACAAAATAGATTTAGTAATTTAAGGTGATGATTTTTACTTAAACTGGTATACTTTAATGAAGAAGTTTTGCCAAATTTGGATTATATTTTTGAATAATAAAAAGATTTTATGTAGAATGTATACGAATTGTCTCGTTTAATAAAAAAGTATTTTTTGAATAATGAGGAAACCCCGCTAAATTTTTAAATAGGGTGTTGTTTCAGAAAATAGTTTTGATTTTGAATGTATTTTAAAAAAAATATCACAAGGTAATGTGTCATAAGTTATTTTTTGGGCCATAAACCCAAATGTAGGTATCAAATATCAATCTTTACAAATTATGTTAATTATAAATTATATTAACCAGAAAATTAAGTTCTAAACATATTCTCTGACGATGAATATGTTCTTTCAAGGACGAGAAATTATTTTAAACATTATTTAATTGGTTTTGAGAATCGCTTCACATATGGGAACTAAAAGTACTCATAACGAATGGTATGCACTTTACATTTACTCATAAAGTGTTATGATTTTTAAACATTTACCTACAATAAAGTGCTTAAAGATAGTATTTTAAACTAGAGGTTAGAATTGCAATGAGTCATGAAAATTTGGTTACAAACTACAAAAATTGAATGCATCATGAGTAAATATAATGATAAGAACACATTATGAGTATGTTTAAGTACCCATAATGTGCAAAACAAATTTAATTAACAATAAAACATAAATATCCATGATATTAACAAGTACGCGAATTGATTGATGAAGCTTATCTACAACGCGTTGTGTTTAAAAACATTCAGGTACTTGATACCTTACATTATTGCTTATTATTGCAAAAAGTTTTGTAGGTTATTAGAGAGGTTATTCCATCTTTCTTCGGAAGTGGTATTTAAGCTGGCCGAACGTTTTAGGGGTGCGCGGTTAATGAGATTTTTTACCGAAACTATACGAGGTCGAGATTCCTCTTCACATTTTCACATCTTATTGGTATATCAACTGAAGCAATTACATTTTTCGTATTCATAAACTATGTGCTATTACTTTAGCTTTACTAATGATGTGGACTTACATAATTTCATGTATCATGTCATTTATTCTGCGTGTTTAGAGTCCCTATAATTTTAATCACTTATTCATTGCAATATAAATTGTATTAATTGTACTACAAGTGCAATATAGTGCAATTAATAATTGAAATACATTTGTTGACCTAACAAAAATAATCTTCTTTATCGAACTAATATTATAAAACCCGATACATATGGACCATGAAACAGCTCAATGAGTAAGGTTCATAACTAAAGGAAGAGTACAAGTCAATAAATGCTATTACGAATATGTAAAAATATAAAGGGAGATATTGATTGTTAATATAAGCTCTTGCTTTCTTTATAAACATTTTGTTCCTATCTCTATGGTCACTGCATTTTGAGTTACTTCAATATCAATTAATTGCATTTAACGGTTGTTTTCCATCAAGGCGAGATTTGGTTCAAATGTCGAGTCTGTGCAGGAACATAATGTGATGTAAGAAAGCATGAAAACGCTTATACACTCCTGGTCTTGTATTATTAAATAATTAAAAGTTAAATATATATCAGAGTCTGAAAGTTTTGAAATTCTAGACAAATTTTCCAAGATCTATAAAAAGTGTAGTTTTACAAATATGTTTATAAATATATTTATCGCTTGCCATGAATTAGGTGTGTCACCTATTAACATCTTGCAGTTTCATATCAGATTACGCGAATTTCTACTGTTGTCGGTCCAGATGTAATTGTGTTAGATATTCAACACTATCAACTAACTGTGGTTTCACATGTAATAAAGATTATGTCATTAGGTCAACAAACGTTAATAAACTTTATCCGGCAGATAAACTACTCAAATAAATTACTTACAATTAGATCAACAGGAATTAGACTAAGTTGACAACAAGGAAACATCTTTGTTTGATAATCTGACTATCGCTGCGTTGAAAGAAAAGGGATTTCGACTAACATTGTTACACAACTTGTAAAAACTTTTTGTCTAAAGTAATATCCTAGTTTACTTATCCCAAAGAGTATATTTTTAAGTATTAACTGTTTCTTCTTAAGAAACCGAATATAACCTAATTTGATTAAAATATTGTTATTGGAAAATTTTTGTTATTAAATCCTAATTTTGTCAACCGAATGAGAATCTATAAAGTTTCAGGTTTGTTTTAAGATATAAATCATTTCTCATCTGCTAAAAATAGTGGAATAATGATTTTTTAAATAATATTGGCGTTTCTTAAGAAATCGAGCAAAACCAAATTTGGTTAAAAAAATTGGTTTTCAAAAATTTTCGTTACTGAACCTCAATTTTGACAATCGAATCAGAATCTATAAAGTTTCAGGTTCATTTTAAGATATAAATCATTTCACATCTCCTAAAAATAGTGGAGTAATGATTTTTAAATAATATTGGCGTTTCTTAAGAAATCGAATAAAACCAAATTTGGTTAAAAGATTGGATTTCAAAAATGTTCGTTACTGAACCCCAATTTTGACAATCAAATCAGAATCTATAAAGTTTCAGGTTCATTTTAAGATATAAATCATTTCACATCTCCTAAAAATAGAAGAATAATAATTTTTTAAATAATATTGGCGTTTCTTAAGAAATCGAACAAAACCAAATTTGGTTAAGTTTGGTTTTCAAAAATTTTCGTTACTGAACCCCAATTTTGACAATCGAATCAGAATCTATAAAGTTTCAGGTTCATTTTAAGATATAAATCATTTCACATCTCCTAAAAATAGAGAAATAATAATTTTTTAAATAATATTGGCGTTTCTTAAGAAATCGAACAAAACCAAATTTGGTTAAGTTTGGTTTTCAAAAATTTTCGTTACTGAACCCCAATTTTGACAATCGAATCAGAATCTATAAAGTTTCAGGTTCATTTTAAGATATAAATCATTTCACATCTCCTAAAAATAGAGAAATAATAATTTTTTAAATAATATTGGCGTTTCTTAAGAAATCGAACAAAACCAAATTTAGTTAACAGATTGGTTTTCATAAATTTTCGTTACTGAACCCCAATTTTGACAATCGAATCAGAATCTATAAAGTTTCAGGTTCATTTTAAGATATAAATCATTTCACATCTCCTATAAATAGAGGAATAATGATTTTTTAAATAATATTGGCGTTTCTTAAGAAATCGAACAAAACCAAATTTGGTTAAAAGAGAGGTTTTCAAAAATTTTCACTACTGAACCCCAATTTTGACAATCGAATCAGAATCTATAAAGTTTCAGGTTCATTTTAAGATATAAATCATTTCACATCTCCTAAAAATAGAGGAATAATGATTTTTTAAATAATATTGGCGTTTCTTAAGAAATCGAACAAAACTAAATTTGGTTAAAAGACGGGTTTTCAAAAATTTTCGTTACTGAACCCCAATTTTGACAATCGAATCAGAATCTATAAAGTTTCAGTTCTACTTTAAGGTAGAGAAGTACCTAATTATTTTTTAAATATGTTTTTTTTATAAGAAATTGAACATAAATTTACTTACTCAGTGTAGTGGAAATTCCCTGATCAGTTTTTTATAATATTAAACGCATAAAACCCTCGCGGTACTTCAAATAATTTTTTAATTTTCGGATGTACTAGTTTCGGCATGTAGCTATTTTCAGGTAGAACGTCAAGCGATATTAATTTTTAATGGACTATTAATACCTTTTTCCTGAAGATAACTACCTGCAGAAGTTAGTAAAGCCGAAAACAAAAGCTTTTTCACATGAAGTATGTGAACAGTCTGTCTAGATAGACTTAGACTATCTTAATAGAAGATAGAATGATTAGATTACCCAGAATAATTCATAAAAATGTCATGAAATCTTTTGTTGGTACTAGCACCTTACCATGAGACAATCTACACATTGCATTAAATAGAAATATAGATTAAAACAGATAAAAATTATTAAAGAGATAATGTCATAAGAAATTAATATTGAAATATTAGAAAAAAATCGATACCTAAAATGACAAAAAAATACCAGATTACGTAAAAAAACCTTTAAACTTCTATAACAATGTTAGTTTCTCACTTTAAAACTTGCGCAATTTTGATTTCCCATCACAAAAAAGAATAATGAGTAAGTCGATCCTCTAAAAACCCAAATAAAAAAAAACAGAAACAATGATGTAGGTGAAAGCGAAATTGCACAAGCTTCCAAATAATAAAAAAAACACACCAAATCTAGCGAAAGCCAAAAAGGGAATGCAGAAAAAGGCTTAAACTAAACCTACAACCTTTCACAACATAAAACAAGCCTGCGCCAAGCACCAGCTTTGCGCAAACTCGTCCAGTATTAATCTAGTCACTAAAAAAAACGTCTCCAGTAAATATAAAAAATATCGATTATACATAATTAATTAATAATAATAATAAAGCTACCGAAAAAACTGTGAACATCTATAAGTGTCCCATGCCAAAAACCTTTTGACACAAAAATAAGAAATTTTATGGTCACGACAAACCCAGAAAATAAGTCGCTCTGAGCGAGATGAACAGGAATAATTAATGTAAATTAATTAATTATTATTATTAGTCGCAGGCCTTTTGCATTTTTTGTTACAACACTTTGTATACATGAGCCGTCACTGTATACACGAGATAACAACAATATCAAAAAAATATATTATATCAAAAATACAATAGCATTTTTTTTTGTTTTGCTAAAAGATGGAATGTATCACATATCACAATTACAATTTAAGGCACTAAGAGTCTTTCGAAAAAATCCAACACCATAGAGAACGACTTTTTTATTTGTTGCTCCATCTTAAAAGCTCGTTATCAACGACCTTTTTCTTACCCGAAATTACGTACAGGCGTACATTTGGACGGTTTGGGACTTTAATTTGCATAAAATAAATGCAAAGATTAACATAAATTCAATGAAATGATAAATGTTAAGTTAAATTTACAAATAAAATGTAAAGCTTTTCTCAATATATACAGATTATGATTATTTTTTCACGATTAATTTTTGATCATCAAAAGTATTTGATCCTAAATTTAATTTTATTATTTTTATATTAGAGAGAAAAAATTTAATAAAATTGCATTATTTATAATAATTAATAAAAATTTAAGAGTAAATGTTTATAACGGTAAAATTTTCAAAAGAAAAATTTAATAATATAATTCTCATTTTAGTAAATAATAATTAATAATAAAGGCTAATTGTTCTTGTTTAGGAGTTTAAATTAGAGTAGTACTTAAAAATATAAATGAATTACGTTATTAAAAAAAAAAAGATATTAAACATTAACAAAGAAAATAAATGCAAATAGTAAATATTATATTACTATTTTTAAAGTATTTTTAGTGTTTTTAAAAGATTTTCTCTTTTACATATTTGGGTAAAATTGTGGATAAACCGGAAGAGGTCCCTGAAAGGGTCTTTTAGCAGGTGTAGCCTCTCCTGTAGCAAAAGCATCCCCATAACTGCGTTTTACAGCAACGTGAGGAACAACCGGAACTAAACCTGGTGGGGCACCGGGTAATAAATGCGGAGAATATCCAACGGGAGTTCTCGGTAAAGTTAAAGGTTGTACCCTTGGAGGTAATATAAGAAATGGATGTTGTGGCAATAACTGTGGTACCATGGGTACAGGGGGTGGTTTTAAATTTTGCAATGGATTCGGACCTGTATTCGGAGACATCGGACCAACGTTCTGATTCAAAACGGCCATATTATGCTGAGCTATTTGATTCATCAGTAAAATATCGTTTTGAACCTGAGCTTGATTCTGTCTGGCCAAAAGGCTTTGTTGCGCGATCATTTGCGCTTGTTGTTGGGCAATAATAGCGTTATTCTCCCAATGCATCGGAGGCGGATGATGATGATGATGGTGTGACGCCTGTACGTAATTTTGGGAAATCGGGGCGACGACGGAGGTGCTCGGTGGGGGTGGCGGTGGATTATTAGTGGGCGGTAGGGACGCAATCGAGGGTAACATACCGGGGCTGAGCAGAGCGGGGGCCGCCTTTGCCGGTGAAACGGGTGCTGGGATTCCTCCCGTCAGCACGAGATTCATATCCTCGCCAGAACACTGAAACACTTCGATGTAACGCTGCTTTTTACCGAATGTCATGTATCGATGGTGTTTGCTTTGGGCAGTTATAAAAGCCGATTTCTCAGAATCCATTTGAATAAACGCTTCACCACTTGGTTGACCCTAAAACAAAAAAATAAAATTATTTCAAATACACATCGGAGTGCATCAGAATTCGTTGTACTATTTTCAAATCTTAATGAAACTAGAAATATAATAAAAAAAGAAAGAAATAAGATAGAAGAAAACTCTAGAAAGAGGTTTAACTTCTTTTTGCCAAATTCCGCCTGGAAGAAATGTTTAAAGAATGAACATGCGATCTTTGCTTACAATATCTTTTTTGTACCTTCAGTTCTTAATATCAGAATCACAGAGTAAACAACAACATAGCAAAAAGATTCTGAAGAGATGTAGTTGCAAAAATGTAGAATACGATTGATATTCTTTTATATTCAAAGTAGTTCGTTACTATGGTTGTTAGTAAGAAAGCAGAAAGATGCAAAGGAAGTTCAAAAAAGAATCTTATTAGTATGACGTTCTTCTGCCTTCTTTATACTTTCTTTCAGGTGTAATTATTTTATGAATCCAGAAAGATGCCAAAAGGTAAACAACTTTGAATTTCGTTTCTCGTTTTCTGTAATAACCCTTGAATCCCTATCTAAATTTCAATTTTGAAGAAATACACAAAAGCAAGTAGTAATAGAAGCCAAAGAGAAACTAAAAATGAGTCAAACAAAACAAAAAACGATAAGTAAACAAAAAAGTCAAAGCAAGAATTTAGCTTCATTTGCTCCTTCTTTCCGCCTTCTAATTGGCATAAATAAATTCAAATTCATTTTATTGTGTTTTAAGATATCTTCCTTTACACTCGTCATGGATTACTTAGTATTAACAAAAAAATACATATATTATATAATAACAAATTGACAAAAAATTACATAGTTACGAAAGCAGTTACAATTTAAATTCAGACACAACATTCTGTGTTTAGGAATTCCTCAACAGAATAGAAAGCGCCGCATAATAAAAATGGTTTTAAACGCCGCTTCAAAGAGTCATTTGAGAGACTTCTCGCGTCAAGCGGTAAGCGATTAAACAGTTGCTGGGACGTATGTATCGGGCCCCGTTGAGACTTTTGTGATCTGCAAAAATTATTTCGAATATTATGCTTGCCTCTCGTGTCATAATGATGAAAATTAGAAGAGATATCATAGGAGTGTTTGTTCTTATTGGCATATAAAATTGCTTCCAATATAAATTCTGATGGAATAGTTAAAATGTTTAGCCTCTTGAAGAGAGGCTTGCAGTTCTCCATAAAACCGACCCCACCAAGCTCACGGATAGCTCTACGCTGGAGCTTGAAAATATGACTACTAGCTGGAGTATTTCCCCATGCCAATATACAATATGTCAAAAGCGAGTGGACTAAAGCATAATATGCCATTCTCGCAGTTTCAGGAAATGTTTTGGTTTGGAGCAGTTACAATTACGCCTAAAAACTTAGTGCCGCTGGGATTCTGAGGGGGAAGATCTCTAAGGCCAAGTGACATATGTACCGTTTTAGAGTTATTAAGAGAAAGTTCATTTGCCACAGTCCAATCATGAACATCACATTATCCGATATACGGTGTAAATCATCAATGCATGGACTACGAATCAACAGGGTAGCAGCATAAAGAAAGCATTCAACATTGTTCCCAACATAATAGGGTAGGTCATTAATAAATAATAGAAACAGCAGAGGCCCAAGAATCGACCCCTGTGGAACCCCTCTACGTACCGGAATACGATTTGAGACTTTAGAATCACAGTTTACGCATTGATTCCTTCCCTCCAGGTATGACATAATGAAATTTAAACTATTACTGTCAAAGTTATAAACAGTTTTAAGTTTTTCTAAAAGAATTCTATGCGATACGCAGTCAAACGCTCGCGATAGATCAATAAATATAGTAACACAATATTCACCGTTCTCAAAAGCTTGTAAGCATGAATTCAGAAAGTTCATCACAGCATCTGGTGCAAATATTTAAAGATACCTGAAAAGAATTTATAAAATGGCAAAAAAATTCTTTGGAGAACAAGGTTTAATATGGTTTATTCGAGCAAATCCTTTTAATGCAAGTCGTTTTCTCATCATTTGTACAAAAACAATTGTTGTATTTACACCATTTATGGATAAACCCAAAATAAATACCTTAGTCGGAATAACTACAAAAAACTAACAATAACTAACTTATAATTATGAGATGAATAATGAGTATTTTACTCAATTCAGCTGATTTGGTATTGGTTTTTGCATTCAGTACTATGGGTTGTTTGTGAACCTATATAACTCATATTCAATAATACAAACATTTAAAAAAATCTTAAACAATATGTTTATCCAGGTCAGGTTTCGAGTTACACACAACTTAGCTCAATCCAAACTAACTCTATAAACACGAACTATGTGTCTAATTCAAAATCAAATTAGGTTTACTCAATAGCCGAAATTAACCAATTTTACGCATTCTGGTCACCAAAAAGTACCTACAATGCGTTGTGAGTATTTAACGTTTATTCAAAACACATTGAGTACACCAAAAAGTATCTACAACGCGTTGTGAATATTTCACCGTTGCTCACAACGTGTTGTGGCTATCCGATGTTTACCCACAATCGATTGCTTTCATTTTGCAGCCAGCAAAATGATTTCTAAACATTTTTGCAGTCGTTTGCCAGTATGCGTTTCTGCTATTTTGTTAATCTAAGCTTAAAATCGGTAAATATAATAGCAATGCAAGCAAAATTTGAAACTGTAATACGCGAAATGTGATTGTGATCATTAAAGATGACCTGTCACCTTTAACAGGTCATCTTTAATGATCGATGACCGTTATAATACAATATTAAATCAAGTAAAAGAGGCGAAAGGGAAAAGAAAAGACGCAGAATAGCTTTATGTTTGCAAGATTATCGCCGCATTAAACGTTTTGATATACTAACAATTGGTGATCATGATAAACTAATTCAGGCAACAGCAAACTCCGAACTAAAATACTTTTGTAGAATCGAGGAAATATTTGACATTTTAGACTCTACATAAAAAAAATGGGGACATAAAAAGGAAAAAGCGATGGAAGTAGAAATAAATCGAAAATATTGTAAAATAACACGACCAATCTATTTAAACCTCTGTGAATGTTGTGCGCTGAAGAAGAAAGCAAAATGAAAACAAGCTGTCGTGAAACCAGTGATAATATCTGAATTCAATTCACGATGTCAAGTAAGTAAATATATTTGTAATTATGTTTTGCTTTTTAACTCAATTAACCTAACTACCCATGTAACTTTTAAATTAATTTGGTAAAAAGTTTAGTAAAATAATTACTATAACGAAAATAGTTCGAATAAAAGGTTAGTATAATTATTCACAGGTAGATCTCATATTTTGAACTATCAAAACCATTCACCAAAGTTTATAGTACTGCGTCCACTAAAAACAAAGACTGCTGAAAAAGTAGCAGATGTCAATTTGGATATATTTTGCTTAATTGGAGCTCCTAACATTCTTCATAGTGACAATGGCCGTGAATTCTCGAATTCTCCTTTTATTTTGATACTTGAGTTTATTTTTCCTATAAACGAGTATTTTGATTCAGCTAATAAAAGAGTTAGCCATTAAATGGAATGGCGTTAAGATTGTACACGGAAAACCACGACATTCCAAGCCAAGGTTCTGTTGAACAAGCTAACCAAGATGTCCGTAATAGTTTGGTGGCTTGGATGAGAGATAATAATTCGACGAGTTGGTCAACTGGTCTTCGATTTGTTTAAAGTTCGAAATATTCGAGTTATCATAGTGGAATAAAAAGAAGCCCGTACGAAGCTTGGTTTGGAATTGCACAAAAAACTTGAAGAGCATTTACTTAAAATGAACTAAAATTGCAAATCAAACATAGAGAATGTAGCAGACCAATGAAAATTTATTACCAGTTTTGGTAATGGAAGAACATCGCAGAGTTTATTCAGTCGGCAATGAGGAATATAATGAATAAATGAATATAATCCTTTGAGTGCGCTAAACTTTTTCATTTAGGATTAGCTTCTGTACCGGCATCCGATATACCTTTATGTCACCTTTGTGCTAAAAAAGGTCCTTAATCAACCCTTTGAAATGCCTCAATTGAGTTAAATTTTTCAATTAACGTATACCAAATTTGGTTTTTCTAGCTTAATTTATTACGAAGATATTGAACTTTTTAAAAATTTAAGAACCAACTTTGAAGGCAAGTAGTAGAGGTAAGTTACTTTAAATCATCTTAATTTATTGTCCTCTACATGTCCCTGCTCTGTGTCGGTTTTTATGTGAATCACTCTGTATATAAGATAGAAATTGTATTTAATTTTTTATTGGAAATTAAAGTATCCTTTTTACAATACCTTATTTATTCACATCTACTACGTAGTTATTTCTAATGTAATCATTCGCAAAAATAAATGCGTCTTATGTTAGATTCAAGGGCGTCTTCGAATCGAGGTCATCTTGACAAAATACTGCTAAATTTCGTTTCAATACGTCTTACCATTTAATACTTTACTGCGAAGATTAAATTAAAATAGAAAGTAATTCTATAAATGATTGATTTCAATTTAAATGAAGTAAATATGCGGCGTAGAAGATATAATATTTTTATTTAAGATATCTACGAAGTCTTTTACTGGTTCTTAACGCAAAATATTTCTGTTAGTCGATGACGCTGCTGTAATAGATTTTGTGAAAGAACGTACAAAAAGACTGGTAACATGTTAGATGAATTTTGAACACGCAACTCAACTTGGAAAGAACAATAATTATGAATTCAATAAAACTGTTAATGATAATGAGACATTTCCCAGTGATGTTATAGTTCGCACACAAAGCAACGAATGGAGAACAGCACATTTTATGAAAGACAGGATGTGTGCAGAACACTGGTGATTTAGCGAATCCAAATGTTAAAGGACCTACAGTAAATTTAGAAAAGAGTATGTGATGTCGCCTAATTGAAACGATATAACTAATTCCACAAGCATATGAAATTGGAGGACACATTGCAGCGTCTCTGCTAAACTTAGGAAGGAGAATGTATGATTTCGCCTAATTAAGCAGATATCGCTTACAGTTGACACTTCTGCCCTCAACTGAATTTAGAAGATAATCTATTTTGGTTTGATTAAGCCAAGATCGCATGTGGCCGAACCAGTTCAGTTAATACTATATCAACCCTAAAAATATATGATTTTGTCTAATTAAACCGAAGTCACTTGCAAGTGAGAAGTTGTTTTTAATATAATATTAACCCAAAAGTAGTGAACAAATATTGAAAGGTATCTGCGGCAAGTGGTCTCGTCTAAATTTATGTCGCAAAATGGATTTGACCTGTTTATGCCGAAGTAGCTTCCGGCCAAGAAGCTGCCATTAATACTAATCAACCGAAAACTGGTCAACCTGTAGGGTCCCGCAGTGAAACTTGACGGTTTTGAAATAGAATAATTCAATTAATGGATATGAGGTCAAATTATTTTCTTTGTACTTATCGATGTTATTTATTTTTTGTTTTTTCTACATGTTTCGAGGAATCTGAGCCCTCATCATCAGGGAGAAATCGTCTATTCACAGTCCTCCATTACTGAACACGCCACAACAACGAGAAAAATAAAATTTATAAATAATCGATAGGTATCAATAACAACAAATAAAAAAACGGAACATGATGGAAATTGATTCATAAAAATAGACGATTTCTTCCTGATGATGAGGGATCAGATTCCTCGAAACATGTAGAAAAAACAAAAAATAAATAACATCGATAAGTACAAAGAAAATAATTTGACCTCATATCCATTACTCACGATGTTAAGAAAACAGAACAACAATTACAATTCAATTAATGTTCAAGTTATTTTATTATCTCTTTGTATTAAAAAAAGAATGAGTTGAAGTTTAAGATGTATACAAAAAGTCAAAAAAGCATTATGTTGCAAAAATAACATCGCTTAAATGTTGACACACGGGGACAAATCTGGCGAACGTGGCTACCATGGAATGTCACGAAGTGAGATCAACCTACCGGGAAATAATCTTTTTAATTGCAACATGCTTCCCACACCGGAGCATACACAAGGCGACATGAAGCTCACCTGATGGCATCACTAGGAATCAAACAGTGGTCTATGTGATTCCTAGTGATGATAGACAAAAAATTTGCTTCAAGCATAATAGACGTAAAAATAAGAAGAGGAGCCTCCTATGGGTCAGACCATCTTCCGGTGCAAGCAAGACTAAGGTGTAAAATTAGCAACCAAGCCCAGCAAAAAAGGCACAGAAGAGAAAAACTTAACATTGAAAAACTGAAACCACTGGAAGCGCAGCACGGATTGAGACGATAGCCGACGATAGACGACCAGTGGAGTATTATTAAGACAGCAATGGAAGAGGCATCGCAGAAAGTCTTGGGTATTGCGGAGAAACCTAAAAGAGCGAAACGCAATAAATTTATAGCTAGACCAACAAGAGTGAGATGGTAACTATTCAAGGAGGCGTGAAGGGAGGCGAACAATATATGCAGACGGCAGAAACGGGAACACTGAACATGATATTAAAGCCAATGACACTAGGAGTGCGTATAGATTTGTTAAACCCCACACAGCTCTATGCAGAGGCGAAACAAGGAAGATAGTGAGCGATGAGGGTGAGGTAAAAAACACCTGGAAAAATTACTTCCAGAACTTACTAAATATGGGATCCCAAATGCAGGTGGACAATGGTACAACAAATCAGGAAGAGGTGATGACCATGAAGCCCATATTCATCGATGAGCTTTGGAGGATGTTGGGCCTAAGTGCTGCGTGCGTTGCATCGATCAGGTTCAAGGCGCAATTGCAGAACTGCTGAAGGGTGGAGGTGAGGAGTTGGCAAGGAGAATTTATACACTGCTGCAAAGGGTTGGGGAAGAAGAAAGCTTGCCTGAGGAATGGAGAAAGGCGGTAATATGCCCCATATACAATAAAGGAGACAAGCTTGCATGTCGAAAGTATCCTGGCATTGCGCTGCTATGTACGAGGTATAAACTGTTCACACATATCCCGAACCAAAGACTGCAACCTTTTGTCGAAAACATCATAGGCGAGTATCAAGTAGGATTTAGAAAGGGGAGGAGATCCACCATAGATCAAAAGCAGTTAAGCAGATACTAAATAAAGTCTGGGCATATAATGTCAACGTCTATAATATATTTGTGGATTTTAGGAAGGCTTACAACTCCATTGATAGAGAACAGCTGTTCAAGATCATGGAACACTTTGAAATCCCAGCAAAGTAAATACGACTTGTTCAAAGCACAAGGATGGGCACCAGAGCGTGTGTGACCAACTGACGGACGACTTTCAGGTCTCGCAGGGTTTGAAGCAGGGAGAAGGGTTGGCCCGCACCCTTTTTACGGAAAAGTCGGCGGAAAACGCGAATGTCTTCCAAAGAAGGATCTTGAGGAGAATATTTGGGCCACCATCTCCTTGCAAACATAATTGAAAAGTTGGCATTGTCCAAACTTTTAAAATTCGTTGTGAGAGATATACAAATGCATGCTTATGCGCTTTGCTGGAAAGAAATTGTTGCAAGATAGTTGGATTTAAAAAAATCTAGATTGATTAACAAATTGATGTTGACGAATTTCATGAAGATCAAGAACAATCACCAATTAAATGCGAATATTGAAGGTTTGTTTTGAAATGATGTGAAGATTAAAACACTGTATGGGATTTCATTAATGAAGACGATATTTAGAAACCTTACCTTAATGAAAACTTGTAACAAGATGAACAAAATGTTGAATTACAAAATCATATAGAATCAAACCAGAAGCAAGAAAAGCTATGTACCTATTTAATAAATACATAAATATTTTCGCTAATTAATAAAACATTTGTTTTGTTTTACCAAACATTGTTTTAAGTTTTTTATCCCAAAAATAACTCTGTGGGATTCAGACATCTATAAATGGCATTTTGAATTATTGGGATAAATTTATAACTGAGATTTTAAAGGTTGTCCTTCAAACTTCCTACTTATCCAGGTTCCACTACGTCAATAAAATATAAGATTCCAATGAATAATGATCAAAACCAACAAATCATAATGTCTAATTTCATAATGTATTATTGTAACATTAAGTATATATTTTGAATAGTTTCTAATAAATAAATACACAAGATAGAATAAAACGTGAATTATAAGAAAGTAAAATGATTTCTTTTTACATCTTTATTAAAAACTCACATCAAAAGGGTTCATAATAAAGCTGAGTTAAAATAAATTGTTACAATATTTTGATCATTTGACATTGCGTAGGTACAACAAAAAAAAACTTACTTGAGCATTATACACCATATGTACACCTTGAAAAATAATATTCTTCGCATAATCCCCCAAAAATTCCAAAATATGTTCCACCTGAGCCTCGTATGGTAAACCCCTCAGTCTAACACAGTCTTTTCTTGTTCCAGAAGTTATTATATGTTGTGGTAGTAAAGGCATTTGCGGTATCTGTGCAATTAAAGGCGTTGGTTGCTCATACGTTTTTGGATCCAGAGATCGATTTAAAACCTAAAACGATGTGTTTTAATTAATATGGTGTTATTTACGGAAATTAATTTTCAACTTACTTGCTGAACTTCGGCTGTTGTTGACCTAAACAATTCTATGTATCTCGATCCTATACTCTCTCGATGTTTTTTAAGAGCTTTCGGTGCATCCGATTCATTCGCAAATAGTACAAAAGCATCTCCTGTTGCTCGTCCATCTGGTTTTTTAACAAAAAGTACACCATCCGTACCGTCGAGTACTTGACAAGGATTGTCACCAGCAGCAAAGAAATCCAGCTATAGATATAAAAAAAACTTAAAGTAACATAGTAATCATTTAATAAAGTTAAATAATTAAGTATAACGAACCCAACTATTATTATAAAATAAACTTATCTAAATCGTTTTCTGTTATTTCGCTTATAGATAGCACTGTTATTTTAAATGTCGTCTTTTAGAATTGTTTTTTTTTGCATTCTTTGGCTAAGTCAGAGCGTTGACATTAAAATACTTTTCATTACATAATATAATAATTATTTTTAATAATCTTACCACTTGTTTTGCGGTGCAATCATATGGGAGACCTCTCATTCGTACAATAACCGTCGCTCCTCGGGATAAAAACGCTTGAGCTTCACAATTAGAACCACCAGCTACCGCAAGAAAATCTTCACCGGAAGCTCTATACACCTCTATGTATCTCTGTCCAATGTGGTGTTTATGCCTTTTTAACGCCATATCTCTGTGTTCTTGATTAATGAATCGCACCAGGGCTTCACCGTTTCTTCTTCCTTGTGGTGAAAGGCAAAGAGCTACACCACCCCTTTTAAAAAAAAAGAAAATAAACAACGATATCAATAAATGATTAAGACGGTCGTTAACGTAATTTTCTAAACACTTATAACCACAATGGTGTTTTTCTTTTTAGTCTTTCGCATTCTTTGTGCTGTGTAGTTAATACGCCATTAAGACTTAAAAATGCCAATAACAACTGTGGTGTTGGTGATTACAGAAAAGAAACAGAAATAAAAAAAACTCATTCAACATTTTTACACGAAGAATGAATGTATATTATTTTTTTTTTTCATTTCTCAGCATTAATTTGCTTTAATTCGCTTAACTAACAAATTTTATTCTTTTAATTTTGTAAATTTTAAAATCAAAACGTGTTCTACTGTAGGTATAAAACGTAATCAAAATCAATCCGGATTTATTTGTATTATATTTTAAGTGCTTATAAAATAGTTTATATCTTAAAAGATATCATCTCAATCGACGACTTTTCGATAAAACGTCTTGATTTTTTTTCTTTATCAGTCAATAAGAAGTTATTAATAAAAATTACCCGTTTTAAATCGTTTTTCTTAAGATTGGTTCTCAATTGTATATTGTTTCTATCGGTTTTCAGATAAAGGCTTCGTTTATACAAACTGTATTAGATCGTTCTAATATTCTCATTTTAAAATCTACGACACTCGGTCATTATCTGACGACGACTCGAAGTTCAAAAATGACGATAGCATTTGCTCCCGACACGTGACATCAAAAATATGTTATATCTCGAATCCACTTGTTGTAATAACTTAAGGTGACACATCACAAATTATTTTTTTTTAATGAGATTGTTTATATACAGGGTGATAATTGGTTAAAACTACATGTATGAATTAAATATCCATTTCAATCTTGGGTTACAAAAAATATGTAGTTTGATTGCTTTCGATAAAAATAACCTTTTTAAAGTGGTAAATTGCAATGGAAAAATTTAACAGTTATATTTCATTCAAACCTTCTTGGAAATGCATAACAAAAATGTTCATATTCCCATTACGGTAGGAATTGTTAAAAACAATTAGACGGAATATGCTTTAAACTTTAAAAATAGTTAAATACTTATGAAGAAGAAAAAAGTTAGGCATTTTTAGTAATAAATTATTCATTAATAAACCAATGAGTCATGTATCAATTACTTTGATTTGTGAAATTAATTAAAATGTTGTAATGAATGAACTAATCTTTGTTACATTTATGAATTTCAACATTTTTAGTATCGCAATTTCTGAAAAATTCCAAGTTATTTCGCAGTTTTCTGATATCATGTGGAACTGGGCATTTTATCGAATTAAGACATTAAAAAGTTGATTATCAATCAAATTTCTTGTATCAACCTCTACAAATATTCCCTTTATAATTTTGGTCTCCCTGATCCTACAAAATTTATCGTTTAGAAACTTAAATCGTGCACCATCTTTACGAAGTGCTTTTAGAAAATTCTTGATTAAACCAAGTTAGATGTGCAATGGCGATAAAACGATTTTGTCAGGTGTTATTAGTAGCTTATATTTAGTATATTTGAATAGTTTCTGGTAAATGAACCCCGTATACAATACATAAATACGAAAATATGTATCGAATAATATTACTTTTAGACTTAATTTTGATTCGTCAATAAATTCGTTTGGAGCAAGGTCTTTAATATTCTTACAGAGAATTAAACTATCTTCCTTTGAATAAAAATGGTAGCTAAAGACCTGTGCCGCTAACTGTAAGTTTGTACGTTTGAATGTCAGCCTGTAAAAGATTCCGCTGTTTGTAAGGCTTAATTATAAGGGTGGAAAAATAATTTATATATCACATTAAAGCTTAAAGTATGATGAACTACTACTGAAACTTCTTAAAATAATAAGTTATAATTTTTTAAAACAAGACTGTATTTCAAGTCAAATTTCAAATTTTTGTAGGCCGCAATTTATGGGATTTCAAAAAAAGGTGATTTATTAGCTCACCATCAAAACTTTGACATATGATAGCTAATCCAATTACCAATTATTTCAATTATTTACGAAATTATAACATTTTAAAGTTTTCTGCAGCGAAATTATTAATAGTCAGTAATCAAACATTCAACAAAAACAAATTTGTCATTGTGATATGTCAGTTTACTGTAAGGTTTAATTATTACATACAAGAAGAAACTCAAAATGTACGCTTATAGCACTGAAGAGTATGCTGATATAATTTTCGTGTATTGTTTTTGCAATGAAAATGCTCGACAATCCGTACGAGAATATCAAGATAGATTTCCACAGCATCATTTGCTTATTATTCAGTTTTTAGCGATTTTTTCAGAAGACTTCGAGAAACAGGTAATCCTGCTCCAGCAAAAGCTATTAGAGCGCATGTTGTTAATATAGAGCACGAAGAAGCTGTAATTAATGCTGCCATTGATAATCCTTCCATCAGCACTCGAAGAATAGCACACATCATACATGTAAGTCAAAATTTTGCAGGGTGCGTATTGAACCGCGAAGTCCTTCATCCGTATCGTAAACAGAATGTTCAAGCTCTACAGCCAGGAGATAATCAGCAACGGTTAGCATTTTGTGGTGAATGGTTCTTGCAGCAAATAATGCCCAAAATAATGACTTCATTTCAAGTGTTCTCTGGACGGATGAATCATGACTTACACAAGATGGTATTACCATAATGAACATATCTGGGCATTACAAAATCCGCATACGATTAGACCAAGGAAATTTCAACAACGTTTCAGCATCAACGTTTTGGGGTGGAATATTTAACAACAATTTACTAGGCTTGCATGTACTTGATAGACGTTTGAACGCTGTAAATTACAATTTTTTTTTTGAACAATACACTTTTTGATTTACTTGAAGATATACCTCTTAATGTAATTCAAAATATGTGGTACCAGCACGATGGTGCCCCACCTCATCGCGGAAGAGTAATTGTCAAGTGGTTAAACCAATATTTTGCAAACAAGTGGATTGGTAATAATGGTCCATTTGCTTGGCCACCTAGATCCTCCGACCTTAGTCCATTGGATTTCTACTTATGTGGTCAAATTAAATAAATTGTGTATCAAGTGGAAATTAACACACGAGAACAGTTATTAAACAGAATACAAATGGCTGCTACTAAAATAACAAATCAACCAGACATATTAATTCGGCTGAAGAACTCTTTAGTTCGTCGTTGTGAAGTATGTATTCTAGCAGAAGGAGGCTATTTTTGAGAACAATATTTGTAATATTTATGTGTTTTAAAAAAAATGCAGCAGTTAATTATGATATAAAAATTAAAACTTTAAAGTGTTATAATTTCGTAAATAATTGAAATAGGACATATGTTCATTAACATTTTTTTTTGTAATTGGATTATCTATCATATGTCAAAGTTTGATGGTGAGCTAATAAATCACCCTGTATATCATATTAAAAAAAACTACTTTTGAATTCTATGTATCAACCCTTTTCTTATTCCCATAAATTGCTGAGTTACAATTTTGTGAAAAGTATGTGCAAAATTCTTCAGAAACAAACACTTTTTCAAAAGATGTACGGTTTAACCCTAAACTTTCTAGTTCTAGATTTAGTATTAGTTCTAGTGATAGTGATAGTGTTAGTTCTAGTTTTAGTTTAATTGATCATTTGCAGCCGCTAACTAGATGGATAACAAACAGCAACTGTTCAGAGAGAAAATAAAACGGGACTTAAAAAAAATGTTGTTGCAGAATATAATAAAATAATGATGACGTTTTGGCCAATATCGAGAGCAATATACGACACATTACCTTAAATAATGGTATCAAATTCAATATTATCCAACTTACCGAACCATTATACCACAAGGACATTTTTGTTGATGAAGTCATTATAGGTGATCAATAAGTTTCTTAGTAAACCGATACTGTATTTCTGAATATATTGCATTGGATGGAATTGATATCTATCAGAACCTATAGAAGATATAGATGCTGTAATAGAAAGGATGTCGAGAAACTTCTGCTTTAGAATGTTTCATTCTAAGATTTCATGATATTTGTTGAACAAAGAATAATTATTTACGAATCCGATGATGTCCATTTATTAATGTATCTTATTGTTGTAATAGTTTAAATTTGTGTTTCTATACAATTCTTTTAATATCTAAATTCAACTACTTCAACTTATCTTCATGTATGGTCCATACACGTAAGATGAAATAATAATAAATATTGCCCACTCGACATATTTAATGGTATTTGTAGTTTTTTCAATTTCTTAAGAAATAAAACATGTCAAACTATTACATGAGTAATCAAATGAAGTAATCGGCCAAATTATTACCGTATAAAAGTAGAGATTGGATTACTTACACTGAAGTACCTATCATAATTCTAGGATTGCTATCTTTTTGTTAAACAATGAAAATGATTTGTACTATTACCTTACAATTTTAGATGAAGTATCTATGGCTACAACAAAATAATGCGACTTTAACGAAGATAAACATTCATTGATATGATTACTAAATCACTTAACAATTTTAAATCTTGTAGGTTTTTGAAACATTAAAAATCAGCGTGAAAATTCAAAATACTAATACAATGTCTACGATTTGTTTATATGTTTTTGCTTCTTGTCTCTCTTCTGAAACAAGAAAGCGTTAGAATATACAACCTTAACGAGGCTAGCGTAAAATGATCAAACAATCACAAAAATATGTAAAAATTTCAATTTTAATTTTGACAAGTGAAATCATGCCACACAAAATAGATATCCTCGACCAGATTATTGAAAGGCAATAAATACAGTAACCGTTCTTATAATTTTGTTAAAACGAAAAATATACAAACGGTACCGATTTGCAAACCATATAAAGAAGAGTATTTTTTCGGACATAACTGCGTAATATGTAAATTTGTCATCTGTTCAGATGAAATAATTCCGAATTTAAATTTGCCTCAAGTTGACAGCTAGAAGAAATGGCAGCAAGAATTTTTTCTGGGCCTACTGCTGTTTTCCATGTCATTTATCTTAGTATACATACTGTAACCTACTGTAGTGGATGACCTATGATGTCATGTCACCAAATAGTGACATGACAAAGTAAGAGAAAAACACTTCTAAAGTCTTTCTGAAATCGAATAAAAGCAACAAGATTATTCCTAAATGCACTTTGTATCAAAAGAAACTCTCACTAGCACTGATGTCTTACTCCACCTTTCTTGGTCGGATGCCCGACAGAAAATCAGAGAGAATACGTACCTTGAATTTGGATAATCAGAAACTCCAGATGAAAGCCTATTAATATGTTGAACCTATTTATGGTGAACGAGAACGTCATTGCATTTCACAAGACTTTGGATGAGTGTGACAGCTTAATAAAAACAGTACTCTGAAGAAAAGAGCTTACACTAAAAAACGAGATACGGAAAAGGCGGAAATGTCATAAAAGAATAAAGTGTCAAAAATGTATAGTTTGTTCTGTGCTAAAAACGAATATTCTGAACTTGTCTTTCAAAAAGCTACTTGTTTCACAACATTTATTTCATATGTGATAAGTTTGTAGTGAAAGTACAGCTTGCCAAGCACGAGGATATTAAAGCTGACCTAGTTGCTCATCATGACAAACAAGACAGTAGCAGATCAAGCCTATGAGGAAAAACGGGTAGATTGGCTTTGTTATTAATTAAATAGATTATTTTGAGTTTGCAACAATGTTAACGTACGTAAGTTTTAAATTCCTCAGTTGCGTTTTATAAACGTTCTGGACATTTAATTGAACAATTTATAAAAATAAAAAGGTGTTGTATACTAAGTATAGGATGACACAGATTCTAGGCGAGGAGAGAATTGCATCTTGTAGAAGCATTTACTAAAGTACGTTCCTGTCAACACCAAACATGTCATACATATATTCTGACAGCTTAATAAAAACAGTACTCTGAAGAAAAGAGCTTACAATAAAAGCGAGACACTCAAACCTATCAGATCTTCTGATACATGTGGAGATCAAATTAGAAATTCCAATGTGAGATCAATGTTTAGTTGGGTTTTAAATAGACTGGTATCATCATCAACAGACAGTTGATCATAACTTCATGATTTCTGGACATAGCCACGTAGCAGTAGACACCGATCAAAGCATAATAAAAACGAAAAAAAAAAGAAAAAAATTTAGAGATTTGAAATAAAATTGCAAAGGTTGTAATAAAATTGTCTGATTTCTTTGAATTTCTTAGAAAAGTTCTTTAATTTTAGGAATCAAGGATACTAGAGGTAAACAATTCAAGTGGTTAGACAAAAAGTGGTTGTGGTATGGAAAAGAGTATGGTGTAATAGCCTATAAAGACACTTTAAACAGAACCACTAAAAAAATTTATGATTAACCACCATTTGTTTATTAAGTAAAATAGTATTTTTTTAAAATGAAAATAACCAAGAAACCACATTTTTATTCCAGTTAATTAAAGCAACTTGAGCATTCAAGCAGCTGCATGACCGCTTTTTGAAACTTATTGAAAAAGTTACCATTTACTTTACCCCTCCTCTCTTAGTATACCGATTCATTGCTATATTACAAAGTGTCTATTAATTTCTATTCTTCCTGGCCAGCTAGTATTACAATGTATTACAGCTGTTAGTCAATAGAGTACATGATGGCACAGTATTACATGATGTGTGCAATAACATATGCTTTTCTGTATATTTACGTAAAATACGTCTTAAAAATTGTAATCGTTTTTTAATAAACGGCGGCAAATGTTTCAACTTATCAAGATCTTAGTAAAAGTTACTAATAATATAGAAACAAAAAATTTTATGACGTTACAGGCATTACAGCGGACGGAATGAAAATGTTTCAAAAGCCTTAGATACTACTGCAACTAAAAAAACTGGGAGAATTGATTAGTATTAACACAATATTTGGAGAACGCGGACCCAATTTTGCAAGAAAGCAATATTTCAAAAGTTTCAAAAGTTATGTATTGATGGTTCGAGAGACTGGCATATTAATCCAGGCTATAACAGGATGCTAATATAACAATTAATAGCATCTATGTGGCTAAAAATTGGCAAAAGTAGTCTATATATACTCTTGCACAAAAGTAATACATATTACTCTAATTTATGTCACGACACTGCAATGCATCTGATCATTTAGTGTAGATCTTATAACTTCTACGATGGTGATCTGCACTCAATATAGCTTAAATATAATTAAATTTTGCATTCTAGCATTCAAATGATAATTATCAAAATTAATTTTCCACTTTTATACACAAATACATTTTTTGTTTACTATCTACATTCTTTCTTACACAAAAAGTTTGCGGAATTCATCTGCCGCAAAACCCATATAGTTATCTTTTATTTAATTCAAAATATTCATCGCTGAGTATGTTTGAAGTATCGATCTTTTAACTAAGATGAATTGAATTTTGAAGTTATACTAAAAAATGTTAGACGTTTAAAAAACGTTTAACTCTAAAATTCTCCGAACATCGCTGGAATATAATTAAAACCCGTCTAAAGGCGTTTAAAACCATTTAAAAAAACACCATAAAATGTTTAAATTAATTTTCTCTTATTGAAATTATAACTTCAATCTCCGAAAACCAATAATGATTATTAGTTAATACGCCTTTTAAATTGAAAGATAAAAATCAAAACAAACTTAAACTTTTTTTGTTAATCAAATTTTGAACGTCACAATTTTCGATTATAGATAAAGAAGTTGTAATCTAGTTACAAATCCTTGTTATTTTCTTCGCGAGGAATGATTTCGCAAAAAAAACTTTTAAAATCGTTTAATCTCAAAAAGATTTAATTAACACTTACTTGGCAACATTAAGTCCCCGAAAGAACTTGGCAATATCCTGATCACTACTTTGCCAGGGTAATCCTCTTGCTCTCACCACACAGTTTCCGTCAATTTCATCGTCTTTCGAGCTGTAAACCAAAGAACAAAAAGAGTTAGTTAAAGTTGCGTGAAAACGTTAAAACGGACGATTTATAACAATGGTACCAGCTTAAACCGGTCGTGCAAAGAAGGCAAAAACGATTTTTTCAAATACCAAGATGGTCGATATTTTTAAGTTTAAGATATGGATTAGTATCGTTTTCAAGATGATTTTTAAAGATTTCAATTTTTTTCAGATGTTTACACATGCACCAATCTAAGTAACTGATAAGAACACATTTTAAAATAACTTTATAGGTATTTCAAAATTGTAATAACACTTGAAAAACTTTGGTTCGTATAAAGTAATAACATTTATTTTTCTGAAAGATTTATGTAGGTAATTACGATTCTGGTTATTTAATGTCGTTTTAATGAAGGAGATTTTATTATTATGATCTTATTGTAGGTGGACACTTTTGTCCTACCGATATTGTAAAAATTAAAAAAAAAATTAATTTGATGAGCAAATTTCTTAAGACGATATAGTGCTAAAGGTCTCCCGTTATATTGGTCTTATTTTAAGTATTAAAACATTATCTAAATTAAAAGAAAAAGGTTATCGGGTTAATTCATGTTTTAAAATGGCTAAACCACATGTTCGAATAATAAACTTGTTTCGTTTTGGTGCTTTTCGTATACGTACCAGGTAATAAAACCTTAAAAAGGGTAGTTTGTCAATCACTTGAATAAAAATCACCTTTAAAAGATTCACTTATAACTTTTAATAAAAAATTATCCACATCTTTTAATGGATACTTTGAAATGTCTTAATATATGTATGTCTTTGATTTTCTTTACTGGAGGCCTCTTTCTGTAAAACGTGCGCAACAGAAATGAAGCGACCAGTAAGTGTCGCACAAGAAATGATTTTTTTTATCGAAATTTATGCCAGCGGTGGGGCAATCGTTGATAAGCTAGCTATCGGAGGTATTATACATGTATCGGTCAAAAGTCGTGATTTTCAAGCAATCTATTGAATAGATTCACGATTTGGAATTATGTGACTAAAAATAAAATATATATGACACCCAAATAGTTAACGTTACGAATATGAAAAATTGTCTACCAATTACTCATTGAAATTACTTATTATTATTACAAAGACATGGATTTTTTTAATTATCGAAAAGTGTAATGAGTAACGATTTCGATATTATTCATGTAACGATGAAGTATTAAATAAAAAAACTTACTCATTTTTTCGTACGATATCTTTTGTGTTAGGCGGTATTTACCACATCAATATTTATTCAGTTAGCACTGGTTGCCCGTAAAAGATATCGGCTGTGATTGCGGTAGTTGTTTGTTGGATGTCTTACTGATGTGATAGTTAAAAAAAAAAACAGTAAAACCAACGATAGGTGATTTTTGAAAAGTTGGTAATAAATAAAAATGGTTTGTTATCAACGATTTAAATTTTTCAACCGTAAGAAGCCACGTCAAGGTTTGCTTAACTAACCGTACTATGACTTCGATTTGTATCGCCGCGATATAGAAATATGTTACTGGTGGTATTCGAAAAAAAAAACTACGACACATAACTTCGTCGATCGTTTGAAAACGCAAAGAAAATGGAACACAATAAAGTTTTATGTTGAAATAAAAATGAGTATTTCTTCGATGATTTAATAAAGTATTAAAAAAAAGTGTCTACTTTTTAATAAACAAATTCGTTTTATAAAATCTCTATTTTTATTTTTTTAATCACTATCACTAATTTACGAGCGCAACAATTATTATCATTAAAAATTTGTATCAAATCTATTTCTTAGAAAACATGCATTAAAATTGGTAATAAAAGTGTCTACTTTTCAATGTATAAATCACTTTTGAGAGGATTAATTTTCACAATTAAGATTAAAAATTTTAATTAAATTCATGTCTTAAAGAATTAACACGAAATTTTTACAAATTATCTGTAAAGGTGTCCACTTTTCAAAAACTAAATCCGTGTGGAAAAACCTCGTTTAGTTTTTGAAAAATAAATTATTTATAATGTTTTCCAATTTTCGAAAGAAACAATTTTGATCGATTATCAAGAAAGATTCGTATAAAATTCATTTCTTAGAAAATGTACACGAAACTTGTATAAACTTTCAACAAATACAGTAAACAATAAACACATTTGAGAAATCAGTGTCAGTTCCTGGGAAGCAACTTTTTTAAATTATTTATAATAACACTTCCAGTTTAACACTTTTTATCAATTAACTTGTAAAATTCATATCAAATTCAATTCAGCTTGTTCAATATGCTTAATCTAGCAAGATAATCTCAGAAGACTTCCCGAAATCCTCAAGGGCCCATGCCTAAATCACTTGATTCAAATTAAAACGGATTTTATACCGACAAAATATAATTTCGACCAACTATATATAAGATCATGTTGAAACAGTATCATAAAACAGTTGAATCCGAAGTAGCTAAAGGCAGACCAAAAAGTCGCATTAAGATGCACTTAACTCGAGAACAAACATTTTTCATGCAGAAGTTCTTGTCATAAACTTCTGCACCGTTTTGAACCTTGAGAAGGGACAGAAAGGGGCATCGGTAAACATCTTTACGGACAGGAAAAGAACGCATTGGTCAAGGAATGTACCGATACTCTGAAATAACTCGCCACGGATAATAAACTTACCCTATGGTGGATTCCAGGTAACAAAGACATTGGGGCAATAAAAAGGCGGAGAAGCTGGCCAAAGAGGTAGCGAGGCCGCCCTTTATTGGACCCAACCCGGCTGTGGACTACAAAAAAGCCACTTAAAATCGGTGAATAACACTTTGGAGGACTCAAAGATAGCCTTGCGCTGGAAAGAACTTCCAGGACACATACAGAACATTGGACTAGCTGAGGATCAAACTTGTCGATTTTGCAACGACAAGTCAGAAACTGCCGAACATATTCTGTATGATTGCGTCGTTTGAGAAACAAAATTTTAGAAGAGATTTGCCTGACATAGGGGAACAAGATTTTGGAGCAATACCAAGGTTCATCAAGGATCTAGATCATCCCTAAACCTTTGGAGGGCGTAAGTTACAATAGATCTTATAAGTCGAGGTGCAGCAACAAAAAAAACGTTTGTTCTACGCAACAGTTGATGTGATTGATAGAGTTCTGACTGAAAAATTGTTGATATTGATGAAAAGTAAGACTATTTGTATGAGTTTGTTATTATTGCTGTCGGGCTAAAGGGAGCGGCCCCTCTTGTCACCGTGACCTATAAGATCTATTGTAACTTTAGCCCTCCAAAAGTTTAGGGCAAATGTAGGTCCTTAATGAACCTAAGCATTGCTCTAAGGTCTTGTTCCTTTAAGTCAGTAGGTATCAAAAGAGCTTTACCGAAAATTTTGTGTCTTAGGCGGCCTCTGGCAACGCAATTACACAGTATATGTTCAATCGTTTCTGACTCATTGTTGCAAAGTCGACAAGTTTGATCCTCAGCTTGTCCAATGTGGAAGAGGTGGTAATTTACATTTATACAGAAGTGGTTCTCTGAGGTTGCTGATACACTCTCTGATCAGTGCGGAGTCACACGTGTAAATCTGGATTACCTTTAGGGCGGTCCGACTGTCTGTAAAAATGTTTATGGATGCACCTTTCTGTCCCTTTTGTAGGTTCAAAGCGGTGCAGAAGTTTATAGCAAGAACTTCTGCTTAAAAAAATGGTTATGTCGGAGCTGAGGGGCAATTTAATGCGGCTATTTGGTTCACTAATGCCCATGCCTACTCCGGATCCAACTGTATTGAAGCATCGGTGTACAAGCCAAGGGCTCCTCTTTTTAGTTGAAGCCCACCCTTCGTTCAACCATTCCTGCTTCTAAATATGACCTTATACGGCTGGTCGAAATTGTATTCTGTCGGTATAAGGTTCATTATAATTTCAATCAAGTGATTTAGACATGGGTACTTGAGGGTTTCGAGATGTATTCTGAGGTTACCCTGCATCAGCTTGAGTGAAGAGCATTTTTTCAGTGATAAGGTACTTAAACTTGCATCCTTTTGTATACATAAATGAAGGGGTGTGAGAACGAGATTAAGACATGTTAACCGCTGGATTTGTGTCAGCTGTTGTTGTGCTGTCTTATAATTTGTTTTTGGCCACCAAACCGGTCAGACATAGGCGACCATAAGTCTGATTATAGCTATGTAGGTCCTTGTGTGAGTTTAGTAAGACAGGATGAGTACACTCTATGTTGTGAACGCATATTCCACTACCCTGGCTTGATACGATGCCTCCCAATATTCGTGATAAGATTTAAGACGACACCAAACCTTCAGTAAGCAAAGTCCCATTCCGAATGACCCCTTTGTCGAACTATCCACCGGAACTATCTATCCATCAATACCCACATGATCTTTTACATGAAACAAACTGACAGTAATATCCTAGCGTCTTCAACAACTTCGACATAAATACTGCAGTATCAAGCAGGGCAATTATTACCAGGATTATACTAACAATGTCGCTTTTAAGGAAGATGAATCAAGCGTAAATTAAGTTTCATAATTTTTGTCATGAATTAAAAAAGCGGAACTTTACCACTAATTTGGAGGCATCTCTAATAACTATCAAATCGCATTCAGTGTCACCTAAGATCTGCAGGTATATGCCTTTCTTTACAAAATCGTCAAAACCCATAAGATTGTAAAAGATGGGATGTAAAATATATTCAAAATACGTAATCTATTGAAAATATGGCACATTAAGGATTAAGAATAAACGTCGCGGAAATGGACTACTGGAGGAGAAGCTGCCACAAAACAAGAATGGATCGAGTAAAGAATACCAATATCGTAACGGAAATAGAAATCAGGTTAGCACACTGGAAACCAAAGAAGTTAAGATGGTTCGCACATGTTCAACAGATGACGAATGAAAGATAGCAAAAAAAAAATGATAAACTGGATACCGCCAAAGCAAGAAAACGAGGAAAGCCAAGCTGGTAATGGAGAGTAGAAGACCAATTAGGGTATAGTCCTCATTAGAACTAACAGTAATTTAAAGAACCCTATTTTCTTTAATACTACCAAAAACTGTAGAAGTGAAAACCATATGAGAACTAATGCTTATCAAAAAAACGTTTGATCAATCCTTTTTTTTGCCTCCAAACCAATTTTTGTGTTATACGAAATATATTAATACTTCGCACTTTCTAACGATAAAATGTATGTGTTCCACCAAATTAATTTATAATCCAACATCTCGCCAAGATGTCGAAACACAATATAACAAATATAAATAAAATTACGCGTGATGGAAAAGATTGATATTACTTAAATGACGACAGGTAATATCAAGACAGCTAATTCAGTTTTCGTATTACGAAATCAGGAAAACCTCTAAAAGATAATAAATAATCTACAAGTTTTCCGAAAAGATAATGTTTGTATATGCAACCAAATATACGGTCATTTTTGCACAATTGATCTACGTTTTAACTGTATATGTTATATATGTATATGTATGTACACGTTTCTACTAGTTTATTTCATAAATGTAGTAATAAAAATATATGTAGAGATAATAGGTTGTTAATCAACAATTAAATAAAAAGGGCTGTTAAATGTGTAAATAAACTCTTTAACCGTTTAGAAGAATCTGATATTGAATGGAACTTTCCATATTCAATATTATCTCAGAAAATTTTTTCAGCAACCTCTATTGTATTTAGTTTAAAGTATTTATAATTAGATAACAAACTGAAAAAACTAAAAATTAACATATTAATAAAAAAATAAACAAACGAACTAATTGCCAAGAAAAAATGAGACAAAAATTAACAACAAAGAACTAACATGAAAAAACACTGAAGATTACAATTTGAAAATTATTCGAGAGATGTGTTCCATTATGATCAATGTATTAAACATCTACAAATTTATAACCTTTTAGTTTCGCCATAGAATCATACACACCATATTTCGGTGGGTAGTGTGCAGAAACCTTGATCTTAGGACATTCAGTAAACAATCAGATATCGAATCAAAACTTTCCATAAAGCTAACTACTATGTATAGCTGATCAACGACATACTCAATAATAGCATTCTTGTACTAAGGAGAACAAGGACAGAAATTCCATGAAAGTATCTGGAAAGATGGAAGTCTCATATGACAGCAAATTACTTATGGAAAATTCTAAAGTACAGTGCTGTCCAACAAGACTTTAGTAGTTATATGCTGTATGCCGTCACATTATTTGTAATTTTCTTTAATTGCAGACTAAATATGGCCACTCAACTTATTTTGGGAGAAAAGAGTTTGGGCCAACCTCCAATAGTAAGAAAAAACTTTAAGCATTGGTGTCATCGAGCACATGTAAAATTTGTGTACAAAGATTTGTGGCTCTGTGAAGAACCAGACTAAGTACTGATAAACTGAAAGCTGTAATTTGTGATGTCCTAATACGCAATATTTCCAGTGTTCTTATACCATCGAGGATTAAGAAGAAAATCACCAGAACGTAAAGAAATATAATGACAAATTACATCTGAAATTTAAAAATAAATTATTACAAACAGCATAAGAGAAATTTCCGCATAAGATAATTAAAAAGTGTAGGGTTGTCCAAAAAATGTTACCACATCATTTTAAATCCGTTTTAATTTGTATTGTTCCAGACTAAGTGTGGTCCCCAACATCGTTTAGAAGAGAGAACGAAAGTAACCGCTTGGATGGAGTAGTTTGGACCAACCTCACTCGTAAAAAAAACTTCAGCATAGCATTGGAAACCAAAATCCCACAAGTTATTTAAGAATTCTTTACTTCGATCTAGGAATGAGGCCTTACCACATTTAAATGATACAGGGCTTGAATGAGGGTATTCAAAACGAAATTTATTTAATAATTTTATACAGCAATTTAGCTCGTATACAAGCTTGAATAGTGTTATTCAAAATGATGGACCAAATCCTAATGTTGTGCTCCTAATATGAAGCCATACTTCATATTTACGTTAACGTGAATAAGCCCAATTGCGGCATTATGAGTACAAAATATCCATATAAACTAAAAAAGTACACTTAATCCTCTGCAAAAGTAAACATGTGATATGGCACTGCGAATGTTGGAGTACTTGATTCATATACTTTTTATAATCTAGCACAAACGGGAGAATCATACCTAGATAGGTCGAGGGATTTTGGCATCCGTATCGTATTATCTGGTCAGACCTCACACCTCCCCATTATAGCTTAACGGTTCAAGATTTCCTGATGAATCATTTGATAAACGATGGATTGATCAAGGTAGAGCATTGCCTTCGTTAGCATGATTACCAGACTACACTCCTTGTGATTTCCGGCTATGGAGAATGATGAAAGAACGCGTGAAAGACTTACCGACATTAATGACCTAAAACAAAGGTTGTTTGCTCTACATCCTATAGTATGGTCAAAAAACTTCGAACTTGCATTGAGAACCAATGATGCA
Organism: Onthophagus taurus; assembly: GCF_036711975.1. Classification (NCBI taxonomy): domain Eukaryota; kingdom Metazoa; phylum Arthropoda; class Insecta; order Coleoptera; family Scarabaeidae; genus Onthophagus; species Onthophagus taurus. Next base: position 30,366,557 of record NC_091972.1, on the reverse strand, counting down.
GGTCGAAGGAGAGCAATTAAGACTTGTATACAAAATAAAAATCAATCCCATGTAAATGGTAACATCTTTTTGGAAACCTTGTATAAGTAGTCTTTCTTTTAATGTTCTTTTTATTATATCCTTTTAAAAGTTTTTGTTAACCCTTAACGCTTAACCATGGAGGTGTGGTATCCGGAGCACAGACCCTGAGATTTTATCTGGCAGACTACTATCGATATTGGGACATAAATATTTCTATATAAACTTTGGACGGGCTCAGACGGCACCTTCATGGTTAAAGATTAATGTTGAAATAAAATATATATATGATATTGTTGTCTGAATGAAACGATCAATACACGATGGTTATCTAACTAAAATCAATTTAATGTGGTATTAAAAAATAAGACCACAACAAATATGCAGGTCTTTCTAAATTGATGCGAAAGGTTTGAAGGGAGACAAAAAAGTTGCAGATTGAATCCCTCTGTTTAAATCAAGTTTTTAAATGAAGGAACGTAGACGCATTAAAGAGTTTTGATGTAAGTAATATAGGGGTTGATTTTTTCACCCTCTTATAATAACATTTTAGGGTTACAAAAATCATCAAAAGGTGTCATTTTATTAGCAACAGTTATCAGCCAAATTTCATTCTAAATTCCTCCATATTGAATTTATTAAATAAAAAAATTTTTCCCCTAACTTTAGATGGCTACAATTTGGAGAAGTGGGTTTGAACAAAAAGTTATATGAAAGACACCCTTTAATTTTTGCTGAAAAATCATCTCTGGAAATCTTTCGCGTCAATTTAGGAACTTCCTGTATATAAAGTCAGCTTGAAAATGTCTGGCACCAAAATTTGTATATGTATAGCACTGGTATCGATACTAAAATCTGCTGAATGTAAAAATTTATATCTGGGCATTGTTTAATGAAAAAGATTACGATAAAGTTTGGGAGAATTATTGAAATTTCTTATTGATATCTTGAAAACTTTCAAATCTTTTTGGTTTTTGGAAAATGGTATTCGATCGAACTTGGTGAAGTATTTAAAAGTTTAATATAATTAATTCTTTTGACTATTTAACATGGACCCACTGTATTTCAAGAAATATAAATACAAAATAATAAACTTACCATATTCCAGGTTCTAATATCAATGCTATAGTTTCAGGTGCATCAAATCGATATCCTACAAAAATAAATAAATAATCAAACTAATGCTGTAGAAAAAATATGGATACTAACTTTAAGTTCGCATTGTTTCAAGAAAATAAAAAAAGTAATAACTTATTTCTGCTGATAAGCAGGTTACAAACACTCCAGGAAACACGTAATCATTTTTTTCTTACCTTCCATGATTAGCGTCTTGACTATATTCACCATATCTTTCGCTTCTTTTTTGTAAAACTCGGTCTCCGTTTCCGCGGCGATTTCTAAACCTAAATGAACCACTGTCAAGGAAAACACAAAAAAAAATAAAATACACACTCACAGTTTGCACTGAGCTAAGCGAAGCGAAGGAAAGAAAACAAACGGGGGCAGCGGCCCTTATCGGGCACGCTTCGATAGTTGTCTTGGTGAATGAGTGAGAGGGCCCCCAAGCAAATTGAACCGGGTTAGAAAAAGATGATGATAAAAGGTTTAGTAGTAGGCATTGTTGACAATAAAGTTTGTGTTTGTTGGTGGTTGAGAGGAAATGCGGGGGGAAACCCGGGCGTTTCATATTTCAGGTGGAAATGTTTTTTTTTGTTACTTTTCAAAGTTTGGAATAACAGGCGACATCTGTGCGACGAGGTTGATTTTAATTCTATTCGGTTATAAAGATCCAACAGGTGGCGATATTATTTACAGGTTGCGTTTCAAAGTGTTTTACTATAGTTTATGTTTCATAAGTAACTTATTGATACATAACTGTAAAAAAAACCGTATAATCTAAAAATAAAATTATTGGAATTTAGATATTTACATTCGATTTTTTACAAAGAATTATAAAATAATATAGCTAAAGATAACTTACAATAACCTTATAAAAATTTATCAAATAATGCCGTATTATCATTAATATTTTCCAAATTAGTTTGAACACAAAGAGTAATACATTTATTCTCAATCATTACCTTAAAATTATTAACCTTTATCTCATAATAAATGAGTCATTTAAGAAATTCTAATTATTTAAGATAATAATTCGTATTTTTACAGGCATTAAAATTTATTGATTGATTTATTATCGTCCTTTTCGATATTAACATGACCATGTAGTACTTTCAATTAATAATAAAAGTCAGAAATAAAATAGTTTATAATTTTTTATGGCTGCATAAAATATAAGAATTTTTTTTAGCATTTTTTACCTTAATGAATAATCATATTCAGCCATAAATAGAAATGTTACATTAGTTATTTGAAAATGTGATAATTTGTTAATTTTGTTGATAATTTAAATTGCAAGAACTTTGTAAAACACAGCAGTTGAGTCATCATGTTTTATGAGTTAAATAAAAATAGTTGTTATTCAATAAACAAATGTTGTAATTGGTTTAATTATTACTCATTCCATAAAGAAAAATTTTAAAACAATTAAAATTTATAGTTGTAAAACAAGAAATCAACTATCTTATTGTACTTATTTTTGTTGTTAAGTACCCAGACTAGCACAAATAATGGTAAAAAATTAAAGCATGTCGTTGACACATTAAGTTAATTTCCTTATAGTGAAAAGTTAACGTTATTGAGTTTATCTAAAACATATCTCACGTAGGCCACTTTAAACAGCAAGTCATTGTCAGTTAATCGTTCGGATGAATTAATAGATCGCTGTTAAAGATTCGGTGAGTGTTCATAACGAGCGTCCGAAGCCACGTAAAGGATAGTTTAGATGTTTTTAAAACAATATTAGTCGTGAATTTATCAGAAGAAATGTAGACGCATTAAAAAGTTCTGATGCAAAGTATTATAGGGTTTAGCAGTTTTTGATTCGAATTAACTTCATCAAGAAAGTTCCGTGAAGGTTAGTCAAACAGAATTCGAGAAACCAGATTACAATAACTCTGTAATATACCTGTTGAAAACATCAGAAGACAACATGTAGCTATCAGGCATTATATAACAACGTCTTGAGTTTTACCCCGAACCAAACCTGGGAGAATATTAAAGTATATTTAAGCCAGGTCGCTCAACTATAGACTACACCCACACTCAGCAGAACACATAAGAAAAATTGGATAAAGATCTGTACAGCATTTACATCGATTTCAAACAGGATGATAAAATAAATAAAAAAAGAAGATGCTACAGCATTTAGCAAAACTGTGTATACAGAAGATGCAAATAAGCTTAATTAATATCACGCTAACTGGATCGAAGGCAACTGTCAGAATTCAGGGATGGCTAACAGAACTGTCTGAAATAAATTGCGGAGTCAGGCAAGGTGTTGGGTTATCCTGCGCAATATTTAATCTAGTTTTAGAAGCTGTTGGAACAGATTGAACAGATTCTGTCATACAAGAACTTCGAATGCTGTATTTCATCAACATGAAAACCTGCGGAGTCACATGACATAAAAATTCGAAATCGCACCAATGAAGAACTGACGGAAAAATTTACTCAACTCACAAAAGAAGCCTCCAAAGTAGGGCTTATAATTAACGAACCCGAAACAAAGTATATGGAATCCACAAAATCCCGAAAAAGAGACCCAGAGACGGGGCAATAAGTGCTGCTATGCCTACAAACACCTACTGATGAGTAAAATAATAAGAGAAAGAATAGTATATGGACGCGAAGCATGGACCATGTCGCCAGGAGATCAAATCAAATTAAGAGTCTGTGAAAGACGGAACTTGCGCAAGATATATGGACTGATACAAGATAGTACTGAAATGTGGAGAAGAAGAATGAACACATGAATTAGAGCTCATGAAGGGTGCAGACAAGACAATATAGTACGACACATAAAAGCTCAGAAAAAAGCAACGCTGTGACGTCTGAAAAGGATGCATGGAAACAGAGAAGTGGAGAGAATTGTGGAATACACATACCAGTATATAGGGCTAGAAGAAGACCAATGAAACGATGAAAGGATGTTATGATGAACGACGTTAGTGCGAAGTAAACCAAAGTGCATAGAGGAGTATAAAGCTGGAAAAAGAAGATGCTTAATACAATAATAAGAATAAGCGCAAACTCAGTTTCTTAGCGAGAGGTGTCAACTCTTTGCCTTGGATATAGAAGATGTTGCAATAGGATTTGAGTTACATAGCGTTTTGGATAATTCTGACAGATTTATAGTAGATAGACATCATATTAGAGAGACAAGTTCATAGTAGAGAGATGATAGCAATCATTAGTGTATGCGACTGGATACATGAGTGAATGCATTAATCGACCAGCTAGATAATGCGACGCTTCAGTATCAAGAGACTATATGTCGATGTAATACATTACCACTTATAATGTTTTTCGAAGCTTAAATAAATTGCTATATTTACGGTACCTGTATCTTCATCGTATAAATGACCAAGAGAATTGGATCAAATAGAACTATTATTACATGATTCCCATGATTCTAGTACTTCATGATCAGATGTCTGATCATATATACGCAGACCTATTCTTCATATAAACCCTATTATAACTCTATAAGAATAACTTTGTGTTTGTGAAGAAGTTTATGCAACAGAATATTTCATAAACAGCTTTTTTGAATGATCATCTTTTCGGGTCGATAAAGAGTCATAGTTGACTAGTCTATCTAAACGAATTGGGACCAGAGTGCCCTAACTATAATTCTATCCATTGCCTTAAAAATTCTTACCAGAGTAGATAAAAAATTAATAGCGAAGAAGATTTCGTCTTTTCCATGCGACTTGTATGGTTAGACGTTATAATTGGCTATATAGATGACAACTTTTGCAGAAACACGTCGATCGTTTTGTGCCAAATCATCACAGTGCCTGATTACTACATTAATTGTCCTCATTAGAAGCTCGAATTAGCTTTTATTAGAATTCGTAAAATTATTACAATCATTTTCACCCAGATTGTAAATTTATTTTTCGCTTTCACTATTTTTCAATGATGTTTTAGTTAGTAAAGTAGTAGTTCGTATTAATGCAACTAAGGATATTAACTAATTTTGAAATCTACAAAGACGAACTTATAGCATTTATTGGTTTGCTAATGTATTCAGGTGCTATGTAACTATTACTTCCTATTACATATTACAGTAACATATCTTAGATTTCATGTTAATGTAACAGCTAATAAAAGATCTCGTAATGATGCTTTTGCAGCAATCGAATTGTTGGTAATTCTGTAAAATACATGATCAATGCCTTAGTTGGGAAAATGTAGAAGCAGCAATGCCATCAGCTCATCATTGAATGAAATTATTAAAAGAAGTGTTAGAAACATTGCCACAAACAATTGGTTCATATCAGTAGACTTAGTAGAAGACCTATTCTAAGTTCTAATATGGAGGAAGAAAAAGAAACATCTCTTCAGAACTATTAGATGTCAAATCCAAAAAAAAAGCAATTCGTTTTGATAGGGAAAAGACCTTGATTTCGTTAAAATTCAAATCCAACAAGATTGTGATATTGTTAACAACAGAGGACGAAGATGCATTATACCAATATGTGCTAACATGAAAAACATTCAAAAATAAGGCATTGAAGGGATCTTACGTAAATTAATTAGTGTAAGAAATAGGAAAATCGACATTCATTTTTGCTTGAACTATGTATACGAAGCTTACACTATTGCGTGGCTACAAACAACACAAGGTTCAATTCGAAACTCTATTGGCGATATGTTGAAAACTAATGGATCTGGTGAAACTCCAGAAACTATTAAACAAAGTATGTATTATTGTATGATCCGCAAACAGCGAATTGTATCATAAAATTTGTTTAGTTACCACTTCATTTCAACATAATCTGGTGTTTTAGGATCTCTTAATTATTTTCACAAATACAAAATAGAATTCGTTGTTGTATTTTAATAGCTGTGTATAAATAAAAATATAATAAATGTTGACTATATGCATATTATGATACGTAAACCAAAGTGGTGTTAAGGCAACTAATACATATCAAATACTTATTGTGTTTTATAATTATGTCAAGTACATAAATGTCTGGATCTGTCTTTGCGTACCAGATATTTCTGACTGAATTTTTTCCCTATCTTTTGTACAAATCGGATACTATAGCAGGTACGTACTTGATTTTGTTATTGTCAAAATAGAAAATTTTAAATTAGTATATTTCTTGTTATGTAACTTCTTTTATGTTATAAATCATATTACTGTTGTGCAATAAACTGTACTCAGAAAAGAATAAGTTAACTTTTTTGTAATGTTAAGCAGTAGGTAATCAATATTATTTGTTAAATATTATAAAGTGTTGATTATTTCAATTGTTGGAACCTTGTAAAATAACGTTGAGTCATCCAATAGGTGCTAAACGACTATCGTTAACTACTAAATAAGACCAAATAGCAAAGCGGTTTTCTAAAAGAGATCGGTATTTCGATTGCCAGACGTACACTAATTGTAAGAGTTGATGTCATCGAAGCGTAACAACCAATGACACGGAAAACCGTCGAAGACCGGATGTTTTCAATAATATTACAACGATAATCCTGACACTTAACTGATATTTAATTCATCAAATGCATTAGGGAAATAATCATTAAAATAAAATTAAAAACGACATACATAAATTTAAAGTTGTTCAAAAAATTATTTCGCGAAATCTAAAAACTTAAATATAAAAGGATACATCCCAACATATCGGAGACGCTTTGTGGCAGTGTGTCGGTCTTCTTAAATCGTGCGACCTCCTTCCGAAGGTCGTTGAACGTGGAATAATACAACGGCAGGTCGATCTCCTTCCGGCAGGATTCCGGGTGCAGACACTGCCTGAGAGGCAACTGTCCATCCGTTACTATCCTAAATCCGGGATTGTGCGGGTCGATGTGCATGTTGTCGCAATAGGCCTCGAAGTCCGCTAGAGCCGTATCCAGCTGTCTCCCTGAAGATTTGATGAGTTCGTCCGTTAACACGGATTCCGAGGTTAATTGTTCTGAGAGGATGTTTTCATTCACGTCTGCCGCAAGTGGTCGTATTGGATATTGTTGCATACCCACAATCTATAATAATAAAGAAAACATAAATAAATAAAAAGTTTATGTAGAAGATAAAAATAGATTTAAATATTCTAAACCCGTTTGTTTTGGCCATAAGGTGGCGAAATAAAAAACATAAACCCGGGTCATAATTAAATTACCATGATTAACTAAATTGTCTTGGAGTCCAAGGTTGTCAGGTTTTTTATAATTAGTTATAAATCATCTGGTTGATAGGCCGCGACATCGCGAAAATTGTCCCGTTAATAACACTTATTCAATCATCACAAAACTAATTTTTAACACGTTTAGTGAAATTGCACGTCGATAAAAATAGTTATTTATGGATGGTTATTACTACAAAATTGCTCGTGTGGTTCAAAAGTTCAGTAATTGATTACGTCCAAACAAATTAAAAATATTATCATATATGTGAAGGGATCCAATAAATTGCTAATAAATAGTCTAGATACATAATAACCATAAAGAATTTTTAATTTAATATATTCAAGATCGACTCCTTCCAAGTTGCAAGATCAACGATATACAGCTTAAAAGTCTGCAGCTCTTGAAATACTACATTGTTATATTCTTTGATACGCATCATTTAAAAAAAAATATTTTTTCGTTGAAATTTTAGTACATCTTGCAGATTATCAATAAACATAAATAAGAATTCTAAAACCCAGTTACTTGATTTAAGCTATTATTAATTCAGCGCCACATCTAACCACAACTAATATCAGGAAAATTTACAAGAAAAAGAAAGTAGGATGACCAGCAAATATAACTACTCACAAAGTATCTATTAGCATGTTGAATTGCATGCTGATAGCAACGTTGTGAAAATGGAAGTTGTTGGAAATGGAAAAGAGCTTCTGACACAGATAAGTCATCAAAAAATCTGAGATTACTGAGACTAGAAGATGATTAATAAATTAAAAATGCAGAATTGTAAAAATTCTCAAACACCAGAACTCTATAAACTTTCTTCCTAATTTTTATTCTGAACGAGACACACTTTTTCATGAAAGATTGGCTACTCAAAAACAGTAATCTGAAATAATTTATTCCTAATGTAATAAAATAGCGTCTTTAGTAATGTAAATTATAATTTACGATTTATGGAGAAAAAATGAAAGATTGTTTTTTTTTTGCTTAAATATAAAGATATGTTTAGAGGAGAAATTCTACAGAATGACATCATTTTCATCAAAAATAAGCTGGAAACCTTTCTATATTAAGTACCAAAAGAACATTTCAATAGAAAAAGGAAAAATTTCATGCTCTATCAATATTGTACAAAACAATAGCGAAATAAAAACCTCGTAAAAAGAAAGGGCACATTCCTGTTGGTTAAGATACCTAAGATTTTCTCTACCTCATCTAACATTTTTACTCCAATTCAATTTCAGAAGGAAGATGTATTATATGAATGACTCGGCCTTAGTGCAAAGTAATTTTGATCTGAATTAGGAAATATCTTAATACTTGTCAAGTACCTTAGCAAATGCGGTGCTACTTCAAAGGTAGCTTTTTTGCACTATGAAACTGACCTAATGGAAGAAATAGTATTTCATCCCATCCCGTGGTTGATGGATACACAAGGCAACATTATAATCTGCGCTCATAAACCTAGCATCCTTTCTTTGACGCTTTTGTCATGTTGTCATGCTGCAAATATGACAACGCCTTCGGACCCGTGATTTTTGAACAAATGTTGGTGGAACAGGACTTGGAAAATGCCGCTGCTCAGCGAGATAGGATGGTATGTGATGCCTTTCAATCACCTGTTGTACAAGTTCCCGTACAATTAAATAAACGAAATACTTATTTGTATATCGATTTTGAGTTTTTGAACTTCTTCGTGTAATTTGCCTTAACAGTAAACTTCATTGTTGCCATGTTTACTGGCGTAAGCAAATTAATGTATTTTTATCACAACATTTCACAGCCAACACATTATCAATAGAAGCAGCTTTTTCTATATGCCTTTACTGCACCACAAGATTTCTTTTTGAATAAATACTGAAATAATCGAGGACTACTATACCAGTTTGTAACGAACAGTACGTAGTGTTTATCCAGGTAGGGTTAATATTCACGAGTGTTATCATAATAGACGCAGCTATTCCAATATCCTCATCACAGGATCAATTCCATATTTGAGCCAGTATAGATAATAAAGTTTAGTAAAAAGCCGATTTCTAATCGTAATAAATAGTTTCATCCAAACGTAACATTTGACTGTTTTACGATACGTTTTCTTTTCGATTTCGGTTTCGTTTGAGGTAAATCAATACTATTATCGTCGTTTGCATCGCTTAGATCCCAGATAGTAGCAGCATCGTCATCTTCGCTAGACGAATAATGTTTACTTTCGCATGAAATAATATATTCACCTGAATCATCACTATCACCGTTCATAATTCTATCGGACTCTAGTTGCAATTCTTGCGATGATAATTTTTATGTCGTGGCAAATAAACAACGTACTGCAACCCAAAAAGCACAAAAAAAGGTGAAGATGTGCAATAATAGCAAGAAATTACAGGATGTAGTACGTTTCCCATACAGTCCCGAAAGAGTTAATTGTAGACTCCAGACTATGTCAACCAATGTCCCAGACTATGTTCTTCATTCTGACCTCAAGTAGTCATTACTAATACATTAACATTACAAGGCAAGTCGATGCAAAAATTTCGAAATCTTATTAAGACTTCTTCTAGAATCTAGATCTTATTGCAAACTTGGAAGCTGAGATTTGGTGAACACACCTTGCTAGAGTGTTAAATTCTAACTGCTGTGAGCTGATTGTCAAATAAATGTATTAGTGGAAATTATCAAATAAATGTTTTAGTGGAAATTATCAATTTCAAATTATTAGCAGATCCATCGTTTTATCAGTTGAGTATATTTATTCAAACGTTAATATGTATTTATGTTTTGAGACTTTTTATTTCTTTACCTTACATACGTGTTTCAATCATATATGAAATTATGTCAAAAATATGTAAAAGATCGTTTTTACATAATTAAATCATGTTATATACAAGGTGATTCTCAACTTATACGCATAAACTTGAGCATTTATTCCTCATGACAAATAATGAGTAATAGCTGAAAACATTTGTAATAGGTTAAAATAGCAAAAGTTTTTTACTTTCCTAGATATCCATGAAATTTAGTGTTCCAAGTTGTTTCCAATATTTTGTATACCCAATTTTGTTCGCTGAATCCACGATATCATTATTATATCAGCTCAGTATCTTCCTCAACATTCACTTCCTCAGCTGCAATGTTAAATGCCTGTGTTAACCACTGTATGCCATCCTCAGTATCAGCCAAAAGATTCTAATTCTTCTATCCTTACTTTATCGAACGTTTTGGTTAGATCAACGAAACAGAGGAAGGCTACATGACGTTTTTTCGCCTTAGTTCTATCTGATTCTTTTTGATGCTCTCAACATTTTCCTCAACATTGTGTGATCCGTACATGTCATTCTTCATATCGTTACTAAATTTCGTCATGCATCATTTGTGTAACCCAAACAACCCACTCATTTTTGCAGAAGATGAAATAAGTATGGTGGTATCAGTTCTAAACAGATGAGAGTAGATGAGAGTAGTTTGATGTTGCTGTGTAAGATGATTTCTAGAAGGAAAGACTGTGCGCTTTGGAGATGATATGATAGTGCGACCTAAACCAGGGCGTTGGCGGATTGTCTCGGCAGCAGTTTGTATCTGATTTCGCAATCTTTGCTCAGTATTAACTTCGGTGACGTACACTATGCTTTTTAAGTGATCCCAAAACAAAAAAACAAGAGGATTAAGGTCGGGCGATCGAGATGGCCAGGCCAATAGACTACCTTGACCTGTCCATCTTCCGGGAAGCACCTTCTCTAGATGTCGCCACATATATCGGATCCATTATTTGTCGTGAGGAATAAATGCCCAAGTTTATGCGTATAGGTTTGAGAATCACCCTGTAGATAAATACTATAGTAATTTATAATCATCTATTTGGTTTTAGAGTCAATAAATCAATATATTAAAGTACTATACTGAAGTAGAAAAAAAAGGATTATCAAGCTAAGGCAACCTCAGACGAATATTTTACCATTAGTTGACTGCAAGATATCATTTAGAGAAGGTCAAAAATCACAGTCAATTTTTTAAATTTATAATCATTGAAGAAATGAGATAAAATATAAAATAGAGCCCAGAGAAGATCTGTAGATAAACTTGCTCCTACAAAAGCAATTTTAGACAAGCGAATAGGTCATTTTTCAATATGTTACACATATCCTGAGTATCTTACTTTCGATCAGAAATTGGAGCCCTTCAGAAGAAGAATTGATTTTCTCTAATACATTGCAAACAAGCCTAGTGAGTATAAATTAAAAGTGCACGCTCCAGTAGACGCGAGAACCTTCTATTTTCTCAATATGGGAGTATGGTAGGTTTACAACCACCGGATCCATTCAGGTTAAGCAATAAACCACAAGACATAGTAAAACATTTAGTAACAGTATCTGGACCAAGACGTAACATTACCTTTGACAATTGGTACACGAGCTATACTTTGATATAATAATAATATAAAGATAAATATAAGAAAAGAGATGTGCTGTTCATTCAGAAAAGAGGTATGTTTCTCGACGATCTAAGAATGTTACCAAAACAATAACCAGAGATCGTTGTGCACACTGACGTAAGATTAAGCAAATATTTATTATATCAGACGTAGTAGTAATTTTAGATAAGCCAACAGATCTCATCAATAGATTAATTACAATTCTAAATAACATTCAATTACATACTTATATCCTTTGTCATGAAACCTATACACAAACATTCCAATTAATAAAACATTAGAGTACAGTAAAATGATTAATAACATCAATATCGACATGACTGACAACAATAACATATTTAAATTGTATATGTTCAATAATAACTTAGATAACTGTGATGATGGTAATCCAATAGATTCAGTATTACGCGAGTTATTAGTACATATCTAGGAAAAATTGAAACATATATCCGTACAGGAGCAATATACTCTTTTGGAAACATTATGTGAATGATATATTCGTTGTAATGAATACTAGAAACTTGACAATAGGCAATCTATAAAACAATATAAACACATTAGATTCTATATACCTTAGAACAAACTAAACTCTTATATAACAATAGACAAAAGCCACACACACTTTTCATACAATATATACAGAAAAGCGACTCAAACCAATATTTTAATCGCAAATGATTTCTTCCATGATCACACGTATAAATTATCGCGATTCCGTTCTTTTATTAATTGAGCATTTAACACATAATAGACCTTAACCAACAAAACCGTTCCACATAGCTTTCTATAATTAAATAAATAGGCACGAACAACAAATATCCAATTAAAATAGTAAACAACTTAATCAATAGACATAATAAAACAAAACATCCATAACTTAACCTCTTAATAGTTCAATGTGATGATAATAAAAACACTTACAGGTCCATTCAATATCAAAGTGTATAGTGGTAAGATAAAACAAATTTAATATTAAGTTATGTTGTAAATATAACAATAGCTAACGTTAAACCATAAGCAAATTAATATGATATAAATATCAATCCAAATCGTGTCTGCTTTAATGAGCAACTACAGGCCAATCATTGATTTCCTGAAAGTCTCTTACATTCAACCAAAAAAAAAACCAGCTGAAGGAGTAATAACAATTTGTTGCTAATTTGTTGTTGGATTGTTGCTTATAAACTGAACTTTGACCATCACAAAAATCATTCATACACCATATCTACAAACATACACTTTGCTTTCCACTAGTAGACAAACAAGGGTTTTCAGCTTTAGCCAACATATAGCCATATCATATTCCTCACCTTACAATTGTTGAAACGAAAACAACACCTTATATTTTTTTTATTGAAAAAGTTTTCACTGCTATTTTATTTACAATTTCAGACAAATAAATATGTATTTATTGTTAGAACTAGAAAAAATTTATTTTGAATTATAATTTAATTATTATTAATTTTTATATAATTTTATTAAAATAGGTAAATAATAAAATATGTTGATAATTCCTAAGGAACTTGTGTTTGAAAAGAATTCTTGAAATTCAAAAAACGTTTCCAGTGTATTATTTATATAAATGAACATGAAGAAATGAGATAAGGCCGCTTTTAGTAGTGATTCTTTGCTTTAGGAAGGAAGTTGTATAGCCTTATACAACTTCCTTCCCTCGCTACGGTATCGGCATACCGAATACCATCGAGAAGAACAGATTCAAGGAACAAGAAGACAAGAAAGAATCGAGCGAAATCTTGATTTAGTTGAACAGATTCGCATCTTCATAATGAATGGAAAGAAGATTAAAACCACTTGTAGATTAGCTTAACAATGAACAGTATTATTTTTAAGAGATAAATGACAGTTAGTACTGTAGAATGAAATTTATTCGATCACTTTTTTACAAATAAAATTCCTATATTTGATATAAATATTGTATCAATTATCCAGCTTTATCGAGGATTCGATTCCAAACATTGATGCAGTGGTTATTAAAGATACCAGGATTAAGATTAAAGCAGCTATTGTAAGAGAAATCATCCAATAAAGTATTACACAAGGTTTAAAAAATTCACTACTCAAGAAAGAATTCATAATCTATTCTAAAATTTATAATTCCACTCTATGTCATGTCATGATTTACAAATTATTATGAAACCGAGGGCTAAACCAGTTCTTCAGTTATAGCTGCACTTCTGGTTCCAGAATAACGAGAATGTGTCATTAATATCTTTCCATATTAGTTGAGAAATCAGCATTAGATTTATCTTGTCAACGATCTTGATTTAACAATTTTGATGCTCGTTTCGTTTTGTTTTTAATGCTCACTTAAAATAAGCCCAACTAGATGAAAATGCGATTTTATAAATTCAATTCGATGTTACAATTTCACTTCGACATCTTGCTTTTTAGCTTTAAAAGTATATTGAAATCTCTTTCTCGCTTTTAAATGGTTTTCTTTACTAGAAGAATTTTTAACGAATACCGAGCAAATCACGACTCCGTCACCTGATCTGATTGTATCGTTTATTGTTGTAGTCGCGTGATAGTTGTTTTTTGTATTTACATAGACATTAATGCTAATAATACATGACTGCATAAATCATAACATTCAAAATGATATCAAAATTAAATAATTTAAGAAATTACTTAATTTTTATTACTCAAAATAATTTTACTTGTTAAAATAATGGGGTCGTTACACTCAATCGAATAGAAAGGCCGTCTTTCAAAAAATCGATAAACTATTTAAATATAGAAGGATTGGTAACATTTTCAGATCCTAAAATTGTTTAATTTTTGCAATAATTAATATTAAAATTCAAAATTACCTCTATAAAAGTTTTGGTGGCGTTTACGAGGTTTTCGCGTAAAGAAAACACAAACGTGCATCGTTCGGATCTCTTCTTCTAGCGCATAAGATTCTCGTGGCATCTCGCTCATGCAAATTTTATTGATTTTTATTTCAACCAATCGCGTGCGAAACGACGGTGACGTCTCCAAAGTTTTTTAAATTGAACTTTTTTTTTTGGGAAAACTAAAGCCCAGTTTGAAAAATAAAAAATTATAGAAGTCTTCAATTTTGCTAAACTATCGAATAAGCCAATAAAAAAAAATTATAGCGGTCCCATTGGAAGGTTTTCCTTTTTACACCATCAATGAGTGAAATATTAGTTTTAACAAAAACATAATGAGTCATAATAAGCTGATCATTCGACGTTAACTATGCACACTGGTGAAATTGCGAAATAAGGCTCTCACGATGATTTAATTTAAAAAACTAAAACCAGTCGAATCATAATAATAATAATTATCTTTGTTAGTTCAATAATGACTGGAGCAAAACATACAATAATGAACGTCAATAAAAAGTACTAAAATTAAGTGAAATTGTGGTTTATGTAGCATGATTATATATATATAGGTATATGGCACGATATAGTAAACCAAACAATCCAGCATAACATTAAATAAAATATGAATGTTATAATCATGATGAAAGAAGAGTATTAATAAAATAAAGACAAGCATTACGTATCTATTTTAGTCTAACATCATACAAGGAACACCACCAATATTGGAAATAAAAAGAATTAAAGGAAAAATGCTGTGTTAAACATACTTCCAATGATTCTTAAACCTTAGATTTGATTGCCTTAAACTGCGTGATATCAAAAGCCTTTCAAAGTATTAACTTCACGTAGGATAGGGTCAGTTACAAGATAAAATGCAAATTTCACAACAATTCCTGTGAACGGCGTGAAATCGACTGTCTTGGCTAATTTTGTACTGAAACAACATCCAAGTGATTACCTCGACTTGAATTTATTCACTATAGTACGCACAGCTTGTGTGGTGGTATGATAGTTAAGGTATATCCACGCCAAAGAAACACAGGGTAACATTTTATTCCTGATTGTCGCAACCTGTTTAGGCAGCAGAAACAATAACATAGTTTTCGTAAGCATTCTGCCCACACCAAAAAAATTCATTTTAGTCGCTCATCACCGTGTTGCCTGAACAAGAAACATTCCGTCTACATCAGGTTAGTGTATGTTTTAGTATTTGTATACAATGTGGTGCGATGATGATCACAGGCAGCAGTGGCTGCAATTGTTGGACTAGGTCGACTATTTTAGAAAGAAATACACATGGTATCATGCGCCTTATGAATTCATCATCACAAAATTTTTATCCCGTTGGTTCCACAAACACTCTGCATTATTGTATATTTCAATATTTTCGGTAGACCACTGGAACGACATATTTTCTGCACACATATTGGAAACAATGATATTTAGCGCTAAATACGGAAACAAGCAACTTGTAGGAACATTTGTTTCTACAACCATAAAAAATAAGGAACATCCAGAAACTTTTAGATACAAGTTCCAGGAACAAGCAACATAAACACAATGTTTCTTTGTGTTCCTTTCGGTATAAACGTAGCTTTACTATCGAAAATTGGAGTAAATGCGACTAACTAATTTCAAGCATTACTCTTTCGTGGACTTCACCATAATAAAAATGTTAAGCTTTACTGAAATTTTGACGTTGACAGATTATGACTAACATTCAAGTGTGCGTTCCTATTAAAATATAAAATTGTTACATTCTTATTGGAAAATCCGTTATGTTGTTATACCTTTACCGGACATAGCTTACAGTTTTCCTTCCCAACGCAGATATCTATCGTTTCTTTTTTTTAAGTGATATTAATTGACATTCTAACATCCCGAGTTAGAGTTATAATATTATGGATACGTTCTCTCAAATAGCATTCATATAATTCCTTATATGCCTAAACATTCCTCATATAACTTTCATGAAGTAAATTTTATGCATCACTTGCCGTTCGTCGAAATTCTAAGAATTCATTGGGTACTTTTTTTCTATATTTTTTTTATAATTTCTGCCATTGTCACATCATTAACTTTCGGTACTTTTCTTCTAATTCTATTGGTGTGAATAGCCCCAAGTTTTCAGCACTCTTTCCACAACATAAATATATATTGTAAACGTTACTAGTTCTCTCATCAGTGCTGTTTCGAAGACGTACACATATTAAAGTGACAACGACGACGACGTACCATCAACATTTCGACCATTATTCCAACTGAATTTGGACAATAAACACATCATCACCGTTCCTCTCGGTAGCGAATAAAGCAGTGATATATTTGTAGTTCGATTTAAACACAGCTATATAAATAGCAATCCAATAAAACACTTCTGCAATAGTGCTTCGCCTGAGTTATGTTCTGGCATGATACCCTATTTAACACAGCTAAATACCCTATTTAGCTTTGATACTTTTAATCTATTTGTTTGCCCGTTTAATAACTTGCTGTGTTATCTCGTCATCAGATATAGAATTCCAAGGAAAAATAGATTTAATTTTTATTACATTACATTGAACTTTGTTGATTATGATTTTAGTTTGTTTACATTCAATTTGTTAATATTCACTATTTGGTACTTCCACCAGTTTATTGTGAATGGATGCAGTGCAATTACCAAGAATAAAAATAGATTTTCAACCGAACAAGTTGAAGAACAGACTCAGTTCAGAAATGCTGCATATGCCTTCCACTGTTTTTGATGCTTTTTTCCCAATTTTTCCAAATGGCTCAAAATTACACCCAATGTTTTAGAAGAACATTTTAATATGTCTTAATAAACTTTTAATAGTTGCAAATACTTTATTAGCAACGATTTGAACAATGATCAATAAATTTGAAGAAACTGTATCGATTATGGACAGTAAGTCTTTTGTGCATCATATACAAAGTTTAGCTTACCTAGGAGCTGATACCAATAAACTTTGACAGATTCTGAAGAAATCATTTTCGCAACATATTGAAACAACAAAATTGTCGAATTTTTTTTAGCCACCAGTTTTTCTGGTTTTTTTGGTTTGCTGCCAATTTTGGGTAGACGGCGTGTGAGGTTGTTTGCGATCTAGGTAATGTTTAAGAGTTATCATTGTAGCGCTTCGGCTGCAAGCTACCTTGGCTTAAATTATTTACAACTAAGAAGAACATAAGTCGCCTTTGAAGCAATGATAACTCTCAATGATAAAGAGCGTTATAAACAGATGGTACTGAAGCGATGTCGGCTTATATTTTTGTCAGTCGTAAATGATTTAAGCCAAGGTCGTTTGCGGCCGAGGCGCTGCTATGGAGGCCATTAGAAATAGGGGGCGATTGATGAGTTACTGATACAGTGCCCGCGATTGCAAGTAACCTCAACTTATGTTCTTCTAAAATGTAAAAAATTTAAAGTGAGGCTCTTTTATCACTGTCTACCTCTAAAGATAACTGTTATTGTGCTTAGGCCGTAAGCAAGTTCGGCATATAACATAGCCGCTACAGTTTCTAATGCTCTCTATAATTAAAAGAGCATTAAAAACAAGTTATAAATCATTTACAACTAAAAAGAACATAAGCTGAGGTTGCTTACGGCTGAACTTTGCCTGCACTTACCTCTGAAGTAATGATAACTCTTAAAAGTAAGGAGCGTTATAGACAGTTGTGACTGAAGCTCGTATTTTTTTTTAAATGGGGTAGCAATGCTGTAACTTGTAAAGGTGTGACCTACCGCAAGAATGATAACAACATTCTTGTGGCCTCATCTAGACGGAATGGATCTGCAAAACTATCTATTCATTGAAGGAACGATTTCTGGACGTAATTGTCTCCCTAAATTCGGATGTCAACTAGCTGCCGAGATCGTGCGATTTCTTCCTCTGAGGTTTTGTGAAATATCACGTCTATGCCAATGTGTCACAGAATATTCCGAAGCTGAAGAACGAGATTCAATGCGTCGGTGACTTAGAGCCATAACTCTGCAGAAAATTTCAAGAATCCGTATATAAATTTACATTGCAATAAAAATCTTCACCACTGGCTGAAAATCTATGCGATTTATTTTAAAATTAAATCGGGCACTCTTATTGGAACACTCCCTATTTGGATGCCTTGCAATTACTTTAGCTGATTAATTAATAATATGGTAATTTGGAGTTGAATAACTGCATATTAGAAGTTAGTTCCACGGTGAGTTTTCAAATGTAGGACTTTCTGTAGGATGCTGTTTATCCAAACGCGATCGTTTAGAAGCTGAGTTAGGAACTTTATTTCATTTTGGTAAACCACAAGACTATCTATGAGACTAGCAAATCCGCAATGTCCGCATTTTGCAAAGATATTAGACCAGTAAAAATAGTTGAATAAATTCAAAAAATACGTCCGTTTCCTGAAATAGTCACAGTTTACAGAAATTATCTTCCTCGGTAATAAACAAGTTTTCTTCTTGAACGTAACAAACATACAAAAAGGGAAGGTGAAAAGCAAAAACAATGACATCAAACCGGAAAAGAAGAAGTAAATAGCGGTAAAAATGAATTCAAAGTTTCAATTTCTAATTCGTTATGAATATAATACATAATATAAACAAATATTTAGCGTCCAAATGGATAAATTGAATATTTAGAATATTTTATTGTTTGAAATTTTAATCCAGTTAGTGCTTTTTCTGAAACAGTCAAGTTGGTTTTTCTGCAAAAAGCTCTAAATTTCTATTTAATTCTCAGGAACCATCAACAAAGTAATTTACAATGGAGTCAATATTTTTCCGGTGAAACTTTAAATACACAAGTTTATTACGACAATTTCATATCCGCGTTTTTAGATACAAGATGAAAATATATTTAACAATAAAGATTTAATGACTAGTAAATAGCAAGAACGTTTAACAGAGAACAGATAAAAAAGACTCAGAACACTTATTTAACCTTAAAACATAAATAGATTTAAGTAGAACAAACAAGTGTTGACAAACAAAAGCAGTAAAACTTGTCACTATTCCTACTGTTTGTGCTTATTTAAATTCTAACTATATTACCTCGATTCTAGAAACAACCACATTATATGCATAGTGTAATGAAGATGAGAAAGCATGACTTCATCTTTGAACGTATGGCATTTAAAAAAATTCTTAGAAAAACTTAGTTTCTACCGGTAGCGATCAAAAATACAATCGAGCCATTAAACAACTTTTTCTTAACCAAATACATACTGTAAGCAAATAAAGTAAGTAAAGTACAATTAGAAATTGTTAAGAAAAAAATAAAAACGGTTGTGCGTGCATAAAAGAAAAAAATAATGAACACAGGGGGGCACTTAAGTCCTGAGGTAACCTTGGTTGATTACATAATGTTAATAGATAGCATGTATTTCACAAAACTAAATAATTTTAGTTTTTAATCACTTAATTTGAATGGCATATGTTTTAACAAAGGACTTAACTTCGATAGATAATAACGCAAAAAATATACAACTAAAAATCAGGTTACGTACGTACCTGCATTTACAATGATTAAATACCTGAGTTAACGCTAAAAAATAAAACTATTTATAGTTAACTTTCTTAGAAACGATGTTTTGATAGACAAATTGCTTTCGATAGACCGTAGTCACAACGCAAAACACTTTATGTTTGTTGGTTTTTGCACTTTAGAAACGACTTTGATTTTGGTCATACTGCGATGAACATGACTTTCATAAGATTTTATAATCGTTTAGTGTTTACTCAAACAAAGACATTTTGTTTTATGAGTTAGATATATTAGGGAAACTTAAACAATTCTTGTAATTACTTTAAGTACTACTTATTTGATTGAAAACAATCAAACACATTACAATTTTTAGATTTTAAAACAATTCAATTGAGAAACCTTGCTATTATAGGACTAAACTTATTTGAAATGATCGCTTTCTTAAATTTCTCAATAAATGATTCAAATTAACCTAATTGATTTTAATAAGATAATTTGTTTAAAACCATTACAATCCAATAACCTCGTTAAATATTACTACTTTTTTTTTCTTTATCTATCCATAGAGATATTTATGTATATGGGCGTTGTGAAACCATTAACAATTCTAACTTTAAAGTAGTCATGTCTATTGAGGTTCAACAGAAAAACACACACGCTCTCACACAGTTCGGCGTGTAGACGTCAAATTTTCGCGAGTTCATTGCTCTGGGTTGAACTTTTCATATGGGAATGGCGGAACGGGCCATACCCACATGACCACCTTTAACAGCTTTGATCAAGGCAAAGAAGTAAAGCCGAACGAAGAGAAAACTTCGCATCGCGCGTCGTTCGCATGACATGTTCTCAAACAGCACCTGTTCCTCGACTTTATAACTGTTTTAACCGAGCCAACAGTCTGCTGCGAGTAAAAACAACAAATCAGCTGATATCTTATAAACTGAACATGTTGGTGAGTCGGTCGTAGAGTTTCTCTGCTTTGAAGCCGACCCTGAATAAAGTGTTTTTAATCTTTTGGTGTTTAAGTTTGATGTTTTTTCTCTCTTTCTGTTTCAAAGCTGATGGCATTCTTGGGTGTCTTTGTTGTTCGGTACTTGCCCGAGGAGAAACAGGATTACGTAAAACTCCTTTTGGATTTCAGGACGTGTCTCTTAATATCGAGTTTTTCGCAACTGGTTCCCTCGTCGTTGTCGTTGGGAGTTTCGTTCGCCTCTTTTTCTCAACTACGGCCGTCTTCGTCGCGGTCGTTTCGCTACGGCCGCTTACTTTTCAGAACCGTTCCCTTCGAACCGGAGGAATGTGCAACATTCCTGTGTAAATTAGAAGCCGTTTTACCGCAGCTAAAAAACTCCATTACATACACTTTATCCAAGCTAAAAATTCAAAATAATCAACACTACATATTTTATGCATACTAAACAAAATCATAAGACTTTAAGTTATCACGAACCTTTTAAATTTCAATAACACCATGTTAAATCAATAACATAAACACCTAGATAGGTCATACGTAAGATGTTTGATTCTCGTGAACAAATCGTAATGTAAATTTAGAATTTTATATAGGCCAACCAACCAATTAAAATTTTACGACAACTTGAGACAAGTATGTATGGTGCACAAGCTCTAATCGCGACATAAAAAAAAACGGTATGTTATCTATTTAAACACACTCCTCTGAATGGCTAAACAACTCTTTATTATCCAACGGTTACACTTAATCCAACGGTTTTTTAAACTACTCTACTCTAAACCTTATGACTACATATGTGCCAGTTTTTAAATATACACACCACAAGAACCTCCCCACGCCATCTATCGTACAAAAGCCGCACCACACATAAAAGAACGCTAACACTCGGCCACCCTGATGTTAATCGCGCACCCGCGCGATGTTATACTTCATAATCATTTAAATATGTGGGTTTTCTTCGTATTCGTCGAGTTGTAGATTCCTCTCCGATTTCTATCTTTGAAGTACTGCGACAAGGCGGATCGTCTTGCTCCTTCTCACTCTCATCTGAGGGTGATTCTTCATCGGTTTCATCATCCGACTCCTCATGATTTTGGTATATTTTTAATTGCGATACATGGGCAGTTGTGGCAAACTTTCGCTGGTCTTCTACGTCCAAAGTTGCCACTCGATATGTGTCGCTTGGCAGTACGGCGATCACTTCTAACGGCCCTCGGTACTTATCTTGTAGCTTTGTCGGTTCGCCATCTCCCGGCTTCTTCCCACTTGGAATCTTTGATAACAAACATTCAACACAAGCTCGAATATGACGTTTCACGTATGATCTCATGCTTCCAAACCAATAATACTTTTGAATGCTCGCCATCGTTCTATCCACTCCGAAATGTCCTTGTCCATCATGGTGTTGTACCACAATACTTTTCCGGACACTTTTCGGTACAACGTAGAGTTTTCTCTCTATTTTTCCCACCTTCACGTTTCGTACTAATCTAGAGTTATCAATCTCATCCAATTTTACTTCTTCTTCTTCTTGTCGTATACGTTTAGGCTTTTTAAGAAGTTCAATTATTCTTTTCAGTTTCGCTGCTTCACTAAGGGGTAGTTGCAGATAGCCCTGTGCCAGATCCAACGTCGTAAATAATTTGGCATTCTGTAAATTTTCTAAATGTTCGTCCAAACTGGCTATCGGAAAGTTTTTCTTTATCGTCTGTTGGTTCAACCTCCGATAATCCACCACTAGACGCGGTTCACCCGTTTTCTTTTTAACTAATAAGACCGGACTCGCGTAAGGAGAATCGGTCTCCGTCACGATTCCATTTATTTTCCATTCATTTACAATTTCTGCGATAGTTTTTCTCTCGTCAATGTTTGCGCGATATGGTTTCGATCTTACCGGCACCCCCGAATCGTCAATATCCACAGTAATCGCATTTGTGCATCCTAGTTCCGACACATTCAACGCAAAACAGTCACGATATTCGTTGCACAAATCCACCAATTTGTCAATCACTTCGTCCTTTGTTTCACTATCTACCCGGAGCATATCCACTGTTATGGGTTCCTTCGACGGTATTTGTTCCGAAATAGTGTTTATATCACGCACAATCCCAACCACGTCATCCTTCATAAATTGTTTCGGATTCTCACTTTTGTTTTTCATTGGTACAAGTACATCAATGTTCGCTACCTTTGCTTTGATTAGCTGCATTGAATTGTTAGACACAATAACGTCCTCAGCAGCCACCACACATTCGCGTCGCGATCGATCAAGTTCGCTGATTTCACTAAACGGCAATGAATCATCCCAACCAAACACGAGACTGTCTTTAATTCGAGCGTAAGCTAACTCCGGAGCTTCCGTAAAAGATCGACCAATTATCACCGGCACGGATTGAGCGTTCTCTGGAACCACAAAAATGTCCACGTTATTTACGAACACTTCGTCCACCATTACCCGCGCGATTATCTTCTCGCTGCACTTTACTGGTTTTCCCTCTCCGAATCCCGTAAGCTCAATATTTGTTTTCTGCCGATTTTTCTCAGCAACCAAGTGAGCTTGAATTGTACAAACGGCGCTCCCTGGATCGACTAAGGCCACATACTTTTTCTCGTTCAATAGGATTCGCTTAAAGTACTTTTCAATACCGCTATTGTATGTCGTTGTTGTATCTTCTATTACACGAACATCCCTTCTATCACTATCTTCTTTTCTCCATCTGCAATCTTTACGTTGATGCCCTGGTTTGTTGCACAAAAAGCATACTGCTTCTCGTTTTAGACATTGTGATGCCATATGTCCCAACCCTCCACATCGGAAACATTTTATACCTTCTGACTTGTTTCTACGTTGATCTTGCTCACCTTCGTTTTCCCCTACGCTTTTCCGCAACATTGTACCTTGTGATTTTGTATTTTTATTTCCTGTGGTTGATTCTCATTTTTCGTGAACTTCCTTTCTCTTTTCAATTAATCGTTCACTATTTACGATATCCTGGTACAATTCATCTAAATCGCCGTAAGACTTAACGCATAAATTACCGGCAATCACTCTCGAATAAAGACCTCGTAAGATCTCCTCTTTTATCTCGTTATTGTTTAATTGTAATGCTCTGCATAATTTATATTTATCATGATAATACGACATCACGGACTCGTTTTGTTTTTGAATTCGTTTCCGCATACGGTCCCATTTTTCTCCCGTACTAGTAGTTTCGATGAACGTTTTCTCAAATTTTACCCTGAAGTCATCCCAATTTCGGATATCGCCGCTTCGTGCGTTATACCAATCGCGTGCAGGTCCTACGAGATGGTTTCTCGCCGTTTCGATTTTAATACATTCCGGCCACTTATACATCGAAGCACTATTTTCGATACCTTGTATCCATTCTGCGGCGCACAACAAATCAACATCTCCATCGAACGTTGAAATGGTTTTGTTTAAGTCAGGCATTATTTGGAATTGCTCTGGTTTACTACTTGCAAGTTCGGCTTTTCTGGTATTAGTCTCGGCTCGCATTTCTCGCAAACATTCGGTCAGTGCGATCAACACGTTCTGCATATTTCCGCCGTCTATTCCAGTTGAATTTTCCGCCATGGTCGATGTTCCTGCTTCGTTTAAATTGAAACAAAAGCCCCCTGTTTCTGTTTTATTCGGTTCGGTGTTGTTTAACGGCAACTCACTATGTGGATCACTCATAAGTCCAGAATAATCTTGGACGTGGAATCTGTCCAGCGAAAATCACTTCACGGTAGATCCAGACGTTTGGGCACTTCACTTCACAGTAGGTCCAGACTTTTGGGCACTTAACTTCACAGTAGGTCCAGACTTTTGTGCACTTCACTTCACAGTAGGTCCAGACTTTTGGGCACTTCACTTCACAGTAGGTCCAGACTTTTGGGCACTTCACTTCACAGTAGGTCCAGACTTTTGGGCACTTCACAGTAGATCCAGACTTTTGGGCACTTCACGGCAGGTCCAGACTTTTGTGCACTTCACAGTAGATCCAGACTTTTGTGCACTTCACTTCACAGTAGGTCCAGACTTTTGGGCACTTCACAGTAGATCCAGACTTTTGTGCACTTCACAGTAGATCCAGACTTTTGTGCACTTCACAGTAGGTCCAGACTTTTGGTCACTTCACAGTAGAACTTATCCCTATCCCACTTCTGATATGTTAACTATTTAAACACACTCCTCTGAATGGCTAAACAACTCTTTATTATCCAACGGTTACACTTAATCCAACGGTTTTTTAAACTACTCTACTCTAAACCTTATGACTACATATGTGCCAGTTTTTAAATATACACACCACAAGAACCTCCCCACGCCATCTATCGTACAAAAGCCGCACCACACATAAAAGAACGCTAACAGGTATTTAAGGTTGAAAAAGTAACGCGACCAGGATGTGGGTTTTATGTCGCATTTAAACGACCCATAAACACTACAGTTGTCCGAATCGGTCGCTATCGCGATTTACTTGTAGAACATTTTAACGAAATCTATAAGACTTTAATGTTTTCCGTTTTATATCCAAAGAGTACATAAGAAGTAACGATGTACGTTTGTCTTTAAAGATAATAAAACTCGAAATCAAATAAATTAAGATTAGAAAAACGAATTGGATTATGTGTTCGTTTAATCGCCAGTTACTCATCTACACGATGACATTGCACGTTCTTATTATAAAACATAATTAAAATTGAGATTACGACTAATGTATATTTAGCGTAGATAAATTTAATTTGGATTTTCTCTTGATTATTAACAATTAAAATGTAACGTTGAAAAAAATTTCTTTGTGATTACAATGACTATAATACATAAATGATTTGTAGAAAAGAAATTTTGTGAAATTGTTAATGAATATGTGAAAACAAGTAAAATCTTTAGAACGTAGCTAAAATTTATTGCTTTAAGTAATTGTCTTTGGAAAGCTGAAGAATGTTTTTGTGTTTGTAAAAATTAAGTTTGCTCGCGTTACCCATATAAATATACTAACAATAAGTAACTCCTTTCGCAATCGCCCCGAAGAAGGTCCCAAAAGAGGAAATCATCTGCGAAGGGGAAGCGGGTTTTCGAATGATGCCCGCACTAAAAGCCGAAGAGATCCGACAAGAAGTTGCGAGAGTACTGAAGTCAGCAAAACCACCGAAATCAAACTTGACCGTTTGTGAAAAGAAGACAATCCGATCTAGAGACAAGAGGAATGCCACCGTTGTTATAGACAAGAAAGAATATGACGACAAAATGATGAACCTACTGGACCCAGCCACTTACACGAAGATCAAGAAGGACCCCACAGACAAAATCGTAACGAAAATGAAGGATCTGATAAAATCCACAGGAATTCCAGCAGAACAGCAGAAAGGTTTGTTTGTGCACCGATACCACCATAAATTCATGGATTACCGAAGATTCATAAGCCAGGCGTCCTCCTCCGCCCTATCGTCAGTGCCATCAACTCCACAACATACCAGTTGGCCAAATATCTTGCAAAGATTCTGTCTCCTTTTAAAGGGAACACGGAATCAGGGATTCTACACATTTTGTGGAATCGGAAAGAAATACAAAGCTTTCTCTTTTAACCAGGGTACCAGTTAAGGATGCTGTGGATGGTCTCCGCCAGAAGCTCATTCCGGAGGGATTACCAGAATACGTCCCAGATCTAGTCGAGTACTGTTTATCGTCGACGTATTTCAACTGCAAAGGAGAATTTTATGAACAGTTGGAAGGGGCAACCATGTGATCTCCATTATCGCCAGTTATAGCTAATTTCTACATGGAATTATTCGAAGAAGACGCTTTGTGATATGGCAACATGATCAAAAACGGCTCCAAGACTTCTTGGATCACTTGAACTCTCAACATCCTATGATTAAGTTTACCATGCAAACAGAAACTACAGAAAAACTACCTTTCCTAGATGTGTTGGTCAGCAGGACGACAAATGGAGATATGGATCTTGATGTATGCCAGAAGAAGACCCATACCAACAGGTGGGCACATCACATCATCATCCCCAACAGAAGAGGTCCGTGATCCGTACTTTAGTTTAGCGAGCAGCGAGAATATGTGAAGGAGATAACTTAAAGAAGGAGCAACACTTTCTACGAGGCGTGCTGCAGAAGAACGGATACACTTCGAGGGACATCAGCCGGGTCATCAAGCAGCGAAAACAGAGGGAGGACGCGGTAAGTACAAAACCACTTGGATTTATCTGTCTTCCCTATGTTTCAGATGTAACGGAACGAATTGCCAGGCACCTTAATAAAACATCGTAGTGCGGTACGGGATGATCAGCAAACTTCGGAACACACTCTCGATAGCCAAAGACAAACTAACTCCATTAAAAAGAACGGGAGTCTACAGGCATGAAAGGGATGTAAGGTTGAAGAAGATCCAGCAGTCAGCGGTTGCCATGCAGAGGGACACCGAATAGGCTTCGATTAAACAAAGGTGCTGGCTAGGGACAACAGATACTACCAAAGACTAACAAGAGAAGCCATAGAGATCCATCGACATAGAAATAACGTCAACAGATAAGATGGCTGGGAGCTTAGCAGAACATGGAAGATCCCCCGCCTCACACCGGACGCGACGCAATTAGTTAATAATTAGCTTGAAATTAATTATTAACTAGTTTTTCCGACTTATATATTGTTCCCAATTTTCGATTTCGTCACTTCGAACCAGTTTCTGAAGAAGGTTGCAACATGGCATCCGAAACGTCAAACCTTTTCTTAAAGGACGCACGGCAAAACCCGAAACTTTCTAGTGTTAGGAACTAAAGTAATTTATTGGGATACACGACCAACACGACAAGGCTAGATAATTGAAAAGAGGCTTCCTTTTATCTTTACCGAGCTTCCTGACCCCCGGACCCACTATGTTAAAATTCCCTTCGTCCCCAACTGATAAACTTGACTGATAAACTTGTTTCAGTTCTGAGGTTTGACTCGATTAAGTTTGCTAAATGTAACTCTTTACCTTTATCCACTTGTTTTTCGAGGACTAAAGATCCAGTTCCTAAAAGTCTACAATCTAATGTCATTTATAAGATTCCTTGCAATAATTGTGAAAAGACGTATATAGGTACTACTAGTCAGTATTTTGATGCTAGGATCAAACAACATAAACGTGATTGTCAGTCTAGAGATGAAAATAAGAGTGCGTTGGTTCATCACCATGTTCTCAGTGGTCACCATTTTAATTTTGAGAATTCTCAGATTGTGGATAAAGAATCAATTTATTCTAAAAGATTATTCGTAGAGATGTTTTACATTAATAAAGAGGTTAATTCCTTGAACTTCAGAACTGATACCCAGAACTAGTTCTATCTAGATAGTTCTATCTACGAAGGACTGGGGTAGAAGGGATCAAACATTGGTGGAGAGTGATTCTCTTGTTTTCTAGTTGTTTTCTCTGATTTTGGTGTATTGGTTTTCCTTTTCAAATTTTCAATTTCATTCCCCCTTTCAACGCCACCTGGTGGATGTTTTTTGGTGTATTTAGTATTTTGCCGTGACGACGGTTGGTCAGCCTGGTTTTTTTTTCCAGTTTTTGTGGTATTAAAAACTTGCGTGACTTATTGCGTCTTAACTTTTAACGTAGAATTTTAACGTGTTCTTAATATTGTAAGTAATACTTAATTTAATATGTAGTTTTATAATTGACTTTTAAGTTTTTAGTATTATTTGATCTCTAATTCGTCACCTTTTGTGAATTTTGAGAAGTATAGTTATAATAAAAGATGTCTAGTGTTTAATTTTTGCGACCTCGTGTTTAGCTTTGGTTCAGTTCCATGTGCAATCCATTTTTGTAAGTTGTTAAGATACATTCTTTGCGAATTATTATAACTTTTGTTGTCTCAAGATTGTAGTTACCCTGAAGAAGGAAAATAAAATTTCCGAAAGCTCGGTAAAGATAAAAGGAAGCCTCTTTTCAATTATCTAGCCTTGTCG
This sequence comes from Onthophagus taurus, assembly GCF_036711975.1. NCBI lineage: Eukaryota > Metazoa > Arthropoda > Insecta > Coleoptera > Scarabaeidae > Onthophagus > Onthophagus taurus. The sequence continues at coordinate 30,337,568 of NC_091972.1, read as the reverse complement.
TGTTAGTCGTGTATCCCAATAAATTACTTTAGTTCCTAACAGTAACGACCTTCGTACTTATAAGTAACTCCTTATTACAAACTAAATATCAGTTTTACATTGCAAAATTTAGTGATTATTACGTGTCGACAATGCATAATAAGATTTATATTAGTGATAAGTAAATGAGCGCCCAAAGGTTGAACATCGCGTGTTTCGTGTTCTGTATTCTGCATCATCTCGATGAGCAGTAATAAATTACCATGGTAGGTAGGTAAACACCTCGCTTCTTCGATTTCTTGTCCGAGATTAAAGCAAGAAATCGTACACCTTTGTTTTTCGCAAACTTCTTGGTTTTTACACACCAGCCACAATGATTTATAACTGCACAGTTAAACAAAAAAAATATTAGTATGCCACACACTGTAATATTTTCCAGAACTGGAGCATCTTAATTCTATATAGAGGGTGTTTCACTTAAAACTCCTAGGCCGCGTATCTCTGAAATGGGTTGAGATGTCTTAGTTTTGTAAGAAGTTGTTGTTAGAGTACGTAAATGACTTCAGTTCTTAAGTATTGTTATTATTCATTGTACAAAAATAAAGATGTCGCTGCAATCAAAAGAAACTTTTCCTTCATTACAAACTTTTTATTAGGTGCATGTGATAGAGCATCTAAAATTGTGCAACTTCTCTTATTAAAATATGTTTCAAAACTTGGTAAATTCGAAGATATTTAACATTAAATAAGAAAAGAATTGAAACAAAATTATTCATATAAACCAACAAGGTGCTCACAACATTGTTTTTTAACATAAATAACAAAACATTAGAATTACATTTTAGGTTTCCAAATAAATTTCATTTTTTAAATAAACTTGCGGTTCAAGTACTGAGTCCGTATCTGTGCGTTATGTTGAGGTGCACCATCTTATCGAAACCACGCCGGTATTTTTTAATGCATCCAGCAAAACCAAGCAAAAAAAAATCAGCAGTTCAGGAAGGTTGATCTGCATAAATTCCAGGTGACTTATTGATTAAAAGGTCCAAGTAAGATTGTCTTAAGACCAATATCGATTGTTTGGTTGCATACTATTCCATTATTATGGAAACTACTTTCGTTACACCACAGAATGTTATTAAGAAAGTTATCTCTTTATGCCAAAACTTAAAATTCAGCCAAGAACTGAACTCAACGTATATCGTTGCCTGGTTGCAAATGTTGAACAAAATTGCACTTATGCGGCAAAAATTTATTTGTTTTCTAAATTCGATGACATGTAACAGAAATTTGCGTGTTCTTTTAGTTGCCGCAATGATTTATGCGAGTTCTCATTTATTATTTGCAAGACCAATGCAGTTTTCATCATCTCGAACTCGTTTTTCTCTCTGTCGTTTCTGTTTCTTAAACATTCCAAAATTGGTAAGGTTTGTGGATAAATTTATGAATGTTTTCGGTTTGGAATTAGTCTACCGGGATATCGCAGTCTGTATAAACGTACTGCTTCCGGAGAATTTTGGCGACATTCACCATAAACTAAAATCCATCTCTATTCTTGTACAAAGAAAAAGAACAATACTTAAGAACTGAACTCATTTACGAACTCTAGTAACAACTTGAGATACTTGGAAAGAGATACTTGTCCTGGAAGTTTTAAATGAAACGCCCTGCATATCAGCTATGGTACACCCATAAATGGACTACAACTTCCGTTACTTTAAACGAAATGATATGATTTATATAACATATTTTTATTCTGCAACTTGTATTTCTATTTCAAATTATTTCGATTTTAAAAGATTTTGTGCACTTTGTTTAACCTTATTTAGAACTTAGACCAAGAGACTTAACTTTAGAGATTTTCGGCAACTATTCAAGTAAGATTAGAAATAGACAAGATTAATTTTTCGAAATTGTCAAATAGATCTATTATCCATCTATCCAATATGATGACCAGTTTCAAGTTGATATAATGGATGCAAGCAACCTTGGGTTAATTTGTCAAAAGATCTAAAACTTGATCTTATAAAGCCGACGTGTCAAAATATGATGACGGATTAAGGGTGATATAATTTTAATCATTGAGCAAAATTACATAATCGTTTCCTCGTGTTTTTATTCCAAAAAAGATGAAAATTTTAAATATTGGTGTAAATAAAATAGTGATGAATTGGCAAGTTTTTTGTTAATAATTTATTTCTTCAATTTAAAGAGCTGGTTGGGTTGGTTTGGATTGAATATTAGAAGAATCAGAATTCAATCAATTTCTGAAGTATTAATAGCACAAAAACAAAGAACTAAAATGAATACTGCAAATTAATTTATAATTATTATGACGCAATCTCTATCTTCTAGCTTATCAAAAATTTTGCTTGAATTCTTGAATTTTTGGAGACTTGTCTTGTCTTGAAATTTTGCAACTGAACGTACCTACTATTTATTCTAGGAGCAAAATATATGAGCAATAACTTTAGGGTGTATTAATATTTTATGGCTTCTTGTTTACATGCAGTATAATAAATAATGCCGAAGATATATTCCTTATTTCTTAGTAACGTTCTAACTTTTAGATGACTTTTTCTTATATGTGAGTTTCAATCATGGTTGAAGTTAATGAAACAAAATTTTACTACAACTGATTCTAAATCGAGTTATAGACAAACTTTGACATATCAAAATCAAAAACAAACTAGATAGAATTCCAACGGTGGTACGACTTATAAAGGAGTCCAAATGAGGAAATTAGAACAAAGCGGAGGAACAAAGAGTAGAGATGGTAGAGTCGGCAGAAATATTAGAAACTTTTTCGATAAAAACTGCCAAAAAGAGGCGTGATAACTTAATATTTACAAATTAAGACGGCTTTTAAAGTAGGTTTTGATTTTGATAAACATGATAACATAATAAATAAACGTGGTCGAGAATTTGTGGCATGTTCTCGATATGGATGTACATAAGAATAAAGATTCCAACAAAGGGTCCAATTTAGACAAACTTATTGTAAGCAACTACACAAGTCAATAAGGACTTGTATTTTTGCAATATTTTCAAAAAAAATCACATATTTGAAGATATGTTGTTGAAACTGCCTTCAGTACGGTTTAATTTGAAGTAGATTCAAATAACGAAGTGTGAAAAAAAGAGTTCACTCTGGAGAAAAGTATCAAGTAGATAACAAAGAACATAACTAATTTTAGGCTATTCCTCATAGATTGTCTACCAACGAGAGCTATAGTATTTTTCACAACATATTATTTTCGGCATACGCTAAATCTTCTTCTACTTCTCGTCTTAAAACGGCTAAGATGAAAAATTTTGTACAAACAATCTTACAAAAACTAAGACATAATCGCTGCATCTAAAATAAGTGCTCTTGTATGGAAAATATGGAAAATTGACTAGTTCAACAATAATAAAAATTGTAAGAGATATCACAGATGTTCATTATAATTATGAGCAAATTTAGCTAGTTAATTGAAACCTAAGTTAAGTAGCTGGAGACCGTCGAAAGAAGCGTCGAGGAACCTCCTTTTGACTGGTTATAGGCAACCATACTTTTTGGTAATACGATATCAAAATAAAAACATCATTAAACTTCTAAAATTATTTATCAAATATTTATTAAGGTGAAGTGATCATAGTAGTGTATTGTTGCGGGCGATTGCCAAATGTCGTGTTTCTTATGCGTAGGCTAACTCTTTGTTGTGAATCACCGTGTGGGGGCTACAGCTGGGAAATTTAATGTTGCTGCATCTCTTTCCCAGACGAATTTTAAACTTACTTCAGTAGCTAACGCACGTTGAGTTTCGAAGCTATTACAAAATCCAGAAAACACAGGTAGAATTCATCAGGCTCAAGCACTACATCTTCAAATAAGTATGCCTAATAAATTGCCATTAATAAAATATTATTTGTTATAAACATCGTTGTTACAATATTTTATACCCAACTCTATACATTTGATTGTAGTAGATTTTAAAAACAGAAATTTAAAAACTCGTAGCTTTAAAACGAATTGTGATATAATAGTAAACTCAAGAACAGTTTAAAACAAACTTAATGGAAATATAGCGTGCCATAAATAATTTCTTATTTTCGATAAATATCGTTGTTGTGATTATTTATGCCCAACTCTGCACATCCGATTGTTATAGAGTTTAAGGACAGAAATTTAAAAAGCATATCACTAGAACGGATTATGATTAACTAAAAACATTTTAAAGCCAATTTAATGGAAATATACACTGCTGGAAATAATTTTTTATTATTGATAAACATGGCTGTTACGACATTTTATATTCATCTCTGCAGATTTGTGCATTGTTATAGATTTTCAAGAAGTAATCAAGAACAAATTGTGATATGATGATGATCTAAAGAACAATTTAAAGCAAATTTAATGGAAATATTGCGTGCTATAAATAAATTCTTCTTGTCGATAAACATCCTTGTTATGTTTATACAACTCTCTGCATTTGATTGTTAGATATTTTAAAAATAGAGATATAAAAAATTTGCACATAAAATCATAAATCATCTTTTTTAAAATGTACACGAAGTCAAAACAAAATCGTAGCAGTGATGTCATCTTTTAGCACATACCTGCGAATATTACTCTGTATATATTAGTATCTTAATAGTTTTGAGATTCTGTAAGTATTGTGAATGTTTTCTTCAAAACACTAAATCAATTTATTTGTAATCTTTTATTTTGGCAACCCTTGGTTTAACGGATTAGCTGGGTTAAGTACGATTATAAATCAGACCAATATATTTTGCTGAAATGGTGGAATAACTCTTACAAATTTTAGTGACAAAGAGAACATTGTGTGAAAACGACACGGTTCCTAAAGATGTGGCTAATATGGATATGAAATTAACGTCATCTTCTGACGCTCGAGGGCTAATAAAAGAAGGCTTCTTGTATGTGCAATCATTTTGGTTCTGTTAAATAACGCACAGTACAGATAGAATTGTGTAATTTGACACCAATATTAAGAAAAGTTGTTTTTAACAGCTACACAATTTTCTTCGAATCTCTTCTTTATCTTCTTCAGTTAATATTTTATAATGTAACCTTAATAAGAGGAACCGTACTTTAAACATCAAAATAGTTCAAGTACGGTGATCTTAAACTGTACTTATAGCAACAAGTTAACCGTTTACGTTCACATGTGTGCACGGTTAAGCACACATTCCAACACTTGCTGTTGAATGGGTATTCCGGAAAGCATTTCTTTGTTTGAATCCGTAACTTGAAAAAATTTTCCTTACTCAACTTTCTTTACAAGCCGTTTAGTGTGTATAAACTTACACTTCTTGTATAAAGTTAATGTTACACCAAAATACGCCTTTTGCAAGGATAATAACTTATTAGATTAACGCTAAATACCTAATAAGATATTATAATCGCATAATATTTTATATAAATTATAATTGCGTACTAAAAGGGAAAGGAAAATAATAATCGCTTGAATCCCATTAATTCGGATTAAGCAACAACACCTCATTAAATACAACTAGCAGAAAATCCATTTCCATCATCACAATCGCTCATTTGACCGTCTCAGTCTTTAAACGATTTCCCCTCGAGCATTTATTATCTCATTTGTGGAAGTAATAATAAACCCAGCCCATTTTAAGTTCATCTCTCTTATTCTTAACAAATACCGCTGCTCGACGGCAGATGATTGTGATGATGAGGATTGAATTGAAGTTTACGGTATCTTAGACTGTTATTGTTCGGAACACCATGTGACTATCCGCTAGAATCTTTTAAAGTTTCATAAAAAAATATGTTTATGAATGAAAATCTCTGTAAAGTTGTACAAAAATGTACAGTTTGTATACAAAGTGTACAAAGTGCATTCTTAGCCTAACACGATGCATAACGGAACCTCGTTCCAAATGGTTGTCTGGTCGATTAGCATAAGTCAGGTATAACAAGTGACCTCAAAGGTGACTGGGTTCTTGTCTTCTACAATAAGTTAAAGACTTTGGGCTTCTTATTAAAACCTATAACTGTCTTGTTTTCACTATTCATCTATATTTAGTGAGTTTAAAATGAGTTTAAACGATCACTAGTTAAAGAAGAGAATAATTTAAACGCTTCTACAAATTAACAACTACAATTTACATAGACAGTTTGGGTAGGTTTGTAGAAACAGGTTCTTTCCACTTAATTAAAGCAGCCATCGTAAATGTCAATTTAGTTATAACCTATTTACCTAAGTTTGGATTTTATGACGGATAGAATGAGGTTGAAAAAACGCATCTAAAATTCCTTTATTGTTGAGTTAAGATAATTACTTAATAACTCATCCATTCTTTTCTTTTTTGAAGAAGATAATAAGATAATAAAATTAAATCACCACCACTTAAAATAAAAACCGCATTATAAAGGAAATGTTCGATTTTTTAAATAAAAACAATCTTGTTTTATAAAGATTCGGCGCGATAAGAAATCTTCATACATAAAACATGCAAACTGGGATTTTCTTGCTTTATCTTGTTCCGATAAGATGTAACAGAATCTTATTTCCTGTCTCGAACATATTACAATTTTTAATGTTCGACAAATTTCGATCTCTCCACACGTATTTCAAAGTCGTATAAAAGAGGTTATTAATGGAGTATATTAAGAGAACGGTAAGTGGCCGGAGGAAGTTGAAGGCTATGAAGGCTAAAAAGAATAAAATTGTTGCTTAACTTTCATAGAGTGTAGTATGGTCAAAAAATTGTTACGTAAATGCCCAATTGAAATAAATTGGGTTAATATAAATTGTTGAATTTTATCATTTCATCAAAGTGAAAAAAATTATTTTATTGAACTAAAATGTAACAAAGTAATGAAAAATGATAACTTCTATATTTTCTGAAAGATGATTTGCTCCAAGAATTATTTCTTAGCTTTCTATACGACGCACGAAGCTATTTTTATTAATTTAAATTTTCATATGACACTGATATACTAAATTTCGTCCGTTGCTAATTATGATTTTTAGAGGTTATTAGGAAACTATAATAAAAGTAGAAGATATAAATATATTATTTTTAGCATCAACCTCTAAAAACATAGAAGTGAGTGTCCCAGACAGTCAAGGTTAAACCGATGGTGTTATTCCGATTATTGAGAAAAGTACTGACATTATCAAAGCCACAAGCGAAAGTATGCCTGAAGAAAACATTACTACACCAACAGCAATTATAAAGAAAAAACGAACAATCAACGAGAAAGTGCAGAATGCGTTTAATAAGCTATCTGACGATTGTACTGAAGTTCTTAATAGTGTTAATTTACAGTTAAAAAATTCTATTAAATGCTTCTTTGACATTATGGGAGTTAATTTTAATCCTGCTTCGTTCGCAGAAATTCTTAGATATTAACTGTGATCTAGATCTGCAATATTTTGGTGCTTAGCCAATCACATTAAATTTGTTTTGACTATATCCCCAATAATTACGTGAGAAAGTACGGTGTTATGTCTGCTTTGATAGTTTGGAACTTAGTAATCTATAGCTATTAGATTCTACAGGTTCATCTTTGATGTATAGATAAAGGAATATAGATGTAAAGATGAAAATATGTTTAAACATTAATATTTGTAATGAGGTCAATATTTTACAACCTTCACTTGTGAACCCATTTGACGGTAATTAATTTAATATTTTTTATTTATATTATTTACTTTATATATTATTTTAGTCGTGCCTGATGACGACTCTGCGGTGAGTCGAAACATATGTAGCACAGATCCTGAATAGTTAGTAATCTAGTTAAAACCTTTGTAGCTAGTAACAATTAGTTCAATGAATTTAATACTCGCTGTAGTTGTCAAAGCATCCCGGAGAGGTGGCCAATAAGGACCAAGAGGCTCCGTTTTAGTTTTTTGAAAGGTAATCCAGAAAATGATGATTAAGAAAGGTACACGATGTGGACGAAGCCTGAGTATGGCAAGGAAAGATGTCTAAAAGAACATTTGTAGCTAACGGAGAACACCATATCCAGGTTTCAATACTTTCAAATATCATTTATGAAAACTGGTTTAGTCACCACTTCATCTTTTGCATCCAGTAATCCTCCAGAAACTGTAAATAGATTTTAACAGACATGTGAAAGTTGTGTTTAACCGATGGACCAAGGAGCCATTAAAATATTTAAAGCGTATTACACTAGTCATCTTTGTTAAAAACTTTTGGAGACAAATCACCATTTAAGATGTTGCCAAATTTCCAATACAACATTGAATGGCAAGTTGAAAACCAGATGGTGTTGATAATAATATATGAACTTGGAGCCCTTAGGGCATAATTACTTTGATATTATTGGCGTGATGGTGAATTAATCGCAGAGGTAAACACATTAGAGCAAATAATTTCCTTTGTTGTCTCAATAAAAACTTTTCCTTCATTGAATACCGTTGAAAACGACTTGAAAACATTAACCAAGAACAATGTAATAACATTGATGATAATGTGGCTACTAAGAGTTATAGAATACTACACTTGTCTATAAAGTAAGAGGTGTTGAACCGTTTTATAGAGCTTGGTGGAGAATCGTACGAATCTTTCCGAAACTCAACCTAAGACTGTCTACTCACCATACTTAAATGAAAGGTATGTGAACAATATGAAAGAATTGTGGAGTGGCCAGTTGTGGAAAGACTCTGAATTCTTACAAATATTTATCGCGAACGAGGATTTAAAGAGAGTGTCAACTACAACTGGATACAGCGAAGCTTTGGGTGTAATGTCATCCTCTACTCCTCGGGTAGAAACCATTCTCACAGCGAAGTGTAGCTACTATGAACGGAAATCATTTCAACCCATTTCCTTTATGTACTACGTCTTGTAGAATGTCGGAACGTTTCGGAGTGGTGAGAAATGTTATTCGTTTGGTTTAATGTTATTTCGTATTTGACGATTTGTCCCAAATTGTTACAGAGATAAGGTGGATTTCTGTTTTGTTCAATTTAATTTTGAACAAATTTTGTGTTCGTTGCAACAGACTACCACTCCTCACATCAATAGCGGTGGTAAGTGTAAGCCGACGATTTTGAAGTAAACCGAGGTCCTATTGACTATAGCCGAAGACCATCTTTTGTCCAATAGTGTTATCGGTGGTTCCGGGAAAGAAATTGAACACGCACACGATGACCTATTTCTATATCGATGTTGTTTGATTTGTCCCGAGATCTTCTACAAATATCTTATTAGGTAGGGTTTATGGGGTGAAGATTTCCCTCCATAAATAATCTAATAAGCGTGATCTCCGTCTATATAAGGTCTCTCTAAAGAGTCACCACAAAAGGATCTTGCAACACGTAAGGTCTGTAAATTATCTCCGTTCTTATGTCTTTGTCTGAACAAAACCGCTATCCACGGCTTCCACGCTCTAATTAAGGAAGACCTATTCTCATTAAAGGCATACTTTTACTGCATTATATCATCCCGAGGGATAAGCTTAAATAAGTCGTAAGCAAATTCTTGCAATAGTTAGATATGATGAAAATAATCGGAATATGCGTTTCGAGTCGGTTATTCAACTAGCTTAAGTCAGCGATTTTCTGACCTCTTTGTTTCTCCTGGTTCCGACAGAAATTAAGTATTCCGTCCTTCTTCGCACTAATCTATCACTATAGCAAATAATATACTATCACTACAACCACTCCCTCAAATAGCATCGATAATGTGTACTGAATATGCTCTTTCTGAAACCCTCAGCTACTTTTTATAGAAACGACTGAGTAAAATTATTTCTGCAAAGGATCCTAGACGTGTAAGATTGTTCCATAAGAAACTTAGGCATCCATTATGGCTTATGTTAATGGCATTTACAGAATGCAGTGTCAACAGAGTGAGGTAACAAAAGAACTCTGATTTGCCAGAATCAGATTTTCCGAATCCATTTTGACCTATCGGGATTTTATGTAGGTGATGTTTAAGAGGCATCACTGTTTAGACATGTTTTGCCTAAACCTGATTATTTAACTGGTATTTGCGTAATTTAGCATTAATTACTGAAGAAACATTGAGTATTATGAATCAAAGATCAATCAAACCCAATCAAAAACATCTCATCGCCGTTTTTATTGCTGGATCATGAGAAAGTTACGCGGAAACTGTTTTAATTACAGACTTTTTTCTGTTCTTTATAATCGTACAAATGATCATGATTAATCAACAAACGATTGTACTTCTACTCCAGAAAAACAAAACGTCCTTTCTGTACCATTGCGAATCTACAGGATATGACTTTTTCACGTCATACTTTCTCTTATCAGAAATTCCGATAAAGTACTCCATCATAAAGGATTAGTTTCTCAATACATAATCAGTTTGTTTCCCAAATTGTCATAAGCAACAATGGAAGAACCAACCAAACTAATATAAGCTATCGCAAAACATTTTCATGCATTCTCAACTCGATTTTTCCTTGAAAATTTGAGTGATAAAACAAGGAAAATAAATGACTGAGATGATGATGATGACTATGATGAGATATAAAACAAAACCTAAATTTATAATCATTGTTTCCACTTTGTCTTGGACTTTAAAATTACTTACGTTTATATTTTCCAAAATTGAAATACGTTTATTTATGATACTAAATATGTAGCATAAACTGAGTAAAAAAGAACAATATTGGATGAATTAAAATTTTGACACGAATAAAAGAAAAGAAAAGAAAATATAAAAAAGTGTCAATAAGATTTTGAACAATTATTATTTAAACAGATGATTACTCATAAACAGGTACCAATGACATTGACGAAAGTTCCCTCGCTCAAAAAAACAACAAAGTTATACACGAATAGTGACGGTCAAAAGAAGTGACACCAACAGCAATGTGACCCTTCAGGTCAAAAACAAACAATTTTCCATCTCAACAATTTAAAATTTTACGCCATCCGTTTTCTATCATTTCGTCTTTAAAAAAAAAAGGATTTCAGGTTAATTTTTTTAAATTGAAAAGTATTAAACCAAATTGAACTCCTAGTATAAAATATAGTTGGAAAGCTAAAAATGAAATCTCTGAACCGGTTTTCAAAACGACAAGAACTAAATGAATATTTAACAGAGCGGTAACATCCGTATAGTTTGGCATCGTTAACTGCAACGAATACGACGTGTTAATAAAAACTAACGACGTAAATAGGTTCGTGCTTCTCTATACTTCGTTGCCTAACTAACAGTACTTTTGTTATTTTTAGTACAGAGTTTTTTTTTAATTGTGTAATTCATTATAGGAAAAGAAGGAAATAATTATTCTCGTGAAGAACAGGTTAATTATATACGGTGAAAGATTTGAAAACTCATAAATCTTACAGAATTTTGTAAAAAATTTACTGAAATTTATATCAACCAACAACGGGAATATAATTGTTAATTAGGTTAAATTTTACTTATATCAATCTACAATAATCTATCATGTTTAATAATAGTTCAAGTTTTATTAAAAACTGCTTGTTTGAAGTTAATTATAGTTAGATCACTCGTTATTAAAGTTGGTTAGTTTTCTAGTCTCGTATGAAATTTCCTTATTTCATAAAGTTGGTAATTTTATAGTTGGGTGACATCCACATCAATCTAACCGACAATCAAATGGACAACACGTAATCGCTAGTTATGCAGAAAAATGTTTGTGCAAAGAGTTGAATTGGAACGATATCGAAAGGCCACACGAGTGCCTTCTTGCGAAACCAACCGGCGACCGTGTTAAACATTGTCTTCGTATGGTCAGGGACCGTGGATAAATGGCACAAACTATGTCATGTTATAATAATACGGTTGCTTTCAAAAAATGAAATCAAAAACACACTGTTAATAGGTAACTGTAAAAAGAGAAAACCTTATAAGGTTTGATAAAATTCAGTAATTTTCAATTAATGTGCAGTTTAATTTGTAACTTTCCGATTTTTATATTGACGCTTTGCAAACCGTTAGGTTTGCCCTATTTTCAGGCGATTTGAATCACCCAACGCACATTAAATCGGTGTAATAAGAGGAAATACAAAACTCGATAATTAAGGTAAAAGCAAAGCAAATTAGTGCAACTTTAAATCTCAAAGTTTCCTAGTAACTGTAAATCAGGGATGGCAACTTCGATTAATTAGGTAAATTTAAGATAAAAAAATAGATAAATAAATCCAAGTATATTCTGACAAGAAAATGGTTAATGCAGTTCAACTTTGTGGGCTTTTCTCATATTCCAGCTACAACCCATCATTATCACTACTAATTTCTTTTGAGTATTTTCGTTTAAGCGAAATATTATGAAATATAATAGATTTAAATTTAAATTATATGTATTTGAATGTCTTGAGTCACAATCCCTTGTTGTATATGTACAAAGAAAGACTTGCAATATTTATGTAATACTCCACAAAAAAGAAAAACAATACTAATAAGCAAGTGATCACAAGTGTGTATAAACATCCGGGGTACAAAAAAAGGGACGCGGATTTTGGTTCTGTTGACGAATTTTACACTTTCTTGTAGTGATTCTTAAATATGATGTGAATATTATGTTTGAAACTATTATTATTTAATTTTTTACAATTTTTTTCCAATTTAATCGAGCACTATCACTCCTTTGAAAAATTAGCACATCATTTATTAATGCTCTATATAAAAGCATGATTTTCATAAATTAAATTTTAACAAACAATTAAACCTACCTCTACTAACAAAGCTGAGAATTTAATTATTATACAGACGTACTATTTAAAAATTAAAAGTGTTTCTTGCGTATTGAATCTTCCCAGAGATGTTGGAGAACTTTCAGAATTCATTCCGGTGTTAAGTTTAACTAGAAGATTTCTGAGATAATGTGCCTTGGTATTTTCTTTATAAGACATTGGAACCCTACCAAGTCTGCTACTTTTATTTATAACTAACTTCTCCTACTAATATCAATAAGGTTCGGGACAAAATTTATTACGATGAGGAAAATTTGTAACAAAATATGATAAAGGCGCAATATGTAATTAATTAAAGGATTATGGTGTAAATATGTTTGAGGAGTCTAAATTACACCTATAGGGCCATAAATTATTCTGGATACACTGTTTAAAAGATTAAAAAGATTGTTCCTTCTTTCTTTCTCAGTGCGTCTCCATCCACTCCTGGATGTAGGCCTCGTCTATATTTGTAACCAATTTTACCCCCCCAATCTTTTTGGGCCTCCACTGGATGATCTTTTTCGGCCATTTGATGCTGTCTTGTCTTGTAATGTATCCTGTCCATCGCCACTTCAGACCAGCAATCCTCGCCACTACGTCTGCAAACTTAGTGTGCCTGCAGATCTCTTCATTGCGCACTTTTTTTCTGATAGTGATTCTCAGTATTGCCCTCACCACTCTTTAGATTGTCCTAAGCCTATTGGTAGGCACTTTTGCGTGAGCTCGGTGGTTTCTAGGCCATATGCTCTTATCGGTAGTACACAGGATTCGAATACTTTCCGTTTCAAGTAAATCCGGTAGGTTTTGAGGATAAATCTGAGATTCCCAAACGCTGCCAATGTCGATCTTATCCTGCTTATTATTTCGGTGGTTTGGTTTTCTTTGCCCAGCTTGTTATTGTAACCAAGGTAGACGTAGTGTTCTATAATTTCTATAATATTATTTTTCGATCAAAAACTGGGGAGTGTCTGGACTCAAGATCTTTGTCTTTTGAAGCTACATTGCTGCTCTCATTCTGCTCATATTGATGCCCTTCTTCCAAGATAGTTTTTTGAGGATCTCCTCCAGTACCAAAGTGAATAGTTTGGGTAATATCGTGTCATTCTAGGGAACACCTCTCTCAACCGGGATCTTCTCCGTCAGCATCTCCTCACCAAATTTGACCCATAGTGTTGCATTGGTGTAAATGTATTGGAGAGTATCGTGAATCGATTCTTGCCATGTCTATTGCTTCTAGTACTGCGAAATCGAACAACTTTTAATAATCTGCCAGATGGAGCTGATGCTGTACTCTGTTGTCTTGTCGATTAGCATATGCATGGTTTGGAAGTGGTCTATGGTTCTAATTTTCGAAAATTCGCCTGATCGACTGGCTGATTGAATGCGAATTTGTTGGTCAAGCGGTCTGTGACTATTCTTGTTAACAATTTGTAGAAGGTGGATAGCAGGCTGATAGGTCGGTAATTTTCCAAACTTGCGCCTTTTTTTAAATAACAGGAGTTCAATAATATAAAAAGAAAATAACATCCTGCACAAATAACATTATCAAGAATTGATTTGTCAACAACAGAGATAAAATAGACAAACCCAAAAGCTGAATACATCAGCATTATTGCAACACACGATTAGCTACTTATATAGGTGAAACGAATAGAAGATTAGAGATACGAATACATGTATACAACCAGAGAAATTCATAAAACTCATAAAAATTCCAAAAGTATGATGAGCTTGAAAAAGACAGAGAAATTCATACACAATAATCAGGATATATTAACATAATACTTAAAAATCCACTACAGAACAAAGTTTGCTGTCGCTATGAATTCACGGGATGTAAAAATATATAAATTTATATAACAACTTAAAAACCTTTCTCAAGAACCTTACAATTAATCTGTATGGTTTTTTAAAGTATTTTTTCTGAAGTGAAACAGTAATCTAAGTAACCTAAAACAAGTAATTTTTTACTAAGATTATTAAATTTTTACGACTATTTTATTTTTGTTATAGAATGCTGGCTATACCTAACTTCACAGACTGTGGACATAGTTATTACATACTTTCTTGTTAGTAATTAAAGAACTTTCTTACAACAGCTTTTGCTAGCTGAACGTAATAATCTTCAACAACTATTCAAAGATAAGGTATCCAGACAAGAAAACATGGAGCAATATCTGCAGTTGTGATGTTAGTCTTCCCCCAAAAAGTATGAAAGAAAAAGTTGTGAGAGATATACCTAATGTATTTTTAGTAGTACACTACAGTAGAGTTCATCAAATATTAATTTAATCGTTGCTTGATGATCAAGAAACACCCAAATTAACTTTGGTAGTTCATGTTCTGTTACAATATTATTCTCACAAATTTCAACATTTTAAAGGGAAACTTATTAAAATCCAGTAAAAATCGGTACTTTAATACAACTCACGTTGCGAGTAGTTAACTTTTGGTAGCGAAATGGTGAAACTAAACCACTACTTATTTTCAGTTCGATGATGAAACACGTCATGGAAAAACAGGGAGTAACTCAAAATTCATTTTGTGTATAAATTAGCGTAACGGAACAGTTGACAATGTATAATTGAAGTTATGGAATACGAATGATAAATCGGGTTTGTCTAAATACAGTGTAAAACGTTGTAGGTTCGCGAACGCAAATATAATTGATCTATATTACCGTACTTTCTTGAATCTTATCCGCAGTTGAATCTAAACCACACCCTGATTTTAAGAACGCATAGTGAAATATATTTGTAGTTTTTGTCGTTTTGCTGGATGATGCTTAGTTTTTTCTCTGCACGAATGCTACCTAGTTACAATACTAATATAAAAAAAATGACTACAAACCATACAATGTACTTGCCAAACCACAAAAAAAAAATGTAAAATAAACTTTATTTTAAAAACATGTAACAATGTCTAACACGAATTCAGTTCATATCCATATGACTGGTTCACGTTCGCACTACTAATCTATATATGTGTGTTAAATTATACATATAACAACATAGCTATAAAAGAAAGACACTAAAAATCGATGACATTCTCCTATATAACGAAGTTGAATCGAGATGTTATTCAGACGGAAAAGAAAGGAAATCTAGTGCAATTTTTGGCGTTGTTGAGAGTAACGGTCGGATATGGAGCAAACAAAAGGCAGCTATTGCAAACGGTGAGGCATCGTGCAAAAAACATACGGTATCAAAGAAACGACGATTTCCTGAAATTGACGAGGCAGTTTTCCGGTTCTTTCTAGAAATACAAAAGAAGAGGCTGTATGTAAGCTACGAACTACTTCGAGAGGCAGTAACAAAAGTTAGTTCAATTATCAAAAATTATTAAAATATCATCGGTATATCACAAATTTTGGAGAAAATTAAATTTCTATTTGGGTTAATAACAAATGCCCCTCGGATTAGCTTCTAGAAAGAAGAGGTGTGAAGGAAGTTTCATTAAAAACGAGAGGTTGTACGAAATTGCGATGAAATCATTCTAGTATAAATATCATTCTAAAGCCCTTAATAAGGTTTTGTTTTTATTTAAGTAATTTATTTTTTTCTAAATTTTAACTACAAGACTGCGAAACTAATTCTTATCAGATTGTAATGGGCATTTGATTTCAGATCAATTAAAATTTGCAAAAAAAGATGAGGAATAGATTCAAGAAAATGAACACTGTAGATGTTGAAAACCGCAGATTCTACTTTCACACGACTTAAAACGGTTGCTCAACCATCCTGATTTATCAACTTTCTTTTGATAAGCTATATATAAAATTTTGCATCTTCAATATGATGGATAATTTGCAAGTCCGATTGTGTACTATTATTAATCATAGTGAAATACCATCCAGAAAAGTTATAAATGATGAATGACCTTGTGCCTTTGAATGTCTTTGTCACACTTTTGAGGATACTTTTTAGGTACCGTCTAAGATAACTTTTCTTTTATGATAACTCCATAAATATAGTTAAACGTGTAAATTTATGTACTGAATACCGTATTCACTAAGAGAGAGAACAAAGAGTAGGATATTACTACTCGTTTGAAAATGGTAGTGAAAACTTGCCGCGACACTTTTGTTGAGATCTTACAGTCTTTTTTAGTGTAAAAGTACGCTGCAAATATTATGATTATAGAACAGACTGTTTACTGAAGACGGTAAGGCTTAGTAAAAAGTCAGCCCCCTGGCTTACTCCCCTGCTTAGAGACATAATTAGGCTTAGAGATGGTCTTTACAGCAAATACAAAAAGTCTAAAAATGAACTAGCACTTAATGAATATAAATCTTTTAGAAAACATGTTGCACGCGCAATAAAGACCGAGCAGAAAGCGTACTATGAATCATCTTTTAAAAATAAAAGTTCCAGGGATCTCTGGAAATCACTAAGGCATATGAATGTTATCAAATCAAAAGAGCAAGTGCTTCCACAACATTTGAATGACGTTGAAGGCATTAATGATATTTTCTTACAAGCTGCTGAAAACTCAATGATCGCTCATCCAGACGTAGTTCAGGCTTATACTATTACGAAAAAGTCTACTTTTAATGAATTGTTTGCTTTTGTGCCTGTCTCCGAGCATATTGTAGCGGGGCATTTGTTGAATATCAAATCTAGCAGTGTGGGATATGATGAATCATCTCGGTTGTGATGATCCATTACTGTTGTCCTTTCATCAATCCTTACGCCACACCTATTATTAATATTTGCTTATCGAGGTCAATCTTTCCAAAATGTTGGAAGAAATTTTTGGTAACACCTTTGCCAAAGATTAAAAATTCTATGACTTTTCGGACCTGCGACCAATTAGTATTTTATTTATCCTTTACCGGGTTCCATAATTCTGCTGTGAGCATGATTGATAGTTATGTGTCGGACAGACAACAAGCAGTTAAATTGGGTGATCGGAGATCTGAACTGCAAGGCTTGAAGTCAGGAGTGCCACAGGGTTCTATCTTGGGGCCTCTACTGTTTTGTATCTACACTTATAATTTTTCGACAGTTTTGAAATATTTAGAATCACTGGTAAATGTATTGGTATTAGGAAGTGTGCTAGAAATTTAGGCTTACAGCTCGACTCGAATCTTAGGTTCGAAAAGCACATCCTCGACAAAACAAAAATTTGATTTGCTGCTTTTGTAGCTCATATATAGCATGAGGAATCTTGAGGAATATTTTAAATCGCAGCACAAAGGTTATGCTTTACGATTCCTTAGTGCTGAGCTATTTTAGCTTTTGTGATACAGTATATCATAGTTGTCTGAACTCAAACATCACAAAGTTTCACACAGGCTAATCGATCTGGCTGAATTTGTTTAACCGTCGCATATACCATATGGTTTCATTTTATCATAAGTTACTGTTGCTTAAATGTTCATCTTATTTGTATGATAAGATTACATTCCGCACTGATGTCCATAGCTTAAATGTTCGAAGCAAGGGTATTGTCACACCACCGTTACATGTTACTACATTATTTGAGAGATCATTCTCTTACAACTTACCTATATTGTATAATAGCTTACCCCAATCATTGAAAATGTTGAGCTTGCCGTCGTTTAAAGTAGAGATGAAAAAAATTTTATATAGAGAGCAATGTGATCAGATACAGGGTGGGACACGTGGAATGCAATGATTTGGTTTTGCTTTTTATGCAATTGTATTACCATCTTTAATAATGTTTTCTTTCGTTTTTTTTATTGGAGCACTATTATTATTAATTTTATTTGTACCTTATTTAGTTTTGCTTTGTATTTATTCATTCTTTTTTGTTTTTTCTTTATTATATTTTGTTTATTTTTATGTCAGGGTTGCGTGGAAGAGAAGACGATTGTCTTAACTTCGCCCTAGCCAACCAGTTAAATTTATATTATTATTTTGTGAAATTCCATTCTAATAAAGTCTATTATTATTATTGTTATTTACTGAAGGAATGAAAAGTCTGAGTCTGAGACGAAGTTTTTATAAATTTAACAACCTACTCTTCTGTTTCACATTGAGAGCACTTATCTATTGCTATTGAAAAGATGATCATTCTGCAAAATAATGAGTAAGAAAACTAGAAAGAAAGTGGTCTTATGTATAATCCAAATAGTTGCTACACTATTGCAACACATAGAAGTCTTGGTACTTGAAGGACTTCAAGGATGTTTAGGTTTTTGTTTTGACGTAGTGCCTCACCACACCTAACTATCGCATAGGCACCATATCGATGCCATATCAATAGTAAACTTGAATGATTTACAAGGATGGGAGTGTAGTAAAACTGC
Organism: Onthophagus taurus; assembly: GCF_036711975.1. NCBI lineage: Eukaryota > Metazoa > Arthropoda > Insecta > Coleoptera > Scarabaeidae > Onthophagus > Onthophagus taurus. The sequence goes on along the minus strand of NC_091972.1, from coordinate 30,318,632 downwards.
GGTAGCTTGCGGCTGAGACGTTTCATCAACAGAAAAGCTAATAAATTTTTAAGAATGTTTGTTGGCCTGTATTGTGTGTTCTTTTATTTCGAATTGTAATTTTATAATTAGTTCTAAGTTCTTGCTACTGTACCCTATCGAACGCATAAGAACGCTTTATTGTACTCAATCGTCTTCTTAGTAACTTGTCTGATTCCAAATATTACGTCATTACAAGATCCTCTGCTCCTGAAACCCTGTTGTTCTACAGATAGTTATATTAGTAGACAGCTATATTGTTGGTGATAATTTTTGATGTCACTTTAGTATTGTAAAGAACTTTTGGACAATGGTCGTCTAACATGTTACACATGAAAATGTGTAAAGGGGTCTTTGGGGCGATATTACCGTATTGACGAAAATGTTCAACCAACTTAGAAATTTAGTGATTGTTCGGGAAAGTTTCAAAACAGTCAATGTTACGAAAAAACACCTCCACGACGAACGAACGATGTTGAACACTCCAACGAGCTATGATAACTAAACTTTAAAACTTAGACCTGCCCACTCCAAAGCGCGTCTTTTACAAACATATGGTGGTTAAGAAAAAATTTGTAGATAAACTAAGAATACACTTAGTCTGCTATGAACCAACTCCACTCTCCGCGAATGAGACGCGCCCAAAAGGTTTATTATCAAGAACCTGAATGATGTTTCAGCAAGAAAGATGTTATCTACAATACAATCTCTTTGATTGCAAAACAAAGATTTTTTAGTACTGAAATAATATGTAATAATAAAATAATGGTGCTGGAATTATGGAGTCTTGAGATGTACAGATTGATTACTTAACATTTTCAACTTTAAGACACAAAGCTAAGTTCCTCATTCATCAGGATTATATTCGTTATGCCTGAGCTTGGAATGTGCTCATTGAGATGCACATTCCAAAAATATATTAACTCACTGTGATTGAATGTTTATCAATTTGACGGAAAAACAATCTTAAGCATGTTCATGAATTTTCAATATTACACTAAAAAAAAGATTTCAATAAAAATTGTTATGAGACTTATGGGGCTAAATTAAAATCAAAATTGAAATTTTGAAAACAAAATAAATACGTATCATATTATTAATCTTTTGCTAAACTAAAATGTATTAGATTCTGTGAATCACAACCCATAAAATTCCTATCGTAGGTCGAAAAGAACAAATTTTCAAAACCCACACATATCCTTTCCTAAAAAACAATCCCACAATCATTACAGCAGGTAGGTTTAAGTTGCCTAAACGAAAAGTTTGGCTGATAGACAAGACCAGAATTCCAAATTTACCCGTACCTGTGTACACGGAATCTGCATAAACTTGCATTTAAATCGCTTCGTTACCAAACTCTTCAGGTTTGGAACTCGTTGTTGCACCTGCACGACACAGCACAGTGACTTTTATAAATTTTATTTACACACAAAATATTTACTTTACTTAAAATAATTTTAAGCAATTAATACGAGGAAAAACATAAACATGTTAAAATTTTGTAAAATTATGTTTCAAACATAAATAATTTTATTTATCTTTATGATTATTGAATTAGAAATTTTTTATTATCTAATTATTTATGCAAATAAAGGTTTTTTATCGGAAAAATGGCGTATAAGAAAATCTTATAAGATTGATTCTAGGACATAAATTAGATAAAATTTAACACTAAAACAAAATGTTAAGTTTCCCCTAAAGATATATTAAACGACTTTGAGCCTTTTTGAGGCGAAATCGTGAATTCATTAACATACATAAATTTCATATATCTATGCAAAATTATGAAACGCTGACGTCATTAAGACTGTGTCTAGAACTGGTAAAATGTAGAAAGTTAAACGCACTACTTGCACGATAAGGTGCCCGATTATTGCGTAAAAGTGTGTTCCCCTTTTATCTTTGTATTTCTGTTTATCTTATCCTATATACAATAATTTACTCGTTTTATTTACTTACTCGAAGGTGTATTAGATAGATATTGAAGAATCTCACTTTCCTTTTTTGTGTTTGATTCTTTTTTTTATTTAGAGTTTTGTAAAATTAAAAGTTTGATTTATTTGGAACGTATTCAAAAATATGTTTTACAAATAAATAAATTAATGAATCATAATAACAAATTCATTCTAGTTCCATAAACGATTTTAATTATTATCTATTTTTAATGAAACAATTTGAGATGGTTTCAAAGGAGAAATTCTGCAACGAAAATGGTTAGATGTGGCCGGCGGCGTAACATCCTTGAAAAACTGTTACGGTGGATGAACAGTTAGCAAGTCGTCCTTCGGGTCGTTCACCTTTTAGAAGCACAGGCATTCCAAGTAAATCTATCGGCACACGGCAACATCGAAGCGAGAAACGATGATGATGACGCCTCTAACATTATACACTTTTTTTTCTATTTCTTGGTTCGGTTAACTATGAAATATGAATTGACGAGGTTGAAACGACACGTGAATAATTGACCGTCGATCCTTAAGTTTATTTATTACCATATACAAGAATCAGCCGTCTATTATTAATTTAATATCAACAATAACACAAATTTAATTTTACTTTTCTTTTCGAAATATTTATGAGGAAACAAAAATTCTCACACCAATAGGAATTCTTACGAAAATAACAAAAAAAGAAGTTATGAATGAAATTTAAAAAAGTTTCTCTCAGAAATCTACACACACGACAGTCTAAACGAGGACTCATTCTTTTTGTTTCGCTTTCAAAAACGTAGTATAAACGGCGACCGGAACTCGCTTTTGAACTTGTGAACCCTTTGCATGCGTTCGCAGGAGTTCTCCGCACTGCTGAAAGGAAAACAATGGCCCCCCGACATATATTTTCCATACATTTACATCTACTGAATGCGTATGTGTCGCATTATACCTTTTATCATTATTTTGGTCGGTCGTTTTGGAATTTTCTTTTTAACAGACGAAATAATTGTAAATAGATTCAGTTTCAATGAAAGAAAGTGTTATCTCGAAATTCAACAGGTCCTTATGATATTTGTTTTAATTAATGTTTTCGCTTATTGTGAATATTATTCAAACAAATATGATTTTTAAGAGTATAATTATTTAAGGAATTAATAGAATAATCTGGAGTTGTTTAACATTGTATCTGAGTTGAAAGTATCTTGTCCAATTAAAAAAGAACTGTTTATCATTTTGAATTGCACAAATTTGATAAGATATTTGTAAATAGATTTTATTTTCTGTCAATCATTCAGGATTTCTCGTTAAAACATTTTTTTAAATCGATTTTCGTTAATAAAATCGGTTTTAAAGCTGGAGAAAAACGTTATGTTTATAAACTGTTCATAATAAACTTAAAAATCATAATTTATGGCAAAATAACAAAATTTGATTTTTCTTAATAAAATCAGTTATAACCTAAGTACTAATGGACTGATGGAGAAAGACGTTATGAACCAAAAATATTCCTAATGCAACAAGAAATGATGATCCATAATTATCTCATATTTACCTATCACCAGTTTCCAGTGATATAGCATAAATCCTCAAAATGTAAAAAATAGGGGATTTTTCTTAATAAAATCAACTATAACATAAGTACTAAAACTGATGGAGAAACACCTTATGTATAAAAAATATTCCCAATGCAGCAAGAAATCATGATCCATAATTATTTCATATTTATTTATCACAAGTTTCTAATGATATAGCATAAATTCCCAAAATTCAAAATTTTAAGATTTTACTTAATAAAATCAACTATAACATAAGTACTAAAACTGATAAAGAAAGACCTTATGAATAAAAAATATTCCATATGCAACAAGAAATCATGTTCCATAATTATTTCATATGTACCTTTCATCGGTTTCTAGTGATATAGCATAAATCCCCATAATGTCAAAATAGGATAATATTTATTAATAAAATCAATTATAAACAAAGTATTAAAACTGATGGAGAAAGACGTTATGAATAAAAAAATATTCGTAATGTACCAAGAAATCATAATCCATAATTATTTCATATTTGCCTATCACCAGTTTCTAGAGATATAGTATAAATCCCCAAAATGTCAAAATAGGATAATTTTTCTTAATAAAATCAACTATAACGTAAGTACTAAAACTGATGGAGAAAGACCTTTTGAATACAAAATATTCCTAATGCAACATGATATCATGATCCATAATTATTTAATATTTATTTATCACCAGTTTCTAATGATATAGCATAAATCCCAAATTGTCAAAATTGACGATATACATATCTTAAAATTAATTATAACAAAAAGACTAAAACTTATCAATAACCAATATTCCCAATGAATCAAGAAATCATAACGCATAATCATTTCAAATTTACCTGTTACTAGTTTCTAGTCATAAAGCAGAAATCCCCAAAAATCTTAAAGTGGGCGATTCTTGTTATCAATTACAAAGCGTAATAAACTGTATCGAAAAGTGATGGAGAAGAACGCTATGAATAAAAATAATGCTAATCAAATCAGAAATCATAATCCACAAACATTTTAAATTTACCCATCTTCAGTTTCTAGTTAAAAATCAACAAGCAACAAAAAAAACCTTTTAATTAAAATATGATACACAAGAATTAAACGAAATGGCTCAAAACGTTGTGAAACCTTTATAGGGAATTTAACTTGTATGCAATTTGTATTTAATACTTGTAGTACTATTGTATTTAATAGAGATAGATTGAAGTCGTACAGCCCTCAAAGTTTTCGAGATGCTTGGTTCTTTCAAAAATCCAAAATACGTTGTTCAAAATATGTACTTTGAAAATTAGACGAGATAAATCGTAAAATTACCAATAAAGTCAGCTTAAAAATTCGACCATTACCATAAGCCTTAAAGATCATTTGATTGGTTGAGATATAAAAGATGTAAAATATGGTATATGGTATACATTAGGTTTTAGAAAATATATGTCAAAATTTGCTTTCACTATAAAAGTTAATCCCTAAACTCTCTCTAGGCAAGGGTATGAGTAATGGTACGATAATTTTTAATTAAACTTTCTTCGTCGTATTTTGTAAGATAAAGTTGTTAAAGAAAAAAGAAATCGATTACAAATTACTTACGAGGCGATTTATTAATGTTTTGTATCAAATTCATCGTTCACATTAAAAAAACTGTTTAACAGCCTGAAGTCTTTGTCATGTGAGTAATATGGAAGCAGTAAAAGATACAGAGTTGGAACTTAGAATAAAAATCTCTGATAACAGTTCATCATCTATTAAGTCAATAAGTTAAGTTAATTCAAGTTATAATTAACAACTTTACTCCCATAAATCATAATTTTGATTGTGCAGAAAAAGATCCCTTAGAAATATTAGTGCACCTTATCAAAAACACTTAAAAATGTTTTCTTCCAACCAAAGCAAAAATATAAAAAGTAAATGATTTTGGTGAATAAGATGCTAATACTGCCAAAAAAGCAGTAATCTAAATACTGACTTTGTTCCATAAATATATGTATGAAATGAAAGTGAATTGTTGGAGTACATAAATCTAATAGCACATGATTTTCTAAATTCGATGAAAATCTTAGAAAAGCTGCAAAATGCAGTATTTTTTAATCAGAATCAGAATAAACGTCAAATTTTTCCGACGTATCACTGTCGTGTACAGAAATTCTTTTAGAAGTACCTGACAAATAATTGTCAGAACTATTTGTGTTAGTAAGTATTGATAAGCCACTTGTAATTGACATTCCTAAGTCGGTATTGGTGATTTCAAGGGGAGCTGTACTGTCAGTATCAACAATACTAGTACTAGTGCTATTTTTTGTCTTTGCATATGTCTCTGTTTATAGTACTGGATCTTTGTTTCAGGCTATGGGCAATATAAACTATTTTAGCTGCGCTTTGGTTTAATAATTTATTTTGCTTAGATCTATAGAATCCCTCAGAAGTGCTAAAGCTTCTTTTGCACGCCGCTGATGTTGCTGGTAGAAATTTGCTACTTTTGAGACTTCTGTGTTATTACAAAAACCGGTCCACTATGCAGTGGGGGAGATCTTTAATGAAGTTTCTCACAAAAACTGTTTAGTAAATGACCCATCCTTTGCCTGTAAATTCGCAAGAGCTTTTCATCCACATCAGCTGTAACTGTAGTTTACTTTGTCGTGCTACTAATGCTACTATACTATCTTTAAAACACTCTAGATGGCGACAGTTGTCCTTTTCATAAATTGTTTTGTTTATTTTGTTCATAAAAAAAAACAAACGGCTTTTTGTATTATTATGAGTTTTTTTATAATTTGAAAAAACAATGTTCTATCTTTTTTTTTCAGAAAAAAACATGTTATTTCAGAACTTTTTTTTAATTAAAAAAAAGTTTTTTTTACTTCACTAATTGTGGCCTACACTCAACTTTTTCACAATTTTTAAACTTATATAGAAATTTAACATCCAAATTTTTATTATTTTATTTTTATTACACAACATTTGACTAATTTGTCTCAATTTAAAATTGTGGTTGTATGAAAAAAGGTAAATCCGCGATCAGTTAAGTTACGTACAGTATATTAATCGTGTATCTTTGTTTAATGTGCAAGATTATATGCAAGAAGGTACCATATGTGTTCAGGCTAAGTGACACTTCCGGTTGACAGATTTATACTAAAAATCTATAATTTGGCACTGTAATAAGTGTAGGTTATTATTAACTTGGTTAGGTCCACTTTTATCATCCTCCTGATAAACTATCTAAGGGATAATTACCATGGCCAATTTATCTATCGGATAAATTTATCAAGAGGTGGTAAAAGTGGGCCTAAGGTCCATTACTACCATCTTTTAGTTAAATATATCTTATAGATGAACCAAAAGCAATTCTAAGGCCCAGGCAGTTAAGCTATCTATAAGATACAATTTATCTCGTAGATAACACCGTACTACCACCTCCATTTATCTCATAGTTAAGAAATCCTTGAGATAATCAAGGAATCTAGGGATTTTTGGTCTATTATATTAAATTGACAGCTCTATGTGGTCAAAAGACCTACTATTAGGTATTTTGACGATATTCTAACCTATTCTAACCTTAAAATTAAAATTTGCAAATGGAGACTGAGAAAATGCGACGAAACACCAATTTTATCAAAGAAGAATCTCGTATTATTGTATGTTAAACTGTGATGGTAAACAATAATGGCACAACTAACATGATGAACAACTGAAGATGCCAATTGTACACTCACTTCTGCACTATCTGCTATGGATAGCAACATGTTACCTATTGCATAAAACCCAAGAGTCAGCAACAAACGGTTTGAAGGAGGTACTCAAATTTTGATGAATTTTACATTAAATAATAGCAATCAACAAATTACTTACATCATGGATGAAGGTTTTACTACATCTTCTATTTGATTCAAAAGGTGATGAAAACTTTTTTTCGAGTGACGAAATATCGTCATAAATTCAACATCTGAATGAATATTTAAATGGTCAACTCTACTCCTTATTATCTTTTCGCTTCTTATAGGAAATTGATTACTGCAAAAATTTGTTCTTCATCTCCAATGTCGAAGAAATTATCCATGATGATTTTATCTAATGTTAATTATTAATAGTTTTATTTACGTTTATACTACTTTTCTTATTTTAACTGAAATAGTAAAACGCTCGAATTTTATACATCAGTATAAATTCTATTTGAGGTTAGGTATCCGCAGATATCCCTTAGATAGCAACTTATCCGACACCCAATCCACGGGTTACAGATATTTCAAAAGTTATCCCTTGGATAGCGGATCTATAAGATAAATACAGTGGTAGTAACCAATTTTTAAGCTATCCGATAGATAACGCTATCAGCGACTTTAACTATGAGTGGTAGTAGTGGGCCAGAGTGCGTAAAATAACCGTAACTGTTGTAGTAATCCCTTAGATAGCTTAACCAGAAGATTTAGATATAGTAAATTCGGTGTTCATCGTAAATTTTATTAAATAATTAAACTATGTTTAACGATCAGGCAATTTTATTAGTTTTTCAGTGCTACATATGTTTCGGAAATTTCTTTCCTTCTTCAGGCACGACTGAAAATACCATGATATTATCAGATTAATTTAACAAATTAACCAAATAGTACAAATAATTAAAGAGCAAAAACTAACATTTAGGGAAACAAAAGGATTAAAAGGTATCAAAAGAAATTAAAAGAAATAGCTCACCGTCAGATCTCAGAGGAACTCCTTTTTATAATTAAAATTCATTTCTACTTTCGTCAACATTTAGTTGTATTCCTTTAGGAGTTTAGTTTAATTCATGAACAAATTTGAAAATTTTCGTAAATGAAAAATGTGATAAAAACTATTTATGCCTTGAAGAGCATGTCATAATTTATAGACAATTCACTGAATACTTTTAATTTTCAAATTACACATTCAACGCATGCGCGATTTCAGTTTAACAAAATAATAATCTCTTACTTCAGTCTCCCAAAGTTGATACTACATAATAGCTCTATCAGTTTTCAAATATAATAATTCTATAGATTCAGTAAGTTACATTCACTAAATCACATATACAGTCTTTCATTTTCTCTTTTTACAGTTTAATTCAAAATTTTACCAGTAAGTCAACTTTTACATTACCTATAAGACACGTGCTCTGACTCCATTTCGTTTGTTTTTCAGAATTTTATTTATTAAGAAATAACAAATATTACAAATTATGACATGCTCTTCAAGCCATAAATAATTTTTATCACATATTTCATTCACGAAAATTTTCAAATTTGTTCATGAATTAAACTAAACTCCTAAAGGAATACACCTAAATGTTGACGAAAGTAGAAATGAATTTTAATTACAAAAAGGAGTTCCTCTGAGATCTGACGGTGAGCTATTTCTTTTGATATCTTTTAATCCTTTTGTTTCCCTAAATATTAGTTTTTGCTCTTTAATTATTTTTACTCTTTGGTTCATTTGTTAAATTAATCTGATAATATCATGGTATTTTCAGTCGTGCCTGAAGATATATGTAGCACTGAAAAACTAATAAAATTGCCTCATCGTTAAACATAGTTTAATTATTTAATAACCAGAAAATGGCAGTAACGAGCCTAATGGAGGTTAGTAATGGAGGTTTAAGAAAGTTCAAAATATAAAAATTCAAATTCGTATGTACCCAAGTCTGTATTTAAAAGATTCAAGAATTTAGCATAAACTGAAAATCTTAAACGAACTCAAGTTCTTCTTGGAATAACTGTGTATGATTAAATAATTCCAAAAATCAAGAAATGTTTTAGATTGATAGTCAGTTATTGCTTCGAATTCTGGAATGATGAATTTGAGGTTTTAAGAGAACTTAACATTGAAGAACTTAAATTTTGGACAAAGAAGGATTTTAAAAAATTACAACAATTAATAAAAATCCTACGTAGAACACCGACTAAAAAATTTAGGACGATTTTTAAAACGACTAAATTTATGTACATAATTTAACTATTATGTTTAAAAATAAAAATATTTACAATAAAAACTATGTACTGTCGCCATATTTGATCAAGTTCACCATCACCGCGTCGTATAAATAAACGTGGGCGAAGAACGAGCAACCAGCAAACCGACGAACTGATGAATCAATCTCGAGCGTTGGCGCTGATTGGGTTGGCTCATTTGGGCGGTTCTTCGTCTCGCTCGTACTAAAACCTCGAACCGCAATCGTAAATGTCGCTAAAAAAATCCATCCAAATTTAATTTAGCGACTTGCTATTTTTAGACACGGATTTCTCGAAAATTCGTCTCCCGACAAATTTAAATTGTTATCTGCCCGAAAACTGACTTTACGCGGACTTTGTTTTGCTTTAATCCATTTTCGGCACATTAAAAGTAAATAAAAAAAATTCCTTTCCTCTCGTCCGTTTATTTTTATTTATCTTATGTATTTATCGAGTTGCGTCGTAAAAACAAAACCGGATCTTCTGGCTCAGTTGGTTAACGGAGGAGCTCGTTTATTCAAAGTGTCCACGTAACTCGCGTAAGTAAGAAAACTCCTCGCCTGGTCTTTATTCTAATGGGACGAGGATGCGAGAAAATTCTCACATCGAGGGTCTCTATATTCTGTTGCACTATCCTACAACAACCGTTGTTGTTTTATTACTGTGTCTACGCTGATATGGGTATTCCATTATTTAAAGCGGAAGATTTTTTCTTGAGATTTATTTTTATATATGAATAGATGCTTAGTTTTACTCATTGAAACTTCAATTATAATAAACTACAATGTTATTATGCAAAAAGAAAGCATTTAGATATGTTTCTAAGATTTTTAATACTTAGGATTATAAGCATAATTTTTTAAAAATATTTATCTTTCTAATATAATAAATAAAGATCCTTTAAGATCATTCTAGACTTCTTTTTCATTCAGTTTGTGAAAGTACAACAAAGAACACTTCGGAACAAGTTTCTAGATTCTAGAATGTTAAATTATTAATGAATTACAAAAACTCGCTGTAGTGTAAAAACATCGATGTTTTTATGACCCTCTGCAAGAAAAATTTAAAATTTGCGTAAGCTTTGTTAATATTGGCCCACAAAAATATATCAAATAATTTCGAATCCAGTGGTCTCTGAGTACCTCAACCCCAGAATGCATTCTGCAAAGTGCTTTTCCAGAATTTCAAACACTCTATGATCCGGTGAAGGTCCTGCTTCATCGTGCATGAATCATATCTTTTCGATGTCTGGGTCACTTTGAATAATGGGGATGAGATATTTTCTCAAATTTTGACACATCGTTCTTCATATTTCAGACCGATATCTATATTACCAGCTTTCTCAAAAATATTTGAGCAAATAATAGCAAATCGTTTGATTGACTACCTAGAAAAATTTAACCTATTAACAACTTGCTAACATGGATACAGACGGAAAAAATCGGTAACAACAGCGATGATGAATGTCATAAATTTTATTACAGAAGCACTTGATAACAAAGAACTAGTGGAAATCAACTTATTAGATCTTACCAAGGCGTTTGATACTGTAAGCCACACCATACTTTTAGACAAGCTGGAATATTATGGCATAAGAGGAGTATAACTAGAACTCCTAAACTCATACCTCTCCGAACGCCAACAATACGTTCAATGGAAAGATAAAAATTCCAAGTTATTAAACATAAAACAAAGTGTGCCCCAAGGATCAATTTTAGGGCCCTTACTATTCATTATATATGTTAATGATTTGCCTGCCACGGTCAATGAAGAAATTGGCTTATATGCGGACGATACATCAATCATCGTAAAAAGTAAAGACAAGCGTGAACTAAAACAGAAGTCTATCAATGCAATGTACGAAGGGCAGTTATGGTTTGAAAGTAATAATCTGCAACTAAATCACAATAAAACAGAAAGCATAATATTCAGCACAAAAGCAGAAAATCGTGTCGGTAAGGCGAGGTTTGACACCATCATATTGAGGCCCTATCAAAGAAGTTATCAACAGCGGTTTTCACCATAAGACGTTTGAAAAGCATAGCTACACACCAAGCCGCCAAAATGTCGTATTTCAACCTCTTCCAGTCCGTGGCATCATACGGAATTCTATTCTGGGGACAGTCAACTGAGTTCCATAGAATATTTAAAATACAAAAGTCAGCAATTAGGGCTCTCTGTAATCTGCGACGGCGCCGGCGTGATAGCTGTAAGGAGTATTTCATTAGAGAAGAAGTACTTACCCTACCAAGTATATACATACATACGGTGTTAATGTACGTGTACGATAATAGGAATACTTTCCAAGCACTCGGCGAATCACATAGTTATGCAACTAGATCTTGCTATCAACTTGCTACACCATATCACCGACTCTCAAGAACACAATAATCGATGGACTATTGGGGTCCAAAATTTTTCAACATAGTTCCACCCTCCATTGCGGCAATGTCAAGAAGTAAATTCAATATAGTTATAAAAAACACCTAATTGAAAGTGCATATTACACTTTAGAAAAATTTATTAGGGAGGCAGTGAATGAAATTGATAAGAATTAACATTGATAATACATTTTTTTGTTTTTCTTGTTTGTGGACATTTTATTGTAAATTTGTTGTTACAGTAAATAAAAAAAGATATTTGTATTTGTATATTATTCTATGACTTGACAATCAAATAGTTACCTGTTTGAGGTGGTTAGACATCAAATTCTTATTTGTCGATCGTATCGCCAATGAGAGCAAAGCATGAACGTGGTGCAACGCAATGGCGCTCAATGGATAAGTTTGAACTTTGTAATGAAAGACCTTCAGGTCTTAAACAACAATTTGTCTTTTGGTTGAATCCAACCTGTTGTGAAGCTTCTTGGGCTATTTTGTAACACAGTTTATTGCCAACACCAGTTCTCTCGGTTGTCTTCAGCTTGTACAGAGTCGCAAATTTTATTTATGTCGCAATTACAAATACGATTACAAGACCAACTGTGTTTTAACTGAATCTCGCTAATGGTTCAAGTTTTTTGATAACGATTGGCATTGTTACATAATCACGTCCTTCTATTCTCACGCAAGATCTACTTCTTTTCAAATGCAGTACGAATTCGTTCGAAAAAAAAGCAGTTTAATTTTTTGGAAAGAAGTTTACCGCATTCTAACATAAAAACTTTTAATTACGCCAAAATACTTATGTCATTATGACCATTGGACAGCCGTTCTATGATTGGTAATTTATCTAAATCGTTAGCAAACTATTTTCCAAAAACTTGAGATATGCAGAATCAGCCAAGCGTTGTGGTAAAATATTCACTCTCTCATCATGCTTAATCAGATATTTATGTATTCCATTTTAAGTAAAACCAATATCATTAGTAGGAAAGGATGTTTCACGAAATTCTCTAACAATTATTTCTGGATTTCCATTAAAATAATTTTGCAATATTATTAGATATTAGAGTGATATTACATCTTTTACCAATACAAAAAAAAAATTAAATAGTAGTTCCATCCATAACTTAATAAACTATACTTTTTTGATATGTAAGCCTTATTGTAGATGAAGTAGTTAATGACTATCATTATGATGTCATAACACAATACATAGTTACATAAGCTAAATCTTAAAGTCATAATCTGACGATGGCAATTTATTGGCGAAACATATAAGAAAATAAATTAAATTTTATTTATGAAATTACCTGGAGCTGTCCACCTCTGATTTATCCCAATTATAAGAGTTGCAACCTGGGGTGCAGGTATATATGCTCCAATAAAAAAAAATAAATTAATGAATGATTTATGTAAACGTTATATCAACACGCCATGCAAAATATAGTAATACCACCCATTGTAATCCAATTATATTTTTGGAACAGCAGTATTTTTTTAGAACTCCGTGAAATTCGGGGAAGTTCCATGGGGTTCTGTTAACCATGCAGTACAATTCAAATTTCTCATATGAAAGTGAAGTTAGTAGTTTCTACTCGACTTTTGCACACAATTTTACAATTATGTAATAAACAGAACAGACGAGATGTAAAGGCACAATTAAAAATAACAAATTTTAGTGGCAAACATTCATCAAAAACCGTTTCATAAAAGAGTTATTTAGTAATAAAACTTTATATTGGTCAATTCACCAGAATACAGAGAAAGTTAGTTGTGACAAATTAAAAAAAATTTATAGTGCAATAAAGAAAACAGAACAACATAATGTACTAATAACACATATGCCAACCAGGTTGTTGCAAAATAATGTATACAATTCACTTATTACATCGTGAATTATAAAGTGACAAATAAATCTACAAAAATCATACTGTTATGAAAGAAAACAATTATGATGGGTCTTATGAAAAACAGATAGTTTATAGCCATTCTTATAATGGTGATAGAAACTATACAAATAATAGCATCGATACAGTATTTGTGAGGACGGGTAAATATTAGGCTAGGTGTTATGATGTACAGTGGTTCTTTAGAAAAGACATAAAAACACTGAACAAAGAAAATTATTTGAAAATATTAGTTCTATAATAATATGAATTTATTTTCTGTTTTAGTAATTATTTTATTAACTATCATCAATTTTTTAATTTAATTTTTTAAATATGAATATGATGGTTGGAGATAAGTTGTATAGCCTTATCAAGTTGATGTGTGAGAAGGAAGAAATGCATCAAGAATGGCGATGTGAAATAATATGCCCACCACACAAAATACTGGGCATATACTATACAATAGATTTCAGCCTCCAGAAGGTCTACCATCAACTAAATTCAGTCATAACGGCAAACTTCGGAGAAGACCCTTGAACATAACATCAACACACACCATCTTGAAAAAGCAATCCGCGAAATTGGAATAAGAACTGGCAACACGATCTTTTATAGATGCTGGGATACAGCAATGATATTAATATTGTGGGTCGCAGTAAAAGAGACGTGGAGGAATTCTGTATCGCACTGGAACAAGCTGCAAATAAAATCGACCTGACTGTTAACAAGGAGAAGACAAAGTATGCCACTAAAGACCTGCCAAGGGACTGTTTGGACAATTCAGTTAGGCGAATACTTTTTCGGACAAGGTGATAGTTTTGTGTACCTTTGAACGTTAGGTTCGTAGAAATATTTTCAAACCTGTGATGGAACAGGGCCAGTGACGCAGAAGATATAATTATGAGCTATATCGCATTTACGACGACCCCGATATAATTAAAACCATAAGAATATGCCAGATTCGGAAGTCCACAAGAAAATCACGACAGGTAAATCGGAAAGAAGAAGAAATAGATGCCGCCCTTGTGCTCGTTGGACAGATAGTGTCGAGGATGATCTTAAGACCCTGATGATATCCAAATTGACAGATTGCTAGAGACCAGGAACAATGGAAGAAACTTTTGGAACGAGCAGAATCCACAATGGATTGTCGAGCCGATGATGTTCATATTCACCTGTTCAAAATAAGATATTGACAATAACAAATAAATAATTTCACCAAATGGAACCGAGTCTATCCTAATTGCCAAAGAATCAAGATAACTTAGCGAATTGATTTAATCATACACATTGTGTAATTTTGAAGAAACACGCTGAAGAATTAAAAAAGAATAAAAAATGTTATAGAAAGCGCTTAAAAAATTGGATGAAGTTGTGAAATATTGATGTAATGAACGATAACTTGGTGGAAAAAACGCGTAGCATACAAATTCATAACATTAAGTCATTTAATTCAGTCGAGAATATGCGAGATACGTTGATGTTAAGGAAAAATTGAGATGCACGAGATATAAGTCTATTTACATCACCACTTATACAATCCTAAGCAGATATGTTCAAGAAGTAGTCCGAAACAACATCAGAATAAATAATGAACGTGGTTTTTAGTAGTCATCGTTCAGATCAACAGATAGATTAAATAGAGCACAAAATGAACAATTTCGATGTTAGCTTCGTAAGAATTCAAGTTAATTAATGGCAACTTCAAAAGTAGTACAGCTACCGCGAGAACATTAAGAAAAGAATAGCTTTCTAGTGTTATGATAAACAGTATTAAAAGTCATAGAAAAGTGGAGGAAAACAACAATAATAACCAATGTAGGATCATTGGAACGTTCTTTTCTTACTCAACATAAGAAAGTCAAACTGCTCTGCGCTTTTTCTTTGTGCTAAATTAGTCTACGAGAAGTCCAAATCTGAGGAAAACGACGGCTTCAAAGTTTTATGTTTAAAACTTTAAGTATGAAGATTTACATATTAATTTATTTAATAAGTTATCTTTTTGCCGAAATTCGTAGTTAAAGTGATTTGATACATTAATGAAAAAGGATCCAAGTGAAAGTGATTGGGTTTTAATGTTTTCATTATGGGGCAAGATACCATGCTATTTTAATAAGTTTCATCATTTTACAAACAATTTTAGACAAATTAAAATTCTTTTAATGATTTGACTATTTGCCACAAACTAAATATCATTAATCATCCGGATTTAAGGAGATACTAAGATCTTATAATGTTGATGTTATCAATGATCCAAGGGTGATAATTTTTGGTGAGTGACGTGATGCTTAAATATGAAAAAGAGATATAATTAAATGATTAAAAAGTGAAACCTTGTGACATTGGTGTATTAAAATCTAAATTATTGTTCCATAAAATTGTAGTCAAATTTGATGATATCAGATTTGGTAAATAAATTAAAGAGTCTGTAATATGCAACGTAATAAAATTAAGATATTGGTTAACAATGTAATATATGGGAATATACGTTAATATTAGAAGTATATGAAAAACGGAAATAACATTGAATGAATACAACAAAACTCTCTTACTGTTTATTAAAAAAAGGTATGAAAGAAACCTTTTCTACTTTATAATTACTCTAACACACAGTAAAAATAGAAATAAAAACAAATTCTTCAATTACGAATCTCTAAAATATAAAATAAATAGAAAATAAGAATTAAATATGAATAGATTTATAAAAATGTGAAGAATGAGAGAAGTGAATTTGCGGTCATTAATATTCCGTTAAATATAACAAGAAAATATTCTAAAATTACTTAAAATTCTTTAAAACAATATTTAAAGGGTATAGTTAAAATAAAAATATAATACAATGTTAATTAATTGTAATTATTATATGAAAAATGAAAGAAGTTATTTTACTATTTTGTAAAATAAAAAAACACTATAAAAACACTAAATATTAATTAGAAACTTCAAAGTAGAATAAACTAAATAATTACTAAATACTCATTACTAATTTTACAAAAAGGACTGCAATCCAACCTGCGAATTGATCGCAAATACTCTTCATCTTGATTGGGATGGTTGCTTTTTAACGTTTTTTTAACTTTATATATGTTAAAAAGGAATCCCAAGGAGTGTCCCAAGAAACGTACGCTCCTAGCATCGAAGAGAGTAAAATAGTATGTAGTGATAATGTGTATCTTTTAAGCTTACTACGTAAAATATTTTAGTTCCTAAATAACAATTGAAGAGTAAATATTTGAGAAAAAGCGCTTTGTTTCAATGTGTCAGTTTGTACTTTCGTAAAGTCCAAATAAATGGAAAGATTTTAATCAAATAAGAATGTCGACAGAGCATAGGTTGCCACTTAATTATATGTCAAAATAAATTTTCAAGTATTTTGCTTGAGCAATCACCGATAGCATGAAATTATTTCAGTTATGTAGTATGTAAAAAAAGCAGTTCTATGTAAACAAAATATTTGAATATTTTATATCCCCCAAGATCGAAATGATATATGCACAAAATAGTTACTTAATATTCCAAAAATTCCTAATAGACCCAAATTCAACTGCTGATTCAGAAGTTATTCTGTATCGACCCTCCAATCATGGCACTCAGATGACCTTTCTTCTGTTGATTTAATAAGAACTTTCTGTAGATTCTAAGAAAAATTTCTCAATTTTTATTGTCTCTAATGAATTTTATGATTGTGGAATAAAAAAACCATGCACTTGGATTCATTTTTGTAAAGATACAGTTTTGCGCATACAGTTTTGTTATTTTGTCATCAATTTTGTTAAGATTTTGCAAAGTCGGGAAAATTATATCTAATAACTCTTAAAAAAAAAATTAAGTATTTAATGATGTTACTGCCAGTAACAAAGATTATAATTTGGTGAAGACCTTGTATTCTGCAGAGCAGTATTGAAAACGTCAAGTCTTTTTTAGAGTCTTTGAAAACTTCATAATCGAAAATGATTATCTTACACCGTATAATCGCGCTACTTCAAGAAATTTACACTTTTTAACAAGAGAATGGTGATATGTGTTAAAACCTGCCTGAATGTGCAATATATTTGACAAAATGCATGGTTAACACAATTATGAAAAGCTGGATTTTGGATAAAAGATGAGGATGGCGAACGTTATTGCTCTGAATTATAAAAATTGGTGCCCATTCTCAAAGAACACTACTCTAAGCATCTTCCAAGTCGCAATCCAACTCTCGTTCGGTGCTTAAACTCCATCTAAATCCACTTTGTTCCAATTAGTATAGTTATGGGGGTCATAAAAAGTGAGGGGAAGCTAAGTTCCTAACTAAAATTCAAAGCTGAAAATCTATTAGGAATAAAACATGAAGATAGCAGCCACAATCTTATTTATTATCTCATATTTTTGAATTTGAATTTAATTTCGTTAGTTCATTTAATATCCATGAAGATATTAACATTCTTAAACATTTCTTTCTGTCTTCACAACTGTCTTCAAATCTATGGCAAATATTTTCATTTCGCTGCAAATTCTTCTTGACGATCTACATTATCTTGATTTTGAATATACTTCAATAACGGGTAGGTAATATTTTAAGAATAAGATGCTTACACCAACACATTAGACGCAGAAGCAGGACCATAATCCGAGTTTTGAGTCATGACTGTCTTAATAGCAATAGCAATAGATAAATGGGTTTAGGTGGCGCGACTTTGTTAGTCTACAGGAAATATTTTATACAGTAAAAATAATAATTTATTGTGGATAGGAGGCAGACTCTACTATGACTATTATTTATTCTGAAACATATATTCTCAATATATTTTCAAAGTGCTCAACATTCTGTTTGCCACAAGATTCCGTATGAGTTGACCACTAGTAATGAGATTATGATATGTAATGGGTAAAAATTATTCGCGTAGACGGTAACATGATATGGATAATAAACTGATACAAAAAGCGACTTTACAAGTTTCTATATTATTGTGTGTGGATCCGAAACCTAAATCAAGAGCATTATTTACGAGATTGTATAGAAGGAACCTTGGAATACTTTGGTGTATGATTACTTCTTGTGAAGGAGGGAAATGGTATATCAGGTTTATATGAGCAGAAGTTTATATGGTCCTAGGCGGCACCGTACAGATAATTATTTCTATTTCGTGCCAAAAGGTACGTTGGCGCATGAGATAGCAGTGATGTTTAAAAGCTACGAAGTTTGCTTACCCCCCTATAACTTTAGTAAAAACTATAAAAAACTGTCAATTATATGATGCTCCAGCATATTCTTCCGGAGTCACCATGTCATCTAAACACAATGTAGGATGATCAATATGTTGGTAGAAATAGCGTGCTAGCCTAATCTGATATAATTAGATTATTATTTATTGGATCATTTGCAGGATAAGGTCATTTGCAAAAAAGAGTTGCAAGATTGAGATACACGTCTTAAAACCAATCGATGATGAACAGCTTATGCACGTCATATCTGTAGAAGTTGGAAGTCGATTAAAAAAATGTTTGATGGTAAACGGTCAACACTTTTAACAGCCATAATTTGATTGAATTAATTTTTTTAATTGATTTAATTGACCAACACTAATGGTTGAGAAACAGATTGCTACTAGTTTTGATTTTGTAAACTATAACATCACGCATTTGATTTCACAAACAGTATCACAGAATTTGTAACAAATCTAATGTTTTAGATAGCTCGTTTTTCTTTTCCAAAGTTTTTGGAATCTCGAAATGGGCCTATCGTAAATGAGCAATAATTTTATTTTTCGTGCACCAATTACATTTAATTAACATTGTTACATATTTATGTTAACTTTCCTTGTAGATATTACCTTCAAGAATTTCAAATCATTTTAGAATATTTTCATGTTATCTTTAATGTTATTTTAATGACCCTAACTTCTTTTCTTTCATTCCGTACATTTTTATAAATCTATTTATAACATTTTTATTTCGTGTTATCTTAGGACTCAACCAAAAATGGTAATTTGGGGCGGTTTGAAGTTGTTTCAAATGTTGCAGGTTTTTAGGAACTGATTGATTTAAAGAATTTTTAAATTTATGCTTATTTTTTTAGTAATTAGAAACAGCATTATATTGTAATTTAAACAAAAACCATCTTTTTAATCTTTTAATTATTAGATTTTTCGATGTTAAATCGTAAATAGTTAGACCATTAACTCAATTACTTGTAAAAATATTTTATTTATTGAATTATTTTGCGGCCAATTAAAATTTCAATTAGATGCCCTTGAGCGAT
This sequence comes from Onthophagus taurus, assembly GCF_036711975.1. Lineage (NCBI taxonomy): Eukaryota > Metazoa > Arthropoda > Insecta > Coleoptera > Scarabaeidae > Onthophagus > Onthophagus taurus. Next base: position 30,298,648 of record NC_091972.1, on the reverse strand, counting down.
GAACAACCTGCGCACCAAGACATAAAAACTCTAAATGCTTTTACACTAATGACGTTTTGGAGATACAGAACGTTCAAAGTCGTTTCTATTTCTTAATAACTTTAAAATTACTTATATAAACTTTGGTATTTCTATATTACCTAAGACGAATCTTAAACTTTTTCTACTACTAAGCACTAAATAGTAAATAGTGTATATTTTTATATAAATTATTTAGAATCCTCTTGAATGATATACTTAAAAGTCACTTAACTTAAATTGACCTCTCAGATAGCATAAAATAGGTTGAGTGTTGATAAACAACGTAGTATTAAATATGACGTTGATAATAATGAACTTATTAAAAAATTAATAAATTAATAACATGTCGAATATTTATGTATATTAGTCCTATTAAAGCTGAACGTAGACGTATTGACATAAAAAAAGAATCAAGGAAAAGAAAGCAGGTAAGCAAATAAACCCGTTCGCGTTCTTGTCCAATTCCTAACAGTAACTTTAACTGTAACACACCTACTTTCATTACTACGACGCGAACAATTTTATTTTGACTTGTTTAAAGCAAAATTCCAATCAAGTTACATACTAAAAATAAATTACTTAATTTCATTTAAACCTATACAATAAATTCATATCCTATCATTATTAAAAAAATATTATTACACAAATTAAAGGTAAAAATTGTAATTCAAAATTATGTAACGATTTGATGTTATAAATTTTAAGGCGAACTTCCGGTGGTCATTATCGTTTTTATTTCCCCTTCGTCCACCAGACCGTAACAAAATTTTTTGATCCAAATCTAAATGATAGGTTTTGGATGAATCCAAAAACCAACCAAAGCTTATAAAAGTTGGTAATAAAGAAGAGAAGGGTATTCTACTCACTTCTTTTGAACAGCAATTTAGAAAAAAATAGTTGCACAATGAATCACGTTCTAAATATAATCTAACCTTTTCGCAACCACCGCATGGAAAATCTAAATTTTCTTTTCTTTTATATATCGATGTATCTAAGTACCTACATATATCGGTTTTCGTATGCACACCGTTGCACCGAAAGGAGACGATTATTTAACCTTGAACAAGAAGTTGTGATCGCAAGAAAAAATATACCTAAAAATACGACAGAAGCTTACGACGAAGTTTGATTTAACACCTTTCGAAATTACACATAATAAAATTCGAAAATGTTTTATTTGATCTAAGGAGTGCTTAATCACTTGCAAATTCTAGGAAGGTTGTAAATAAGCGAAAGAAACCGCATTGAAATCTCCCATTTAAAATTCGTTCAATTTCAATGCTCGCACGAGATGTAACCTCTCCTTCGATTTATTTTAATTCAATATTGTACTTTGTATCTTTGTGAATCATTCGACCCGTTAATTATAGATACTTTTAGAAAGAACCGGAATTTGTATTCGAAGTATCGACTTCCTGTCCGGATATAACAGTAGCTGCAAAAATGTAGAAATAGTGAAAGTGTAGCTGACCACCATTGTTACTATATACGTTCCAGTTACAACGCAGTGTTGTATCAACTGGCTGCCAAGTGATTTCCTACCGCCTCATCACACCAGAGGAAATTCCATCACAGCCGGATAGTTTGCGTTTCCAATTTTCTACCAACAAAACGCCTTTTTCAATTTGAAAAAAAATGTGTGAAAACGACCGTAAAGAATATATTTAGAACGAGCTCGTTCTAAAGCCGCAATTTCGGGGAGAAACTCAACTTCGTTGAATATGTATATACCGTGTTTATAATTCTTTTCTTCTTGATATTTACCTTATTCAACAGTTTTTTTTTTCAGAGAGACTGTTTTGGTTATAACGTCCATTACAAACGAATCATGCTTTGGAATTTATTAATTGAAAATTCTACATCACGGTTCCCTTTTGTTGATATTCTCTTTATTAAAAATGACTTTTTTCATGGTATCATTTTGTAAAACAGGTGTGTATTGAAAATTTAGATACGTGTCTGCATTTTGAGTATTAAAAACTCACTACAACGTTAGAAATCTTAAAGAAAAAGAAGAGAATCTGTTCGTACAAAATTGTACGATGCAAAACGTTAACGATACAAAGTCGCTTAAAGATAGAAGCGATAAAATTCGATTTCCTCTCAGGATGTCGATATCCGTGTATCTATTAATCTGTAGATATAATCCGTGTCCGGTTTATCTTTGGAATTATTGCGTGTACCAAACGATAAGTATCAATTAAGTAATGTAAATACTTAAGCAAAATTTACAGGAAACGTTATTCATGAAGAAACATTGGATTTCTCTTTATTATTTTTTTATAGAATTTGTTATGGTTATCAATTACTTATCTCTAATTATTGAAAGATTATTTCAAAGTTTCAATGAGACGATTATTCAAAGAACATTTTTTTTCTTAATCTTATTTTAAAAAACCGTTAAATTGAAGTAAAAAATTTTATGATAATGTAAATAAATTAAACGATGTATCCTCAAACATTATTTTACAACCCCAAAAAGAGTAGGTTAAACATTATTTTCTTAACTTTTGTTTAATTAATTTTCTAAAAAAAACAGTTCAATCTAAAAAGTTAAAATTTGGTACAACCCATCCTCAAACAATTTTTTGTAACCCTAAAAATGTTTTAATTTTCAAATCTAATTCGTTTCGGAGAAAAGAATGATTATCTTTGATGATTAAGAAAAACCTCAAATTGTAATCAATAATGTTTAATTATTATTGTTAAAAAATGTGTTCATCCAGAAAACTTGAAGATTGGTATAATCTAACCTCCAACATACTCTTGCAACCCTAAAAATGTCATTTCTCGATTCCAAACGATTTTGGAGAAAAAAAATTTTAATAACATACAACTTTCTTACAATTTTTATATGGTGTTGATAAACCCATAAATCCAGCAAACTCGCAAGGTCGAATCTTCGCAAGTTTGTTTTAATCATTTTCATCTTGATTAAAGAGGCTGTAAACTTTTCGAATGAAATGAATCTTTAACACTCTCGCAGTGATTACTTGGCTTATGTTTAAGTTAAGATTCGTTCATGACATTTCACATTTTACTAACTGGTCTTTATTATCAAATATTGCTGCTGTATATAATATTGCTGACAATTTTATGATATTATATCACAAAGCCCGCAAAAATGAACACTGAAATTACAAATCAAAGTACCAACTAACACGCTAATTGAAAACGTGGTTAACCCGGTGGAACTGAGAACTGGCATAATGGTCCCATAATTCATATATCTTTGAATGTAATATTGGTGGCCAACAAAGCTTACTATCACAATAATCAACTATACAATATCCCATATAATCAACTCTAAGGATATACATAGGAACATAAAGTTTCGAATCTATAAAGCTATATACTATTTAAAGTCTATAATGACATATACTCAGAAATTTATATACAACATAGACTCAATATATGGTAATAAAACATCGTTGCTGCCAAGCCAAAACGACAAAAACGCCAAAATGGTCACTTTTTACTTAGCTGCATCGTTGAACAGGATTTTTAAATCTGCGTCCATATCTGCGTGCAAACGAACTTCAATTCCTATAACATTGGCTTTAAATTTGCGCAGATGCCTATTTGAGTACGACGTGATGAAAATCTTTTGTGTTTTCTGGGAAATCAAGTAAATGTTATTTATGCCGTTTTGGCTTGGCAGTGTCGATATGGAGAACAAGATATAACCAAAAACTCTACAACTACTACAAGGAGGAAATGCCCAGAGCTTGCAATATGGTCAGGATGTAGGAGGGATGAATACCGAAGCAACTACTTAACAGGAGAATGCAAGGAGCAATCCTTAGGGGAAGGCCCAGACGAACAGGAACGCCAAGAATATGTTTAGGCCCAGAAACTGGAGGAGTGACATCATGGACAGTGTGGAGTCTTGGAGGCCATGGATCGATAACTTTCTGTGAATAAATGGCTAAGTAGTATGACAGAAGAAGTAGTTTGTTTAAGGAATCATAACACATGGTGGATCCAAGTAATGTTAGACATATCAATTATCAATGGGTTTGCTAAATTAGAAAGAATTAATTATGAGTAGTACATTTGACTTTGAAATCAAAGAGAGATATAAAAATAAAGATAACTTTAATAAAAATAAACACCTAGAGGTACCTAGTTCATTGAAAAATAATATTATTTATTATATATTAAAAGTGACAATAATATTATATCTATTGTCTAAAAACGTTGACATTAATCTGGTTACAAGAAGGCTCAAACTGAATTTGAATATCAAAAAATTTGATAGACAATTTCACACATTTCTAAAGAGAGGATTGGAAACTTTCGATCATATTTTCTACTATGTCAATTCGTAGATTTTCTTAAAATTACAGTCTCAAAGGAAATATAGTAGCAATTCTCAAAGCCATGACGTAGTGTAAATTCATTTCCCATAAAAAAAGTTGGCTAAGTAGAAGATGTTTCGTGTCCTGAATTGGTGAAAGTAAATGAAATATGCCGACAGAATGAATATAATATGCTCTGGGAGGTCTATCGATAGTCAAAAAAGTGACATAAAATATTTTTTTTATTTTATTGATGTATCTCCTATAAATGCATTTATACTGTACCAAAAAAGGAAAAATGAAAGCTACAATTAAGTTAACTAAAACAGGAGCGGAACAAAATTCAGTGAAAATATGACTCTTGCTCCATTAATGGCTAACCGAGATGTGCTTTTTGCTGTAGTATGGCGCAACCACATAAATCCATCATCAAGATGAAACAATAATTTTTCAACAAATATAGTTTTACTTTTTCATTTCTACGTATCAGATGTCAGGACACCTTAAGTGCTAAATTAGTGAAATTATAATAACCAAGAAATTTTATTAAAACACTGATTGATGTAAAGTACTCCAATTCTAGAGATATAATCTAAGCTATGAAAATCCAGAGCTACCGGTTGCTCATTATTGATGACATTAGCGCACCGTTAAATGCTTTATTTCAATTATTTTTTCCATATTGGGTGTATCTAATCAGTTTTAGATTGTGCCGTTTAATTACGTGCATTTTGAATTGCTTAAGGCAATTAAAATTTATAAATTAATTAGATTACCTTTTAGAATTAAAATTGAAAGTGTAATATTTCAGGATAGATTTAGAAGTGTCGGTCTATTGGAAAGACAATTAGACGGAATAGAAATTTATGTAAATCAGATAAAAGATTAAAACAGGTATTTGATATCGTTAAAAAAGAAAATGATAATTCGATAAAATTTGATATGATAAAATTAAATTTGATGTTGGGGAAGTGATCGAAGATAAAATAAATGCAATTGTACTAAAAAAATTTAAAAACACTCTAAAGCAAAATTAACTCTCATTGAAAAATCTGATTCTAGTCATGATTCTAAAACCGTCTATTCCAAAGAATTATAATTATGTATGTTATAATAAATCAATTTATCAAAAGTATTGGTCATAACAAATAATTATGAGGTATCAACATCATAATTTACTATATGATTAACTAATTGCAACAAAAAAATAAATTAATTGTAATTAAGTATGTAAAGTATGTTATGATTTATTACGTACAAAGTACCTCAATAAAATCTAATGATATTTGGCAATCTGAGACCATAATTTATATTTTGAATAATCTTCATTTTAAATCCATTTTATAAAAAAAATTACAAGTGGATGTTCAAGTACAATACCACTTCAAGTTACGCGATTTGATTAAAAGTTTATATTAGAATATGTTTCGTGACAATAAAGATTTAAAGAACATTTGAATCATTTCAATTAGTTTAAAGCGTGCATGAAAAGTAACTGGAATTGCCTACACTCAACCTTTCCACGTTTTCATAACATTCCAACATTACATGACACAACATGATCTATAAATGACATGTTATTTTTTATCATAATCATGTTTGATATCAAATTCCATCGCATCAAGCAAAGATAATGCTGGCATATTTAATAAATTATAATCTCTTATGAAAATTGATTTTTGATTAAATCAGCTTTGATACTCTAATAATTGAATAAACTTTGTAATTTTGAGTTTGACTTTTGCAACGTGTTTCATACAAAATGATAATAAAGATTACTTACTGTTTACGTATATTAAGTATACAATCAAGTATTTGTTATAAAGTTTTCGATGTTATTATGATATGCAAAGATCAGCAAAGAAACAAGACTATAAAAAGAGAAATCACACCAAAATATAACATTGAGGAATGCAATACGATATCTTAGGTAGCGAAATCATCAATTATATTTCAAAACATGTTGGTGTGATTCGTAAATCACTAGTTTTGAACCTATTTGGGTATGGTGCCTAATATGACTTCTTCCAAGATTCTAAAAATACTGTCTTAAAAAATAATACCGTATGCCTAATCTAAAGATTTTATACTAATTATATTAGAGTCCTTACGGACCCACATATACATAATGTTTTTATCCTACCACATGAGTGCCCCATCGCTGTTTATCACGGAAATTTTACATATATAATTTTCCTGTACAATAGTTGTGCCAATCAAACATCTAGGAGGGTGTTTACATTTTACCAAAATAACAGCTTTACTCTTAAATTGTCTTATGCCAAGTATTCGTAACTTGCCTTCTCTTTTGATGGATAATGAAATCCAACTACTTAAATTTCTTGTAATAGTCATAATCGCAATCTTAAATTTACTGGATTTTCTAGAAATTTACTGGCACAAGCAATCTTTTTGTTAGCGCTGGAATATCTATGTTAAACAGTTTTGACATATTATTATTTCGATACAACGTTTTATCCCAAACATCCTAAACAATAATAATAAGAGAGTTGGTGGAGAAGGAATTAGAAAACTTACCGATAAGCTCATTAACGAGATCACTAAATTTTGTGGTTAATCCATTCACCAACACTCAAACTTGATGGAAGTAATGAAGGAAGAAATTTGGGCAAGTTTATACCACAAATATTCAACACACGCAAACCCTCAACATTAAAATTGTTCAGCAAGAGGTAACAGCTGGTCTAAACGGCGCAAAGCTGAAGCTTCATCAGATCAATCTATGAAATTTATAACGAGATATTAACCAAACGTTTAGGAGCACTATCATTAAATTTATTGATGTAGATTTTTCTTGCCGTGGTTATCTTCAATGAAGGATTTAATGGTATTTTGCAACTTTTTATTATAATGAGATGTCAGATTGGCTACGTAACTCAAGCTTACGCCCACCGCCATAATAAAGCACCTATGTGCAGCTCCCAACGAAGCTCGTACGACTTCACTATAAGAGCGAGAACTAATGCCAGGAAGCAACAATCGCCTTTGCAAGAGTTTTTTTAAATAACTAAAAGTTCATATTATGAAACACGAACAAGTACAGCAGATAAAGGTGAGTCAAAAGTTGTATTTTTCAAATCGGTGACCACGATGATATCATAAAATTTATAGAATGATTCTTTTCATATTTGATTGACTTATTAAGTAGTAAAATTCACGAAAAAATGGTCGACACGATGATTAAAACACACAAGTATTTTTTTTGTTTCAGAAAGTCAGAATGCTTATAGTCGTGGTCCACGCATAACACTTATTTCAAATGTGTTTGGTGCGACAAAAAACTTTATTATCAGAAAGTATGATTGATAACTGATTGATATGCTAATAACTAACTAATAATTATTTATATACCAAGATCACCACGCTTCATCTTCAATGAAGAAAGAACAACGACTTGCCGAAACGACTTGCGGTCGAGGTCACTGCAATTGACAACTTCAACACTCATTAAAAAGGCATTGACAAACAATTGTTTTAAAAATTTTTTTCGTTTAAAATCGTTTATAGATTATTATTTTTGGATTAATTTAGAAAGTTTGCACCTGAAAATGAGTAACCTTGAACATTTGTGTATTTTGAGTCTTATAAGCTTTTAAATATCAATAAAGGATGAAAATCGTTTATGAATCACGCCTTTAGGGTTAATTTAAATACTTATTATCTAAAACATTCCAGCAGTTTCGGATTTAAATTTATATCTCATTTTAATATCAAAATCGTAAAATTTCGAAATTTTCGTGTTTTGTCGCTTATTAATTAATAATAATCAAGGATGAAATAAAATTGTGTATGGATTATTATTTTTGGAATGATTATATATATTTTTCGTTTGAAACATTTCTTTCCATCATTTATAGTTTTTGAGTTATAACTTATTTTGTAACGAAAATATTTAAATTTGAACATTTTTGTATTAAGTGATAAAAAAATACCAGTGATCAACTGTGCACTGCAATAAAAATTGATAAACATGCAGATTTATCTCATTTATTGCGTTCCATATTTGTATACAATCAATGCATCTCCTTGATTAATTTCTTTATACTGTTGGTCCAACGCCTTGCTAATTCTTTAAATTAATGTACTACTTGATATTGTATCAGTTACCAGGAATAGGTGGTTTAGACTAGCAGTAGATATTAGTTACTATAGATCTTGGATCGTTACTATTAGGAACGAGTAAAAGTTCTGAATCATATATTTGGAAATTTTTTCTGTAGTTCCAGGAAACTAAACCTTTTTGGCAATATATATTTCTTGATATTCATATAAATTCTTTAACTGCGACAGTACCAATTACACCTAATAACTAGATAAACAGCGTACCACAAAAACTTTCAACTAGTTTCCATCTTCATTACATTTGACCATGCATATATTGTAACTGTATAAATTTATATAACTACATATAAATTTATTTATCTACGATATTTATGTACTTCTCCTTTATATTGTTACCAAAGAATCATTAATTTCTTTTCTAGAAGTGTAGGCAAATTACTTAAAGCAACATTTTTGAGTGTGTATTATCGATAATTGGTATACAAGTCGTTACCTTTTCTCATATACTTCATCATAACAAGTATTGCCAAAGAATATTACGTGTAATCCAAAAGGGCAATCCGACTAAAGTATTGATGAAAATAGTGCGAAAAGATGAGGTGTGTCTTACGTATATCGACAACAAAACCTGTATAAAAGCCATTAATTCAAATACACTATAATTCAGGTTAATCTTTGCGATCAAATATGGAAGTATAGCACAAACTTGCGAAAATACCAGAAAACGTTATTAAATTTTATGAATATAACAATTTACACTTATCTTTTAATAGGCACTTCAGTGGCCTATTGGTCATGTTAATACAAAATTATAGGACAAAAACATGCCGATAAAAGATTTTCGTTTATCAGTAATTGAAGACTTTCTCAAGTTTGACAAATTTTATGTCCAGCGGCCGCATCAGTTAATAAATCAAAATCTAAAAATGTATTAATTTTCTTACAAATTAATTAAATTTTAAAAAATTAAAGAAGAATTACCTAACTTTACGACGGGAATCCAAGATATTTTCAAAGGGTATTATCATAAATAATGGATAAGTTTTTTATTGTTTGGCTTATTATTAATGTGTTTATTTGTAAAATATTGTGGAATCTTGATATATGTTGTTGCAAATACAATAACACCAAAGTGTTTTCTAAAAATATGTAAGTACATAAAAGTGTGTCTACTTGTCCATGCAAGTTGTGCAAATGTTGCAAAATGTCTTGCTGTTATTAACTTCCACACAATTGTAGTCAAACTTTTCCTCCCGTAATAATAAAGAAGATGCAACAGAAAGTTATTCTTGGGTTTAATTTTTGCACAATTACAATTTTATTCTCTTTGTATATATTGCATATTCGAGAAAAAAGGGAACCTTAGATCACAATTTTTTGTTTTACTTTAAGTACAATTATCTTCATTAGTTTAAACATAATACACAGTTTATTTGGTGCATCACAATATATGACGTTCAGGTAAATCACTACAGTTGCAAGTAAGAAAATGAGTGGCAATGAGATGTTATTATGTACCCTAACAGCAGAGTGTTTTCTAAAAAATATGTACGTACACAAAAGTGTGTCTACTTGTCCATGCAAGTTTTGCAAGTGTTGCAAAATGTCTTGGTGTTATTAACATCCACACAATTGTAATCAAGCTTTTCCTCCCGTAATAATAAAAAAGATAAAACAGAAAGTTATTCTTGGGTTTAATTTTTGCACAATTATAATATTTTGTTCTCTTTGTATACATTGCATATTCAAGAAAAAAGGGAACCTTACATCACAATTTTTTATTTTACTTTAAGTACAATTATCTTCAATAGTTTACATATAATACACAGTTTATTTGGTGCATCACAACATATGACGTTCAGTAAATCACTACAGTTGCAAGTCAGAAAATGAGTGGCAATGAGATGTTCTTACGTACCCTAACACCAGAGTGTTTTCTAAAAATATGTACGTACACAAAAGTATGTCTACTTGTCGTTGCAAGTTGTGCAAATGTAGCAAAATGTCTTGGTGTTATTAACTTCCACACAATTATAGTCAAGCTTTTCCTCCCGTAATAATAAAAAAGATAAAACAGAAAGTTATTCTTGGGTTTAATTTTTGCACAATTATAATATTTTGTTCTCTTTGTATACATTGCATATTCAAGAAAAAAGGGAACCTTACATCACAATTTTTTATTTTACTTTAAGTACAATTATCTTCAATAGTTTAAACATAATACACAGTTTATTTGGTGCATCACAATATATGACGTTCAGGTAAATCACTACAGTTGCAAGTAAGAAAATGAGTGGCAATGAGATGTTATTATGTACCCTAACAGCAGAGTGTTTTCTAAAAAATATGTACGTACACAAAAGTGTGTCTATTTGTCCATGCAAGTTTTGCAAGTGTTGCAAAATGTCTTCGTGTTATTAACATCCACACAATTGTAATCAAGCTTTTCCTCCCGTAATAATAAAAAAGATAAAACAGAAAGTTATTCTTGGGTTTAATTTTTGCACAATTACAATATTTTGTTCTCTTTGTATACATTGCATATTCAAGAAAAAAGGGAACCTTACATCACAATTTTTTATTTTACTTTAAGTACAATTATCTTCAATAGTTTACATATAATACACAGTTTATTTGGTGCATCACAACATATGACGTTCAGTAAATCACTACAGTTGCAAGTCAGAAAATGAGTGGCAATGAGATGTTCTTACGTACCCTAACACCAGAGTGTTTTCTAAAAATATGTACGTACACAAAAGTATGTCTACTTGTCGTTGCAAGTTGTGCAAATGTTGCAAAATGTCTTGGTGTTATTAACTTCCACACAATTATAGTCAAGCTTTTCCTCCCGTAATAATAAAAAAGATGCAACAGAAAGTTATTCTGGGGTCTAATTCTTGCACAATTACAATTTAGTTCTCTTTGTGTACATTGCATATTCGAGAAAAAAGGAAACCTTACATCACAATTTTTTGTTTCACTTTAAGTACAATTATCTTCAACAGTTTAAATATAACACACAGTTTACTTGATGCATCATAATATATGACGTTCAGGTAAATCACTACAGTTGAAAGGGAGGAAATGAGTGGCAATGAGATGTTCTTACGTACCCTAACACCAGAGTGTTTTCTAAAAATATGTACGTACACAAAAGTGTGTCTACTTGTCGATGCAAGTTGTGCATATGTTGCAAAATGTCTTGGTGTTATTAACTTCCACACAATTGTAGTCAAGCTTTTCCTCCCGTAATAATAAAAAAAAATGCAACAGAAAGTTATTCTGGGGTCCAATTCTTGCACAATTACAATTTTATTCTCTTTGTATACATTGCATATTCGAGAAAAAAGGGAACCTTACATCACAATTTTTTGTTTTACTTTAAGTACAATTATCTTCAACAGTTTAAATATACAGTTTACTTGATGCATCATAATATATGACGTTCAGGTAAATCACTACAGTTGAAAGTGAGAAAATAACTGTCAATGAGATGTTATTACGTACCATAACACCAGAGTGTTTTCTGAAAATATGTACGCACACAAAAGTGTGTCTACTTGTCCATGCAAGTTGTGCAAATGTTGCAAAATGTCTTGGTGTTATTAACTTCCATATAATAGTAGTCAAGCTTGTCCTCCCGTAATAATAAAAAAATCCAACAGAAATTTATTCTGGGGTCTAATTCTTGCACAATTACAATTTTGTTCTCTTTGTATACATTGCATATTCGAGAAAAAAGGGAACCTTACATCACAATTTTTTGTTTTACTTTAAGTACAATTATCTGAAACAGTTTAAATATAACACACAGTTTATTTGGTGCATCACAGTCCATGACGTTCAGGTAAATCACTACAGTTGCAAGTGACAAAATGAGTGGCAATGAGATGTTATTATGTACACTAACAGCAGAGTGTTTTCTAAAAAAATGTACGTCCACAAAAGTGTGTCTACTTATCGATGCAAGTTGTGCAAATGTTGCAAAATGTCTTTGTGCTATTAACTTCCACACAATCGTAGTCAAGCTTTTCCTCCGGTAATAATAAAAAAATGCAACAGAAAGTTATTCTGGGGTTTAATTTTTGCACAATTACAATATTTTGTTCTCTTTGTATATGTTACCGGCAATCTGTATAATTTGGTATTATATACAATACCTAAGCAATTTATAGAATACCTAAAACGTTTAGGTAATATATGAAATATAATTAATTTTATACTTTGCCTAGGTATTTTATAAAATACCGAAAGCGAAGCCGGCAATGTGTGTAAAAGACGACAACAGGGAACTCATGTAAGAATAAATAAATATATTTTTTTACTTACTCAATTCTGAGAGGCCAGTAGGTAGAGCTACGTCTTGTTTTTACAGAATTATTTTGTTTCCTATGTTTTTAATACTTATTACTTGATTACTTATAAGCAAATGACATTATGTTAGTTAACCCAGAAAATTTTTAAGTGTAATGTAATTTAATTGTGATTTTACTGTAGTTACAGAAAGATACTTCTTTTTTTGTACAATAACTTATAAATTATAAAAAGGTTTATAATGAGTAAAAATTGATAAATACAGACCAAAATCTATTTATTTTACACATTGCCGGTCGACCAACAGGTACTCTATGTAATCCCTAAGAATTGTATACATTACCCAGGTAAAGTATCTAAGAGACAATAATCTTTATAATATTTCATACATTGCCTAGACACCCCAGGTATTTTATACATTACCTAGGCATTGTATAGAGTACCTGAATTATACAGATTGACGGTAACATATACATTGCATATTCGAGAAAAAAGGGGTCCTTACATCACAATTTTTTGCTATACTTTAAGTACAATTATCTTTAACAGTTTAAATATAACACACAGTTTACTTCATGCATCATAATATATGACGTTCAGGTAAATCACTACAGTTGCAAGTGAGAAAATGAGTGTCAATGAGATGTTATTACGCACTCGAGGCGGCAACTAGTTTCCGGCTTACCGTCTGACTAAAAGGGGCGTATAGGGAAGAAGAAAATTATTATTTTGCATGTATTTAACTTTAAACGTTTGTTACCGTTACTAGATGTTGTTAGTCGAATTAATTTAATAAGGTAAAGTGACAAGTTTCAAGAGCAAAGGTCGTAAAGAGATATAACAAGATATGTAAACAAATTTACCACAATGAGTTTCAAATGTTGCGAAAACCCATGAACTTTAAAAAATAATAAAATTTTGTTTGGTTTTCTTCAAGTATATATCTCTTTTGTAAAAAAGCACTTCTAATAATCTTTCGTGTAGTTTTTTCATGAATTCATCAAAAATAGAAATTGTATAACAATATTATTAGACATAATTTTTAGTAATTACAACTACGTGGAAAAGAAGAAAAAGATCAAATTAAATATAAATTTACCAAGAAACTATAACCATTAAAGCAGTAATTATAACATTAATCACTTTCTTTAAATTAATAACTAATTCGTATCAATTTAACAATCTATAACCTCAAAATTTGGCGATTTTAAGTTGAAAACGTCAAAATTCATTTGTTTCATTTTTGTTTCATTTTCAAATATTTTTATCAACTTAATTCATCACAGCCTACCTGATTTTGTATGGTGTCAATGATGACATATATGAGAAGGACGATTTCCTGTTCATCAGATCCCATTAGAGGGCCTTGTAAACCCGCCGTCGCAACGTACATAACGCATATATGATGTGTTCCGATCATGTTAATTCCTTTGATGCTCATTAGCGGTTCCTTTTTAGTTCAATAAATTCCTCTCAACGTCTTTTTTTCCGTGCGTGTTAAGGTTATGTTAGGGCGCCGCCATGTTGCCACGCTTTGACGACGACCAACTTGTTGCCACAGCGCTTGTATATCTATCTACTTGTATAATATTACGTAGATGTGTGTCTGTTCGTCGTTGTTTCTCTCTCAGGTTCTCAACGGGAAATATTCCTCAAAATTTATTTTTACTGCCCGTCGTTATCTGGCCTCTTTATCTCCATCTATCGAGCAAGATAAAACCGCGTGTGATTTCCAGATGCTCCTAAACACGCTTTTTGATCCGGCAAAAAATTTATCCTATTTTCTTTTAATTTTGTAATTTTTGTGTTAACTTTACGAAGAAGTTGTAGAGAAAAAACACGATTTGTATAAAACACTTAAATTTTAGATAAAAATTTCTTTTTTTTTTACAAACTTGAAAAACTTGTTCGTTTCTTTTTTTTTTAATTTTCTTCTATCAACAGTATTTTTTCTTTTCGTTTTGTAGAGAGAGAATATAATCGTAATGGTATCAACAGGTTGTTGTTGTCGTCGTCAGTTGGTTACCACGTCCTTTCACAGCCTTCTTGAGGAAAATAAGACACACGATTCGCGCACTACTAAGAGTTTCTTTGATTTAACAACAAATGAAAAAATCTTTCTTGTTTTCGATTTTTTTTTGTGAATTTTTCTTAAAATTGTCTTTGCTGAGTTTGTTGTTTATTTTTTTGGAACGTCGTTTTGTTGCACGCCGAGAGTGTACGTATACACAGGTAACTGGTAGCGTTGAGTTTCGTTCGCGTTGATTGCGAGGGGGCCCACAGCACACTGTGTCTCTACCTGGCGGATAGGTAACGATGGAAGGGATACCTGTACACACCGTATACACTCACCGACAACGACGACGACAAGGTGTGTAGAGCGCATATTCTCTCTCTTTACGCGCGCGTTATATAATTATTTTGTGCGCCGAGTTAAGACGACGAACCACAAAAGTACACTGATCACTTTTTTTCGGTGTAACACACACACAAATAAAATGGAAAACACATAGTGTATTTCGACTATGAATTATATTGCAAAGTGCGTGTCTTTCGCAATTTTCTCAAGTTTCCCCTTCCGGAAAAACCAAAATATACCTTTAAGGTCTATTAACCATTACGTAAAGGTCTATTTAGTTAATATGCAATACGTAATGTATACATTTTGTAACTATTAATAAGAAAAAAACCACTGACGTGTATACTTGGAAACATTAACACATTAAGTGTCAACATTATTTAATTCTCTAACTCTTTTGCTATAGGTGTCATCAATAGAGTACAATCAATAGTGTTGTCAATATTAATTATTAAGATTTTTTGATTAAATTGGTTGTTAAATAAAATTCGAAAAATTGTATTACAACTTGTTTATTTTAAGTTTAAGTTCAACCTGACATGTTTCGGTCTTTTAAATGACCATCATCGGAGGTATCGTAAAAATGACATATGAGGAATAACATATAATAAAATAGTGTAGCCGCCGAGTGCGGGAAGTTAGCCCCTCATTTTTGATTTTTAAATTTTTTATTGTTCTAGATTATTCTAGAGTTGTTCTACATTGTTCCAAAGCGGCAAATCGAAAAAATAAAAACTCCGCGAGAAAACCGAAAAAACAGGTCTTTGACTAGCCCCCCATTTTTGGAAAAATCAAATTTTCTTTGTTGTTCTGAGTTGTTCTAGTTGTTCTAGTTATTGTTCTAGAAAATCAAAATTATGGGATACAGCATTACGAAGTTATAACTAAAAATAGGTTTGGCCGCCGTAATGTCTAGTTGATTGCTGTGACCATAGTTTTTCTATTATCAATTCCATATTACAAATATATACTTATTATAGCTAACGCCATCTGGAACAGCTATTATTTTCACTAGAACAATTCTCTAAAGGGCACTTTACTCTTTGAAAATTAAAGTTTTTGTAAGTTTCAGTCAGTAATTGTTGTGTCAGCGGTTTTATATTACACAATAAGAATTAAAAACATAGAACAATCTAAAATAACTCAAACTTTGCCGATTCAAATTGTTCTAGATCTGTTTTACGTTTAACATGGACATTAATTTTGCAAAATCACATACTTTTTGTTGTTCTAAATTGTTCTAGGTACTTAAAATGTTTATTTAATCACTGCGGCTTTAATTCTTTTAAAGTTTCATATTAAAAATTAGCACTTACAACAATTAAAACAATTTAGAACAGCTGTTATTTTCACTAGAAAAACCTTAAATTTCAGTTGTTGTGATATCGGACAGGTTTTGTTGAATCAGTAAACCCAACCTTTAATATAATAATAGTTTTAAAAAACTAAAAAAATATAGAATAATTTGATGCGATTTAAAGTGTATTTTATTTTGTATAAACTAAGTAATAAATTAATAAACTAAACTAACAAGTAAAACACTAACTATTATATCAAATAACTATTCAATCAGTATTACTATATCAGTACAATAACTTATTCTAAGGTAAACTATAACTAAATAAACTAAATTATGTAAATAAACTAATATCATGGAATAATACGGTTACATCACTTTGCTCATTTATAAACATATATGTACATTTGTGCATTTATTTCAGTAGCTTCTTCAACTTGTACGGATTTTTTTCGTAAGTCATTAAATAATATCCAATTGGCCTTGTTGGGCACAAATGCCGGGTAGTGTCCTACATCATTCAAAGATTGAGTACCTTCGTAACTGATGATACCTGCGGGAATATAGAATTTGTTGTGGACTTACAAATTGCGTGCGTAATCACTCAATTTTGTTTTATTGTTCTCTCCATTCGTTGTTTCTATAAACAGACCACATTTTTTGCAATTGTTGCTTAGAGTTTGCATGTAGTTTTCTATTACTTGCTTTAGCTGTGCATAGCCAAATATTGTTACGATGTCAATGTCAATTGGTAAAATTATGTTTTTATGGAAAGTATCGTTTAAACAATTATTGCAGTTTTTAGTCCTATAATAACTAAATTCTTCTTTAAATAGTTGTGTGCAAAGAAACGCAATATTTGAAATAGCATTCACTATTATCACGCCAGCAATATTCGGGCTTCCAAAATAATTTATTCCTGTTAATAGTTCAGCTCTTTTTTTATATGTTGCTTTACTAGAACCGGTTTTTAAAAATAATTTTAGGAAACTAAAGCAATCTGCAAATGCTAAACTATGAAATATACTGTCGAATCCGCAAGTATTTTGAACAATATATTTTTTATTTTTTACTGAAATAGATATTAATGAAACTTACTTATGAACTTATGAAAGAATTACTAACTGAAACTTCAAAAAATTTTAATTTTCAAAGAGTAAAGTGTTCTTTATAGAGTTGTTCTAGTAAAAATATTAGCTGTTCCAGATTGCTTAGGTATAATAAGTATATATTTGTGATATGGAACTGAAAATAGAAAAACTATGGTCATAGCAATCAACTAGACATTTTGGCAGCCCAACCTACTTTTCTTAGTTTAGTTTATTTATTCATTTATTACTTAGTTTTACAAAATAAAATACACTTTAAATCACAACTTATGTTTTATTACAACTTTAGTTTAAAGAGAAAGGTGATTTTTAGAAAATTAGATGGTCAGATATTCCATATTTTTTAATTTCTTAAAACTATTATTATATTAAAGGATGGGTTCACTGATTCAACAAAACCTGTCCGATATCACAACAACTCAAATTTAAGGTTTTTCTAGTGAAAGTAACAACTGTTCTGAATTGTTTTAATTGTTGTAAGTACTAATTTTTAATATGAAACTTTAAAAGAACTAAAGCCGCAGTGATTAAATAAACATTTTAAGTAAGTACCTAGAACAACAAGAACAATTTAGAGCAACAAAAAATATGTGATTTTGCAAAATTAATGTCCGTGTTAAACGTAAAACACATCTAGAACAATTTGAATCGGCAAAGTTTGAGTTATTTTAGATTGTTCTGTGTTTTTTAATTCTTATTGTGTAATATAAAACCGCTGACACAAGAATTACTGACTGAAACTTCCAAAAACTGTAATTTTCAAAGAGTAAAGTGCCCTTTAGAGAGTTGTTCTAGTGAAAATAATAGCTGTTCCAGATTGCGTTACCTATAATATATAGTTGTAATTGTAATATGGAATTGATAATAGAAAAACCCATAGTTTTACACACAACCATCACAAAAATCAACTAGACATTTCGGCGGCCAAACCTATTTTTAGTTATATCTTCGTAATGCTGTATTCCATAATTTTGATTTTCTAGAACAATAACTAGAACAAGTAGAACAACCCAGAACAACAAAGAAAATTTGATTTTTCCAAAAATGGGGGGCTAGTCAAAGAACCTGTTTTTTCGGTTTTCTCGCGGAGTTTTTATTTTTTCGTTTTGCCGCTTTGGAACAATGTAGAACAACTCTAGAACAATCTAGAACAACAATAAAAAATTTAAAAATCAAAAAATGGGGGGCTAACTTCCCGCACTCGTAGCCGCCAGCAGATATGTGTGGAAGATGTCTTTGTGGATAAAATCATATGGATTCATGGAGTTTGTGAATGGAATAAAGAAACTTTCCTAGCAGGCTTGAAGTTGCTCTTTGACGCTTCCATGTTTACTTTTAAAAATAAAACATATCATCAAATTTCAGGAGTACCGATGGGATCACCTATTAGCCCGATTCTGTCTTTAATAGTGATGGATTATTGTGTGGATGAAATTTTACATAATAATGATTTACAATTAACATTCATAAGGAAATATGTAGATGATTTGATTTTGGCTTGTAAAGAAGATTATATTGATAATATTTTATATGTGTTTAACAATTTTCATCCTAACATTCGTTTTACGATCGAAAGAGAACATAACAAAAGTATTCCGTTTTTGGATACTATGATGATTAAAAATGAAAAAAACCAAATTATTTTTGATTGGTATAGAAAACCAACATATTCTGGTAGATATGTAAATTTTCATTCGAACCACACATTCAAACATAAAATTGCTACGGTGCTTACTTTAAAACATAGAATATGTAGTATAGTCGAACCACAGTTTAAAGATAAGAATCTGAAAATTTTACGTAATATGTTTGAAAATAATGGTTATCCAAGAAAACTCCTTAATAAATTACTATTTTCCACTAATTTACAACAAAACATTAGTAAAAATTTTAATACATCGACACAATTAAAACAATATAAAAAATTTCATATATTCTTGGATTGACAGAATTACTTCAAATACATTTAAAACGAGATAATTTAACATTCATTAATATATACCTACCCAAAAAAATTACATAAATATTTCTCAACTTTAAAAAACAAAACAGAAAAATTCTTAGAATCGGAACTTATATATTGCATTACTTGTAAAGATTGTAATGGAAAATACATTGGACAAACTAAACAATGGTTAAAAAGTAGAGTTAATAAACACAAAAGTGACACTAAATTAAAAAAAACATCATGTGGTCTCTCAAAACACGCTGTTGACTATAACCATATTTTTAATTTTGAAAACAATAATTTTGGATAAGGAATCAAATTATCATAATAGATTATTCTTTGAAATGTTTCATATTAACGCTATATATAATATATATATAAATAATATTGTAAATTTCAAGTTAGATACAGAAAATTTGAGTAACATTTATTCATAACTTTTTCAAATAGATAAAAATAAAAATAAATAAATTTTATTTGTGACGTAATATGATTGACGATTACTGATTTGTTTATTTCAATATAGTTGTCTCTTTTCACGTTTTATTTTTCATAAACTTTTTCCATCTCCAATTATTGTTATAAACGTTTTATGGTTTCATTTATGTTATTTCCTTAAGAAACATAATTTGTATGTAATTAACTTTTATTGTAAGATTCTTATTTTTAGTTGCTTTTGTATTTTAGTTATACTCTGATGAAGATCGAAAAAAACGATCGAAATATTAGTATGAAATAAAATAGTTTCTTTTTATAAAAAAGATCGTCTCACGAATAATTATTTAATATTAAAGAATGGATCTACTTATTCAACAATAAATTGGTTATATTTTAAATTTCGCCTTAATACAGTAAAACCTCGTTACAGGGAACTCGAAGGGTCGAAAGAATAACTAGTTCGTGGTAAACGAATTCGTATAAACCGAGTAAACAATAAAAAAAAACGTGAAGTTTTTTGTTATCGAATATTTTTTTATTAATGAATAAACTATTATTTATTATATTTTATAAAAACATAACTAGGTAAATGTAAAAAGTTATCGATTATGACATAAAACTAAACTATTGATTATTGACTTTAAAAAAGTCAGTAATGTTTTTTTGCTTTAATTTTGAAGCCATTTTAATGGCACACTCAGTGGCAATTGTTTCCAAACAATTTTTAAATTGCTCACTTACATTCATAGTTGCTGAGAATCTAGCTAAAACTCGTAAAGCGGCATTAATTTCTTCTCTGGTGGGCTGGAGATGATCATTACCTTCATCACTATCTACTGATGACAAGGATGTAGTTGCAGGAACAGGAATGTCGTTATCGCTATCTTCAAAAGTGCTCAGAACTGGCTCTGGACAAATGGCCAAATCGTTATCGGCATTAACGAAATCTTCAAATGAATGAAATGCTGGTGGTAACAAATCTAAATTTTCGTCATCTGTTAAAACAATGTTCGGCCATGCTTTATTAAAACAACGTTTAATTGTTTGTTGATTAACTGCATTCCAAGACGAACCTAAAGCTTTAATAGCTTGTAGCAAATCCCATTTAACATTTCCATTGTTTTCAATAGCAAATTTCACTAGTTTTGCCTTGTAAAATGACTTCAAATTAGCTGTTATGCCCTGGTTAAGTGGCTGCAATCGACTTGTAGTGTTGGACGGAAAGAAATACACCGTGATATTAGATAAGTTTAGGTTTTCAGTTTTATGTGCAGCACAGTTGTCTAAAGTTAAAAGAATATGACGATGTTGGGCAATCATCTTCTGATCTAGTTTGAGTAGCCATTCTCGAAACGCTTGAGCATCTATCCACGATGACACATGATGAGTATAATCACACGGTAAATGTGATTTATCAACATTTTTAAAGCATCGTGGGTTATGCGATTTTCCTATTACCCACGCCTTGTACTTTTCAGATCCATCCGAATTACAGCATAAAACCACAGTCACCCGTTGTTTACTTTTTGCACTTCCGTGACAACGTTCTCCTTTAAAATGTAAGGTACGGTTGGACATTAAGGTGTAAAAAATTCCGGTTTTATCCATATTAAACACATCTCGAGGGGCGTATGAATTTTTAACGATTATAAAATTTGGTAACCACAAATTTACGGAGTTTTCGTCTACTTTTGTTGACTCACCGCACATTTGTAAACCAACCATGTTGTGACGTTGTTGGAAACGCCATAGCCATCCTGAAGAACATTCAAAATTTTTAATTCCATATGTCGCGGCAATTTTCTTAGCTTTATTCGTAATATTGGTCCTGAAAGCGCTATGTTAGAAGCTCTCATATGATTAAACCATTCCAATAATTCATATTCCGCGTCTTCATATTTTGCAGTTCTTATTCGCTTCGATTTCGTTCGTCTAAACGAGGTTTTACTGTAGTTGTATCAAATGTGCACCGGTAGGTATGTAAATATCATATGTAAAATAAGTTTAACAACGCCTTCCGATTTCCAGTGTCCACTTCCCCCTGTCTGTCCAAAGGCCCTCTTTTATTTCCCTTCCTTTAACTTCTTGATCCATTCCTTCTCTCCAACTTATCCTCGATCTTCCTCTCCTTATTCCTTCGCTACTAAATGTTATTATACTCCTTACTATCGTCTTATACATGATGATGAAGCAAAATGAAAACCGACTCAGTTAAAGACAATATCACACTACAGTATAGAACAGTGGTGTCCATAACGTCGATCGCGAAGCCATTTTGAGTCGATCGCCAACAAAATGGTGAATCTGAAATATCTATAATGTAGATATTTATGCTATGCTCTAAAATTCTCAATATGCAAGAAATCATGACCATAGCTTTTAAAACCAGTAATTCTATCCGGACAAAAAGTTTACAAAGAAGGCTTTTTAAATTATACGTAGAAGAAAGCGGCCACGAAGGATGTACTGAACTTGTGATGCATACTGACGTCAGGTAGTTAAGTAGAGACAAGTTCTTACAGTGTTTTCGCGATTTAATTTACGAAATTTAACAATTTTTTATTACAAGAGGCGACGATTACAGGATGTTGGAAGATGACATTTAGCTTTAAGATTTATCTTTTCTGACAGATATTGCAAGTACGCTGAATGATTTCAATTTAGAACTTCAAGGACAGAACACAATTAAACAATTAAAAAATGTTGCTGCTACCAATATCGATTTAAATAGGTATAAAAATGAAATTAAAAATCTAATTGCAGATTTTGACAATCATTTTCAAGAATTTTTGTGGCACTTTTTATCACTTTTCCGTTTATTAAAAATATAAACATAGAAAAAATTGCAGGGAAACTGTAAAGCTAAAAATATGCTCTTTTCAGTAACATCATAATAAAGTATAGTTTGTATTTTTAAAATACAACATTATGTTATATCTCAAAAATTATCAGCTATGTTAAAAAATTTTCAACGGCAGTATATTCTACTCAAAAAAGTGTCTTAAGAATGTATTAACCCCATTTCCCTAATTTCAAAAATAAACGAAATATGAGCATTTTTTGAAATCACTAAAATTTGACTTTTTGGCTATAACTTAAAAACAAAAGAAGATAGAGATTTGGTCTTTACGGGATTGGATTAGTCTCGGAAAAAGAGACCGGGACATGGCATCTACTTTTTTTGTATCTCTTATAGTTTCTGAGATAGCTTATAATAACACCCAAATTTGCCCACCCTGTACATAAATTAGAATATCACTGCAAAATCATAATATTGCAAAACGATATCTATGTTAAAGCAAGGGCATCTGAAGAAAATTTTTTGAAATATTTAACGGAAGACAAGTATACAAATTTTCGAAAATGTGTTGAGAATTTGTACTTATGTTGTGGTTAAACACATTTATGTGAAACTGCATTTTCACAAATAAAAATAATAAAATCTAAATACCGAACGGCATTGACAGATACTCATTTAGAATCTTGTTTGAGAAATACCCTAAGTATTTAGATTCCCAACATTAAAAAGATTGTAAACTCACAACAGTGTCGAATAAGTCAAACATGTGCCAATGCACCTGGAAGAACAATTTAATATCTGTATTAAAACTTAAAATATTAATGATTTAAATGAAATGATTTTTTATTTCATATTTTCTTCATTAAAAAGATGTGATATTATTATAAGCAGGTAGGTAAATATGATAGGATGAGCCATCGATCAAAACGTCGATCTTTGTCAAAAATTAGTGGACACCACTGGTATAGAATATTGGCTAATAAAGAACTGGAAGAACTACATAACTAGCCAGGTATAGTAAAAATTAAAAGGAATAAAATTTATTGAATTCGGTGCTACATATGTTTCGATTTTTTCAAAAATCGTCTTCAAGCACGACTGTAAATATCATATCAAAAATGTAACTAATTGGCTATACTGGTGTTCCGAAACTCAACGTCAAGCGGGCACCGGGTGAGAGGCCAACCCATACCTGTTCTGGTAAAAATGAGAAAAAAAATCCATATCTCTTAGTTAAGTGGTAAAGGACAAACTTTTGAAAATGTTAAAAATCGGCCCCGTACATCATATCTTTAGGTACTACGGTCAGAAATGTTCGCAATTTAATGGTGATTTCTTTAATAATATATTCCTTGTGAACCAAGTTACTGTAGAAGTCACAAATCAAACAAGAAAAGTCGTCAGTTTTGCAAAAAAATATATTAATTTGATTGAGTTAAGATTGAAAGAATTTATGACTATCAAGTTTGACACACGATTTCTAAAAAAAGGAGTAGTACAACACCCTTGGCAAGTAATTTTAAAAGGTGGCCTGTTTAGTGAAGTTTCCAAAATGGTACAACACTTGCCATTTTTCTTGTCATAAAAAATATTATTGCCTGTTTTTCTGCAAAAAAGCACGTTATTTAAAAAATTCATACTTTTGTATGCTATTTGTATTTACTCTTTATTTCCTCTTAACTTTGTTAGAAGATGTGCCAGTCAATATCTACAAACTAGAAAATGTGGTTTCAACAAGATGGTTGCCCTTATGTCTTGCAAAAGCACTCTTTCAAATAAGGTTAACCTAAACAAAATTAAAGAAACAAATTTATTTATTATTAATTTTATAGCATTATTTTCTTAAAACTAAGGCAAATGCTCAAATTATTTGCCGTCGCCCCTAATACAAGCTCTGCATCGTCACAGAAAAGATCTTTATACTGATTGTGCAAATCTCATTGCATTTTCTGCTGCTGTATACATATTGTGACGCAGTTCGCCAAGATTTTCAATCGGTTTTTAATACACTGTTTCTTGTATGTAGTCCTAATAAGAAAATCAAGTGGATTTAGACCCAGAGAATGAGGAGGCCACGTAATCGAACCACAAAGCCCAACCCATCTTTCTGGGTATTCTGTATGCAAGCCCGCGCAGGACAAACATAATGAGCTCGGCAACCATCTTGTTGAAACCACATTTCTCTGTAGATATTGAATGGCACATCTTCTAGCAAAGTTGAAATCAATTTGGAAGAAATACAAATAACATACGAAAGGATGAATTTTTTAAATAACGCGTTCTTTTGCAGAAAAACACACAATAATATTTTTTAGGAAAAGAAAGATGGCAAGTGTTACACCATTTTGAAATCTTGACTAAACAGGCCATCTTTTAAAATAACTTGCCAAGGATGTTGTACAACTCCTGTGCTTAGAAATCGTGTGTGGAACTTAATAGACATAAATTCTTTCAACTTTAATATAATATCAAACTAATACTTTTTTTTGCAAAACTAACGACTTTTGTTGTTTGATTTGTGACTGCTATCGTAGCATGGTTCATGAGGAGTACATTATTAAAAAAATCACTATTAAATTGCGAACATTTCTGACCGTAGTATCTAAAGATATGATGTATGGGAACGATTTTTAACATTTTCAAAAATATGTCTATTACCACTTAACTAAGAGACATAGAATTTTTTTCTTATTTTTACCAGAACTAGTAAGGGTTAGCCTTTCACCCGGTGCCCGCTTGACGTTGAGTTTCGGGACACGCTGTATACAGGATGTTTCGGTGACTCGGGGAACAAATTTAACCACATATACTAGAGTTAAAATAATGACGATTCATGTAAAAAAAAATTAGTAAAAATCTTCAAATTTAAAAGATACAGGTTATCAAAGTTAGGAAATTTTAACACATTTTTCCAAATATCTTAAACACTATTTACAGTAAAGCGCTGAAATTTGGTATAGTATAAATCAATGTGATGTAAAATCGTTAGGCAATTTATGAGTTCGATCGGTACGCGGGAACAATGTTATACAGGCTGTTCCTAAAGTTTGTTTGTTCAGAACTTTTTTATTCTATCATAACCCTACATTTATTTTTGCAGTTTCTAATAGTAAATTTAGTTTAGAAACTTTTATTACTCCTAGATAATATTGATAAAAATCACCGAATTCGTGTTAAATGCAAAAATATTGGGTCCCGATTTCAATAATAGCACTAAAAGAAAAGAAATCTAAGTTTTTTAAATTTCCTTTAGTATTTTTTATTACTTGTCTTGTTATTTTATGTACTTTTTTTTATTATTCCTGTTAGTGTTGTCGTTTTTTTGTTTATTTTTTGTTGATTTTTAATTTATTGTTTTTGGATTCTTCTAAAACAAGTCAAAAATGTGATTTAGCTAAATCTACACTTGGACATGTTGCATACATAATAGGTATGACAGCTCAGTTCGATTTTCACTTGTCATTGACAATTCAGATTATTTTTGTTTTTTTTGTGTGTTATTGAATTCGGAACCTAAAATTTTCGGATTTAATACGAAATCGGTAGTTTTTATCAATATTCTCTAAGAGTGATAAAAGTTTCTAAACTAAATTTACTATTAGAAACTGCGAAAATAAATGTAGGGTTATGATAAAATAAAAAAAGTTCTGAGCAAACAAACTTTAAGAACAGCCTGTATAGCATTGTTCCCGTGTACCGATCCAACTCAAAAATTCCCTAATGATTTTACATAATATTAGTCACCGAAACACCGTGTATACAAAAATAAAAATAAGATAATTACCGTCATAAACTTCCTCGAAATTCCTCGAAATGCGTAGGGTCGCTGGAATTGGATTAAGAAATGGTTATAACATACGTGATATACAAAATTTCTAAAACAAAGTTCACAAAAACAATATAATTAAACTTATTTTTCCTGCAACAAAAATTGAATCTACATATATCAAAATACCGTTTCACCCTAGCTTACAATTTGAATTCAAAAACGATCTTAATAAACTTAATATTACTCCTGCTTTCAATAATTCTAATAAAATTAGCCAACTTCTAATCAATAACAAACGCAAATTCACGGAAAAGGAATTGAGTGGCATTTATACGAAAAACTGTAATGAATGTGAAAGCTTTTACATGGACCAAACAGGTCAAAATATAAAAACCAGGTATAAGGAACATATCTCCAAAGAAAACTCCGTTTTTTATAAACATCTAATTTCAAATAACCACTCTCCACACTTAGACAACATCAATATTATCAGAAACCTAAAAAATCTAAATTAATGGATTTCTATGAAGGGACGTTTATTAGCCTATACAGGGTGATTTATAAATTATAACATAGGGAGCAAACTAAAAGGGTAGGTACTAGAGCTAAAACTGAAGATATTTTTTTAATAATGTTTTGTATCGCATGTTAATTGTTTAAATAATTTAACGTCTTTTTTTTGAGAACTGTTGATATTCATTAAATAATAATTAAAACACTTGTCCGTTGCTAAGTAACCAAATTAACTGGATTGGCAGCAATAAAAACATGGTATCAGCGGCTCTCAATAAACAAACACCACGGTTTGAGCATTTTAGAAATTTTTAAATAGCCGTAACTGCTATATTATAAAGATTTTATTATTTTTGTTAATTATGCATTGTTTAAGTAACCCCGAAATATGTATATGGTAAGAAATGCTCGGCCATTAATTCAACTTTAACGTTCTATATCTTTGTGATTATTAAGTTGTGGTCAAAACATTATTAAGAAAATATCTTCAATTTGGCTCCTAGTACCTACCCTTTTAGTCTGCTCCATATGTTATAAATCACCCTGTATAATAAGGCTTTCCCTGACTTAATATTAAACGACATAACCAATTTTAACTCAAACAGATACTTTTTGAAATTAATTTAAATTTTATTAACGTTTTCACTTGGTCTGCCACCCAATTTACTTTTAATTTTATGCACAACTCTTAGTTTTCTTATTTTTGTTAAGTTTATATCGAATCTGGTAAATTCTGTTTTTTAACTGTTTGACCTTTGACTTCTTCCTTCCTTTCTGTCTCTCTAGAACATGCCGTCTTGATGAATGGACGTTTTTTGGTAATTCATTTTTCCTTATTATAATTTTAATTTTCTAAGTCCTTTTTTGCAGATTTTAAAATTCATTTTTTAATTTATATTTATTTTTGTTTTTTATTATTAATTAATGTTATATAACATGCGCATGTTGACTCTAAATTCGTATCTTATTTATGACTATTGATTTTGATTTCCTCTTTTTCTTTAATACCTTATTTATTTTTTACTTTCGAATTGCTTGCTGAACAAAAAGAATGAAAAATTTATTATTATGTACCCTTTGAATTCTATACCTGCGAAGTGCAACCCCTAAGTTTACGACGGTAATTATCTTGTTTTTAGTTTTATATACATCTATAGCCAATTAGTTACATTTTTGATGTGATATTTACAGTCGTGTCTGAAGACAATTTTTGAAAAAATCGAAACATATGTAGCATCGAATTCAATAAATTTTATTCTTCATCATAACCACCCTGCCTTTTAGTTTTTCACTTTATATGCTGAACTTGGAGAAATCACTAGCCTTTTTAGGTATAGTAAAAGTAATAAAGTCAGAAAAATTGAGGTGGGCCGGCCATTTTAGGCAAGACAAATGTATCGTTAAGTTAGTATGGTAGAGTCCAAGGAACTAATGTTGGACTCCAGCAAATGAAATCAAAATCAAGAGAGAGATGAGCTTCCTGGTTATGTGTTTCATATCTTGCTGGTCCTATGCGATTATTATTTGGTCGTAGACGTGTGTAGATGGTGCTGTCGTTTACCCATATATTCGCATTTTTCTTTCCACTGTTTTAGTGCCTGCTTGATTAAACGCAGTGTTATTTATTAATTGATCTTCCAGCTCGGAATCTCGTCTGCTCCTCCGCTTCCATGTCTGTACTCTATGTCAATTTTTACAATTTACAATCTCTGGTGAGATTGTTTTTCAAGGATTTACATGCTTTCGTTACATCCTTTATAATTATTTTGATTGGGAATACCTTCATACATGTACTTTCTTCCTTTTCTTGTTCCTTCAGAAAGTTTGGTCTATCTTCTGTTGGTAACTGCTTAAAGTAGTCATCCCATTTTCGGAGCGTTATTAGTGATATTAGATCTCATGTCTTGCTCTGTCTTAGGGATTTCAGGATTCTCCAGCTTGTACTATGTAGTTTTTTCGGCTATCTAATTATCCGGACCTTTGCCAGCCCATGTTTCTGCTATAGTTTATGCTCGTTAGGTAGTGTCGACTATATTATGTATTTTTTGTCTTGTCTCTTATTGGATGCTTTATGCTTTTCGTCTAATTTAGCTTTTTATAGTTTTTGTGTGCTTTCATCAATTATGCGTTAATTATTCTTAATTATTCGCTCTGCCCTTTTTCCGCCTATGTGCCTTTTCGTATATATTTTGAAACACTACATTCGTTCTTAACAGATGGTGGACGCCATGGTATAAAAATACAAGGTAGAACCAAAAAGATTCGATTTTTCAACCGTCCTGCGCAGATTGGCTTCTAAACGTCATAGCGTAATGGCGCCATACTGACTGTTACTTTTGATGTCAACGTTTAATTTATGTAATTTATAATCTGTAATAAAGATTATTATTACTATTATTTCTTCAGTGCGTTAAAATTTTTTTTGCAAAATTAATTGTAACGGAGTATAGAATATAGTCTTACAGATTTTTTAAAGAAAAACTATGTGATATAGCATTTATCTGTTATATTACATATGAAGTGTTATTATGGAAGAGTGCAAAAATAAAAAAAAATCACTTATAATGTTTGATATACAGAGACGGACAAAATTCCGTACATACAGCATTGAATTATGAGGTTTTTATAAAACATAATAAGATAATAGTATTATCTACAGTTCCGGTTTCTCCAAAAATTATTAAAAAATAACTTTTCCCTCTACTTATCTAGTGTCGAAATATTAGCGGTAATGTTGACAATGTTGGTTGTTGGCCGTTCCTTTCTCAATTAGTAGCATCAATATTTTCTAGGTGTAATCTAGTGAAGGCCTTTGTCAAATCAACGGACAAGATATGAAGAGGTTCTGATATTTGTGATGAGTTCAAGATATGGTTGAATAAAATTAAGAATTTTCATTAATTTCTTTTCCTCCGAATTTTAAAAGTATGTTAGTTATTGTTAGTAGGTATTTGCTTTTTTTGAAAGAGCAAATACCTATAGTATACCTATATAATATACCTTATAGCAGTGGTGTCCATAACGTTTATCGCGATCGACTGGTCGATCGCAAAGCAGTTTTGAGTCGATCGCCAAGAAAATCATGAATCTTGATCTTGGCAAGACATTTATATGAAAAGTCGATTTTGATCAAAAATTAATGAACACTACTGTTCTAAATCGATTAAACATCAACATTGTTGATTTTTGAAAATTAACTCAATCATAACTCATCAACTAAAAGCGATGGGGAAATATTTTTTATACATAAAACCTTAGCAATGGACTATAAAGACTAGATCCATAAAAAGATTGAACCCAATTATTACCATTTTTTATTTATAAGCTCTAAACCGATTAAACATCAGAATTGTTGATTTTCGAAAATTAACTCAATTATAACTCAAAAACTAAAGGCGATGGGGAAATACTTTTTATACATAAAACCTTAGTAATGGGCGATAAAAACTAGATCCATAACAAGATTGAACCCAATTATTATTATTTTTTAGTTATAAACTCTAAATCGATTAAACATCAAAATTGTTGATTTTCGAAAATTAACTCAATTATAACTCAAAAACTAAAAGCGATGTGGAAATACTTTTTATACATAAAACCTTAGTAGTGGGCCATAAAGACTAAATCCATAACAAGATTGAACCCAATTATTACCATTTTTTATTTATAAGCTCTAAATCGGTTAAATAATAAAATTGTTGATTTTCGAAAATTAACTCAATCATAACTCATAAACTAAAAGCGATGGGGAAATATTTTTTATACATAAAACCTAAGTAATGGACCATAAAGGCTAGATCCATAAAAAGATTACATTGACAATTATTACCATTTTTTATTTATAAGCTCTAAATGTGCTAAACTGTGCAGTGGTGACCATAACGTCGATTGCCAAAAAAATCATGAATCTGAAATATCTATATCTGGGTCTCAGAGCAAAAAAAAGGAAGGTTACTTTAAACCCTTCGGTCGATCTTGGCAAGACATTTATATAAAAAGTCGATCTTGATAAAAAATTAGTGGACAACACTGCCATATAGTTTATCTACTGAGGACCATTTTGATTTGTTTTTGCAAGAAATTTATTCGTTCAGTTCAGTTCCATTTGTAGATATGATAAATGTTTAGTAAATTATAGATTTAAGTAGATAACAAAAAGGTATTCGTGTCATCAATGAATATACCCAATATTCCTTATAAACAGGTTAAGTTAATAGAATTCGTGTTACTTTTGTGATCTAAACCATTTTGCATGCAACACAATTTAATTCCATGAAATCAGTTCTGTTTAGAACTAATTGTAAGTATACATCCTATGTTCCGTCTCAGAAAAAGCATAAATTGTTTAACTACTATCTCTACAACAGTTGCTTTATCTTAGTGTACGCTTGCGGTTAGTAAAATAATCCATGACCACAAAGATTTTATTTATTTCCTGCAACTGTTTCAGGGCACTGTTCCACCGACATCTATCTCTTTCCAACATGGTGACCAGATTGTACTGCCGAGAGGTCTTCGTATTCTCAGAAATCCATTACTCATATTTTCGGCGCCACTCAACCACGTACTTTCAACCATTCGTCTCTCTATTATCTTTTGCTAATCTTTTAGTTCCGATTAGTTTGAATGAACTTAATATTGTTTAAATATTGAATTATTGAAATAAAGAATATAGAATAGAAATTCTCCAGTCTAGAGGTAATAGAATAACCAATCTAAATGATAAAAAACAAAAAAGAATAGAAATTTATGCGTTTTTAAATGAAGTTCGGGACGTAACACTATCTCACACAACAGAATTATTCAAAATGCATACCTTCATCACACGATTATTAGAAAAAGCATTATTAGAGGACTATATTATCCAAGAAGTGTAGTTCGAACTTTTCCACGAAACACTGGCCATCGCGGTTTTCTAGAAACGATGTTACTGGACTAATCACACGTAAAATTAGTCTTCAAATAAATCACAACAGCACCAGCTACATCACAACCCACAAATTAATCGCAATTAGTTATTACAGATTCATCAAAGCTAAGGTCATTGAATAATCGTCGAAACAAAAACTATCACCAATTAAGGTTCAATTAATAAGTGGTAAAGGTTACTTAACAATCAATTATAGTTCAATTAATTTTTCAAAAACAATAATCAATAACACAACCAATTATTCATTTCGTTTCAATTAATAATTTATTAATTTGCGCTCTTTTGCTAATATGTTAATGGTGCTCTAATTTTCAAGAAGTATTATTATGTCATATGACCTAAATCCCATATTTGGCATTGGAAATCTATATCTTTCTCTATAGTGTATACATATATACATGTTGTTAACTTGTGCGCTGTTACCAAAAAAGACATATTAATAATGCAACTCTGACTCTCATCCATTCTTTTTTCAAGCTTTCCGCATTTCGCATCATTTTAAAAACGTTTTAGCTCAACGTTATTTTCGGCCATAAGTTGCTTTCTATTCTTGATAGAATAAATAATATAATAATAGGGAACGTATCAATAATAGACAAGATTTGCGTACACCAATCAAATCCTAGCGATAGGACTAGATAACGGACAGGCCTTAAATTTACTGCCCAGTTGATGTAAACCATCATTTTTTACCAACATGATCCTTTATCGTAACACATATTTGACAAGTTCAGATGTCGTTTTTCAAGACATACCTCATTCGGAGACCAATATGAGTTGTGTCGTCATGATTTCTTTCTCTCGATTTAGAAGCGGAGCGATTTACCAAATACTAAATCGAATACTGCTTGGGTGGTGTCAAGAAAATCGGTTGCAGTCAATTACCCAATCGAAGTACCAACAACTTCAAGCGAGAAATCCGAAAGTTGAGGAAGAATCAATTCCAATTCACGTCAATAATTTAACAGCTAAGAAAGACTCTGACAACTCACTGTAGAAACCGATACATAAAACGAAACAGAGAAATCTCACAAATCCAACTCATTAAAACTCAAGATGGGGAGTGGATTAGAGAACCTATGTAAAAAGTAAAACCATTTACCAATCATCTTGCAGATATCTTCTGACCACGTGATGGAGCAAGATCTGATCTTTCAGCGAGTATAAACACAGATGATGAGAGCATCGACTTGGTACCACGTGAAGTGCGAAGAGAAATTTACACTAACTTGAATCCTAAGAAGGCTCCTAAATATGTTCTCATCACAGGCAAGGTATCCAAATAATTTCCTTAAAAAGGCATCGTGGTGCCAAAAACGTACCTATGCAACGCCACGATTAAGTTCAGATATGTGCCAAATTGCTAAAAAGTAATCATCATGCTGCCAAAACCGGGTAAGGCACCTAATGACATAATCTCGTAAAGGCCAATATTATTACTACCATCATGGCGAAGTTATTCGAAAAGCTTCTTTTAAAGAGATTAAAGCCACTTATAGTTAGAAGGCAACTGATTTCGGATCACCACTGTCGGTTTTAAATTTTCTTGTTTTGTGCCAAATATAAGGTACCGTAGGAGTCAGATTAAACTGATTTTACTATTTTTAACATCTTCCACGCTATTCTTCTTTACGCTAGATGAATATAGAAATAATGGAGGCGAAGCATATGACGCACAAATTTAGTACTACAAGATTTCCCAAATTCTTCCTGAATATCAGTAATCAGTTTTGGAGCTGATCACTTTAGATTTTAATGACCTTGATTTTCCAAACAATGAATCGCTCGTTAAAAATCTTGTTGAACCTTCCATGATATGCTGCACTGTGGACTCACTTAAAGTAACCATTTTAGCAATTTTTCTTACAGATTGTCCAGTTTTGAAATAGTATATTAAAAAACTAGTTTCGTAAGACACGCTTGAAATACACGAATTCAAGTTTTTTAATGAATGAGTGCTTTAAGTCTTATGAAAGTGTTTCTTATGTTATTTTTTGTAATTCGCGTTTTTATCCTTTTTTTTTAACAAAAATAAAATATAAATGAAACACAACCAGAAGGAAGGACACCTTTACACGTTAAGGACAGGAATAAGAGAAAGGAAAAATTAGCAGCGCCGGGACCCGAACCCAGGTCTCCCGTTTTCCGGACGGTTGCACTGACCTCTATGCTACGCCACAAGGTGTAGGGAAACTAACAGACAAGGATTCCTTTCAACCTGTACATTTCTGGACCGCATTAATGTCATTCACATGCACAATTAAAGGACCAACGTCACAAGATTTTAATTCCGGAAAAGCCGGTCCCGGCGCTGCTAATTTTTCCTTTCTCTTATTCCTGTCCTTAACGTGTAAAGGTGTCCTTCCTTCTGGTTGTGTTTCATTTATATGTTACATACACGTTTATATTAATTCCACTTATTGTTTAAAAATAAAATAAGTTTTGACAATGTAGGAAAATAGGTATGTAGCAGTTGGTAACACCGTAACACATGAAAATAGAAATTTGAATTGACAAGTAGAAATTGTCAAAACACAAAATGTATTCACCTGAAAAAAATGTTTCGTGTACACCTCCCAAAATAAGAGAAATTGCTCAGAGTTCAGTGTCCTCATCATTGTGGTCCTTGTATCCGATGCTAAGAACGAGTTTAAACATCCACAGACAAAAATTGTCACATTGACAACTAGAAAAATTAATCACTCAATGTCACCAACTTGAACTAGTTCCATAAAATGTTACTAAAATCTCATTACATCGTTGGATGGTGTAGGGAGTTTCATTACATCACCAGTTTGAGTACTGTAATAGCTATAATAAGTAACCTGGTCGATCGTATTACTCGTTATACAACATAAATCAGATATTACGGCACCTTATCATTTTCTTAACTGTATCAAATAAGCTGTAACTTGTATTTTCTCTGTGAAACTACTATCCCCTTTTGAGACGAGTACATACCTATTTTTAAATGTTTTGCACGTCATGTTCGTTGAATATATATACGTATACAAACCTTCAATCAAGTTTTATCGATGTATGTACATTAATTGCAGACTAAATGTGTTAAAGAGTGTAAATACAAATAAGCTATGACTCATGAAAAACGTTTATCATATACAGGGTGAGTCGGGAGGAACGGACCAAACTTTCGGAGTGTGTTGTACACTAAAAAATGTGAAAAAACTGATATGTCCTTATTCGATTTTCTTTTATTTTTTTTTATTGCATAACTCTTACTGCATAACTACAATTAAACAAAATCTTATACATTAATATTAAATATTGATCATTAGCGTTAATTTAATAATTTATCGAAAATATCGGCATTAACTTCTAAACATTTCCGGCTTCGTTTACGAAGAGCTCTCGCTGCTTTCCTAATTGCTGCATGGTTTTCTTTAATATTGACTGTAACATTTAGACTGCGCCTAAGAAGTGCATCCCTAGTGCCAACTTTTACTTTGTATTCTTCTCTTTTGAACCAGCCCCACAAACAATAATCAAGTGCTGTGAGATCTGGAGATCTTGGAGGCTAACTAATAGAACCACCACGACCAATCCAGCGTCTAAGCAACTTTTGGACGAAAGGTTTCCATTTCGTCGAAAAGTTTCTTGACCTGACGAGCGAAATGCACGGAGCTCCATCGTGTTGAAAGTACATTTGCCTTCTAAAGTTTAGAAGAACATTCTGCAGTAAATTATTTAATTCATTTTGTAAAAACTCTAGGTAGTGGTTTCTTGTCAGCTACACATTTACTGAAAACTTGTTAAAAACTTGTTAAAAAAAAGTTGTTTTCGATTATTGCATGGCGTTTTTCATCCGACCATACGTGACTATTACGAGTATTATGTAGGTCATCACGGGTCAATGTTGCTTCATCCGTGAAAAGAATATGCAATACAACACGATGATCATTATTTATCATTATTTCTGATAGTAGATGTTGTACCTTACCTAAATGGTATGGATAGACCATTGCTCATGGAGTGTGTTTATTACTCTCTTTTGTGGAATGTCTAATTGAACAGCAATTCGTCGAGAGCTAGCCGTTGCATCTTCTTCTACTAGATCCAAAATATTTTCTACTTCATTTAAACATTGACGAGTAGCTCGTTCAGATGTTGTTTTATGCTGGAAAGTGTACTGGTCTCACGGAGTTTATTGAAAACCATAATAAAAACGTTTTTATTGACCCTTGACGATATTCATCTGCACTCCCATTACAAAAACCATATACAAATACGATATTTGTATATTCTACGTCTGTCGAGTTGGCACTACATCTTGCGATATGAACAAAAAAACGTTAATATAGAACAGAAAGGTATGTTCCTTATATCCGAAATTTGGAGCCATGGTACTCCGAAAATAGATTCCCTTAAGTACACGAGGTTTGGACAGTCACAAACAATATGACTTACCGTCTCGTCTTCCATTTCACACCCTCTACAGAGGGGTGTATTCGCCAGCTTCATGTAAAACATGTGCTTACGTAACCTGCAGTGTCCGGTCAGGAAGTGGGTGAGAAGCCTCAAGTCACTTTTCGATTTTCCCAGAAACTGAGTGGATGTCTTCCGGTCAGGGTAGAGCAGAGTTTTCTTAGCAAAGGCACCTACTGCTGTCCCATCCCATCTATCGCAAAAAGCTCGGTGGGAGATGGAGTTTATCAGTTTTGATGCTGTATTAACAGCTAGTGGTACAAACGGTTCAGGGGAGATCGGTGACTTGTTAGCCGCCCGTTTCGCCAACCTGTCCGCATGATCATGTCCTTTAATTCCGATGTGTCCTTTTCGCCATTTTATCGTGACGTTGTTGTATACATTTGCCTCTTCGAGTGATTGCCGACAGGACTTCACCAACGATGATGCAGTATGATGCCTGCCAAACGACAGCATAGCCTGTCTGCTATCAGTACAGGCTGCTATGTTTATAGCAATTAATTCGGCTTGAGCAGTCGTGCAATACGATCCTAACGAAGTGGAAAGGTGCAGCTGGAGATCGTGCGAGAAGATTCCCGCTCCGGAATTGTGGAGGAGGTAGAGCTACACCTTGGTGGACTCCTGATCTACATTCACTGAGGGTCACTTGCAGAAAAGCTTTTAATAAAGCAAAGCAAACTAGACTGAATTCTGACTGGACCTTGTTCAAAACACACCAGTCAGAATTCAAACATTTAGTGCAACTAATGACGTTATTGATTGTCGCTTAATTTGTCGTAAAGTTTACACATTTGTCGCATCCTTTATTATGAATAATTTTTGAGGTATTGCACTTTAAGGGTATATTAAACGTACTTTAAATTTTCGCACACGTCATCAAACGTTACTAAGATTGGTATAACGTCATATTAAGGACACAATTGACCAATTACAGTATTCCATTTATAGTTACGATAGTAGCGTATTAATGACGTAAGGCTCAATGGTGAAAAACCAACATTACCATACTAAAAGCATGAGCAAAACTGTTGTACATCGTCAAACGTTACCACGGTTGTTTTTCAAACCAGAATTGACGAATTACAGAATTACGATTACAATTACCATGGAACGTATTGATGACGTGTAACAATTCTGCTTATGATTTTAGTATGTTGCATATGTGAAGTAGAGCTAACTTGACACCCGGTCTATGCCTTAAAATGGAGATATAACAACATATAACTAATAAGATAAAATGTTATTTTATTAAAAGTAAAATAGACATGGTCTTTCGGCAAGTTTTTTATTGCACAATATATATAATTAATGCTGGTATCAAAAGTAGGCTGAACCTCCTTAGCGACATCTTTCAAATTGTCATAAAGAACCCATTTAATGCTATTTCGATATGAAATTGCTATATAATGTCCTACGGTGCGCGGCGGTATTACTATTTTGATTGCCCAAATATCCAACGCAACCAACAACTTTAACACTAGAACTACCGACCGGTCAAAATGACCTCTTCAAGTATTTTTTTACATTCTCGAGTTAGCGGCAATAAATGCATGGGTTTTGTACAACGAAACAACCGACGAAAATATATCGCGAAAAATTTTTTTGTTTCAATTAGCAGAAGAACTCTCCGAAGAGTATAAAGATCCATCAGAACAGAATAACTTGAATGACATCTTGAAGAGCCCTGAAAGTTCTAATATAAGAAAAACTTGCCAAATAGGTTTTTGCAATGGAAATAAAATTTTGTATGTGCTAGTTGTAAAAAACATGTTTTTGGTAAATGTACAGGGTGGGCAAATTTGGGTGTTATTATAGGCTATCTCATAAACTATAAGAATACGAAAAAAGTAGGTGCCATATCCCGGTCTCTTTTTTCGAGGCTAACTCAATCCCGCAAACACCAAACCTCTATATTCTTTTGTTTTTAAGTTATAGCCAAAAAGTCAAATTTTCGTGATTTCAAAAAATGCTCATATTTCGTTTATTTTTGAAATTAGAGAAATGGGGTTGATACGTTCTTAAGGCACTTTTTTAAGTAGAATATAATGCCGATGAAAAATTTTAAAAATCTTTGATCATTTTTGAGATACAACACAAAGTTGTATTTTTTTAAATACAAACTATACTTAATTATGATGTTAATGAAAAGAGCATAATTTTAGCTTTCCACAACAACTCCTTGTCCCACTAAACCGTCTGGACTTGCCCCTAGGAAGCTGTACTCAGCGTCCATGAACAATCCGCACGTTTCTACCAGTGGCGTATTTACGGGGGGGGATAAGTGGGATATATCCCCCCCCCCATGACATCTATCGACTCCGCCATCCTTTTTAAAATATTAAAATTGTCCAAGACATTCGAGAAATAGAAAAACCAGAATTTGATTTAAATCCCAGATCGTGACGTTAAAAACTAAATACTATTTTAAATGTTTTGTCGTTATTGATGTAGATCGAAAAAAGATTTAGTTTTCAACATAGCCATCTAATAATTAAATATAATTCCTTATGACATTGCCTAACATGTATAGTAGTAGTGTTGGTAGTGTTATCGCGTAAAGGGGGATTCCCAACTTCGATGTGGGAATCCCAGCCGATGACAACCAGAATTCTAGGTTATTTGAGTCCTCGTATGTATTACGTTCGACGTACTACGTTGTTGATCCAAACGTTCAAGTTAAACCCTTAACTAAAGTACGTATATTGGAAATAAATAAATATTGTCGGATGTTTCGTAAATTCATAATGAGTAAACAAAACTTATTTGCGGAACTCAACAGGTCAAGTCCAATTGAATGGACTGGCTATGTTGTCGATCCATAGAGATCAACATCTTTTTACAGAAGAGGTACTGGATAATTTTGCACAAAAACCGAGGCGTTTAGCTCTCAATTTGTAATTTTTTAAATTCAAATATATATACATACACATATTTCAATAATAGTTTTTTATATCCCCCCAAGGGTCAAGTCTGGATACGCCACTGGTTTCTACCTTTATATTATCCTGTTCTTCTAACTGATGTATAGCAAGCTTTTCATTCATTTTACCATGCTGCACAGCCTTAGATCTACTTACTGCATCACGCGATTGACGCGACAAATTTGTAAGCTTTACGACAAATTACAACAAATTAAGCAACAATTTATGACGTCATTAATTTTTTGTTATCTCCACTCTTTACTATAGATTCCCACTGTCAAGTTAGCACTACCTCAAAAATGCAATATTTCAAATATTGTTTATAAAAAAGGACGCGACAAATTACAACAAATTAAGTGACAATTAATGCAATAATTTTTTTTATTCAAATCGCAAGATGTAGTGCCAACTTGACAGAGGTGTATATTTTATGTGAATAAGTACTTGGCATTTTATAGCACTTAATGCAAATGAAAATGTCAAATCAACATTAAATCTTTAACTGTAGTCAATTGTGTAACCAATTGAAAACAAACGAAAATCATATGAATTTTTTATATTTTGAAAAAATATCAAATATAAAATTCAAATCTTGTTCAAATTTTACCGGATCCTCTGCCAATAATTGCTAGACGTTCTGGTAATATCAAACAATAAAAATGAGAAATTATTAATTAATAAAAAAATGTTAAATTAGCATTAACACATTAACTACAAATAGTTACAACAAAAGTATCATAAATAAATGAACTTTTTTCTTTTCCACACATATTGAATTATAGTTGTAGGTTTTATTCTTGTTATTTACGGTTGAGACCATTTTACTGAACGACTATAATTTACGAGCTCTTATTGAGAGGCTACTGGTTAGGAAAATGTAAACAACGTCGGATTGGAGAGAAGTGGTTATGACGTGGGCGAGTTCGATGGCAAATTGTAGACGGGTGTGTGCACTTGGTAGTTTAAATATAGCACATTCCAGCTTACCTTTCTTTTTGCCTAGAAAGAACGTTTACCAATTACTTTACGATATTCCTAGGTTAATAATTAACGAATGATGATTAATGACGAATGAATTGATAATGAATGAAACCAATTAAAATAAACATGTACTATAAAATAAATAAAAGTAAAAATAATGTTAGATCGCAATAAACAATTATATTAATATAATACTGTGAATGTAATTTTAGACAAGGATTAGGTAAATTTGCTTAATGATGCAAGAAGAAATAATAAATATGTATAGTTGATTGTTAGTTGAATAAATTAATAATTAATAGGATGTAGAAATAAGAAATGATTAATCTTGAATTAAATTAAAATTTTATCTCGTCATTTAGATGGGTTTTAGGAAAACTTTTTAGTAGATACAAAAATTAATAGCTAAGACAAGAATGCAAATTAATTATTAGTCGGTGATTAATAATATATGGAAAATATATGGCATATAACTTTTTCTCTTATTCAAATATTTTCGAGGCTATTCATTATCAAATAAATATCAAGATAAGTTTTAAAGTAACATAAAAATTTTGAATAAATTATGAGTTAATAATCATACTATCACTCCCTGAAATACCGTTCATCTGATACATTGTGTATTTTTGTATCTCAATACCTCTGTTTAGTATCTATAAGTAAACATTAAAACATGAACCACTGATTGTAAAAAAAAATGATAAGCCTCTAATAATAAAATTATTAGAAACGACTCATTTTTATCAAATATTTCAGATTAGATTGTTGCCCGGTTATTCGTCCTCTTCAAAAAAATAAATAAATAAAATACATATTTCTAAATTCTAACGAAAACTCTACAATAATAACACATAATTAAAATTTCTTTTGTCATTAAAACAATTAATAAAAAAGTCGAAATAAAAACATCCTTTTAGTGCTACTGGCTCTCGTCTAGCGTTACTTTTTCCATTTTAGATTCCACACTTCAGTCACGCTACGATCGCAATATGCGGATGGCGAGAAGAAGCCGACACGGTTCCGTGAAGCAGATGTTGTTGCCCCATTGTGCTCGAAGGAGTCGTGGTCCATGGAAAGAGGACGCGAGGATAAAATCACGTTACGTATCAACAACAACAACTGTATAGGAAGGAAAACATTCACAATTTTTCATTCTTTTATTTCTATCCTTTCTTTTTTCAAATCTTGTAACCTCACAGCAACGAAAACGTGTGAGTTCTCTTGCAATAATGACTCAACGAAGATGAGATTTTGTTCAATTGAAAGCGACGAAATCGTTAAGTCGCGGAAAATGTTGATTCCGGTTAGCACAATGTGCCTTGTTAAAACGATTACCTACATTCCAACCTGGGAGTAGAAACTTGCTGTACAGGAGTGTGGTAATAAAATAAGATGACCTTCTTAAACGTAGCAATTTGGACAACAATAGCGTCGTCTTTTGCTGCTGCTGTGCTGTTGTAATACAATACAGAGGAATGTTTTTGGTCTCTTAACCATGAAGGCGCCAAAAAGAGAAGACTCTTATTTTACTCTAATTTTTTAACTCACTATGAGCGCAAACAACCGAAACAAAGACGCGCTATAAATACAAAACGTGACAAAAGTAATACAATAAAATATAAATTATTATTACTAAATTTAGAAAGAAATAAATCGTTTTTTTTTTAGTATTCGTTTATACACAAACATTTTTATCAACCTTGAAGTAATTATGAACAAGGTTTGAAGACTATTTAGTTAAATGTTATACTTAAACAAGAAGCAAATAATGATTATGAAAATGATTATGAATGATTACTGAAAAGTAGATACTGCTGTTAGAAGACTATATTCTGCTTGCAAAAAACTAGATAATAGTGTCAGAAAGCTAACTACTGTTGGTAAAAGACTATATTCTGTTGACACAAGACGAGGACTAGACAACGAAGACTAATACCGGTGGAAAGAATAAAGCTTTTTTCTCCAAGCAGTATGAAAATTCCAGACTGCTTGCAGAAAACTAGATAATGCTGATAGAGCATTAGATATTGTTGGCAAAAGATCAGA
This sequence comes from Onthophagus taurus, assembly GCF_036711975.1. Taxonomy (NCBI): domain Eukaryota; kingdom Metazoa; phylum Arthropoda; class Insecta; order Coleoptera; family Scarabaeidae; genus Onthophagus; species Onthophagus taurus. The sequence continues at coordinate 30,256,372 of NC_091972.1, read as the reverse complement.
TTCTGTTAACATAAGACTTGATGCTGGTAGCAGACGACTAGATACTGTTAGCAAAAGACGAGATTTTGTTGACACTAGACTTGGTGCTGCTGGTTGAGAATTGGGTAAATTGATATGAAACAACTTTTGCCAGTTTGTGTTATCTTGACATAATAAAAAACAACTACAGCTCTAATACAAGAGGTTTTAGGTTGATCTGATTTTTGATAAGGCTTGTTCAAAGACTTCCTTCGTTCCATTTCTTTGTAGCTATGGATGTTAAGTTTAAAAGATCCAATCATTATAATAACCGCTTTATAATCAACTTCATTCGATCTGAATTTAACGAAAATAATTGCTTCGTTCCGATAAATCAATAAATATATAGATGATTTCTTTATTTGTAGAAATTTCCATGCAACAATTTTGTTAATTAATTTCTGTACCTCGAACACACGAATTGACAATTCATATCACGGAAAGTAATTAAGATATCAAGGTGAAATAAAAACCGTTTTATAGTAAATTTAATGCAGTTACAATTTACCAAAAGTGATTTCTTCGTTTCGATAAATTCTGGTGATATAATTCTTTTAATTTAACTCTGTAGTTATAGATGTTAAGTTAAAATACTCAAGAATGGATTGAGATAACATCATGAAATAAAGACCATGTTGAAATAAATTTTATTAACATTTTATATAAAGAGAATTATTTCTGTATTTGTACAGAAACTACTTTCTTTTCTGTTATACTTTGTTCAGTTTCTGGATTATTCCGTTGAGATAATTAAGTATTGTTATTGTTATAAGTGTCACAACTCAGAGTGTTTACTTGATATACTCAATTTTTACCAACATTATATCAATACTCTTTACTTTAGTCTTAAGGCCGTTGAGGTTATAAGGATTAGAGGTCGTAAGGATTGTTTTAATTTATTAAAAATCATAATTACATCGTTTGAAATCAAATTGATAATATTCTAATGTGCAGATTTTTGGTACGGAAGAAATTGAATTGCTACTACTAGTTCTACTATCTTATAAAAGTTCAATAATCTTGATTTACGAACGTTTATGATGTTATAAATTGAGAATAGATGAATTGCAAAACACAAGAATTATAAAATGTACAAGGTTAGCAAGTACAAAACGTACAACAAATCAAAAAATGACAATAAATCCAAAAATCGCTACATATTCAAAAAAGTTCAAATTTATAAGCAATTTAAGATGTTGATGAAGTATCAGATTTAAATATTATTGGGTTTCAAAAACCTCAAAATATGACCCAAAAAACTTGTAATTTGAATCATAAATCTGTAAATTTTAATCAACAGCCTGAAATGAAATGAAGGTAATACTACTTGCGTAACATTAACAAAAAGATTATAAGAAATAAACAATGAGGAGGTACAAAAAGCAACCCAATTAATTTTCAACAAGAAACGGTTTAAAAAGATCAAACATTTCAGATGTAAATAATGAAAATAATGTGATTAGTCCAATTAAAGGAATATTCAAATTAATAATTTTTAGAAATTTTTTTTATAATTCAAATGCTTTGAGGAGTAAAATCGGATTTAATAAAGTTAAAGTATAACGTGATTTAATTAATTCAAATGTATTAAGGGTTAACGCTAAAGTTCAACCGATTCAAAGCAAACATAACTTGAAGCTCACAATACTAATTCGTTTAATTTGAGATGATATGTATAATTAGTTGTAATGAAAACACTGAAACTGTTCCAATTGTTTTTGAAAGAAATAATAATAAAAATGTTATATGATATCGTTAGATGTAAGTAATGTTTCGTTATTCGTGCTAATAATGCGCAATCACCAAAAGTAGAGAGACATCGATTACATTAGGTATTAATAGAAATCGAAAGTGATATGTCATTGAATGACATTCATTGAGGAAACTCCCGATATTAAAAGAAAGAAACAGATAAACTAATTTAATTAACAACCAAAGGTAAATATAAAAATGTAATCGCGACAATTTAATACCAAATGATGATGTTTTTGAAGCAATAGTTATTAAGTGATTTGAGGATTCTAACGTTGAAAGTGACTGACTATCATGAAATAGAAAATATAAAAAGTAAAGTATAGATGATGAAACTGAACGTAATGATGAAGAAAGTAAATCTAGAAAAATCATTATTACTATTATAGCCTACTGATTTTAGTACACTAAAATAGAAAATACTTAGACATTTATAGAATTACTATATTATGTGAAGGTGTAAATATATAGATATTCATTTCCTTTATATTAAATACTTTTGTAAAAAATTACTAAGAAATTTGTTGCGTATAAGAATTTGCAAGGATTAATGAAATGTTAGCCAACAAATCTTGTAAATATGGCATCAAAATAATGACACTCGCAGATTGGAAAACTCATTATTTTTTGATAGGCTAAATTTATCTCTCTAAAGCAACTCAATTTGTATTACGTTTATCAAAAAGAATTTTCAAAATTAAACCAAAAATAAGGAGATAATCCATGGGTGTATTTTTTAAGTTCGGACATCTGTGGTAAGTGGTAAGTATGCTTTTGTACTTTACACTGCGTGTAAAGATAGTTCTAAAAAATAGAACCATAAGATATAGAAGATATAGACTCCATTGGGTACTGCAACATTTGAAGAAGTTTCGGTTTTCCATGGATCAAAATGGTTTCTTGCCACTACGTCGAAAAGATGCACTTAATCTGCACTTGATGCAATAGGCAAGGAAAAACTGAATTAATGACAGTGTACAGAAAATAAGCGTAGTTTAAAAAATGTTACTTATTATCAATGCCAAATTCAAGGGGAATCACACTTTACAAATTTAAATAAATACTATTTCAACTTTGTAGTAAAGTAATAAATAAAGGTGACTTCCAAAAATGATGACCTTTAAAAATATTTTATAAAAACATACTATGTAAACACGTCTTGTTTATTTACTTTATCTTTATTAATCATTTCTAAAATATTCTTATTTTAGATATAGTATGTAAATTTGCAGTCAATTAATTTAAGAATTTCATTAATCATATTTAATATTTTTGAGTCAACACGATTTTAATTAACTAAATATGTGATTGTTCTACTCATTTATTTACAAAAAGATATTCGACTATAAAACTTGTTAATACAAAGAAATCATTCAACAAACAAAACAGTTTTATTTAATTTGTATTGTTTATTACATTTTCATGACAAAGATTTTTCTGCTATTTCTATTTTGACATTCTCTGTCATTCTTCTTTTCCCATATACCGCCTTAAATAGGATGGATTAAACATTCTTGTTGGTATATCTTTCAGTCTCCCTTATTTTTTGCAATGTTCCCTATTTCTTCCCCATAGATCATTAAAAATTCAATCATCGAAGAAGCTTTTCTAAATATCTTACCTATAAGGGACAAAGAATATTGGCTTAGTTCCTTACACGATCACTTTATTCACCTTTTTGCTAATTATCTCGTATATTTTATATTTTTGTTGTCATATGTAAGCCTATACCATAAATACGAATACCTTCATTATTCTCAGATTCACATCCAAATCCTTTTCCGCTTATTCATCCCACTACCACAACTATGTTGTCCAAATAAGCCAGTACATTGAACAGTACAAAGTTACAACCACTACGCCATGTCTGTCCTCTCTTCATTCTGTCTTCAAAATTCGCTGTGTATAGAACAAATAGTTTAGCGGTGAATTGACTATACTGCTTTAACACTTTCGTCCTCCTAAACACTTCGCTCAGTACTTCCCCAACTTTGATCATTGCCATTGTCTCCGCATATACCTCTCATATTTGCTGTATCAATTGTTCTGTACTGATTGTGTCAAACGCTTGAAAGCTGCGTTTGACACTTAAGGACAAGAGTAGCTCCTACCTATCAACTTAACTAACTGCCTACCATATGTTTCGGCACATAGATGATGCTGGATTGCTAATTCTACAAAACAATATAAAAAAAACTATTTCCTCTGTATCCTTAATATAATCTTCATCAATGATCATCTTATTCTCTTCCTCACTTTTCAACAACGTAATAAAACATTCCATCCCATATTTTCCATATATACCTGCTATATATTTTCCATAGATTCCTTTCTTGCTTTATTAACCTAATGTTGCTTTGCTATCTTTCCTTTACCTCCGTTTTCTTCTCTCACATTTTTTATTTTTACATTCCTTACCTCTTCATTTCTTTCTTCCAAGCTTGAACAAAATACCTTGTCATACTCCTTGTTTGTTACCAGTTACTATATCACCTTTTTACTCTCCGAAGCCAATTCTCTAATCTTTCCATGTAAGATATTACTTCTTATACCAACCGGTCAACCCTTCTTTTCTCCTTCATCGCCCTTCAGTTCTACCTCAAACGATTGATGAACGGATATCACAGCTTCCCTTACCACGACCATATAGTCAATTACCTATACTCCTCTTACAACAATGTAAGCGTACTTTCCTCTACTATTCTACAACACTATTTCTCGTCCTCTTTTTCTATCCGGTTTTACAATTCTCTTCCTTCTTTATACTTCACTTTATCTTTCAACTATCGTATCCCTTTCCTTTTCACCATATACTTTCTTCACCACATCACTATTTTTGAAATCCCTCTTCATATGTTGCCACCAGATCAATTAGATGAAATTTCTTTATGCATTCCCAAAAATGTCATCTTTGTTACATTAATACCTTTGACCTTTTAGTTTTCCTTTAATTCCCGCATACCGTGTTAACTCATAATAGTCAGACGCGTTCTATGCTTCTTGTACCATGTTCGCATTTTTTCCCGTCACAGTTCAATTCGCATATTAGTAAAAATTAGGATGATGAGTAAAACTGATGACATACAAGGAATAAGTATAAAAATTTGTACTGAATAACGAAAACTAAAAAGTTAACATCGCCTATCCAAACTTACAGATGGTGTTACTTTTAAAAAGAATGCTGTTGATATAGAATATGATAAAGTGAGCAGAAGAAGATTGTAGCTTAACACTTAGAAACAATCTTAGCTGGTCAAGTTTACGCTGAATTTGAGGTTTGAATATGTAACAGTAGCATAAAAAACTGGAGTATAAAGCACTGGATTGTAGTAATGAGTTCAACGCAAGCTTTATTTTGTACCTTTTGTACATGAAGTGGTTCCTGTATAGGAAAATTGGGTTCTGTGAATAGTTAAACCTTTTACAATAATGGTATGGTGTAAATAACATTCATAATAAGTAATATACTGGTATATTTAAATCTTTGTTCATGCTTTACAACCTGACAATGATATAGAAACTTTTCGTCTTGTCTCTTATTCTTATTCGTAGTTGTTAAGTCAGATAGAAAATTTTTCAGGTTGGCTTAAAAAATTAAGAGAGGTAATTGCTTGATAACTATCTAATTTATTTTAGTGTTTTTGTATAGTCAATAAATACGTAATTCACCAATTTTTCTACCCTGTGAACACTATTTAAATCACATATCTCTATTTTATTTAGATTAGCCAACAAAGACTAACTCTACAGCAATTATTATCAATCTGATATTCAAGAATGGACGTCTTCAAATTTCTGAGAATTATCTTATTCAAACTGAGATTAGCATATCATATTTGTTGTTGACCCTCGACCTGCGATATCCTCGAGCAACATTTACATTGATTCTTTCTTTCCTGCTCTATTCCCAGCCCTCTTTAAAACGATATTGAGTCTCCAGCATGCTTTGGCAGATATGATTACTCCTTCTTAAAGGGTTACTTTATGGGAATGTTGTAATAAAGAAAGATACTGTTCACATAACTCTTTCAATGCTTTTCCCACAAGTGATGATGATTGATGGAAATGATGTAAGGTTGGTATGTTGCTGGAGGCATTCTTTGGCTAGACATATCAAAACGAGATAGTCTTATGACCGAATGTTTCTATTTGTAGGTCTAGTGTTACTTCTAGTTTTAGTTCAATGAAAAATATACAACAATCTAGTACTGAATAACAACTAGGACTAACACTAGCATTAGAACTAACACTAGTTTCGGATGTAATGTGCGTCTTCAGGTAGTATAAAGTATAAATAAAAAAATTTTCATATAACGGACTTTTGGCAATAATGGACACACCCTTCCCCGTATTAGTCTGTTATATCGAGGTTTTACTGCAATTATATTACTGTATATAAGAAATTGTTGTATTAATAGATAATAAAAAAATAAATCATTTTAAATTTATCGTTCCATTTACAATATATCCATTGTTTTAAAAACTTTCACTGGATAAACCTTGTAAGATTGTATCTATTAGCAACCTAATTAAAATTTGTAACGAATATCTAGTAGTACATATAAATTTGCTATTACTTCTCTATTGAATTGTTTTAATTTCAAGAAAACGTACCTACGATAATAAAACGAAGAAGTTGATTAAAATTGAAAAGTTAACTAACGGTAAAGTTCTTTGGCTATTATTCCGTTTCTTTATTATTGTTAGCCGTTGGAACCGGCGTGCTTTACAACCGAGTGAATTCGCATCAGCTTGTTGCCGAGGATTCTGAACACGCTTTTACTTAATTACCGGAGATCCTAATGGCGATTCTCTACTTCAAAAATAATCGTTTGAGGATGTTGCTAATCGAAAAACGAAAGAATGTTCTTCTTCGCAGGATGGGCAGCGCGCGTTAATAAAATTTATTACTTGTTTCGGTTAAAAATAAATTAAAAACAAAGAAAATAAAACAGAAGAAATATTGAAAAATTGTTCTTTGTTAAAGGTTCAAGGATGTTTACCTTTATTTCCATTCCCATTTTCCCTTCACTATAATACATGAAGATAACTATTGAAGAAAAAGTAACCATCGCGTTAATCACGTTTTAACAAGAATGGTTATTTTTAATGTTTCTTCGCTGGCATGTAATTGAAGATTTCCCATAACGCATTTGGACAGCTTTGCCCTTTAACTTTGATTTTATAGTCGAGTAGCGCGATTTGTTATGAAGAAAAAACAGGTACAGGTATAGATAGTTTTAATTAGCTTAGTAATCGTTTGAGAAATGGAAATTGTCTCCAATTAACCTGAACATGCGTTCGATGGAAAAACATTTAATTTCTAATATCGCAATAATTGCGATTAATTGCTGCGGCGAAAACCTTGGTTGTTGTCGAAAATTGTGCAGCAATTTGGAAAATTACACTTGATGTTATTTTATTACTACTTTTACCCCGATAACGAGACGTTTAATTTCATTAGAAATCGTCACCGAAAGGTTCGTGGTGACAAACAAATTAAAAATAAAAACGTAAAACAAATTTATTTTTATGTTTGAACGAATAATAATATGTGGTGGCGAGGAGAGAATAAATAAGATTCTGAATTGAATGTATTACTTTTTCGAGCTTTGATTTCAAATTTCAACAGCTTGTGTGTACAGCTCGTAAATATCGAACCTCCTAGGAAATATATCTGTCTTAACGCGATTTATTCGCATCGACCTCGACATTGTCGTCGTTCGTGGATTCGTGTGAACTGCAATAGTACAATTCGTTCAAAGTGTCAGCTATGCGCACTTATAACAATGTAGATATTATCAGACGAAGAAGAAACAAAATTTTGTTTCTTGTTCTTTACTCTTCTATTTGTTTCGCTAACATAAACCATCGGTGTTTTGCATTTTTGTAACCCTCGTAATAGAAATCATATAAAATAGAATGTTTCTGAAAAATCAACTACACGGCGATAATGACACAAAACCGTGCATACTGGAACAAGAAATATTGTTCATTTACGTCTGTATGAGTATGTTATCTGTTATGTAATTGCAAATCGCGTTAGTTAAGTTGAATAAATTGTCAGTTATGGAACACCACCTGTGCTGAAGAAATAAAGGAAGAATGTCGCATTGACTCATTAGAGTAAGGATTACAGATAAGAGTTTATTATAAAAGCTTCTTTACATCTTTTGTTACTTAATTTACTTCTAACCGTATTATTACAAACGCCCGTGTAAATCAAAACAAAAAAGTTTTAAGTTTTTTTTTTCACTTTCAGTTTATTCGAAAAAAGCTAATTGGCGCATTCAGCAAAAATTTGTGAGAGTAATTCAAGAGACTCTTAAATAAAATTGCTCGATATACTTATGGGTCTCGGTGAATTTACTAAAGGTGATAACAACTACGGCAGAACGCTTTATTAACCTTTATTATGTGCACTCACAAGCTTTGCTTTTTGACAACACTAACAGCAACTACACTACATTACATTACATTACATAGATTACATATCGGGTAGTCAGACCAACCAACCTTGCACCACGACTCTAAGGATCTATTGTGTATAGTGTTTAATGTTCTCTTACAGTCATTAACCAGAGCCGACACCATTTTCACGGCTTGCAGCACCTGGAGAGCTGCTTGACTGTCTGAGAAAAGTTGTATTGCCATGTTCTTCACCGCTCTCTCAAGAAGGATTTTAGAACCCATGTCAATAGCAAATACTTCCGCCTGGAATGCAATACAGTACGTACCCAGGCTGTAAGCTTGCTTTATCCGAGGTGTCCAGCAGTATACTCCTACTCCGATAACTTCCGGCGTTTTTGATCCATCTGTGAACATGCAAATATCTGCCTAAACCAGAGAATTTTCGTTTTCGATTCAGGACTGCCGCCGTTCAGGTAGTACAATGTGGTATCGAGCATTAATCACTAATAGTGATCCCCCCAAATTTGATGGCATTAATAGCACAATATCAGTGCTTATAACGTATTCCGCAGTCCAATGGGAGGACATGTCGGAACAGTTTTGAGCATATTGCTTAAATCTGTAAATGGTAGTTCTAGTCACTTTATCTACATGCAAATGCAAAGGAGATAGGCCAAGCAGAACATCCATTGCTAGAGTTGTCCAACTAATCCAGCTACTCGTTGAATTCCTGAGGTTGGTCCTTTCACGGTTGAGTGAGTATAATGTGAAGGTGAATTTGGAAAAATGTAAATTTTTTGAGTCAACGGTTGAGTATTTGGGTCATGTATTAGGATTAAATGGTACCATTAAAAAGTAAAATTAAAGCTATTTCCGAGGCACCATCGTCGAAAAATATTCAACAACTAAGATCGTATGTTGGGTTGTTGAATTACTATCATAAATTTCTGCCATTGATATCTACCAAATTGAAACCATTGTATGATTTGGAAAGAAAAAATGTTGTATTTAAATGGACAGTTGATTGTCAAAAATCTTTTATAGAGAGCAAAAAATTGTTAATTAACAGCAAAGCATTGGTACACTATGATTCAGATAAACCTTTTATTGTGACAGTTGATGCGTCTTCGTATGGTTGTGGAGCAGTACTAAGTAATGTAATAGACGGTATAGAACATTCAGTCATGTTTACATATTCAACCTTTACGACCGCCGAACAAAATTATTCACAAATGCAAAGAGAAGCTTTGCCTTGCATAGTTGCAATAAAGAAGTTTCATAAATACCTATATGGTAGACATTTTGTCCTTCAAATAGATCATAAACCATTAACATTTTTGTTTGATAACAATAGTAGGATTCCAGTGCATTTGAATAGCATATTGCAGAGGTGGGCTGCAAATCAAGTTGAATTAGTGAAATCTGTCGAACTTTCCTATACCAGACTGCTGCTCCGTATGTGATCATAGGTCTAACCATAGTCACATAGAGCCAGTATAGTCTTTCAGGGGTAAGACCCCAATTTTTGCCACAAAGCTTACGACTTGTCGTAGTCTTTGTGCAAAACTCCCTGCAAATGTCTATTCTGACGTGTATCTCAATAAAACACAAGTTTCCTCACTAACTATTTATCCTAAGACTAATATAAATTATTAAACTATCGACAAAGAACAACGTGACTCTACGCTTTAGACTAACTACTTTCTTCTTCTTGCTAGGGTTCTTTTTAGAACGACCTGTCTGTAATACAATTTCCTGTAATATTATAGTTCCCTACACGTTATCCCTCCAGGACTAATATGAATTTATTCTTAACTTACTCTATAAATTTAATCTAACGGGCGGCTTAACTATTCTAGTACTACCTCTTAACATTTTATTAGGGATAGGAGTTTTATTTACTTCAGGAGTTTTGTTAACCTCGGGGTTTACATTCAGTTTAGGAGATTGCGCGTTACTTTCTAGCAATATGTCTTTCTTTTCATCAGTATCTTTTTTATTTGCTTCACATTCATCCATTCTTATTTCATTCCTACCTTCGTTGTCAATATTTCTTTCTTCCCCTCCTTCTACCAGCAACTCTGATTTTAACGTTTCTTCCTCAGCCATCTCCCTATCACCATCGATTTTCAAATCATCGGCATGAACAAATCGTATTTCCCCGTTAATCAAAACCAAATATATATATCTGCTGATTATCTTCATTATTTTTCCTTCTTACCATAAATTCGTATTATTTCTTTTATTGTACATCAGTACCTTCTGTCCCTGTATAAAATTTTTCCTGTTATCTTCCCTCACATCTAGTCCATCTCTTTTCGATTTTCTTTGTCTTATCTTATCCTCTAATTTGGGTTTTAATAAATCTAATTTGGTTTTTGGTAATTTTCTAAATATGCAGTTAGCTGGTGACAATCCTGTAGCCGAATTAGGTGTAATTCTGTGCTTTAATAAAAAGTTATCTATATAATGTTGAATGTCATGTTTAGTCATTTTATTTTGACCATCATGTATTTGCTTTATAAGACACTATTTGACAGTATAAACTTATCTTTCCACTGTTCCATTAGATCTAGGAGGGTGGTGTAAATGTGCATTTAATTCCATTAGAAATACAAAATTTCTAATGACCAAAAATACTAAATACATGACATAATTTGCTAATAATTTCTTTTGAATTTGTTGAATTGACTCGATAAATGTCGATGTATCGAGAAAAACTATCCACAATAATCAAAGAGTACATTCCTAACTTCTGGAGGAAGTCTATGTGGACTAGTTTCCAAAATCTAGAAGACTCTCTCCAATCAGTATTCTTAATATCGGGATCTTTACTTTAGAATGTCTTGCACGTGCCACAATTATTGACATATCCTCTATGTCTTTATCTATACCAGGCCAATATATAATAATAACTTCTTGATAGCATTTTCATTCGCACAATGCCTATATGTTCTTCGTGTAATATTTCCAGAACTGTTTGTCTCAATTTGTGCGGTACTATATAAGTCTATTACCTCTATACAAGCAACTACCTTCCACAAATAGTTCATCTTTAATTTTCTAATACTCTTCTATAGATAGTTCTAAATGTTTTCTATTCGTTGGCCATCCTGTCTTACAAAGATTGTTAACTTTGGTTATCATTACATCCATCTTACTATCTTTTATGACTTCTTCAAAAAAAAGTGGTAGTTTATCATATTCAAACATTGAATTGACTGAGTACCCCTCAGTTTTCTCATATAACGGTAACCTTGACAAAGCATCCACATTTCCTACTTGAGATTCCTTTTTATATTGTAATGCATAGTCATAAGATGATAACAACAAAACTCACCTCTGCAATCTGCTATTCAAATGCAGTGGAATCCTACTATTGTTACCAAACAAAAATGTTAATGGTTTATGATCTATTTGTGTCGTAAAGGTTAAAGATGTAAACATGACTGGATGTTCTATACCGTCTATTACATGACTTAGTACTGCTCCTCAACCATACGGAGACGCATCAACTGTCACAATAATAGGTTTATGTGAATCATAGTGTACCAATGCTTTGCTGTTAATTAACAATTCTTTGCTCTCTATAAAAGCTTTTTGACAATCAACTGTCCATTTAAATTTTTTCTTTCTAAATCATACAATGGTTTCAATTTGGTAGATATCATTGGCAGAAATTTATGATAGTAATTCAACAACCCAACATTTGATCTTAGTTGTTGAATATTTTTCGGCGCTGGTGCCTCGGAAATAGCTCTAATTTTACTTTTTAATGATTGTATATCATTTAATCCTAATTCATGACCCAAATTCACATTTTTCTAAATTCACCTTCACATTATACTCACTCACCCGTGAAAGAACCATCCTCAAATTTTCTGTACATTCAGAAAAAGATTGCCACTCACAACAACATCATCCAAATAACAAGCGCACATTGGAATACTCTTCAAGATTTGATCCATCATCGATTGACAAATAGCTGGTGCACATGCTATTCTAAATGGCAATCGTTTGAAACGGAATCCTCGGTGAGTGTTTATTGTTAAGAGATGTTGAGATTCCTCACTTCCAGACATTTGTAAATAAGCATTTGACAGGTTTAGTATTGTATAATATTTTCCATTTGTTACTGCTTCAAACACATTTTAAATTTTCGGTATAGGGCATTAATCAGCTAAAACATGTGGATTTAATGTTGTTTTAAAATCGGTACAAACTCTTATTTTATCAGACTTTTTAGGAACTACAGCTATGGGGCTCGCCCAATCACTATACTTTACTGATTCTAAAATACCCATTTGCGGACAGCCACCTCCTGTCCTGAAGCGAATTGTGTCACCGTGGAGTGAACTAGAAACTATTAGGCATATTGCGGATGCAACCCGCTATAGTTGCTCCCACTCCCCTGTCAAGAGCAACTCTTTCAAGAGATTGTGGTATTGCTTTGTTGAACGCACCTTCTATATCCAGAAACGCATAAACCAAGTTGTGTACAGTCAATTCTGCTGATTTTCCCATTTGATAAGCATACTGGTGGCGACTTAGTGGACCAGATACCAGTGGCACCGTACGGAAATACCGTTCCAGAACTTTTTGAAGAGATTTCAACAGAAATCACGTCAAGCTGATGGGTCGAAAGGCATTAGCAGTAGGGACCGAACGCCTCGCTTTAGGTATATAAGATATCTGCCGGTACATATTTCTAGGTGACACTCGCTCTGAAAATTTTTACCAAAATAGGCAACAATAGTGACCTTTCTTGCTGTAAAAAGCAGGAAAGATAGTGCAAGTGACGTTTTTTCTAGCCACGCTCCAATCCATATTCAAGGGGCGCTTTGCCATGCAGGAATAGCCCGCTGTGACATTATCAGCCTCCATCATCAAGCTTCCTGGGAAGTGAGTCTACATGAGAAGCTTTAACGATGTTCTGCTGGAGACCGTAAAACTACCGTCAGGCCGCTTAAGTGAGCCCAGGGGCAGTGCCGGATCTCTAGCGAGAATCTTGTGAATTCTTGCACTGCTGGGTGTGTCTTTCACTCCCTCACAGAATCTTCTCCAAGACTCTCTTTTTGCCTTTTACTGGCATTTTTGCTGAAATTCGTTAGAGATTGTTTATATTGCTCCCATTCACTTAATGTCTTGGCCCGGTTAAATAGCCTCTGGACCTCTTGTCCAGAGGCTCTTTAACACTACAGTCCTCTGTGGACTTTGGCTTTCTTCACAATATGTTGCCATTCCGATCTGTTGACGTCGCTCACTGTTGTCAACCCTTGTTAACATGATTCACGCATCGCGTCCATATGTTGTTCTTGATCTTATAATTGATCGAGAAATTTTGAGTGTCGATTGTCTGCCTAGTATTTTACTCATCACTAGGTATTTATAGGCATAGTAGCACTTATTGCTTGTAATAATTTATATATGCGTCTCCACTTGTTCCTTTTCGCGGGCTTTGTAATTTTTTAACTTCTTATCTTATAACACATTATCATCTATGGCATTCGTATTTTCTTCGGCCTCATGCCTCTTTTAATGCAATGTGTTAGTAGAACATAAAGATACTTAAGGAATACTAAATTTTCACTTTTATTGGTAAGGAATAACGTAAAAGAATACTTTCAACCGATTGAAGGTAAGATAACGTTGAGATATACATTATATGACATTGCAACTATATTTTTATGAGAACACCAGTGGAAGGATATACAAATGATAGTACTAGGAATGATATACATTAGAGCTTCCGAATACATAAAGAAAATTTTTTTTGATATCATTTGCATTTAAAGCTGTAGTATCCCAATAAAGTATTTGCAGTTTATCTTCAAGATTCCAGTGTGCCAGCGCGTTCCAACACTTGTTCACTTCCTGAACTTAGTTTAGGCTCCATGCTATCATGCGTGCACTATGCAAAGTCTTCTGCTGGATCTTCCTTGGGTTATTTTTACTAATTCTGCAAATTCTGTTTGTTTATACTGCCAGAAAGCAAAAAAAATATTTTCTTTATTTAACATTATATTCATGTATATTCACCGCCAAAATTAGGGAGAGAGTTTAGCTGCTTCTTGTACCTCGCAGCTCTGCGCGTAAAAAGAGTTGTGACTCTTCGTCGAGCACTCTTATTTTAGCAAAGCATGTTTAGAAAGAGAAGATAACTTACCAGAACAAAACGTAAGTGTTGAAAAAAAACATAATCGGCGACCTTCAAAGGGGTATAACGTCGTGCTCTGAAATAATCTCATTTGTACAACATCTGTCTAGGAAATTGGTTGAAAAAGTTCTATAGAACACATTGAATGAAATTATTCACGACGATATCTGACCAATAATACAATTAAACGTAAATAGGTTTAAAATGTTTGTTTTGAAAGACATCTTAACGATTGTGTATTATTGTGATAATATTTTTACTTGACATTCTTTAACATTTGTGATTAGCAGTTCAGTCCAAAAATGTCTCGAATCTTTTTTCGCATTAATTTTTGAGATGGAGTTGCTCTTTATTATAACGTAATTAAACTGTTTCTGCCTTCCAGCAGCAGAACCGGTGATGGCCCCAAACTATTGCAAACATTAAAAATTACTCATAATTTAAAAGTACACCAACAAATGACTATACTGTGATCACTACATTCTTACTTAAAGCCAGCATTTTTGGCGAATCGTAATTATTGGACTGCACCATAAGACGAAGTTCCCAATTTGGTAGGAGATTTACGAAACTGAAACCAAACCTAGAAGCTAATACCCCAAGAATGGTTATTCAAAAAATAATTTTCACATTCTTGATTATCAGGAGTATGATCTACTACCTTCCAAACCGTAATTCTGGAATACGCACGGTGATAACGATTACATTAAAAATATAGTTAATACATAGATTAAAAATAATTTTTAATTTTCAACTTGCATCATGCCGTTCACAATTTCAACACAACACCCCATACTTAACACATTTGCATCAAAGCACGGAATATTCTGCGAGCATACGACTGTCTCATCATGTTTGCATTTCATGAGAATGAGCAAACACATTCTCATTCCATTTAAAACCTTTAATACAACACTGAGGGAAATATATTCTTGAACGAAGATTATTACTCTTGGCACAAGCTTATCATATACTTGTATATCCACAAGAAGATCATTTTGTTAAGTGAAGAAAAACCACATATTCTCAAAGCAAGTATACAAACATTCTTGATTCTCAAGAAAGCGAATTCTTAGTGAAAGTAAATCAATCATTTTGAAAGCAGCAACAGTCTTAGTGTTGCGTCACCAATCCCATTTTCGTATCGAGAATAAATTTCTTATGTCAAAAATAACGTATCTTTCTTTTTAGAAAAACTTGTTCATGAAACAACAATGTTGTATAATTCTTCATTTGAGTATTATAAATTATTGACGCAAGAATGAATGTTTTGATACAAAGAATTGATATTCTTCGATGCTAAGAACATGAGACATTTCATTCGATAATATTTCTATTCTTAAAACAAAAAAATATTTTTGTTTTAAGAGTATCTTATACTTGTTTCTAAGAAATAAGTACATTCAAGAATAAATTTTTCTTGAAAGTCAAGAATAATTTCCCTCAGTGAACTTTTAACGACTTTATCACTAATTCTATAGATCTACTGGAGAAGCATTTGCATTTCATTTTGCGTTGTAGAAAATTGTGGAGATCTTGGAATAATCTTATCTAGAGCATATTCCATACTTGTTAGCGTAAATGTTGTATTAACTACCATTTAGTTGCTGCAGTAGCGTTGGTGGAGATAAGATCAGATAGATTATAAGGATAAGGTGGAATAATTTGAAATGGAATTAAAGGTTATATATTTAAATATTTGACCTAAACGTTGGAGAATATTTTTCATAATTCTTTAATTTTTTAAACTTGAATGCCTATAAAAACACTGAATTAGGATCTGAGGATATAATTTATATTATTAATATAATTAGAACCTGTATGGAAAACTAGTTTTGTTAAATTTATATATATTTCGTAGATTCAATCACAATTATCCTTCAATTATGAATCCGCAGTTTAATTACCAACAAAAATTAATTTTCCTTTTAATTTTTTAATGATCGTAAAATTTACAATATCAATTTTCTTTTTCATGATTTATTGTAAAAAATAGAATTGCTATTAAATTAAAAGCAATTAATGAGCTAATTAACACAGAACTTTTAATTGATTTAATTGATTAGATTATTTTAATTATATTTTGTTATTATTTAATTATTATATTTTCATTAAGAATAAACTTTTGCTAAACTAATCAAATTGCAGTACATCAATCAATTACACCATATTCTTGAAATTATCGATATTTTTGTGATGAGTCATGAAATAAATTGTACATTCAATATATGGGACGGTTCTTGTAATTTAAAATAAAAAAATATCTTATATACATTTAACGAGAATATGATATGGTTAAATGTTTTTTGATTTCAAATTTCAATTGATATTTAGTAGGCAAGATACTTATAGTTATTTTAGTACTTATTAGTACTTCTAGTTGTTATATTATTGGAACACTTGCTACATAAATATAGTATCAACCTACGCACCAGATACGGGAAAGTCATTTCAGGAAGTTAAAGGTTTTTCGAACAATTGTAACATTATAATAATAGACGATCTGAATGGAAGAATAGGCAAAGAGATCATATCGTTGATTCATATATAACACATTATATAATAACTAACAGGGCAATCAGACTAGAATAAATATTGGATTTTAAATCCATAACATCCGCTAACAGGTCCATAATCCATAATGTTAGGAAAGATTACAATGAGAAAAGCGCTAAACCAAATAAATAAATATAAAAGTCCCTCAAAAAATAGAACATCATATCGTTAAAAACTGAGAGCAATTAAAGATACACTAATCAGACAACAAAACACAATAAATAATGTTAAGGAGGTCTTAAATGCAACATAAATCAAGTCGTAGTGGAAGCACTAGGCTCAAACACAATCAATGCTAATATTCCTTATAGCAACAAAAAACCTTGGCAAAACTACTAGCTCAAGAAACAAATAAGGCCTACTTAATGTATACAACAAGAAACTACATCAACTACATAAACACGAGGAACAATGTAAGCAACAGAATAAGAGAGGTAAAGAGAGAATATTGCTCCTCCCAATGTCTTATCAAAGAAATGGAAAATGCTCAAGGCAATAAAAAGGGAAGTAATTCAAACTGTGGTCCAAAATATCATATAAGCGTACAAGTGGACCAACTATTTTCAAGGTCTGTGTACAAAAATAAAGGGTGATGTAACCTTTTCCGTAAGACAAAGACTAGGGAGAGCGGATGCTGAGGTAGTTCAGAATATAGAACAATTCTCAATGGAGAAAGTAACGCTGCTGGACGACTAAAATGCTAAAAACTAAAATTGTGCGATATAATGAGTTGCTAAAGAGGGAAGGAGAAGGACTAGCAAAACAACTCACATAGCTGATTAATAAAATACTCTAGAAAACTGGAGAAACAGACTTCAGGCTTCAAAGACTACCGAGAAATTTTCCTCCAAGACACATCCATGAAATTGTTTTCCCGTATATGAAAAGTGTTGGGAGCGCACTCATTTATAATAGAAACAATGAGAAAACTTAATACAAATAATATTACCACAATTAAAGCAAATACATTTAGCATAGAAGAAATATCCTTGAATGTGGGTATGAAGCAAGGTGACACATCAGTCCACTTTAATGAGCAGGATCGTAGAACAAGTGCGTAAGGTAAAGCACGGAAACTAGGTAGGAAAAGACGGACTAAAAATCATACGTTACAAAAATGACGAAACATTAATTGCAGACCCAGAGCAAAAACTATGGTAATATCTAGAGAACCGTGCGAATATAAACTAGAAGTGAACGGCCATGATAGAGTAAGTAACAGGTTTATTTGGGCGAAAGCTTAAGTCTTATGGAGTTACTTGAAACACACTTAAAGAAGAAACAAAAGAAATTCTGGATGGTGTGGTAAGATGCACACACGAGACTCTGGAACGAGTACGTTTCACAAATGGAAAGAAAGCGACTACCAAGAATGATCAGAGATTATAGACTAGCTTCCAAAAGGTCGCCAGGACAATCACCAAAAATATGGTACGATAGTTAGTCGTCCACACCACAAGAAATGCAGGCAAAACAGAATGGGTAGGACAATCCTGTATAGCTTCCGCAAAGAAGAAGAAAAGAAAAAAAAAAAATAATTAATGCATTGAAAAACTTCTACTCCCAACCAAAATTTACTAGAACATAATATACATATATACTTTTACTAATCAGCTACAACAGATCCATACAGTAAACGTTAAGCTTCCTGTGCATCGTTGTCAAATAATCTGGCTGTCCTTCTCTTGGCTCCTCTTTTGAAGCATCGGTACTGACTTTCTCCGCTCTCGAAATTTGCTACTCGTTTCGTACCTGAACGAAGTGCATAGTCTCTCTGTCGATTGTACACCTATAACTTTCAATATTTTGAACACAAGGATAAATCCTTCTTTAAGGTCACATGTTGCTATGTATGCCGCAATTTCTACAGTTTTGCAGCCATTAAAAATATGCATAGAAGCCAATTTCTATGCATAGCAGTTAAAAGACGATTGTTGATGTGTTATGAAAATCTTAATCGTATCTTCGTTTATGGTCTCTTTGTGTTTAAAAGTGCTTTCTAGTTTTGCGGATTTCAATTTAAGATAATCACTCCAAACAATTGAGGAATAAATACTTTGAATTTCGGTCTGTATTTTTTATAGTACACTTTCAATAGATGTTAATTTCGCGTACAACCATTAAAGCACTTTTGTTATCCAGTTGTAAGACTTTAGGTACTTTTCTCAAATTGTCAAAATTTTTTATTATCTGTTGCAAACTATAATTTATTTTTTTAATTTCAATCAAAAAGTTATCTTAACTTCATACGTGATGATTATCTATCTATGACATCTATGTAATATACATACTATCTGTATTACTATAGGATCTGTTGATTTAACAGTGCTCTAAATAGGTTTATTGATTAACGTATATCCTTATCTTGCTGCAAATTTACGCAATGCAGTAAGTACAACAAATTCAACAGTGTTTGATTACTTAAGCGTGTATTTTATTATTTTACGTTGAATTGGGTTTGTATTTAACAAGTATGATTTTTGAAAATTTATATGTTATTATATTTATATACCTTTCTAATTTTGTTATCCAGTATCGTGTTCCACTATTTTCCAAAATATCAAAAATATTCTTTTGCCATAAAAAGGTTGAAAATTACAGCAGTACCACGTTGAAACCTCGACCTGCATTGAATCACACAAGACTTATGTGCGTTCTCTGCATTCACTAATAACGAGTGCGATTTATTATTTAATCTCTTAATCCCAACCGGTATTAATCGGTAATTATCCTGTTCTAAAGCAATTATAATTTTGTAAATAATTCTTGAGAGGCCAAGTTATAATAAATCATTTAATAATTAATTTATTACCTTGTTCAAAAGTTGTAATACACATCCATACTATAAATTTACCAAAAAAAAAAATATTTTTAAATGTATTAAATACTAGTTAGTTAATTGATGTACGACCTATCCTTATAGTTTTACCTTATAATTATGCAAAATCGTGCCTGACACAATACGATTCCTCTATAAGTTCCTCCAAGGCAACCACCGTTCGTTTGCAAAATCGATACCATCTCTAATATTTCATAAATTTTTCTATTTGAAAAGACATTAGATCACAATCATCCATATAACCACCGGCCGAGTACTCGCAAAACGAACATAGATATAGAGAATTCGAGAGCATAGAGAGCAATCGTGTCCACAATCGGTTTTCTAATCTAAAGGGTACATCTGCGTTTTGATTCGCCTTATTACATAGAATTACGAGACCGGCAATTTGTAATCTATTGTTCCAACCGCGGATTGATGCCGTATCTTTAATAAATACTGTGATTTTTATTTTTAATCGTGTTTGATTTGTGTTATTTTAGTGGTTGGTTAGAATGACAAAGTGGCCTCTGAATCCCGTAATAACTAAGGATAAGTAGTTAGCCTGCTGTTAACGAGAAGGACGTTAACTGGAAGAGATATTTCGTGTGCGGTTCAATGAAGCGTGTAATGGGCTACTGTGTAATGGTTTGTACAGAGAGAGAAAAAAAATTGCATGGGACGTTAGGCAAAAGATTGTAAAAACAGGAAACGAAATGAAATGATTTAAATGATTTTTATTAAATAACTGCTTTTTAGGATATATTGTTATAACATGTTAATTACAACTAGTAGAAGCTAACAGCTACAAAAACTAAAACAACTCTAAAAATAAATTTAATAGATACATAAAAAATTTATTTTGTTCATTATAGCAATAAATTCAATCACATTAATTTCCTATATTACCCATAAAACGTTACAAAAAGACAATCAAAGACTCATGTTCATTATAAAAATAACCACCTAAACTACCTACACTTATCATGTCGTACATTAAATATAATTTTCTACTATCTTGTCTAACAACTATCTAAAGTAACTTTTTGTCGAAATCTATTTGTAAAACTTTTTTGTTCAATTGAATGTCTTTAACTTCAATGCCATATTGATAATAAATATATAGAAAATTCTATCACACTTCCTTTAACTTTAACTGTATAAAATGCTTGGTTAAAAGAATTAAAGGTATTGCCTTTAATAAACAATTTTTAAAAAAAAGTTAAATTAAATCACGATTCAAAAAATTAGAATGAATATTCTCCCTGTTTACTACAAGTGTAAAAGAACTGTACGATTAATTCAAATGTATTACTGATTGATTTTATAGTTTAAGAATTCGTTGTTAATGTGGCAAAATGTTTAGACAATACGCTTGCCTTCTTAATTAATATCAATAATTGTTGTATGTACAACTTAGATAATGATGTATCATAACATTTGTTTTCTACAAAAAAAATACTTACCACAATGTGAGAATGAGATTTGTTATCATAACACAGATGTTTGAAACAACCAATAAACAGCCAAAGAATCCTGCATGAATATGTTAAAAAACTCAACTAACCTGAAAAACTTCACCAACACCTAAAATTAATACGATGAAGATTAATTGATAGCATAACCTGATTCATGCACGAGTACGTCGTAAACAACTTATTTACTCTTAAATTAATACCTCTTTTTTCTGTCTGGGGAACACCAGTACCCAATTAGAATATTTGCTGTCACTACTATGATCTAATTGAAGCCCGAGAAAAATAATTAAATCCATCGAGGCGAGGGCGATTCTGCAGATACACTTGCTCCCCGTTTACTATGTCCCAACCGGTCGTGGAAGACTTGATAGATAATTGCTGCAATTATTACAAGAGAACGAGATGAGGCAGAAAGACTCGGAACAGAGTGAGACCGCCGAGGACATTTCTCTCTCGATCCCTTCATTTCTGAGGAATCGTGACTATATGGTGGTTAAATGCACTGATTTGTGAGAAATCGAGAATGTAATACGATTAACAGCAGGGCAGTGGTATAAAACATGCTCAAACGTCTCCTCGTGCTCCGCATATAATCGGCAGTCAACTTCGTGAGCTAGATCCAACAAGTTGAGGTGTGTCTTTAATCGGCAGTTCCCAGTGAAGGGTGTCTGTATTAGAACATTAATGCTGCTACGAGCAACTCCTGAAATATTCCCCAGGTTTCACAGTGGCGCTGTTAATAAACAACTTATCATGTTTCTGGAATGAGAACTAGTCCACAGTAGACGAAGTCTCTCTTCAGCCTAGAGTCAATCCTATGTTTGGCCATCCTTCAATGTTAGGTGTAAGGGCTTCTCGCGTATTTTCTCAACCATGTCTAGCCATTTAGACGTGAGGAACCAGAGAGCAATCTGCCTCTGGGACGTTTACCGTCGACCTTGCCCTGAGCCACTAATTTTTTCAAGCTTGGTTCCTTCAATTCTGCGTCGGCATATAGTTGACAATCGAACGCGGATCTGAAGCTAGTTGGGAATTAACCCTTTTTTTCTTATTGCTGTCCAAGGAATGCACAAATCCGTTTCCAGCACCACATTACAAAAGCATGATGATTTTCTGTCCGTCTGTACTTCTGATGGTCCATGACTCTGCTGCGTATAAAAATATCCGGAAAACCAGAGCCTTCATAAGTTGCACCTTCGTGTTCATTATTATTTATTTGTCTGATTTTCGTCAGTTTCGTAGCAAAAAATGATACCATCATAGATGTCTTGGAAAGTGGTATTCGAGGTAGTTTCCCGTGTTCCTCCTTCAAGGATAAGGAGCTGTAGTTTTGGGGAGTGTGAGCGTTTGGGGAAAGATTAGAGTAAAGACATGACATCCCTCTGTTTCTTACTCCCCTCCGAGGACGTTTACAGTACCCGATAACGAACACAGACAACGACACATACACAATTTACTCGTCAAGAGACAAAGATTTTAATCCCCACACAACACAATACAACAGATACAGTTAAACCCACACAGTACCTTAAACTTCAGATTCGATCAATTTCTCCGCGTCACTTCGAGAAACTTCAGCCTCTAGGGTTAAATTATCCAATAGAATTTTTCCACCATCCCCGGGAACTTTACATGTCATCGTTCGCTCCACGCAGGCTGATATAATTAAAGCATTATATATATATACACACCTTCAGATCTTCTACCCTCCTCCCCCCTTTACACCCCTCGCCTCCTCGCCCCCATCACCTCCTTCATCCATCTTTTGCCCTCGCCCCCTCTAACAAAATCCACTTCCTGTCCATTGCCTCCTCCCTTAGCTCACTATACCCTCTCAGCATGTGTTCTAGCGTCTCCCAATCTTCTCCACACAGCCTACACCACCTCTCCACATCGTCCGCTCAGTACCTATTCCCCCTCTCCTCATTACCACAGGGGAATCTGGCCACCAATCTCTTCCCTTCATCATCCCCCTCCATCAACAAGTATAAAGTATAGTATAAAGTATAAATATTGGCAGTTCCTCTGTCACTATCTCCCCATACCTTTCATTGTATCTCCCTTCTCGTATCTGTGACTTTCTTTCCTGCTTCTGTATATCCCTGTCCCTATCTCTCAGTTCTCTCCACCTCTTTCCGCTCTTCTGTTTTCGATCCCATTTAGTGAGTATCCCACTCTTCTATAATATTCTTCCCTGTCTCTTTGCCCATAAATCAGCCTCCTCTCCTTAATTTCCCTCCAGCACTCTCCCAGGATCCTGCAATGTGGTCTTGCTTCTATCATTTCCTCATACTTCACTACCCTTCTCCCCGCCTCCACCCTTACTGCCTCCACCTTAACCTCCTCCCTCACTACATACCCTGGGGTCTCCCTTGCGCACCCTAGTACCCATCTCCAATGTCGTGTTTGTATATCCTCCAGTAAACCTTGTTCTCTCCATCCAAATACTTCTGCGCCGTACATCATTGTACATCATCCTTACCAAGCCATCAAACATAACCTTTCTTTTTCACCACAAATCTCTTAGATATTCCCAGAACTGCCCTCCCTTATTCGTGATCCCCACTACATTCCAGAACACCATTTTCAACCCCGTCTAGTTTTTTGATAAAGTCCCTTTCTGCCCTCTCCTCATGTCGTCATTATCAATACTTCTCTTCACCAACTCAGCCGTTATCTGGTATTCCCCACAGTTTCTATCCCTCGTTTCGTGTCTGTCATCTTTCCCCCTGGCTTTGCAGTTTACACTTACACATACCGCCTCTCTCTCCCTATTCCCACAGTTCTTAAACTCGTGGCCCTGTTCCGCACAATGCCCACATACCATTTCCGATTTGCAGAAACGTTGGAGATGTCTGAAACCTTGGCATCTGTAGCACCTCTTCACGTCTATGAAATCATCAATTCTCAGTGACGACAACCCAATATCTTGTTTTTAATATCAAAAGGCAGTTTGTAGGCAATATTGAGGATTTCAGTTAACTCCAAGATGTATACAAATATGATCACAGAAAACAAGATATATTTCCATGCTTTTCAAAAGAAAACTGTCAACCAAATTTATTAAATATGTTTAAAATTTAAAACCCGACGATTTGTTCTTATTCGCTCCCTGATCCATGCCTAATAGTAGCGCATGATGGATTGAAAACAAAATGAACAAAATATAGTTAAACAAACGATTTCAGCCAAGTTTTGGTCAAAAATGTTGGTGTTTCGATTTCTGTCATTGAGTATATCTCAATAGTATTCTGACAACCTTCTATATTTATAGAAGTCCACGAGAGAGTGCTATTTATACAGGGTGAGTCAGAAAGAATGGGAAATCCGAATACCGGAGATACTAGACACCAAAATATGACGATTTAACCTAACATCTCTTATACAAATGACGGTGGTTTTCAAGGCACAGGGTGTTGAAAGTTAAATTCTTATTTCGAAATTTCTTGATAATTTTGAAGCTTTTTGTACTATTAACATAAAATTTGGTAGTTATATGTTTTCGAGCATAAGAAATACGAATTAGCAATTTGTTTTGTGATTACTCGTAGAGGGCGCTAGATGCACACAGCACGTTTGAGATATCAAATGATGACTATTTTGTCAGTTGAGGTATGGTGAATTAGAACCAGAAATCTGAAGGAGCTTTCAATTCTACACAAAAAAGGTAGTCTTGCTTACACTGTTTAAGTCCACTGGTTTCCAAGTTATCTGCTTTTAATAGTTTCAAAGTAATTTTAAGGTTAACATTTAAAATCAATAACACACAGAACCAATAGCAATTAGTAACGATAATAATTGATAACAATAACAATTAATTAATAACAATAGAATATTGTGACTATATTCAAAAATCCAGTGGATTTAAATCTGGATTTCTCACTATTAGAAAACTCATTACGTCGTGGCATTTTCAAATTGGTAATAACTTTATTGTTGGTAAAAATGATTATTGCACACTGAAATTAGATCAATGTTGACAATTAACAAGCAATTGTCGAAACATGAGCGGAAAAATAAGCCAACTTTGCTTATGTTAAAAAATAAAAATTTTAGAAGAAAAAATATATTTAAACATTTAAAAGTAAATAATTCGAAAACCGATAGACTTAGACAATTTAAATAAGAGAGATAAAATTAAATGCTCTTTGTGATTTGTGGCTCTTATTGGTCGTAGCTCCACAGCCAAAAAACTTATGATTTGATTTATCGAACGAGCAGAGTGCATCTAGCGTCCTCTACGAGCAATAACAAAACAAGTTTCAAATTCGTATTTCTCATGCTTGAAAACATAAAACTACCAAATTTTATACTAATAGTACAAAAAGCTTAAAAATTATCAAGAAATTTCGAAATAAGAATTTAACTTTCAACACCCTGTGCCTCGAAAACCACTGACATTTGTATAAGAGATGTTAGATTAAATCATCATATTTTGGTGTCTAATATCTCCGGTATTCGGATTTCCCATTCTTTCTGACTCAGCCTGTATATTGCTCTCTACGTTTTCTTATGAAAATGAATATTGATATAATTGAAATTGTGAAATGTCCATCTTCTGCAATAGTTAGGGAAATATATTTTGATAACACCGTCAAAGCTGTGTATGCACCTTGATATCCAATTATATTGCATACTGTAGTAGAAACGTTCTAACAACCGTTTAACTCAGATAATCGAGACTCTACTGTATCGATAATTGACTGACCTTTGATGGCAAGAAAGATCGACTTAGAGCCTCGATTAAGTATATGTAAATAACTGCTGCAGATAAAATATACAGGTTGGTAACTTAAGCTAAGAAATAAGCGGTTTCACAGTCATCAATTTATGTATGTGTCTTCTAAGTTGTTTAGTGGGGCTCTTATACGTTTCTTTTTATTGTACTGTTACACAAAATAAATATCGAAATTAAAAAATACTCATTAAAAAAGATCACTGTAATTGAAACTGTTTAACTTCGAAGATTACTCCAAGATTTTGCCATTACCATAACAACATTCTCGAATTTCATTACGATTTATATTTATTTTCGTTTACTTAAAAATAAATTAATTATAAAGTAACCAAAAATAATAACGTCAAAACCCTATCGTTAAAATGTCAGCGTTAACGATCATATAAAATTTTTAATTGTACGAAACGTGGATTCTTTCGAAAGGAATCGTTCAGAGTTGTCGGTCATAAACAAGGCCATTTCGCCTGAATTCACTCCTCGAACTCAAAAGATCCGAAAGACGATCGAAACGTTGCAATAAGAGGTGATTTCTTGAAACATCTCTCGGTGTTATTGCAGGAAGTCTCATTAAAGCAGGAGACCAATTTTGACTCTCTGGAAACCTGGCTTAATAACTCGTAATTTATATACACACGAAACTCTCTCGGTAATTAAGAAACGTGCATAAAACGGAGAGCGAGTGAGAGAGAGAGTAGCGTGACTTTTCAAAGTTTGTACATTTTTATTTTTTTGGTGACTTGCGTATTCATATTGTAGCGGAAGGCGATTTACGTAACATATGAACGATAGGGTGTCACAAACAATATTTAAGTTGCGAAATTAACGTCGGGTCTATTGAAAGAAGGTATATTTTCATTCATAATGTGGTTCTAATTATATATGAAGAGAGACGAAGGAAATGTTTACTTATAATGACTTATTATGCGTGTATAGTTAACTTGAAAAGGAAGTTTTTTAATCAAAGAGTGATTATAGAATTTTTAATGATATTGATGGTATAATTATATAATATTTGCATTTTTCAAAATATGAAGAATAAACGATTATTTTAGTACTAACTTTGTAAATATATACAATAAATACCTATTTCCGATTGTTTTAATATCTAGTGAGCATAATATCAATATTATGCAGTCTATAATTATAGAGTTATTATAACCTTGACTTTATGAGGTTTCTTGTAAATTTGAAGGCATATTTACCTTGCAAAGAATTTCAAATATTTCGTGTAATTAGTTATTATCTATGCAAATTAATTAATAATAAAAACTATATTACACATACACTTATTATCTAAACAGGAT
Source organism: Onthophagus taurus (assembly GCF_036711975.1). NCBI lineage: Eukaryota > Metazoa > Arthropoda > Insecta > Coleoptera > Scarabaeidae > Onthophagus > Onthophagus taurus. The sequence continues at coordinate 30,229,140 of NC_091972.1, read as the reverse complement.
ACAACGAAATACAGTTATGTAGTAGCACCTTGAGGGAAAATACGCGTGTGAAGTATAGAAATCGTCGTCCTCAACTTCGCCTGGTACAACAGGTTTTAAATTGGCCATCTTTCGTAATTGACTTTTGTGAAGTGCCAGGAATCACTTCATAGAATTAATTATTAATAATTTAATAGTTTTTGAATTTAGACAGATCTTCATCTAAAAGCAGTCTATAAACGTTTTTATAACTACATTGTCTCATTAGTTTTCAAATTCACTCCTTTGAAAAGACTGTCTTTCTTCATAGCTTGAAAGGTGAAAAACTAAAAGAAGTTCTGTTTGTGTCCGTAATTTGGGCATGATTGTTTTGAAAGATAGAACAAATCTTTCAGTATATTTTATCATGAACTATTTTGCTTACTTCTAATATCTTGCCCGATTTTGCTGAGACGATATAAGGTAAACGAAAACTAAATAGAATTGAAATCATCATTTATGTCTATGATTACTTCGTGAATCCGAGTAATAAACTTATCCACTGCGACTTGCATAGTGCGATTTGCCATATATTTATGTATCGCCATAACCAATTCTATTGGAGTTAAGTCGCGAGACTGTAATAGCCACGCTATTGTTCCATCCTATCCATTCTCACAGAAAAACGACGATTCAAAATTTTCCGTACTCATAATGTAGCATGTGTTAGCAGAGGTTAAAATAAAAATCGTAGCACTAAGTTTCAAAATTTAGTAGTATTGACAGAAAATATGGACCACTGATCTATCTTGTAATAATTCTAATGTCAACATTCACAGACCGTATGAGGATTCTCATAGTGCCAATAATTATGGTTGTGGGATTTGATAGAATTTGAAAAACTACACATCGATAAAATCAGAAGTTATCAAACCTATCCATTCTCTTAACTCTCGTTGTCATTTTCTACTATTACAGAGCATCCCTCACACCCCCTCAGTATCTTAATTCTAATTTCTCAAGAATGATTTAGCATTGTTGTCAACTTTGTTAACATACCCTGTATTCACAGCGCGTATTACACAATTTTTTTGCAATTATCATGAAAACGGCAGATGTAACTTTTTTAGTTTAGATTCTGGCTAATATAATTCGAGGCATTGTTTGAAAAATTCAGCTTCCTATGCCTCATAATGGAAGGGAAGGTTGAAGGAAAAATGGGCCCAGGGAGGAGAAAATGCTTGTGGTTGAAGAATGTAAGGGACTGGACAGGCATGGACAACATTAATTATTAAGAACAGCACAAAACAGAGAGCACTTTGTCGAAATCATTGCCAACCTTCAGTAATGGAGAAGGCACCTTAAGAAGAAGGAATCGTAATTGTGGGTATTGCGTTTGCTTCCGGTATAAACTTTTGGTATAAATAGTGGTAATTATACAATATTAAACCTGTATATACATAAGGCAGGAGAAGTTGGCCAGATAGCGTATGTAAAAAGGAACATCCTAAATATTGATGGCCCAACATATATATAGGAATATCTTAAGAAAGGAAAACGTAAACAGAATAAATATAATAGTATGCCATACTTTAATAGGAGGTTACAATGTGTAGTTGCCCACAGGGAACAGAAATAAGATCAGCTTGGAGAGAAGTCAAGCTGGGAGTACCTCAGGGTTCCATATTGGGTCCTCTATTGTTTCCCCTATATATTTGAATGAATTACCACGTGTAACGAACAACATTACGATAATGTTTGCGGATGACACAACGACCGTGGCGAGGTGTAGCACTGATTATAAAATCCAAAAATCACTTACTGTGCATCTGAATAAACTTGCGGATTGGCTTGAAGCGCACAACATAAAATTAAGTACAAAAAAAAACGAAAATTGTTAACTATCACTTATGCTTTGACCAGATCAAGACGAGGTATCGGGATACTGATATTGTCAGTGTTGAGCAGATTTCGTTTCTGGGTTTGAAAATGGATCCTGGACTGTCTTGGACCAATCATATTGATTTCCTTGCTGGCAAGATCAGTCATTTCCCATATGCTATTCGGATTATTTCCAGATCAGCTGGCATTGGAGCAGCATTAAATGTCTGTATGCATATGTTCATTCCTTGCTAAGATATGGAGTTATCTTTTGGGGCCGTGGTGTTGGTATAGATAGAATCTCCATACTACAGAAGAGGTGTATAAGAGCAACCTTTGGTCTAAAAAATACTGATAGTTGTAGAAGTTAGTTTAAAGACTATAAAATACCTATCTTGTATGGAATTTATATTCTGGAATGTACCGTATTGGTTAGGAAGAATTACTTTGAATTTTTCAAAAAATATGAAATATCACATCCTCGAGACACACGCGGGAAGGTGAACTGCTATGTGATACCACCAAAAACGCACCTTACTAAGATTCAAAAGACCTCTCTGTACCAGAGAATCAAGATTTACAAGCACATTTCGGAGGGCACAAGGATCCTGTCAGTTCCAAGATTCCGAAGAAGACAGAGCTATTGTCACGGAAAATCCGTTGTATACCATTGCATGTTTTTCCAATTTAATGTTTGAATTCAATTTGTATCACAATGTAATTATTGTTAAATTAACGCACTCTACGCTCTTTTTGTAAAATGGAGTAATAAAGTATTATTATTATTATTATAACACAGAGGATTTCATCACTTCCAACAACTTCCATCGTAATCGAAGATAATATTGTGGTTATAACACACGAACAATACCGAAATCGAATCAAATCTGGCAGGAGACCACATGGAAATACAAAGTACCATAAGAGTCTTCAAATTAAAACGTTACTTTTTAGTGTTCTAATGAAAGTGTGAGGTCTGCTTCAATATCTATGTATTTAAAACTTAATACAAGAACAATAATGATATTCAAGGACAATTTTTGCAAAGTTTGTAATATTTGTACTGATGATGATTTATTGTTCTGTGCTACATCTGATTCCTTGTGAATACTTTGGGTTTATGGAGGTTCCATGAATACTAATTTGATATTGCCTCCATTATTGTGAATTTTAAAGCTCAAATTGACCAGTGTTGAAACTTACTCTCAATTACCGGCCAGAAAATTAAGAATTAGAAAGAAAGTCTCCCCTATTAATCCCTATTGATTATTCACAATGGATATGGAAAACCGAAAAAGAAACGCATCAATCAAGGAAATAAGAGTCGAAGCAAAAATGTTATGATATTGAGACAAAAGATTATATGAACTACATTTTCAACAAGTTTAAGATAATGCTTAACATAAAGGGAATATTAATACAAGTTACAAGCGTTTATAGAAATGCACTAAAGTTAGTCCCTATACTCCATGGTATTGAAAACAATTTTTGCTTAAAAAACGCGTTGACGAATTCAAAAGTTATATTAATAATTATTTGCTAAAAGTGAGTTTAACTTTGAGTCCATCACAGTTCACGTTAATACAGAGATCGGAGAAGCACGTGTGAACGAAACTATTTTTATTTTTCAGTAAAGTACCCGGTTCAAATACTGATAATTTACTGGTTTTTTGTTTCTCTAATTTTTGTTAATTCTGTTAATTCTTGTTTCACACAAATTATTTTTTTTTCATTTAAGAAGACCGTGGTGGCCATTTCACATGACCGTTTCGACCAATTCATCGGTTACCATATTCTCTGTTTAAATAATCAGTGGCAAGATGAAAAAGTCACCGTCATGCATAAACCACTTTCCCTGCCTATCGCCAATCGGAATGTCTTCTAGGAGCTCATACAAGTTATTTTGCAAAAAAAATCAAGTAAGATATTCCGGAAAGCCTGAGTGGTAAAAAGAAACCACACCAGACATTTGAGGAAAAAGTATGCTGGTAATGAGTAAAAGCAATCGTATGAGGGTTTTCTTCGTGGCAAGTATGGGTGTTTCGAAAATTAATAATCCCGTTTCTGGAAAAACAAGATTCGTCAGCAACTGGGCAGCTCAGGAAGTTGGGGTTTCGTGTACATTGTCGAATTAACCACTGGCAGAAATTTCTCCGCTTGTTATAGCCTTCTGGTAATAAATCTTGCACATGTGTAACGTGGTATGGATGCAACTGTTGCTCACGCAATGTTCGCCATACGCTTGTACTCGAAACACGAGTATCAACGAAGTGACAATCTTTTGGTGCTAGTAGTTAGCAGATCGCCGAAACCTTTGTCGACCAGTGTTTATTCGTGTAGGTTTTAGCGTGCCAGTTTCCTCAAGACATCTTTCAATGGCTTCAAACGTTTTATGATTTTGAATCCTTCCAGGTACCTTTAAACAGCAGCAGCTCCATTTTTATGTACCCCGCCATAAATTAACAACATGTCTGCTTGTTCTGCAAAAGTGAACAAATTGGTGGTGTCTTCCATGATAAATAATAAAAAATTAAATTCTTCGTACAGCACTAGAAAAACTACTACACCAACAGTTTTAAGCACTAATTAACACATTTAATAGTAGATATTTAATCATCTGTGAAGATTTTTTTTCTAGCCAGGCGACAATTACATTATTATAATTTCTGATTAGCCCATTTAGTTCTAAACCGTTTTTGTCTCTTATAAGATTTTGATTACATAAGTGGTTAAGCCAGAAAAAAGGTATTTTTAAATATCTGCAAGCCTTGTTTACGTCATTGCAGTTACAAAAGTTACCTCATCGTAGTTGGCACTGATTTCAACTAATTGCAATTTATGTTTAACGTGAATACAATATCAAAGCGTGGGCATTCAATGATCCTCAAAGCATACAGTGTTAGGAAAAAACGTAGTCGTATTTAGTTGATTCAATACGACAAAGAGAAACTTTTAATCAATTTTAAGAAACAGAAGGATAATACTTTGCATTTAACTGTCAGTTAACATCAATAAATCGTGTTTAACGTTATTTTTATAATGGATACTTATACATATGATGAGCAAGTAGATATGATTTTAGTTTATGGCCAATGACAATTTAATGGTCGCAAAAGCGTTCGAGTCCTGAGTCCTTGACAGATGAGGCAACGTTTATCAGATCTGGTATCACTAACATGCGTAACGATCATGTTTATGCTGAAGAAATTCCGCATATGACCACAGCAGTCCATCATCAGCATCAATTCAAAGTCAATGTTTGGGCTGAAATTATTGGCGATAACATCATTGGACCGGTAATAATACCAAATCGGTCAAATGGCGAAGTTTATTTAAATTTATTAAGACAGTCGTTACCGGATTTGTTAGAAAATTTACCTTTATTACTTTGTGGCAATATGTGGTTCATGCACGATGGTGCTCCGCCACATTTTATGATGGCTGTTCGGCAATATTTAAACCAACAATATCCTGGTCGATGGTTTGGAAGGGGAGCTGATGCCTCAATAAAATAGCCAGCGAGATCAGCAGACCTTACACCGTGTGATTATTTTCTCTGGGGGGCATTGAAGTCAAAAGTTTATGCGTCTACAATTGATAGTGAAGAGGAATTACGAAGAAAAATGTTGTTAGCATTTAATACATTAAATAATCGCGAAACAATGGACAGAGTGCAATTTAACTTTTTACGACGAGTAAATTTATGTATTTTGAAAAACGGTGGTCATTTTAAACAATTTTTATAACTATTTCCTACTTGTTGTGTTTGTATTTGTTGAATTTATTGTTACCTTTCGTTTCTTAGAATTGATTAAAAGTTTTTCTTTCTAGTACTGAAACAACTAAATACGACTATGTTTTTTCCTAACACTGTATGCTTTTAGGATCGTTGAATTCCCACGCTTTATTTTATGATCAATTAATAATATTGTATTCACGTTAAACATAAATTGCAACGAGTTGAAATCAGTGCCAACTACGGTGAGGTAAATTTTGTAACTGCAATGGCGTAAACAAGACTTGCAGATATTTAAAAATACCTTTTTTCTGGCTTAACCACTTATGTAATCAAAATCGTATAAGAGACAAAAACGGTTCAGAACTAAATGGGCTAATAAGAAATTATAATAATCTAATTGTCGCCTGGCCAGAAAAAAAAATATGGAGTAACATCCGGTGAACACATGACTTTTCCATCATTCCTGTGTTTCTAAAACCATAAAAAGACCTTCATTGAACCTAAGAACTCACTTCTGAAAAATGGTTTCAATTGATTTACGCGTTTTCGAGTTATAAAAAATAAAAGATTATTTTTTGCTAATTTTGAAGTCCTCTAGCGGCGAAACGAAGCTACTTTGGATATAGATAACTTAACTTAAATCGACCTATTTTGAGCCAAGGAATCTGTGGTCTTCCGTTGTACACGCATTTCGGAGACACCTGTATACGTTAGCTCAGATTGATTTTATCTCGTATATAAACACCTTTCCATAATCTGCGACAAGTTGTGATGCATCTTTTCTCCGTTGTTAGCACCATCGCAGTTTTCTATGAGTCTGGGAATGAATTTCATTTTAATATCCCATTAACTATCTCCGTAATCTGTAATCTTGCATCTTTCGAAAGCCACTTTTCCCGGATTTAGTATATCGATTCTGTAGCTAACTTCTTACTCCGTTAACACCAAAATGCCTCAATTTCCCCCAGGTATATGGTTCGGCGTCGTGCTTACTTTTTCATGAATATTATAGTCAATTTCACACTGATAGTCGAACAGGGATTCCAAATGATCCATAAAATATCCGCTATTTGTTGATGGTCGAATTTTCATTGAGTTGGGCAGATTTTCTTACTAATTCTTAATTTTCGGGCTGATAATTGAGAGTAGATTTCAACACTGATCAATTTCGGCCTTAAAATTCAAACAATGGCGGCAATATCAAATTAGTATTCATGGAACCCCCATAAGCCCAAAGTGTTCACAAGGAATCAGATGTAGCACAGAACGATAAATCATCATCTGTACAAATATTACAAACTTTACAAAAATTGTCCTTGAATATCATTATTGACGTTGTAGTAATGTATGTGTATATAGGAAAGGGTAGCATATGCTTCCGCATACAGCACCTAGGCCCAACGGGCCCCTTGTACATTCTCCTGCACTCTCCCCGGCTCCATCAACCAGCCTAAGGAATCCGAAGGCTAGGATACAGCTCAGAGGTGTGCTCCTGATGCCATTCCTCTCCGAAGTCTCTCATTCTGAGGTCTTGCAGAGTGGGGCATTCACACAAGATATGTCGAACCGTCTCCTCGCTCTCTTCGCAGAGGGGACAGAGAAGACTCACAGCAAGCTTAAGGTTATGAAGATGCTTGTTTACCTTACAGTGACCCGTGACGAGTCCCGTTACAGTTCGTAGAGCGTTGCTACCAAGCCTTACGAAAGACAAGGCTGCTTCTGCTGAGAGATAATGTAATACTTCCTTAGACAGATGGCAGCCCTTAACCCTATCCCAGTTCATAAACTTTTAGTGGGTAAAATATTATAATTATCTCAATCTGAGTTGTTAAGGACGGAGCGATGATCGGTTCAGGCGAACATGGCGCTCGGTTGACAGCCCTTTTAGCAAGCCTATCAGCGTGCTTGTTACCTGAATAAGTCGAGTATCCTTTTGTCCATTGAAGTATAACGCAGTTATGCACTGCGGCCTTCTTCAATGTCACTTGACAACCCATAACAAGTCCTGAGGTAATTGTTATTCTACTCAGGGCTAAAATAGCTTATCTACTGTCTGTGTCAATTGTAAAAGTCTTACCTACCCAGTTGGATCTGACAATAACGTCAGCGACAAGTTGTATGGCGATTAACTCCGCCTGTATGTGGTACTTTTACCTAGAGGTTCAGATACGTGGAGTCGGAAATCGTTCCGGTCTACTTGAACCATCAATGTAGACTTTAAAGCTGTTTTTTACCTCTACTTCTGTGAGACTTGGGTGGGTGAGATATTTCTTCGTAAAAATGTGTTGCAGGGGTGTGTAGTCCGTTTTACATTCCAGAATTGGTGAGTACTCCACCATTTTATTCCAGAAAATGGCATTTTTACTATATCTCTCACCAATTCCTGCTGCCCGCAGTCGAATCATGGTCACCAGTGCCACCTCTTGAATGAACAAATGAAGTGGCGTTAGGTTCAACATGTTTTCCATGGCTGCAGTGGGGGTAGTCCGCAGCGCACCTGTAACATACAAACACGCAAGTCTCTATACTTTATTAAGTACAGCAGTGGATGTAGATTGTAAGGTCTTTGACCACCATACTACTGCACCATATGTAAGCATAGGTCGGATTACAGCCGTATAAATCCAGAGGGCATTTTTGGGTGACAAACATCACGTCTTACCTATAGCACTCCGGCATTGACCTAATGCAACGTAGGCTTTTTTACTCTATTATCTAGGTGGGCTCTCCATGTCATTTTATTGTCAAGTGTGATACCCAGATATTTGACTTTTTTTGACAACACCAATGGAGTATTAGCAAGGGATGGCATTCTGGGCTTGCCAAACTTCCTCATCCGTGTGAAAAGAATCAACTCTGTCTTCTTAGGATTCACAGAGAGTCTTTGTTCGTCACACCAAGTCTCTATCAATTTGAGAGCTACTTGCATCCTATCAAAAAGCACGTTTATGTACTTGCCTTTGACGAGAATGGTTAAATCATCTGCTTAACCAACTGTAGTAAAGTTGGCTTCAATTAGGCGTTTCAAGAGGCTATCCAGGGTGAGGTTCCACAAAAGTGGGGATAGTACACTTCTTTGTGGACAGCCTCGAGTAACTCCTCCTTGGAGACTGACATCGCCAGTCCTCAGCTTAACTATCCTATTCTCAATGCAACCACAATGAGTCGGTGGAACATTATGCTCTAACAAGGCATCGTTAATACCAGAGAAAGTTGTTTTATCAAAAGCTCCCTCTATATCTATGAAAACACCCAGGACAGACTCCTTTAGGTCCAGCGCTCCACCAACAAAGCTGGTCACTGAATGAAGAGCCGTTAGTGTGGACTTTCCCTTAGTGTAAGCGTGTTGATTAGGATTTACTGGTTTAGTTGGAAGTCAGAAATCTCGAATGTAGTCGATCACACAGTCTTTCCAGAGTTTTCAAAAGAAAGGAGAAGAGGCTGATTGGTCTAAACGATTTCGGTGTGATATTTCACTATGACCTCACGCCACCGACTGGGTATATAGTGCAACGCCAGGCATGCCTGGAAGATTTCCACTAGGTGAGGTACTAAACCCTCCAAGCCCCATTGCAAAAGGGCAGGTATAATACCGTATGGTCCTGATGTTTTGAACGGTGAGAAACTGTTGATGGCCCACCGTATTTTTTCCTCCCTGCAGATCTCTTCGGCTGAAATCCAATCATCTGCAGTTCATGGCTGGCGTCCTGTTGTAAGCACACGGAACTTCCGGAACCTGAAAAATGCACCTCCATTAATAGATGAAGACTCTCCAAAAGGTTGTCAGTATAAGAAAGCTTAGCCGTTTTTAGTGAGCCAATTCGTCGTTCAGGGTCTGAAGCCACAACCCGATTTAGACGAGAAACTTCGCTGTAGCTTGTAGTAATTTTTAAATATATAGATATTGAAGCAGGCCTCACATTTTCATTAGAACACTGAAAAGTAATGAAGTAACACTAAAAAAATGATATTTTGCTAAATTTAGTACATTATTTGATTATTATCAATGAAATATCTGAAAAAGGTCTCCTAAAAATATCTATTTTTCAATTTACAACCCCTCCTAAAGAAACAGATTTTCACAAAATTTAATAAATCAACTAGATTAGTATAAACTGCATAAAATTTAGTGACTCTTAAACCCGCTGATATAAATCCTTGAACTAAAAGAAAGTGTTTTATTTTTGTCTAGATTTAGGTTACCCTAGAAAACTAGAAGAAGACGTTTCGTTTTCAATAACAACGTTCTCCGATGGTTTTAAATTGCAAATCAAAAGCGTATAGGACACATATTTCACATCTAAAAGTCGTCGATCGGAAATCGGGTCGCTTTGCATACGCATACCTTTTACCCCACACCGGTTCAAAAGGTCGTTTATTCAATTCAAATCGCCGCTGCGACTTTGAACCGTTGAGGTCATTTTTTTTAACTGATAATTTTTTTAATCACCCAGACCGGATAATTAACGTGACGTCAAAAACCTATTTACATTTTAGATTCCTTTTTTAAATTCAACTACCCATTATTTTACCCGTTTATTATCTAAAATTTAAATGGCTGCAAAAAAAAATTTTTAAATCATTTAGTTAAATTATTTAAGGGTTTGTAAATGTGTAGTGAATATAGTGATCATGAATCATGTTCTACTAAAATAAGAAATAAGAAAATCGTTAAATTTAAATTTTCTTTCTAAAAATAACGTTACAAGTTAGTGTTTGCATAATGACTTTCATATTAGCAGAACGATGATTGATGATAATGTTTCGGCACCTAAGTTTAATCGCTGGGTGTAAATCATAATTGTTAAAGTATATTTTGAAAAGGCCGTTTTGTTGTGTATGAAATGTAGCCTTCTCGGCCATCATATGTTGTCGGCACTTAAGAAGAGAATTAAATAGAAGCAAAACGGTGATTTAAGTCTACCGACATATAGTAATAATAATGAAAACTAAACGGGGCACACAACAGTTGGTTGTTGGTAGACCCATTTCGCGGTTCGCTCGGCAGATTTTATCGTCGACTCGGTCGTTTGAGGACGGGGGACGAAAACGTGCAAAGAGAACGGTTAATCCTACGAGCTTCGCGGCCTTTCGAGCTTTTAATAAACGTGGGAAGTCGTGATGGTCGCCGCCACACTAAGTAGTTAAGGGCGACTTTCCCGATGTACTTTGTCGGGACCTCCTCTTCTTATTCTTCTTAATCTCCTTGTCCTCCTCTTTCTTCTTTCTCCGTTGTGGTAAGTCGAGGCCTACTCGTTTAGGTTTATTTAATTTTTATAGAATCTACGCGGTCGACGATCATTATTGCACATGGATTACACAGAGATTCACGGAAGCACATTATGTTATTTGCCTTCAATTAAGAGAAAAGTGCTGTTTTTCTTCTATGATTTTAAAGACGATTATAATCGATGACATTTTTTTACTCGAATATTAGCATTTCAATACTTTCCACGGTTGATTGGTTATTAATACTTTCTCCAATTAGAAAGAGTCCTTAATGTATTAATAGGTAAAAGGTACGTTTTGAAAATAAGTTCAATTTATATGTAGTTTTGTTCTAATACCTTTCTCTGTCACTATATACATTAATCTAACCTAATTTTTAATTTAAATGATATGAAAGCATTTTATAAAAGTTGTAAGCCAAGTTTATTAAGAAGGTTTTGTTAAATTATGGAAAATTGAAATAGAAAATGATGAACTGATATAATGAATTAGTGAAGTTGAAATGTAACTACTTACGTATTCAAATTCAAATTCAATTTATTTTGTCTACAAAGGTAGTACAATTCGTTACAAAAGAAAAGAACATAGACCAATACAAAACAGTGCAATGCAAAATCTCTAAGCACAGAGTCAAACTATTTTACGCAAGTTAGAAATTCGTCAATCGAACAAAGGCATTAATGAACTCTTGCTTAATTTCTTTATAGAATTTCACACAATTCAAAGACTTTATACAATTCGGTAACATGTTATAACATTTCGTGCCGTGATAACCAACACCTTGTTGTGTTGTTTTAAGGCGATGGGACGGTACTTCAAAAAGTAATCTATTACGTGTATCATAGTCATGCAGATGACAGTTTTTCGGATATTTAGTTTTATTTTTATGTACAAAATTCAAGCATGCTAACACATACAACCACGGAATTGTTAAAATTTTATGTCTTTTCAAAGACGGCTTACAACTTTCCATCTGTCCGAGGTCATCAAGCGCACACACACACCTCTTTTGAAGCAAAAATATTCTCTGCATTGCCGAGGCCGATCCCCACACTGCAATACCATACCCGGCAATGGTATGAAAACACGCGAAATAAGCCGTTTTGGCGACTTCCAGCGTAGCACAATGTGTCAATCTGCGCACCAAAAACATCACACCCGCGAACCAAGTACACAATGCACTTATATGTTCCTCCCAATTTAATGAGGTATCGAACATTAGGCCCAGAAGCTTTACAGTATTCTTATCTTGTTTGTGGAAGAAGTCTAGTGTTTAAGTTTTTTCGTTATTTATTATTAACCTATTTGCACATAATCATTCACCAGCAGAGACAACTACAAAGGAGGCATCATCCCCATAGAGACATGACATAGCACTTTCTACATTTTTTGGGAGATCATTTATATAAACTATAAATAGGAGGGGCCTAGTATTGATCCCTGGGGAACACCCCATTTGCATTCTGTCATCTCAGAGAAATCCGAGTTCCACCTGACACACTGATATCGTCTGGGTCAATACGATTCTAGCAATCTATTTGCTTTTTCCCTCATGCCATAATAATCAAGTTTAGACAACAGGATGGCATGATCTTCCGTATCAAAATCCCGACTAAGATCACAACAGATTATCCCGACCCTATCATGATCATCGTGTACTTCCGTGATGTGACTAATAAGTTCGATAATAGCCGATGTTGTTGATTTGCCCGTTCTATAGCCGTTCATTCTTAAGAATGTTATATTTCTCTAGATAGTCTAAGAGACGGCGTTTGATCATTTGTTCAAATACCTTAGAAAAGGCTAGCAAGAGTGCAATCGGGGGATAATTGCCGTAATTGCTTTTGCCCCCTTTCTTATAAATCGGAGTTATTTTGGTAATTTTGAGTTTTTCCGGAAACACTCCATCGTCCATACATTTATTGAAAATTATAGCCAGGGGCTGCGCAATTACCTCAGCTACCTCCTTGGTCATAATAGCGGTAAAGTCATATGTCTTGACTATGGCTTCGTTTCATATTTTTAATAATACTTCAAATTTCTTCAGCATCAGTAGGTCTGAAGAAGTAAGTATGGAAGTTGCTTTTCTTGATCTTTCTTAAGTAATCCTCAGAATGAGTCGAGGACATCGTGATCGTGTTGAGCAGTGACTGCACTTCCGTTGAAAAATGCTTACTAAAATCAGGAGCGTCTAAATCATTATTAGCTTGTGATTTCTTTTCCTTAATGCCTTTTCTGTGCTTATTATCTCCCAGATTTTCTTATTTTTGTTGGCAGCTCTTTGTATAGCTTCAGATTTTTTTTTTCTTCTTTTCATTATTCACCAGTAGTAGATATTCCTGCTTACAGGTATTATAAATTTCGTAAGATTGAGCATCTCTCTTACTCGCAGCCATCATACCCAGCGAATCCAAAAAAAACTTTTTCTCCAGAACAGATTACGATAATCTACACCTGCTTCTCACGTTTATTTTAACCCTTTTATTATGTACTGGGAAAAAGCTTAGCATATACAATAAGTACCATTTATTTGCTGGTTTTACAACAACACAATAAACTTTTGGTTAATGCAATGAAATTTCCTGTATGGAACGTTGGAATAAATAGAGACTTTAAACTTTTGGATGTTATAAATTATTTGATGATGTTACTTAACTGTTTCAACCTGCTTGTCATCAGTCATGCGTGCAGAGATACCAGCTTGACAAATGACCTCACCTGGAGATTTTGGAGGACCAAAATAACGAACACCATAAACTTCCTTGGCATAATTTCCACGAGTCCCGATATGATAGCTGTTGGTATTTTCTTCCATTTAGCTAGGAAAAGATACGTAAGTTCTATCACCGATGTTGACCGGTTATTGCACCCCTTAGCTTGACGATCGAATTCGTCCCAGAAGTTCTCGATGGAGTTCTGATACGGCCTCTGGAAAGGCCTATACATTCGGGTAGCCGTATTGTCACCGCACCAATCAAATGGTGGATATCTAAAATTATGCAATAGGAGTCGGCGTTGAACTTACCATGAAGTGGGACCAAGGGTCTCAATAGGTTGAGAGAACTAGGAGAAACAACCCCAGACTATAATCCCACCTCCACCAAAGGCAGTATCATTACTACTGTGGGCACCAGTACGACCATTAAAACCAAGCAGATATGCTTCCTTACGGATGGTATCCAACAACACTTCCGGATGTCTATTGAAACTCCTGGCAAGAAATGTCTATCGGTTAGGTGTGGTTCTTTCGAATTATTCTGGATAGCATCTCTATTCAGAGTATCTCATTCGAATCTCTATCTCCCAGTTTTGTGGATCTGCCGAGTCCGAAAACATTTCGACAATCACCTTCTCAATAATTTGCATGCGAATAAAGCCAATATTTTTACAACACGATAAAACGGCGAAAAACGTGACGGATAGCTAAGTCGCAGAAGTCGACATTTGCACGAGTGTCCAAATACTTATTGGTATATACTATATTACATGTTATTTATGTTTTTAAAACTTATAATAATAATTGTTACTAGTATGACTCAAGATATCAATTTGTTCGTAGTTTTTTAAGTATTCATATAACATACATAAATCTGCCTTTATCAAAGCTATCCTACTATTTGGCAGTCCATAAATTTGTCATTATCGCGATAAGCATTGCTTGTCGAAATCGACAGAATTTTGCTTTTACCTTTAATAGGGATATATCTACATTTTGTAATGTTACACCATAATTTACACTATACCGGGTGTTTCAGAATTGCACGGCACTATTTTAGGGGTATATTCTTTAGAAAAAAAAATAACAAAAAAGTTCATATATATATTTAAAGATATTTAAAGTTGAAGTAAAATATCTGAAAGTAATGCGTTAATCAAGTAACCATGGACAACAATCGGATATTGCTTTTTTGCTTGACATATGATTAAATATCCACTATTAAAATGTGTTAATTAGTGCTTAACACTGTTGGTGTAGCGCTGTACGAAGGATTTAATTTTTTATTATTTATCATGGGAGACACCACAAATTTATGGCGATTTTATGTTGTTAATTTATGGCGATGTATATAAAAATGGAGCTGCTGCTGTTCGAACGTACCGTGAAAAATTTCCTACTAGAAGGATATCAAATCGCAAAACGTTTGAAGCCATTGAAAGACGTCTTAGGGAAACTGTCACTAGGGAATCTAAGTGCAAAATTTATTACCAGAAAACTATAACAAGCGCAGAAATTTCTGCCAGTGGTTAATTCGACAATGTACACGAAACCCTAACATTCTGAGCTGCCTCCTAGTTACTGAAAAATCTTGTTTTACCAGAAATGGGATTATTAATTTTCGAAACACCCATACTTGGCACGAAGAAAACGCTTATACGACTGCTTCTACTCATTACCAACACACTTTTTCCTTAAATGTCTGATGTGGTCTTCTTGGTGACAATCTCATCGGCCCTTCATTTTTACCACCCAGGCTTTCCGGAATATCTTACTTGATTTTTTTGCAAAATACCTTGTATGAGCTCACATACATAACAGGTCTTGTATATGCCGGCCTTGCTTTCTAGGACATATACTTGTGTTGCCATATTATGTCCTTCTGGTAACGTGATATCAAAGTTCATTTCGTTATTTAATCTATTCTTCTTCTTAAAAGTTCCTGCTGCTCATAATATCGACTGTTCTATAGGCTTGTTGTATACTGTCAATATGCAACATCGTGACACCCTATACGACATTATATGTACATTTAATTTTGTTACTGTCTTTTTGCATTGGTACAGCATCCGCATAGCAAACTACTTTTAGCACTTCGTTTCCCAACCGATAACTCTCTCCAACTCTTTTCAACATTTTATTTTCCTGTAGTGTTGCTGCGCCTTACTTAGATGGCGAAAACAAAAATTTCTTCTTTGCGAATCTTTGTGAAAGCATCAGTGTCAATGTCATCATATACATCGCTATTGATGTGAGGTTACGGTTATATGTCCTCTCTGTCCGGTCTCTCACCACTGTTTTCGGCAACACTGTAGAGTTTAAAAGTGTTCTTCTCAGTCGTTCAGTGCAATTTTCGTAAGTTTCACCTGTTCATTGGGTGGGTTTTTTCTGTTTTTTTGCATATTCAAAATTTTTCTTCGCTCTCCATACAGGTCATATTCCATATCTTTTGTGAACTTTTCCCAATGAGCTCTTTTGATGTATTGGCTTTTATTGGTAATCCTATTTCTTTTGAGTTTATATTGCTCGAATGTTCTCAACTGAGGTCTGTACTGCAGATATACTTGTGGTTTTTCATTTAATAACTCTTAAATCTCTGATGTGAATCATAGTTTTATATTTGATCTGCTGCCACTGTGTGTACATCTTCTTCTTACGGCATCCTCGGCTGCATTTGTTATGTTACATTTTAATTTCCCAAATTCAAGTCGTATCTTGCTTGGCACATTCGTGCTACCATTATTTTGAATCGAATTTGTACGTATGTTTCCTCTAAGTTTGTGACCGATTCTACACTGATCTTGTTCGTCTTTTCTAAAAGCTGTTTTCTTATATGCTATGTTTTGCTTATAGTTTTAACATTACTAGGTTGTAGTTAGTTGTAATATTTGATGATGTCAGCACCTTGGCATCCAGATTTTTGGCGTTATGTATTTTCAAAAGTGAATTTATGTTGTGGTTTGTAATATGTGTTGTTGCAATTTAACATCAATTGCAATTTTTTATCTATAATCCAAGTCATCTTCAGTTATTTCTTGTGTTATTTAAATTTGGTATGGTAGAATGACTTACATCACCTACTATTGCAGGCTTCAATAAAGCTCAGGATTGCATCTAAAGTTTTGTTATTGTCCATACCAATATTTTTGGTTAACCTCTTCAATATCCATCTTTTATGATTCTTCATTTTTATCGCACTGCTTGGTTTCTGGAGGATTTCCTTGGAATCTGTACTTTTTCGTAGTCTGCGAAGACGCGGTGGTCGATGGAAAACTACATCAGGAAATTCTTTACTGCATTGGGTCGTCATCCTCTTTGTCTTTGGATAGAAACTGCAGCAACAATTTCTAGTTAAAATTTTATTAGAGGAATATGCGTCTGGTTTGGAAGTAGTGTATTTATATGTTTCTCTATGTCTTTGTTCCAAATACTATCTAGAACTTTATATTGTTTAGAACTTCATTTGAGTACCTTGAAATCAATTTTTTCGCAGCAAGTATCTTCAGCACAGCAAAATTTCCATAATCTCATCCAAATTCTATTCCAGTTCTGCAGAGATAATCTTTGATCACTTTCTTCAACAGTAGAAACATCGAAATCAAAATTTCAAGTTCTTCTACTTGGATATATACTTTATCTTGTGGTTGGAATAGGAATTTATAAGGATATGTCAATAACACGATAAACAATAAAAACTGTTAAACTGCTTCTTTTTTTTAACGGAGGCACTTTATCTAAATACATGTCCAACCTAATTTATATAAACTTAATGTGGATACACGAATAATTTATTCTGTAAACCTTTCTAATCATGAAAAACTTTCAAATTCCTTTAAATCGCAGAACCAAAAATTAATCTAAAAACTTACAGAGTATTTTTCGTATAAATTTGTATCATTTAAATGAAATTCCAGAAGTGTTTATAATCATGAAAAATACTCTCACATCTGATTTCATTCAAATTGTACAATCACAGTGTTACTTTATCTTTGTATTTTTCATACAGATGCTCATATGTATTTATAATCCAATTGAAGAACTTAGTGTTGGAGAGATTAGTTATTCTAGGCTTAAAATATAAACGGTTGTTATGAATCATGGTTTTATCGTTCTTATGATTTTTCTCTGTGAATTGTTCAAGCTTTAGTAGTTTCTTCATTTTGTTTTCTTCATCATCAATGGATTTATGTATTAAGGCTTAAACGATAATGATTCTTGCTTATTCTTCTCATTTATTATAATCATTGTACGTCTTTACCTTCATATTAACTATTTTGTACTTTTCGTTACGAGATTATATTAATTAGCTCATCAGAAATTGGAAAACCTTTTTCATAATAGAGTATTAGATTTTGAATCTAGTGAAAGAGAATTAATTACTTCACTTAATTAAAAACTGCGCAAAAAGAAATCTAAAATTTATCTGCATTACATTCCTTTAATTTCTATAACTTTTAAAGTTACATAATAAAATTTAATCACTAAGCCACCAAACCCAATTGGAAATGAAAGAGAAAAAGTTGTTCTAAGTCGAAAAAAAAGAATTAATGTTGACACTCCTACAATCTTAGCTACCACTACTATCATTAAAAGTAGCGGTTTTTCCCAGAATTAACCTTCCCGGAATCCATCACAACCTTTCTAAAGATACACCTGTCGCATGCTGTCTCGTAAACATCACTTATTTCGAACTTGATTCCGCGAAACAACAATAGCTCATAAGACACACATCTCGTAAAGTCAACCGACAACGACATAGAAAATCGTTCCGTGACCTTAGCGCCTTTTGACAAATCCATCATATAACACGATGCAAGTAGCGATAAAAACATAAAAGTTGCTTTTGAAAGGTGCTATTTACTGCGAAACGTTTTTTACAACTTTACAGATATTAAATTAATGACTACGTTGAAATGAAAAAAAAAATATCAACAACGTTGTTTTGAATGGAAGGATAGGAAGAGGTGTTGTGGGAGAGTTTCAGTTCCGATTTATATGGTGTCGACGAAGTTGCGAAGTCGTCCTTCCGACTGACCTTGATTGGGAAGACGCCAAATGCAAATTCCGTCGAGCAGAAACAATCGTCGGAGGACAAGAATGCATCAACAGTTACGTGAACGCGACGCGAACGCCGCAAAGTCGTGAATTGAGCAAAAAGAGTGCGGTGTGCCGAGGCTCTCGAACGGGATTCCCCTTCGGCGGTTTAAAGCGAGCTCGCCTATGAATAGAACTTCTCTTCGTTCAACCACAAGTACATTTTAACAGGATTGGATTCAGGATATGTTTATGTTAATATGTTATTTTAGTTCTAACCCATATTCTATATATATTTTAAAAAATGTTTGATGCTAATGCTTATAATAAAAAATATTGTCTACTTAATTAAACTTAAGAAATAATTATTGTAATTCATCTCTAAAAATGCACTAACAAGGGACATCACACATTGTTTTATTTTTATCTCGAGACTTTAAGTCAGAAAAGCTTTTAGTGAGATTTTAGAATTAGTAGAAATACAAATTGTACAAGTTTTGTAATTAAGGCAAATACGTATTGTTTACAAAATTGTTCTCGTAAAAGGAGGCTTTCTCATAAAAAGTTGTTGGGTTAGCATACAGGTTGGTACATCGTACATTGTGGTTTAATAAGAAGGTTAAACATACAAGAAACGCTGAAAAAAAAAGAAATTAAAACTAAAATCTTGTTCGACGTTTTTCAGAAACAATTTCAAAAGTGCACAAGTTCATATTTGAACTTGTTTCTGAAGAAGGTTGCAAAATGGCATCCGAAACGTCGAACAATATATTAGTAGACGCACAGTCATAACCATAACCAGAAAGTTTCTAGTTTTTGTATCATTTCTAATAACACCGACCAAGCTAGCGTGCGTTCTAGACAGGACGTCGCGCCTTTATTTTTTTATGAAGCTAAAATAAAGGTGCGACGTCCTGTCTAGAACGCATCTTTTTTTCCGATTGGACGAAACGGATTGGATGCTGCCGCTTTTGCAAAATCTTCTTTCAATAAGTTGAATTTTCTAGAAGGTTGTATGCTTTTCCCTTAAGAATCCAAATTTTAAAACTATTTCAAAGAAGACTCATTTATCTATCTAGCATATCGAGTTACTTTCTTAAAAAGCCACCAGATCCAACACAAACTGAATTTTTTCCCCCAAGTTTAGCTTGGCACCCCTCCCTATACTTATAACAATGGAGCGTGACGTCACGGCAGGAGCAGCAGGAGCAACTTCCGGTCCAGAACTCTAATTACTTATCTACTATTGTTGAAAATGCATTTGGAAATTTCTTTTCTAGATTCTGAGCCTTTGAACGATCTATAGCGTTTAGAATTACCAAGGTGGGCAGAATTGTTAAGCAGCTGAATACAAGACCATTATATTAGATTGAAACGCAAACTACTGAAGTCAATGATTCAGTTAATTTGCAAGTTAATTTAGATAGTCGCAACTACACAACATTAGCGTCTAAAGTGGGTGATGAATATGTCGATTATTTTGCTAGACATGATGCTGTGCCCAGGTAACTGAATACGATGCATTACATAAAAAAATAAAGAATGAAAAGTCTATTCATTAAATTTGATGAGGTGTTCCCTGTATTTCTAACATAATTTATAAATATGTATATCTAAATACATTAGATCAAACTTTTTTTGATCAATTAAAATCGATCAACTAAACTTGATTCGTAAAACGCTCCATTATAATAAAACCATCAATCAATTAGAAGTATTAGTGTACTAATAAATTCTTTCAGTAGTATTTAGTCTTTTACAAACAGTTCATTTAAGGTAACAAAACAAGTCTAATCGCAACAACGCCGAAAATTCAGCTTTGCTCAAACGCTACGTCATCGCTTATTGAAATCCAAAGTTCTGCCCATGGTATGCGGCCAAATGTCTCTCCATTCTGCATTCTCTTCTGCTGCAGAAGTAAATTCAGAGTGTTAAATAGATCATGAATCTAGGAAAACTTATCGAAATTTTCATTTTGAAAATGTTTCTCAAGCCAGATAATAAGCTGTAGTAAGTGCTCCTTAAACACGGTATTTATGTCTTTAGAAAGATTAAGCTCATTTGACATCAACACCTTCATTGTTTTCTCCGCAATGTCTGTTTTTTTAATAAAAACTAATATTTTTAAGCAGTGATTGTTTTTTACCTACTGCAGAGAGAGATTAATAGAATTCTGCTTTTCAAAAATGTCACATAAATATGTTAGTTTTACTAATAAATCGGCATCGGCTAAATATTCTACGTCTTTATATCCTTCTTCTTTAAGGCTCGCCTTTACTACCTCTTAATCAATTTATTCGATAGATAAATCCAGCTCTTAGCCAATGAGAGCGCAGAGGATGGTAAAAGTGGGCCTAAAAAAAATAAAAGTTTCTTGTCGTAATTCAAAGTATCACATTAGTACATGAAAGCCATCTTGTACAACAAAGACAATTCGGGCTTCTTATATTTCGCAATTCTGTCAGTTATCTTGTTTGATGATTTGAAGCTGCTAGCAAAGCGTTGTTTAGTATTGATGGAGTTTAAAAAAAAAGTATTTCTTTTATTGCTTCGGTCTTTTTAACTCCCTAGCAAAAAATCACGACGTGTTTTCCGATGATTTTTTTTTAAAACGATAACTTTCCATAGTTTTTAAACGCACATCTTACTTTCTCTTCTCGATGTAGTTCATATTTTAGAAAAATGTTGAAAATTTGAAGTCTATCAAGTTTGTCTTGTTTTTGCTTGGATAACTAAAGATTTACTGTAGAGAAGTTTGAACCAGGACGGTTACACGTTTTGTAATAGCTGACAGAATAACAGTGAGGTCGCACCTTTATTTTAGCTTCGTAAAAAAATAAAGGCGCGACGTCCTGTCTAGAACGCACCATCTTTTCCAATTGGACGGAACCCTGCCGGCATACCTTATTACTGTTTCTTTTTAATTTACAATTTGCGTTAATCGCCCTAAATAATTAGAGGGACATAACTTTGATAAACTGATAACGGGATTCGATAAACGTAATTATTTTGGTTAAAACTGCGTTAAAATCCACCCAGCCGTTTTCGGCATAACCGCATCCTACTAAACCGCGATTTTCCGTAAAAATGTTCAGTGATTATAATAAAATAAGTAGGAAGGTTTTCACGGCCGGTGTTAATTGAACTAAAACTAGAAACTTTCGGGTTTTGCCGTGCGTCTTTTAAGAAAAAGTTTGACGTTTCGGATGCCATGTTGCAACCTTCTTCAGAAACTCAATCTTTTAGACAAGTTTACAGCGAATACCAACTATTTTTTAATTATTTTAAACAATCTGGTATAGCTACGAACCAGTTTTCAATTATTTAGACAAGTTTCCAAAGATTGTCATCCAATTTTCAACAATTTCGCAACGCTATAAACTTATTTTGATCAAGTTTATATGCAGCTTTCAGTAATTTTGAACAACATGTAATTGCTATGAACAAATTCTCAATAATTTAGGCAAGTTTTCACCGATCACCAAACAGATCATTAATCATTTTGAGCAACTTAGAATAGCAGTAAACTAGGTTTCAATTATTTAGACAAATTTTCAAAGATTGTATTCAAAATAAGGATTGTATGTCCAATTGTAGTTTTTTAGACTTACAAATAGTTTTGAGTTTAAACAAGGCCAATCATTTAAACAAGTTTAATGTATTTATCAACTAATTTTCAATTACTTTAAACAAATTTCTAAATGTGTTAAGTGTAAATATCATAATATATAATGGCAACTAGAAACAAACTAAAACTAACAACAATGGTAATGTGGCATTAAATCTAGTGATCAAGTGTAGATATGTATCAAGTATAAATTTAGTAAAGTCGCATTTGAAGAATGCCACGACATCAAAACATGGAAATGGAACCTAGAGAAGAAAAAAGATTTCATGAAGCATTCCTGTATGCTATTGACGTTCAGAAAAGCCTGTAAGAATTGTTTGGATAGGTTCAAGTCATAAAATGGCTGTCTAAAAAACTCTAACGTACAAATCCTTTTCTTGTTATTCTGCCAGCTATCATAAAAATGTAACCATCCTGGTTCAAACTTCTCCGCAAATCTTTAGTTATCCAAGCAAAAACAAGACAAACTTTCAAAACAAATTTTCAAAAATTTCCATATATGGACTACATCGAGAAGAGAAAGTAAGATATGCTTTTCAAAACTATAGAAAGTTATAATTTTAAGAAAAAAAATTATACATTCATCGAAGAACAAATCTTGACAACCTTGGTTTCAGGAAATAACTGGAAAGTGATAAATGAACAAATAACATAAATGAACATACGACAAGAAAATTTATTTTCTTTAGGCCCACTTTTACCATCCTCTTCGCTCTCATTCGTTAAGAGCTGAATTTATCTATCGGGTACATTTATTAGGTAGTAAAATTGGACATTAAAGAAGAAAGATATAAACACGCAGAATATTTAGCCGATGCCAATTTATTAATAAAACTAACATATTTATTTATTTATTCTCTTAATCTCTCTCCGCAGTAGGTAAAAAACAATCACCGCTTAAAAATATTAGTTTTTATAAAAAAAGCTCAAATTGCGAAGAAAACTGTTAATAATATTAATAATATTACAGCAATTTTTGATGTCAAATGAGCTGGATCTTTCTAACGACATAAAAATCATGTTTCAGGCGCACTTATTACAGCTTATTATCTGACTTGAGAAATATTTTCAAAATGAAAATTTCGATAAGTTTTCCTAAATTCATGATCCATTTAACTCTGAATTTACTTCTGCAGAAGAAGAGAATGGAGATACATTTGGCCACATAGAATGGACTGAACTTTGGATTTCAATAAGCGATGACGTAGCTGAATTTTCGGCGTTGTTGCGATTAGACTTGTTTTCTTACCTTAAATGAACTGTTTGTAAAAGACAAAATACTACTGAAAGAACTTATTAGTACACTAATACTTTTAATTGATTGATGGTTCTAATATAATGGAGCGTTTTCACGAATCAAGTTTAATGGATCGAGTTTAATTGATCAAAAAAAGTTTGATCTAATATATTTAGATATACCTATTTATAAATAATATTAAAAATACAGGGAACACCTCATCAAATTTAATGAATAGACTTTTCATTCTTTATTTTTTTATGTCATGCATCATATTCAGTTACCTGGGCACAGCATCATGTCTAGCAAAATAATCGACATATTCATCACCCACTTTAGACGCTAATGTTGTGTAGTTGCGACTACCTAAATTAACTTGCAAATTAACTCAATCATTGACATCAGTACTTTGCGTTTCAACCTAATATAATGGTCTTGTATTCAGCTGCATTAACAATTCTGCCCACCTTAGTGCTTCTAACCGCTATAGATCGTACAAAGGCTCAGAATCTAGAACACAAATTTTCAAATACATTTTCAACAATAGTAAATAAGTAACGAGAGTTCTGAACCGGAAGTTGCTCTTGCTGCTACTGCCGTGACGTCACGCATTGGTATAAGTATAGGGTGGGGTGCCAACTAAACTTGGGGGGAAAAAAATCGGTTGGTATTGGATCTGATGACTTTTTAAAAAAGTAACTCGATAAGCGATGAACTCTTGATAAGCAAGACTTCAAGATTTTTTGTTTTATAGATAGATAAGTACTTTTTGAGTAGTTTTTGTCAAACCACGTAAACAAAATTAAGCTATATGTACGTTTGTAATTAAAATGGTCTGATTCAATATATTTTCCTTCTGTGTACTAGAAGGAAATAGTAAGAAATATTCCATATAAGGCAGTAAGTACCTTTGTATCGTCTTCCATTTTGTGGCACTACCATTGTGGCATATCAAGATCGCACTATAATATCAAGTATATTAACAAATTTTCATTTTTCTTTTAGAATTTACAACATGATGAGTTAAAAACGAAACTATCGAAAATACAGCAAAACCCCAAGATGAAAATGTATCTTCTGCATCAACATCTTCTGTTGAAAATGGTAATATACAGAAAGACACGATATATTCAGAAAAGACAATGCTTTTTTGACATTGAAAGACAAGTTTGTCAGTTACCGGTCGAGAGCTGCTGTCTGTAAGGCGAGGAGTAGATTAAAAGCCACTAGTATAAGTGTTCAAGAGGATTTAACAGCTACCAAATATAAACTTCGGGGTTACCTTCTGGGATCTGCTACCGATTGTTTTGCAATGTCGGAGACCTGGTTAAGTGGTGACGTTGGGGACCATGTGGTTTCAACATACATGGCTTCAACCTCTTTCGAATTGATAGGCCGACTAGGGGGGGAGGTGTTGGAGTTTATGTTAGAATTTGTCATCAATGTTGTATGATGGATGTACAGAATGGGACTGGAATTGAGCAGTTATGGGTAAGGTTAACTCTTCGTGGCGTTAAAGTTGCGCTTGGTGTTTTTTATAAACCACCCTCTGTGGATTTAAATCAGTTTCCTGAGGCATCTTGTGATTCGCTGTCCCATGTTTACCCTACGGGTAACCACATTGTTGTTGTGGGCGACTTTAATGTTAATGTTTTTGTTGACTCGCATGCCAGGATAGCTCTTATGGCGGTTTTTCAAGCGTTTAACTTGTCTCAGGTTGTTGTTCAACCCTAAAGTTTCAGGTGACTCTGAATCATTAACTGATCTGGTTTTAGTATCGAAGGGTCTTTTGGTGGCTCAGAGTGATACTGATGTACACTTATGATTGAAAAAAACATTTCTTCTCCTGAAACGATTACCTATCGTGACTTACGTAATATTAATATCGAGGATTTTAATAATGATTTGAACAGGATGAATTGGGGAATAGTTTTTGAGTTAATCTCTATTGATGAGAAAATTAATTGTTTTAATGAAACATTACTAGCTTTGTTTGACGTTTATGCCCCTATTGTCACTCGGGTTGTAAAGAAAAACTCTTTACCTTGGATAACCTGGAATATTAAGAAGATGATAAAAGTAAAAAATTCTGCGTTTAAGAAATATAAACGAACATGTGAACAAGCACACTTTGTTTATTACAAGAATCTTCGCAACTTGGTTACGAATGCCATCCGTACTGAGAAACGTGATTTTCTTGAACAAAAGTGTAACACAAGTGACTCTCGTAACTTATGGAAGCGCTTAAAAAGCTTGTTAATTCATCTTCTGTTCTTTTGCCGGATAGCTTAACTGAAACGGTCAATAAATTTTTTGTTGATTCTGCTCAAAATGTTCTGGTTCCTCCTAATTAGGATTTGTTGAGTTATTATCGTGACAATAGAATGCGTAGTGTGAGTGGTGACTTGACGTTTGAGAATGTCTCAGCTAATAAAATTGAGAATTTATTATCATCTTTAAAATCAGGTGGTATTGGTTCTGATGGGATTTCTTTAGATATGATAAGGTTGTGCTGTCCTCGCATACTTGACGTTTTGTGTCACATATTTAATGTCTGTCTCCGGGAGTCTGTATTTCGATCTGCCTGGTATGGTCTTGTAACTCCAGTGCCGAAGTCAAAATCTATAAAGGTTGTGAAGGATTTATGGTCTGTGACAATACTTCCTGCGTTGTCCAAGGTACTTGAGAGCAGCTTTGTGGCCATTTGAATGAGAATAATATTCTACCTGACTGACAATCGGGTTTCAGAAAACACTATAGCTGCGCTGCTGCGCTTACTGATGACGTCTTTAAGTCTTTTGATGCGGGAAGGTAGACAATGTTGATTCTTTTAGACTTCACTAAGGCTTTTGACATTTTAAATCATGATCTATTGCGGTCAATCTTACATTACATTGGAATTAGTGGTGCGGCTGTTGAGTTGTTTCGGAATTATCTTCAGGATAGGCGGCAGTCCGTTAGGGTGAATAGTATAATCTCGTCTTGTATGGCAATTGCGTCTGGTGTGCCACAGGGGTCTATCTTGGGTCCCATACTTTTCACAATTTTTACTTGTAATCTATTTTCTGATGTAAGTGCCCTGTCGTATCATTTGTACTCGGTTGATGCGCAGCTGTACTGTAGCTTCTTTCCGGATGAGTTGCCGGATGTGTGCAGTCGAGTATCTAGTGAATTGCAGCAACTTAATCCTAATAAAACGCAAAGTATCTTGTTTACTAAAAAAGGTGCGTTACATGTTGATAGAGTTGACATTAATATTGATATTTTAAATCAGCCATTGTTATTTGAAACTTCTGTTAAAAGCCTGGGTGTGGTGATTGATGAGCAGCTGTCTTTTTCTGATCATGTAGGTATGCTTTGTGGTAGGGCATTTGCATCGTTGAAAGCGCTTTATGGTAATAGGAATATTCTTTCTTGTGAATTGAAGCGACTTTTGTGTGATTCACTAGTTCTTTTCCATTTTAATTATTATAGTGCTGTGTTTAGTCCGTGTTTATCGTATGACAGTGCTCGTAGGGTGCAAGTAGTTCAAAACTCTTGTTTACGTTTTATTTATGGTATCGCGCGTACAGAACATATTTCGGATAAGTTATTGCTCTGTAGGTGGCTGAATATGGGGCAGAGATTCACTAGTCACTATCTGTGTCTGGTCTATTCAGTGTTATTTCATGGGAAGCCTCCTTATTTGGTTAATAAAATAAAGGGGCTGATGTTCACCACCTTAATTTGAGGCATCGTTCCTGTGTTACCATTCCTAGGCACAAATCAACCAAATTTAAGCAATCGTTTTCCTATCAAGTGGCTAGGGTGTGGAACGTGATCCCTGATTCCGTGAGGTGTGTATGTAAATAAGTTTCATTATTGCTCAGTTTTTTTTTATTTTATATTATGCATTTTTATTTTGTTTATTCGTTTTTTTTTGTTTCACGGTGGAAGTTAAACCAGATTTTTATCTGTTCTTTCACCATTTGTGGTAACATATCTAATTGAGTTATTATTGATTAATTTAATTATTTTATTGATTTGTATTTTCTTATTGAATATTATGAATTGTATTTGTTTTTTTTTTGTTTTTTTTGTATCATGGGTTGGCACAATAAATAATTATTATTATTATTATTATTTTATACTCCTCTGAGTTGTAAACGGAAAATATCAGAAAACGAAAATATTTGATAATATTTGATAAGATCATATTACTTGATGAAATTGTGCAAAGAAATAAAAATTATGTTGATGATGAATTCGACATATTTGTCAAATATATCGCTGTCCAGATAAAACAGATGCCTCGTTATGATGCATTCATCTGCCAGAAACAAATTGGAAGTGTAACAAGACAAAAGTGATTGCAAGTCTTGAGACAGTTCCAGTACAACTCAGTAAACAATATCAGAACACTCCATGAACGGAAAATATTGGTCGTCGTCGGTTGCAAATCAATCATGCGATAGACAACAAAGCGGCAAGGATTCACAAGAGTGTCTAATATACATATTGTAACTCTAAAAGGTGTCTTAAACTAAATTCTGTACTACTTTTGAATATTGCCGTAAGATTTAATCAAATGTTTCACTCGTAATAAATTTCAGACTCGAACTACATATATGTTTCAACAATTATGATTTAATTTTGTACTTTTATCTTAACCTTCTATTTCACCGTTATAACAAACTTTTTCAGAAGATGTAATTCCAACGACTTGTCCTTCTTTCTTGATAAATTTAATAGCCCAACCCACTTCCTTTACTTCTTAATTAATTCTGTTATCTTTTCCACTTGAAGAACTGTCGCAAATTAAGTCCTTTCTTTAAACGCACTAATTACCGCACAATAATCAAATTTTCTTATACATTCAATTCTCCTTGATTTACCTTGAACCATACAATTTCTACTATCATTAACCCATCAAAACGCCGAAACAAATTATTTATATAAAAAAGACACCTTTAATTAAAGATTATTAACTTTTTCGTCTACATAAAGCAATAAATAATTGTTAAAAGGGTTCCGAATAACCTCTGATGCTTGAGGCAAATATTTAATCTTGAGGTGATCTTCAAGGAGGAGCCGTTCTTTGCCAAGATGAAGGAGTGGTAAAATCCGGTCCTGTATATCGTGGAGGTCCCGAGGCTACGACGGCCGTCGCAATCACAGGAGGCGTGTTTTGCACGGTAACATCTTAAAAATGCCGGGTCCCGTTAAAACTACGGAAAACGATCGGAGGGATATCGAGAAGAGATCTCGCACATCTGCAGTGCGCGATCTTCGGCTCGAATCAATTACTGAACCCTCTTATGAGAGAGAAACAGAGACAGATGCTTCTTAAGATTAAGGACGATGGCTCTTTGTACCGTTTCTTTTCTGAGATAAAGATATGTGATAAATTATGAATACATACAAAGCTGTCATTGTGAAGTAATATTAAAAAAATTTCTGAATTTGGAACAATCTGTTTAATAGATCATTATAAAATACAGCGTAGCTATAAAATTTAGTTAAATTTTCTTTATGGTACAATTTAATATAATAGTATTCCTTGAAAATAGTTTATCTTCGTTTATTAGTGGAAGTTAAAAAGCTAATAAATCAAAAAAATTTTATGGTTAATGTAAATTAATATAATTTTAAATTTACTACATTTATTAAAAAAATATTCAAATTAGGACGACTCCATAATAAAATTAGTATTCCGTTAAAATGTAAAATCATTAAATATAAAATGGAGTTCATAATCATCTCGTTATATTAATAGATGTGCTAACGAACCTTTAATGGGCCGATTTTTGCTAGTTAAGGGTTAAAACTCCTATTAAATATCTAGTTAACAGAAACTGAGCTGATTTAATGACACAAACTTTAAAAAGTACTGTTATGGTTAAAAAATTATCATTTTTTTGGTAAATGAGGTGTCCTGTAGATGCTATGTTGTGTTGATATAAAAAAACCCTAATGCCCCTTTATCATTTCACCTAGATACCATCACTGTGTTGGAGTGTTATTGGAATCCTCTATCCATCTTCTAAAACTACGTCTGTTCCTTGCCATATTTTTCACATCCTGCACACTTCCACCTCTCTTGCATACTATATCCCATTCCATTCCCATTACTCTTACTCTTATTCCCATTTCCATTACTCTTCTGAAAATTCTTTCTCCTGGCAACAATATGGTTGGACACCTAGTCCATGGTGTCCATACCAACTCAGCTGTTTGTTTTCTATTTCAGTTATCAGCGGTATTTATTCTAAATCGTCTCTTATAGTTTTGTTTCTAATTCGATCCATTTTTGTTTTCCACGCAATTTTCCTTAAAAAATTTTATTTCACCTGTTGTTATTTTTGATTTGTATTTATTTCTCATCGGGCATGCTTCAGCTCCATATGTGACGATCGATACAGGGTGTTTTTCTCGCACAAAACTTAGCTTATTATGAGTACAAAATGCTTACAAACGCTGTTTTCTGTACGATAAACGGTTCCGGAGATATTCGCAAAAAACGATTTTTTTTATTAAATTTCAATACCCTATATCTCGAAAATGGTGCATTTTAGAGGGTAAGTTGATAGAAACTATTTTTCAAATTTTTGGACAAGCTATCACATCCTGAAGTCCCGCGCATATATTATGAAACACCCTGTATATTTTATAAATTCTTAATTTTTTATTTCTTCTTACTTCCTTCTTGCCCATAATTATGTCATTCATTTGGTAATATACATTACTTGTTTATACTTTTCCCCTTTAGTTATATGTATAATCTTGGTATTCCCTATATTTATTTGCATTCCTCTTTCTTCCAAACAGGTTTTCCAGGTGGCAATTTTCTTTGTAGTTCTGTTTTCGTACTTGCTATCAGCATTATATCATCTGCATACACTAGGTCAAAGGTCTTAATTACGTGTTAATTTGTAATAACCTAATTGTGGCTAATTTGTGGAAGGTCTTGTTCTTGTTTTACACTTCTTAATTATTTAATCCGTAAAAATCACGAATAGTAGTGGGTTCAAGCTGTCCCCCTGTTTCATATCCTTCTCCACATTAAAGTTTTCGGACATATCTTCATTTACTGACGCACCTTGTTACCTTACTACATACACTTTCAATTGTTCTTTGTAATTTTTTGTTTATATGTAACGCAAGGCTTTCCATATTTCTTCTTTTGTATCAAAGCCTCCTGTTAGTTCTACAAATGCTAGGCATATATCCTTACCCATTTTCATTGTTTTACATATTAATGTTCTGATTGTATATATGTCTGCCTGCTGGGTCGAAACGACGCTTGTTCCTCTTCCAATTTATCTTCTGCTTCCTTTCTTAGGCGTTTCTCCAATATTTTTCTATATATATTTTTAGAACTATCGACGAGAGACACATTGCTTTATAATTTTCACATTTTATGGTTTCCCCCTTCCTATGTATTGGGATAATAATACTATTTTCCCACTCGCTCGGTATTGTCTCCGTACACCATGCCTGCTTCTATATTTCCCACATCTCTTTCTTCATTCCCACTGCCTTTCCATTTCTCATTGTCTTAGGGCCTCATATACTTCTTCCATCCCTATCTCTTCTTCCGTCATTCCTTCCTCATCTTCTACCTCATTGCCTTCCTCTTCCCTTTCACCTCCATGTAGTGATTGAATCCTTTCCTCTTCCTTAAATTTTGCGCTGTAATGTTCTTTCCATGCCCTTAACATTTCTTTATTTGTTGTTTTAGATCGCCGTTTTGATCTTTGATGTTTGTTATCTGTTTTCTTTGGCTTTCTTTTAATCTTTTTGCCAAATCTTTCACAGGAATCTGCCTTTGCTTGCTTTATAATTTCATTTGCCTCATTTCGTTTTTGGTGATATTCCTCTTTAGTTTGTTGCGTTCTAGATTGGTTGTATCTAATCCATGCTCGTTTCTTCTCCTGTACCTTTTCTTTTACGGTGTCGTTCCACCAACTTATTCGTTTCTGATTATAATTAACGGTTTTAGTTCCACATATCACCTCCGCCATTATGATTATGGATTCTTTTACTTTTTCCCATTTCACGTGTATGTTCCAGTCTTGTCTATTCTGTTGTTGTTCCAATGTAATTAGGTTATTCGTTAATTTTCGGTGGTACTCTTCCTGTTTTTCGGTCTTCTCCAACTCCTAGATCTTAAGTCGTCTGTTTTATGCAGGTTTTTGTTTTTGGTGTTGTGAATGTTGTTAGAATGGTATTAGTAATCTATGATCTGGGTTTAACTCTGCTCTTCTAATGACTTTAATGTCACGTACTAGATATCTCATGAATACCATAAGTAGCAAATCACTAATCAAAGCTAATTTATATTTTCCCGGTAATTGCCATATGATGGCTGTTACAGAAGATGGCTATGATTATGCCTATAGCATCAATCCCATAAAAGCACTTCCGCAATGTGCGAACTGTCAGAAGCAACATCCTGCTTATTACAAAGATTGTGCTTCCTAAAAAATTTAGACACCAAAAACAAACTCAAATCCACTCGTATCTCCAACCGAGAGGGTACAAATCCTTCAGCTCTTCAACTTTCACATTCAGACATTCTTCATATACCTATGCGCAAAATAGCAACCTTAACGATTCCTTCAATAACAACAATTCACAATCAATTATTACCAACATGCTAAAATCGTTCATAAATATATTATCCCCATATTTTGAATAAATTAAACAATTCTTAGCAAACCATTTAATCCCAAATATTTGTAATGCCAACGAATAAATGATATCTAGTTTAACGCCCTTTCCCCTTTCTTACTTGTATAGGTTGCGATCGCTTAAAATTTCAACTATCAAATACTTAAAGTACCTGTTCTATGACTTTACCTTCCAGCTCCATGTTGTATCTTCGAGATTACTTAGACGTCACTAATGTTTTGGTTTCTCTGAAAATTAGCATATTGTATGTTTATCTTATCGTCTCCCATTTTATACACGACCAGATTTTTAACCTTTTCTATTCTCTTTTCCATAATTAGATTGAAGAGAAACAAACTCAGTGAATCACCGTGCCTGACTTCCTCGGAAACCGGAATTTCCTCAAGGGTAATCATTGTGCCTACTTAAATCTTTGTTTTGTTTCTGTGTTTATCTCCTCAACTCGACATATTATATTATACGATATTTTTCTAAAGTTTAGTATGTCGAGAACGTCCTTTAATTTGACCCTATCAAAAAACTTTTATAGATTTTTCTATAAACTTCTGTCGGAATCCTTGTTATCATTCGAAGTTTCTATAATTGCCTGGAGTTTTAGCACGGTGTTCACGAAGATTATGCTTCTATAGTTTTCTAACTTATTTTTATCTGTCATTTTAAATATCGGAATTCTAATGCACATTTTCCACTCCTGTGGTATCGTATATATTGACTTTACTTTGGTTAGGACCTTACCTATCTCTTCTCTGGTTATAGTTAACCCTGAGAGTTGTTCTATGATCCCATTATAGACATTTGGTTTGAGCCTGTGTAGATCTCAAATAGGGTTCAAATGGAGTAGTGCATGCGCACCAAACAGATCTCATTCCTGCTACAGAATTCCTTGACAAATCCAACACCAGGAAGTCTCCTGAGGAGGTGGGGAACCCTAGAAACTGGAGTAATCTCAGCGAAGATGCATTAAACGATCCGCGTGGAGAATGGGATCAAAGCGAACGAGAGCGGGAAATTCCTGTAAAGAAAATACAACTTACGGAACCATCAAAGAAGCCTCGTATGGGATGGATTAATCGAAGACTACTTGGGTACGGAAGAGGGAAATGATTTTGGGATCTTGAAACGTCAGATCATTCTTCAACCCTAAGGCCAAACAAGCTTTTTTGATGACATTATTGCGATGGACAGGGCTTGTTGTGAGAATGGATGATGACAGGATCCCAAAAATAACCCTTAGCAGAAGAATGCAAGGAAACAGGAGAACGGGCATACCAAGGAGACGGTGCAGGGACGCAGTGATGGAGGATGCCAAAGATCATGTTTGGAGTGCGGGTGTGGAGACGAGCAGCAAGTAATAGAGACGTTTGGAAAGCAAGGCCATGAGCACCATGAATAAGATAGAGAGAGAGAGTCCATATTGACGTCTGTGTCTCTTCTTATAGTCTTGGAAACTTTTCTTTCCATTCTTCTCTCGATATGCTTTCACTTATCTTCCAAACTTTCTTCTACGCCTCAAACAAATCCAATTTCATGTTCTTTGTGATAATTAAAAACACTGGGGTGTTTTTCTAATTCTGTTCACTTCGGCATTCAGTTTATTCCGAAACATATCTTTCTCTTTCCTCTTGTGTTTTGAGCTTCAATACTTCATATCAGGGAGTTATTGGTAATCCATTGGTGTTTACTTTGTACTCTCCTAGTCCATATACAGCCGTTCGTATGTTAGTACCTTTTAATTGTTCCAAGCTTGTTTCCACTGCTTCATTGTTTTCTATGTTATGTTATGAGTGAAGGCATGAAGTCGCAGTCTTTCCTACTACTCCTTCATTTCCATGTAGTATCCCCCAGTATCCTGTACTGGTGCATATGTACTGCATGTACTGGTTTTTCCAAGTTTTTCCTTCTCCTAACAATTTTATTCCTTTTCCTTGCCACGATTATTGGAAGGAATAGCCGATCCACCAAACCCACTTTATTTGTCTGTTTAGACCGACAATGGCAATTACTGGGCTACTTACTTTACATTACAATTACTTTTATTCTTTTTTATTTATTTTCATTCATGCCATCTGTAACTCAGTTAATGCACACCCAGTGGTGTACCATCATATTAAGATATACATGATGTATTGAATAAGAATGATTGTATAAGATCTAAGGGTGTGACCTGCATACCATGCGTCCTACATAGGCTATAGCTATAGCATGAACTGATACAGAAGCAATTTACTTTCTACACTAAGGTATGATTGTCTTCTTATACACGAATACAGTAGAAAACTGTATTAAAACTGTATTATGACTCAGAATTAAAGCCACTTGGTCCATATCTATTTTCCCCAGGTTAAATGGTTGTCTAAATGGATTCCCAAGTTTTGAATTTCAGTTTGAATTGCGACGGGAACCTTGTCTAGTCTTACTTGTGGACATGTCCCTGGGTTTATTGTGAAGGTGGCCGGTGTAGATTTTATGCAGTTTACTTTGATTTGCCATCGTTTAGTCCATTCGTCCAGTGGTACTAGAGCTCGTATAGGTAGAACTTGGATTGACCAAATATGATCGTAAAATTACTTTCATAAGTAGACCAAATTATATTTATTTTTGGGCAAGGGTCGTTTGTTGGATCAAATTCATCATTATTAGAAAAATGTAAAAACATTCTCCAAACACTGGTGTATAGAACAAC
The DNA here is from genome assembly GCF_036711975.1 of Onthophagus taurus. NCBI lineage: Eukaryota > Metazoa > Arthropoda > Insecta > Coleoptera > Scarabaeidae > Onthophagus > Onthophagus taurus. The sequence goes on along the minus strand of NC_091972.1, from coordinate 30,194,362 downwards.
GATTTTTTTGTCCAATAATGACGATATTCTGGTTTTCTAACTATACTTTGTAAAAGTGCAACATTGAAAAATACCCTCATTTTATTTGGATTTGTGTCATACGAAAAAGTCTTTTATCTGCTTCTAAATTGAATGAGGGACACAACCATATGAAACAACACATTGCAAAAAAATTGCAAAAAATACAAACATAGATCAACAAATACTTAGTTATCGAATGTCTTAAAGAAAGGAAATAAGTTTTTTTTATAAAAAAAACGTTAAGTACATTGAGAAAATAATTATGCTCATTTTAATTTGTTAAAGAAAAGTTCTCATGTATCTTTATAATACCTAATAAGTATACCCAAAAAAAGTTTTTCAACTTATTAAACATAAAGTAATCAATTTCATTTACATTACTAAAGTTTATTACTACTATATAATTACCACATAATTACTTGGTATATAATTACTAAGATTCACAAAATCACCTCACATCAATATCTCAATATCAACGCAAAACGATACCAGAAATACATAAAAATAAACACAAACGATTTTATTATCTTTAATACAAATATGTTAGCAATGTGTCACACTAATTAAACATCATTATTATTACACTATCTAACAAAACATCTGTTTTAAGTACCTACATAAGTAATAATTATAAAGGTATGGTAAACATCATTAAATAACCTTGACTACTTCTTGTTCACATTGCAGACTTAGAAATAGAAAAAAAAATACAACACGAAACAGGAAAAGTTATAGAAATGTTTAGTTAATGCAATGGTAAGTGGCAAATACTAGGGAGCACCTACAAGAATGTCTGGTGACCTAAAAGCTATAACTGTATGTGGTTATACAGTTAGGAGCGTTGTGTAATCGTCCCCGAAAAAGCACCTATCCCATTAATAAAAAAACTTTAAAAAAATAAAACGCAACAACCAGATACGGTCCTGCTGCCGGCGGTGGTCCGCGGTTATGTAAACTCACCAGTTTTTCTTCTTTCATTTCCCCCCCTTCCGCGCGGCTTTTAATTCGTTCCTTTAGCTCCTACACCAAAACGCCGCCAACTTGATTCGGAGGCCAAAAAAACGGCATCCAAGAAGAAGTAGGGGAGATCAGAGTAAGAGGAGGTTATAAAAGAAAAGATCGAACTTGGCCAAAAATTACCAAACGGTATCTCGAAAATCAACAGGAAAAAGGAACTTCCAAACTAGGAAAAATTTACTTCAAGAAGTCGTCGCTGTTGTCGGTTTGGTTTCAGGTTTTATGTCTGCCTTTTTTTCTTTTGAATTTAAGTGCGTAATTAGTTACGAAACTGCGACGAGAACGACCCTGATGAAATTCGTCGCTGCCGGTCTCTTCGGACGAAGAGAAAGGGAGCCAAGCCGTGCCCCCCCGGAGCCTCCCGGAGGGGATCTCTTGGTCGGCGATGGACCGGCCAAAGTCGACTGACAGGACAAGATACGTTCAACGGCGAGTGAACGACCCAACGGCGTCGTACGTTGACCGCGAACTTACTTACAACAGGGCTGTATTAAATTCTCTTTAACATTAAATTACATATCATTATTGCTTATCGATAAACATTTAACATTTGCACACCAATTTGGTAATAGTTTCATTTAAAATCCTTTTAACATAAAAGAATGTCAACTTTAAAATAATAATAATAATAATAATGCCTTTTATTGAATTAAATAAACTTGCATACTTTAGAATACCGTATACAAACCTCAAACAAGCATTCTGCACTCTTTGAATGCGTAGAGTATCAATACTATGAATTGAGGCATGGTAAAGCGGAGCGCAATAGGCAAAATGAGATAGAACCAGTGAATCACACAGCTGCTTCTTTAGTGTTAACGGCAAAGAGCGACGATGAGGGTATAATACACGAAGACTGGCATATGCTCTACGCATAAGTAACGAAATCTACTCTTTGTATCTAAATGAGTTATCCATGATAATACCCAAGTTTTTTACACGTTCACTTATCGGAATACTAACATTATTAATACTAATTGTATTAATTAAATATTAATTAATTGTATTGGTGGTGGGAGGTAGAAAAGTGCATATGTTAGCATACGCGGATGACATCGTGGTCATGGCGAGAGAAGCGGTGGAGATGAAGGATATGATAAAGACATTGGAAAGATATTTTAGGGGGAAGGGGCTGGAAGTGAATGTGGGGAAGACAAGGATGATGAAGTTTTGCAAGGGTGGGAGAAAAAGAACAGAAAACTGGAGATGGGAGGGAAAGGAGATCGAGGAGGTTAAGGAGTATACTTACTTGAGGTATGTGTTTAGGGAGGATAACAGGGAGCGGTCGCATGTGATAGCTATGGCAAAAAAGGCGAATAAGGTGATGGGACAAGTATAGGGTTGGAGGAAGAGAGTCTTTGGAAGGAATGTGGCAGCGAGGAAGATTACGTTTGAAGATCTGGTTAGCAGTGTGATGATGTATAGGGCAGAGGTATGAGGATGGAGAGAGCAGGGAATGCAGGAGGACGTGCAAGCTAGATATTGGAGATGGGTGCTTGGGGTAGCGAGAGAAACACCGGGGTATATAGTGAGGGAAGAGGTAAAGGTGGATAAGGTCAGAGTGGAGGCGGGCAGGAGGGTGGTGAAATATGAAGAAAGAATAGAAGGGAGGGACTGCCTACCCAGTAAACAAGAAACATTTGTGAAACATTTCAATTTTTACATACAGTGAATTAAATGAAACATTTTAGAACTACGTTTCATATACGTGACAGATACGATTTTTACGAAACGTATCTAAAGATATGTATCAAATACATTTCAGTAGGAATATTTATGAAATATTATCAAAATATACAGCTGAAACATGTCTGGAATATCATCATCGCGGTGACGCGGTCAGCGTCTTGTCACGTCTTGTTCTATTGTGTGTTTTGTTCTGTTCTCAGTTCGAATCGTTCGAATATTGGTTTAGAATGGTGCAAGTTTTGTATAAGTTTTTTTATATATCACCACTAGGTTTAGTTAATGAAAATACGGCTAGTGAACACTATTTAAAGGAAGAGACCTATGTACAGGGTTAGCCAAACTCGACGCCCCACCTCTTTTATGGGAAACAGGTAAAATTTTCGAAAAAAAAATTTATACCATTTTAAATAGTATCTTCTCAGCTTTAAAAAACATCAGACGTTAAAAATTTTGGACGGCGACGCTATGCGTCGCGACGCTTTCAAATTTATTTTTTCAACGATCACAATTTTTTCTGTTTAGAAATAGGATGCCCATATAATTTTTAGCAATATTGAATAAAAAAGTTTTTTTATATCTGTAATAGTTTGTTATATATAGCGGGATACGTAAATTAATATTGACGAGCATTATTCTAGCAATTCTTCCATCACAGGTAGCCATGGATTGAAAATGTCTGAACATTTCTTAATTTGACTCAGTGTCAAATAGTCTTGCATTTGTTTCTTAGAAATGGCAAATCACCAGGAAAAGGTTGACATACTTTTAATTTACGGTGAAGCTCGCCGTAATTCAAGGGCAGCTGTCCGACTTTATCGCGAAAAGTATCCAGACCGCGCTTTTCCGGACCACAAGTTTTTTACCCGATAGGAACAAAATTTAAGAAAAAATACAGACGCGTTTTCCTGTAGGAAACATGTTCCTATTAAAAAAACCGTATGCAATGATGGCGTCGTAGCGTAGTAAGTTTGTCAGTTTTTTGAAGATAATCCTAGAGCATCTGTTAATATGGCAAGTCAACAATTAAATATTTCCTATTCCTCCATACGTCGAATACTTAAGAAGAACGGATATTTTGCATACAAATTGAAGAACTTGCAGCTTTTAAATGAAGATAACCGTAATAAACGCATAGATTTTTTAGCGGATATGGCCATATTGGAAGACTACAATAGAAGGATATATAAGAACATTTTATGGACTGATGAGAGTCGATTTGTAAGTAATGGGCTTCCAAATAGGCAGAATGAAAGATACTGGGCCACTGAAAATCCTAATGTGATTAATGAAGTCGAAAATCAAGGCCACTTTGGAATTAATGTATGGTGCGGCATAATCGATCGATATTTAGTGGGTCCATATTTTTTCGATTACAATTTTAATGGACCAATCTTTCTCCATTTCTTAGAAAATGAAGTGCCCGATTTATTGCAAGATATACCTCTCATGCAGGAAAATGTATGGTTTCAAATGGATGGAGCACCCTATCACAATTCTGCAATTGTTACGCAATATATGAACCGCGTATATCCTGAGAGATGGATAGGAAGATCTGGTCCAGTGCGTTGGCCAGCTAAGTCACCAGACTTAAGCTGCCTGGACTTCTTTTTATGGGGCACAATCAAGAACATTGTATACAGTACTGTCACAAACAACGTTGAACATCTTAAACAAAAAATTCGTGATGCTTGTAATACGATAAGTCGTGATACTCTTAGAAAAGTTACTCATAATGAAGTGAGAAGCCGGTTTCAGCACTGTTTGGCGGCGAATGGCGGTCAGCTTGAGCACACTTTGTAGGTGCAACATATTATGTTTCTGTTGTTTTAATTTATTAAAATCAAAATTTATTGTTTTAAGTTTTAAAAAAATTTGATGATTGTCTCAACAAATTGTTCTATACTTTTATTTCGTTGTTATTTTGTTACTATTCAGTTTATTAAAATGTTTTGTAAACCAACTTCCTGATCTATTATATTATTATTTTATATTAGTAAATTTTTAGTCCATGGCTACCTATGATGGAAGAATTACTATAATGATGCTCGTCAATATTAATTTACATATCCCGCTATATATTAAAAACTATTAGAGATATAAAAAAACATTCTTATTCAACATTGCATAGAATTATATAGGCATCCTATTCCTAAACCGAAAAAAATGTGTTCGTTGAAAAAATCAATTTGGGTACGTCGCGACGCCTAGCGTCGTCGTCCAAAATTTGTAACGCCTGATGTTTCTTAAAGCTTAGAAGATACTATTTAAAATGGTATAAATTTTTTTTTCGAAAATTTTACCTGCTTCCCATAGAAAAGTTGGGGCGTCGAGTTTGGCTGACCCTGTACAGAATTTTACGTTTTCCGTAGGTGAAATCATAACCTATAAGGTTTGATCGCGATTCCCACTAAATTTGCTTGTTTTTCTCCTGGAATTATATAAAATTATATAGCTATACAGGGTGAGTCTTTTTCCATGTTTAGTATGGAGATCTCGAAAACTAACGGAGATAGAGAGACGATTAAATAGGAAAAGAATTGCAGTTTCATGAACTCAATTTAATGAGCTTTCTGTTTTTTGGATATAATGCATGGCTAACTAGATATCTCGAAAAAACCGTTTTTTTGTTATATCGTTCAATACCTATGGCTCCGCAATTATTGATTTTAGGAAAAATGTGTAAAGGAAAAATTTGTAGGGTATTACATGTTTAATAAAGCAGTCTAATTGATTTTTTTATTTACGCAATAATTTTTGAGATATGACACAAACTTGTAATTTTTCTAATGGAAACCATAGTTGGCCATGACTTTATAAAAAAGGCCTTTTCACAACGATTCTAATGATGTACCACTTGACATGGATATTTTTATTAATAAATAAATTATAGCCATTTATTCTTTTAATTTGCAAACTGTTCAGGTAGTATGCTATGGAAACAATTGATAGATACGTTTGCAAACGTAAGTTTCGATGATTTCGTACCGCTAGCTTATTAAGTGATGGTGCCCCATCGTGTTGAAACCATTTACGCAAATGACGTGTCTGCAGGAGCAATTCATTCAACATATTATCGAAATCGTTCTGTAGAAAATGAAGATAAGGATCTCCGTTTAACGTATCATAAAAAATGTACGGACCAAAAATTCTTCAACAAATGACACCGCAACAAACATGAAATCCAAACTTAACTTGAAGTCTCCTCTCTTGAACATGGTTCGGATTTTCCTGCATCCATAAATGTTGATTATGTCTATTAAACATGCCGCAGTTTATAAATCGTGTTTCATCTCTCCAGAAAACTTTAATCTAAGCTGTGATCAGCTTTACACATGTTAATAAACCACGTACAATATTCTACACGCTTATTGTAGTCATCTGGGGGTACTGTTTGTGAAACTGCCATTTTATATGAATGAAATCTGTCCTTTTTTAGTTCTCTTATGACAGTACGTTGTGACGTGCCTGCTTCAGATGCAACTTGTGTTGAAACCGATGCATCTTGATGGATTCGTGCTAATACATTTACTTCTGTCTTGCATCTTTAGTTGGTTTACAGAAAGAACCATACTCGCCCAAATTATCAGCCTCTTCAAAGTAGTTAGAGAAGGCTGACGACGATCAAAATACTGTTCTGCAGCTTGTATTGCATTTTTATAGCATAAAATGTAACACTGAATGATATCACGCTTTTATTGATTAGAAAAATTCATATTGATTATTATTTACAAAACCTCAATCAACGTTAATTAGAAACTAAACGAAACATACGTTTGCCTTAAGCTGTCATAACCAAACGTATCTATCAATTGTTTCCATAGCATACTAACTGAACAGTTTTCCAATTAAAAGAATAAATGGCTATAATTTATTACATATATTACATATATGTAATATTACATATTTCCATTCTGAGTGTATTCCTTTCCAATACACTTGTTGTTCTCTCTGATCCAGGTACGAGGCTAATAAATTATATGCAGTAGCTTTGAAGCCATATTTATGTAATTTTTCTTTTAAAATTCTGTGGTGTACCATATCTAAAGCCTTGCTGAGATCACAAAAGGCTATTTGCGTGTATTTCTGTTGGTCAAAACCATCTGCTATTTTTTGGATAACATTTAGTAACGCTGTGGTTTGTGGTTGATCTGCCTTGTATGTACCCATGCTGATATTTGGTTATGAGATCTTCTTCTTCTAAATATTCCATTATCCTTTATTCCATTATCTTTTAATGTTTTGTGTAACATGAAAAGTCACTGCTTTCTGTAGCTTTTATTGCATGTAAGAACTTGTTTGATTTTAATGTTACCAGATCCACTGCTTCCATTTGACTTAACATATTATTTTGTGTTAAAACGGTTGACTGTCCAATAGCAATGAAATGATTATTGAGAACATTTGCGTTCAGTGTGGTCTTAACTTCACTCTTAATGTATCCTTTACCTACTTCTTCCTTTGTTAGTTTCCAAGCTGCTTTTATTTTGTTTTCTGCGTTATTTATATAGGTACTTTCCATAAGCTTCTTTTTTCGCTAAGTCAACTTCATTTCTGTATTGTTGCTTAAATGCTTTATACGTGTTTTTATGTATATTATCTCTTGTTACTTCTAAAATCGTATATAGCGCATCAAGTTGATTTTTCATTTTAGCTAGTTTATCTGTTTCCCATTTTAAAATTAATTTCCCTACAGACGTTTTTACAGGTTGTTCTGGAAACGCCCTTTTAAAACATGTCATGATAATTTCATGATATTTTGTGTAAGTTGTTTGTACATTGAGACTTGTATTATGTATTTGTGACCAATCGCTCTCTTTTAATAGACGTTTCTAAAATCTCTATGTAAGTAGCGTTTATTCTTCTTCTTTGTGTTATTTTAATTTCTTGTTTTCCAGCTGTCAAGATACCAGATGCTTTTTATGCGAAATGATCACCTAAATGAAGGTTGACAGTCTTTACAACGCTTTTCTGCAGGAATCTAGTAGCAAAAATGTTGTCCACACATCCTTTACCCCCCACCCTTGAAGATTCATCAAACATGGGATACAGACCGTACTCTGACATAGTACTAAGAAAATTTTCCTTCACTTTTGTTTTTTCGTTTACACAAATATTGAAGTCTCCAAGTATTAATATATTTTTATTAGTTTGTGCATTTGTTGTATAATCTAATATTTTTTGCAGCCGTTCAAAAAATCCCTTGACATCACCATCAGGAGGGCGGTATATTTGTATAATTATCGATTTTAATTTTAGAATTAATACTGAACATAGCTCCAAACATCGTTCTTTGTTAAAGTCATATAAATCAAATATCGCAAAGAGGTATTGTTCTTTTATAATAATAGCGCCTCCACCGTGTCTACATGATGTTCTACAATTGTAGGTCGCAAGTTTGTATTTAATACCATCTAATACCATCCCCAATCACCATAACACAAACGAATTCAGTGCACCACTCGCAGTGCTGAGTTACACCCCCAAATATCTAACTTACTTTTATTTATTCCACACGCAACAAAATAGTAATAATGCCAAAATAATGGTATACACATATAAAAAGTTATAATAATAAAAATAAAATAAACATCATAATGTACTGAAAGCAATGTAGATACCAATAATAATAATATGACTTTATTTGTCCCATTAGATGTACATTGACTTTATTATTATTATTGCTGCCGGGCTGAGGAGAGCGGCCCCTCTCGTTACCGCAACCTATAAGATCTATTGTTACTTTAGCCCTCCAAAGGTTTAGGGCAAATGTAGGTCTTTAATGAACCTTAGTATTGTCCTGAGGTCTTGAACCTTTATGTCGGTAGGTAACAGGGGAGTTTTACCGAAGTTGTTGTGTCTTAGACGGCCTCTGGCGACGCAATTGCACAGTATATGTTCAGCAGTTTCTGACTCGTCGTTGCATACTCGACAAGTTTGATCCTCAGCTTGTCCAATGTGGAAGAGGTGGTATTTTAGAGGCGCATGGCCGGCCAGGTAGCCTACATTGACTTAGTATACATGAAATTATTATAAATTAAGACAGGACAAATTAGCCGGAGTTCAGGTACAGCCGTAACAGCACCTGCTCTTCCACTCAAACCTAATAAAACTAGTTCTAATTCTAAATATACAAGAGAGAAAAAGAAAAGAAAAACGAAAAGAAACAGGAAAAGAAAAAGAAAAAGACCCGATACTGAAATCATAATCAATTACCAAGCGCAAACTGCCCGATCCCTGTCGCCCTATAATGCATCCTGAATTTGAGACAATTGTTTTGTCTGGTATATTGCTCCAAATCGTCGCCTTTATTTTGAATAGACAATGTACAATGTGTTAATTAATTATCGTACCCGACGTCATCATTGCAAGTATGCAACCAAATACCCAAATCGCGTATAGCAATACCAATACTGTGATATTGGTTGCATATAGTAGGATAATTAATTAACGCAGTGTATTCATAATAGTATTATCTTTCTGTTGTTCAAAAGCTTGATAAAATTTAATAATTTTCTTCATTATTATTACATTAATTAATCTTATCATTTTTAAATATTAAGACTCAAGAAGAAATTTGCATTACACTACTACAGTAATTCCTATTCAAGACAGAAGATTCACACATTACCATCATAATTAAAATAAATTAGGAATTCATTTATTAATAATTTTAAGACAAAATTATTTTGCACATCATTCTTACGACCTTGAATACATTTTCATAACAAATTTAATCAAATATATCATGAATTCTAAACATAGACTAATGACGCACAATTCACTTCTTAGAACACTCAACGATTTTTCTTCTGTGTAATATGATTCGGTATAACCTTTTAGATATTAATATTTTTCTAATAATTCTTTCGAAGCATATTTATAATTTGAGTTTTATACTTTTGTTGTATTGTCATTAATTTTAGAAGTCTTGTCTTTAGAATATTTGCAAATGGAGAAACTGGTTATCTTCTACAATCAACATCTACACTTGATTGTATACCATTATGAAATGAAATTACTTCTGGCGTTTTCCAAAGCTCATTGGACATCTTGTTCGAACCCAAATCAACCACGACAATTTTTCCTTTTTATAAATATTACAGTTTTATTTCTAATACAGCGGTTCTCAATCTTTCAGTATTCGGGTCCCAATTCTTTTTCATATAATAATAAAATACGACATATATTTTATACGTTGAAAATTTTGACCCTAATCCCCTTAGTTCAGCGTGTTATTAGTCCCCTAGACCTTAAACTGAAAGCAACAGCACTCGCTTTGTTTGATATTTTAAATGATTTTATTAATGAGTCAAACATAGAGTGGAAGAATTGCGTTGGAATATGCACCGATGGCGCTCGTACAGTGTCTGGAAGATTCCAAGCACTTGTGAAACAAAACTGTCCGCAATGTGTCTGAATCCATTGCATGATCCACAAAAAGGCTCTGGCTTCCAAAGAAATGAGTCCTGATCTCAACATTGTGCTAACGACGGTTAACTGTAGTGAATTACATAAAAATGAGACCCTTAAAATTAAGTATCTTTAATGCACTCTGCAAAGATATGGGTGTAGATCATTCGACGTTGCTATTTTATTGCGAGGTCAGATGGTTATCACGTGGGAAATTTCCACAGAGTGAGTTAAAAGGAAATTGTCACTTTTCTAGGAACCCCGCCCGAAAGTTTTGAGATGCTTTATTTGTGATGAAATTGAGTTACTTGGTCAACATATTCGATAAATTAAATACCCTGAATCTACAAGTCCAAAGAGCAAACACACATATGTTGAATAACAGTGGTAAAGTTAGTGCTTTTTGTAGAAAGTTGGAGGTGTGAAGCAGAAATGTGCAACAAAAAAAACTAGAAATGTTTGCAAATGTGAATTAGTGTGTCAAAACATACAAGGAAGAAGAATAGTATGTGAAAGTTGTTTTTGTAACAATAGAAAGTCATTTAGCCATGTTGGCACAGAATTTTAAAAAGTATTTTCTTGCTGACGACTAATTGGTAGCAAGTTACGAGTGGGTTAGGGATCCATTTCGAACTACTCCTGAAGGTTTCTCAACTGCAGAAGAAGAAATCTTTATACACTTTACTGCAAGCGGCGAAACCTAGAGTGGGAGTGAATGATGCCTTTTCTCCACTGAAACAAGAGCATTTCGTATATTATTGCCATTTTCAACATCCTACCTTTGCGAAGCCGGATTTTCTGCGGTGGCTGTTTTAAAGACAAAATATAGGTCTCCACTGAATATAGAGTATATAGACAAAGAATTCAGAGTGGCTATTTGTAATATAAAACCTTCTTTTGAAAAACTTTGCTGTGCGAGACAGGCCCAAGGGAGTCACTAATAAATAATTATTAAAGCTATTTTTAATTTAGTATTGATGAGTTTATTATTAGTTTCATTTAGTATTTGGCAATACCTACTGATACAATCATATTTATAATAATTAAATAGTGTACTAGTTTAAACGGTACTTAAATACTGTACTTACTTAATTTTTTGTAATGTCGGAATGAATATCATTTTGCTTTTCTTTCTGTGAATTAATTTTTTTATTAGTAATTATCGACCTGGCCTCCATTATCTGCTGTCGCCATTCCCCACTATCTGTTGATGCTCTTCTCAACATTTTCACCCTCAACAACTAGCCAGTATCATTCAAAACTTCATCTTCCCAGCATTATCAGGGTCTGTCCAGCAATCTTTTCCAATGCACTCTAGCGATGAAAATTTTCTTTCGTAATCTCTCTTCTTCTATGCTGCTAAAATGTGTCTCCATGTATTGTTTTCCTTTATCGGCCCACATATTCTTCTTAATACATTCCTGTCAAATATGCTTAATTTATGTTTAGACTCTCTGTTATTGTCCATGCTTCGCATCCGTAACATATATCAGGGTACTTAATTATTTTGTAGACTCTATAAAAAGCATAGAAGAAACTAGTTCTTCTCAACTATGCTCTATACTATTTTCAAGCTATTTTCGTGCATGCTCTATAATACCAATACTTCACATTTGTAGCTGTGCGTAGCGTAAAGGATCAGCGGACTGTCAAAAAATCGAGTTAGTTTGATCTGGGCCTTAGATTCGGTGAAAGCAGCTAGGCTTTGCGCTTCAGAAGGGTTGAGGGCTACGTTGCTGCAGGGACTGGTGGCTACGAGACTCCAGGTTGATTTTTGTTGTAGTCTGGTGTTATTTGAGGTGGGGTTAATGTGGCTCCACAGGTGGGTGGCTAAGTGGTTTCAATTGCAGGCTCAAGGGCTGGTTATTATACAGCTACAGCGGCAAGCTCTGGGTTACGCTGCTTCAATTTCTATGTTTGGAAGTCACGACCACGAGGTTCAGTCCAGCTGCATGGTCTGAAGGTTTCCTTATTTTTGTGGTCACCAATGTAGCGTGAAGGATTAATTTATTCATTTCGGAATGAATTTTTATCAATTTTCTTTTAAAACAAGATTATTTCTTTGTTCATATATAGTAGAAGTTATAGTTCTAGTTTATTGTTACGATAGACGCTTTTTGATCTTAGTATATGGGACCGTGATAAGTAAGCTCTGTTAGTAAGGGTTATTCTTCTAAGAATTTCTTTGTTTTCCGTTCTATCCGAGGTCAGTTGTATCTCCTAGTATACAAATTGCTCAACCGGCTCGATACTATTGTCTACTGCAGTGCGTGTGGGTCTACTTCCTGTGATTTGTGTTAATATATTTGTTTTTGTGTATTGATTTCTAATGCAACCCCAACGGGATGTCTCTTCGTTTCTGAGTACACTTGCTGCGCCGACTCAGCCCTTCTACAAATAATGTTAATAATGTTTAGCATTAACGCACGCAAACAAAATTAAGGTATTACAATATGTTTTCCATGTAACGCAGCACAACAGTTTAAAAATATACAAATATGAAGTATATTAACAAAATTAAATGTAGATATAAAAGTAGAGATTTTGAATCAATATCTGCATCATTGTTGAAAATGGTAAACGGAATTGTAAACGGAATATATTAGGACACGAAAATATTTCATCTAATATAGTAATCAGTGCAGAGAAGATATCCCACAATAACTTGTGCACTTAAGTGCCTTTTTTTATATACCGGGCAGGTAATACTTTTTTCCAGTCGACAGGAATTGTTCTTCCTGCCATATCTTTGTTATAAGTAAGTGTAAGTGTTGTGTTAGATGATTGCAGCCCAATTTATATATTTCTAAAGGAATTATTTGAGCATTTATTGCTTCTCTAACTTCTTGTAATGTTGGGGGTTCTGCATTTTCTTCTTTCTCGTCTGCCTTCATCGTTTAGCGTAAAGGTTCCCCATTTTCTTCCTAGTAATGTCTCCAATTATAATTAATTGGAGGATTAAATACATTTTGTTTCTTGAGAATTGCTAGCTATATGAACTTGTCTGTTTCTACATAGATTTGGTTTGCTGTGCTTTCATCCACTGACATCCATATTGTTTTGTAGATATTTCTATAGCGAGTATGTATATTTGCAAGCATGTTCAGCGTTAGTGTCATCTCTTCAGTAGTCACAAATGTCGCTTTCACCGTGCAATTAATTATTACTTAGTAAATTGTTATAAATCGCCTCTAAGAGTTGGTAAAATCTTTCTTTGATATTCTGCTATTGTTCCTCTGTGGTTCAGTAGACGTTTATTAGTGTTGTATTAAAAGAACGATACAATACGCAACTTACAGTCTACTATGGATACTACGATCATGATGAATTTATGAGAGCTATGACAGAAGGCATTTTGTAGCACCTATGAATCAGGTTTAACTCTAGAGGTGTTGAGGAATATGTATTTGAAACATGGAATGTGAATACGTAGTCCAACCAGGTAATGAGTTGTTAATTCATTGCCCAGCCCTCCTCCTTTATCCATATATGGGACCACGAGCTGATGGGCTACTCGATCCATCCATCGACTCCCCCAGAGTTAAACCTGATTCATATGTGCTACAAAATGCCTTCTGTTTGTGTTAATTGTGCCGACATAAAACAACTTCATTTTTTCCAGATCATAACACTTTTGGACTGGTAAATCAATACTCAGTAGTCATAATAATCACATATGCGAAATTGAGTGCAATGAATGGCACTGTCAAATAATTTTAAAACCAATCTAAAAATATAACCGGCATAACCGGGTAGTTCTACCCAATCCACTCAATGTTTGACTCTCTGGCTTTATTTGAACTTAAATCGCATATACTTGAGATTTAAAATAACTGCAAAGGAAGAAGTCTAAGATGTAGATCATAGGAAGTTTCTTGTTATCAATTTGCAGAGCAAGTCTAAAAGTGCAAAATCGCACGATCTCGGTAGATCAGATCTTGAAATCGATTCGCAAGATATACATGAACTTAAAACGCTCGTAGAGGATGTTCATCGCTGAAATCATCTGTTGTCGGTATCCATCTTATCCAGTATAGATCACAAACACCTCCAAAAATGTCAGTTTCGTTTTGGAAAAAGTAATAGCCAGTCACTTTCTCGGGATATATTTGGTGCTAGTGTATCTCGAGTGGATTGGTATCGCTTCCAATTCAACAATTTTACCAGTTCACTGATCCATTTATCCAAAAATCGACTTTGTCGCTAAAGATAATATTTTTACTGAATTTGGATCTGTTCCAGAGTCCCATCAGCGAACTCACGGCGTTGTCTATCATCATTAAATTCCCGGATTAGTTGAATTTTCAATTTTCTTTTTTTTTAATTTCGACGCTACATCCGCTAACAATTTAAGTTGAAGTCGCAAGACGGCCAGAACGACTACACATTAATAGTCTACAGTTTTCTCGTACACACTCACGCATAGCAACGATGATATCAAAAAGAAGTTTTCTTCAAAAATACTATAGTTATTAGCAATTAATTAGAAAATTTCGCAACTGGGTCTTATATTACAGTTTTGCAAATTTCTCAAGAATGCTGAGCACAATGATCAGCTTGTTTTACATAAGGTTTACCTGGTTTTTAATCGGAGTATGTCTCAACCTTATAATCAATCCAAAAATACCTCAATCTGATGTAATAGGCATTACATAACGTATATTTATACTGAATAAAAAGTTTTGAATGAAATTCCGTTTTCAATCCAGGAATGTCCCAATCCAACTTCATCATCTACCCAAAAATATAATATTTATTATTTCCCATCCCCTCGTTTCTGTTATCCTTCTGCCTTCATTCTGGTTAATTTTTGTGATACTTTTATTTTTTTTTTTGTTTAACCACTCATGGTCGAAAAAATTAAACTGATCAGAGTCGTGGCATGGGCAGGTGTCTCTCTATTTATTACTATCAAATAAGTAAAACTTTTAGAATATGTGCAATAGTGACTCCAACCAAATATTGGTTATCAGACAGTGATGATTCTGAATGTAATTTGTAGAATGGTTCAAAAGAAAGAAGAAAGACAACAGCAAAATTGATGGCGATAACATGCACCCAGAATCTAGTTCCTGCACCATCGAGATTTCAAGTTATTGGAATTTCTTATTGTACCAGACGAATATGACGTATCATATTACCAACTGTTTTTGATGACTTATTGAGGGACTGGTAAATACCTACTGAAAAAAGGTCAGTGCATGCAGATACTGTTGTCTTTTTTGCAACTAACGGGATTGTCTGGGAAACACCATTTACTCCATCAAGGGTACTAATGGTTATACTACTGCTAACGATGATTAAAGTATTGCAGAATAAAATCCTCTAAATTACTGCAAAAATTTAATGGTTTCCATCGATTAATCGTACAATGAACTCAACAAAGATAACAATTAAGCTTTTACTTCAAAAATGACGATTTGAAGTTCTCCTATCAATTGACCTAATTTAAACGCGCATTTACACGCGACTCAAGGACCACGGGATATTTATGCAAATTAACTGATTGATTAGTATTTGTAAATGTTGAATTCCTTGTCACTGATTTCTGTTGCTTATTGTCTCTTGTAAAACGCTAAATTACTGATAATGTAAATAAACAAATAAAAAAGTAATAAATAAACTATAGCTTTTTTAAATCATTTTACATAATCTTTTGTTTTCAAAATATAGTAATAGACATTGTGAGGACTCCTCCTACACCATATGACTCACAATAGAACTATTATAAGCAAATGTGGAAAGCAAAAGTGGAGGTCAACACAAAAAGAGGAAAGCCAAATGAGAATTAAAATGATGTATGTAGAAATATTCTAGGAAAGGTGGGAAAGGAAACGATCAGGGGCAAAAAAAATAAAAGAGTAGGAATAAATTGACCAAAAAGAAATCTTAATACATAAATAAAAAATGTAGAATGGGATAGGTTATTAGAAAAAAAAGACAAGGTTTGTATAATTAGAACCTAACATCTACATGATATAAATAAACAAATAACTCAATTCATAAAAAGTGAATGAAAAGCAAAAAAACTCTTACAGAATTACAGAGATTATATGTATAATGAAGTCATTTCTTCTATAGTCTAGTTAGTAGAAAACATAAGCATGTGGTCTGTTGAATGGAGAAAGATCACAGCCTTGCACAAGGCAAACCTGTTTCCACAAATGCAAATTCTGAAAGGTAACCAGCTACCACACACCGCTCGAAGAATTGACGTGCGTTTTATATCCCGCCTGAATCACGTGCGTTCAAGCTCCATTAGACCGTCGCAAATGCTAACATAGGTAATCTCCGCACGTTACGTAACGTTTCGCCGTCGAAACCAAATTTGGTACGAGCAATTGACCCGTCAATTAGTTGTAGAGTCGTTTGCGTACACACATACGATCCTATCAAATATCGTAAGATGCGTTAAATTAACATTAAAAGCGATGTGAAGAAAGTTTTCCGCCCAAGAAGGAAACGCTAATGACTAAAAGGACTTACGACGAAGAAGTATGGAGATTATAAAGTGATCTTTAAGGGAACTTTACATTGCAACAATTAACTAGTGTGGTATTAGAACTAATAATGTTTCCTTTCGGTTTTACTTTCAATATTAGTACATATAAGTTTTTTATGACAATTTCTTCAGAAGGTAAAAATGGGGAATCTTAAAAATAATAATAATGGTATTAGTAATCTTACATAAATAATTGCCTCCTTTTTGAAAAATAATTAGTGTTAGTATACTTCTTATTGCTTCAATAAACGTCATATGTAATAAGCTTCAAAATAACCGCGCCACTGTTTTTGAATCAGATGTCAACCCCAAAACATGTAGAGTTTGGCTTCTATTTCCCTCATCAATCCCCTAGTCTTAGGGAGACTACCTCAAATCTTTTAAATTCTAATCCAGCAACATACCACATGATTACTCAGAGCATAATCATATCTAGAGATGTTTCGACAATATAACTTCACTTTCTCTGGATTGACACTCCACATTGGGCACTCAAGATTGTTTCGTTGTGTGAATAGCTCGGTGGTAAAGACCCCAATATCTGCAAACAAATTGCACAACCTGTAATTATTGTACAAAGTATCGCGCTAATTCCATACACTATGCAATAATTACACAATGCAATTCAAACCATTTTAAATTCTGTAACTATCATTAAGTAAATCAACACCAGACATTTTACAATATCTGCACAACAGCATCTGATATACATTTTGTTCACAAGTTTATGGGATCTTTTAGGAGGGCATCCTCTTCCTGGCATGATGGAAACGCGTCACTCCCAAATACAGAAGCATTCTACGCTGGAATATCTTATCGTAAAGATAGTACATCTACAAGAGTCCTAAGACCATCGTGGGCATACATTTCTATAGATGAGCATTCTTTGCTCATTTACAGTGGAACCGTGGTAGCTGCAATGTAAATTTATAGATCGTAATGGTCCGATTCTACAACGGTAAAGTGAATGCTCAACAATCGCAAGAGTTGATTCTGATAACACGTAGCGAATATTGAAGTATTCGATCTCATAAAAGAGAAACTATTTCTGTGCCATTTGAGACATATACCAAGATAAACTGAAAGATAATACAATAAAATGAAACAGTTACAATACCCCGAACCCCAAAAAGTGTAGAGAAAAATTACAATGGACTGGAGTCTACAAAACCGGTAATGACTAAGAGGTAGCTGAAGGAGATAACCATAGGTCCGAACCATAGGTCCCAAACTAATACTCGTAAAACAAAGACCTTGGTGAAATGAAAAAGCTTTGAAAACAAAATGTTAAAACAACTAACAGGGTATGACAAAAAAGGTTAATTACTAACGACGAATAACAGCAAGTAAAAACGGTTGTGAAAAGTAAGTCAAATAAATATATCACAAACAACACTTCTGGTGAAGTATAGCGCCGCAACTAGATGATTTTAGGTGATTCAACCAGGTGACAAAATTTCCTTTAAAAACACTCTGATGGCCCAAGAACCCATAAAGAAAGACGTTTTCTCAGAATACAACATTTTTCTTTCGCCTTTAGATATGCAATTTTTTACTTTAGCAAAATCATGACAAAATTCCTTATTATTATTAAGTGTTTTTTACACTTATAAATCAGGTTAATTAGGACACTATATGAAAATTCCAATAGTACAGTAGAACATGGGAGCGAACTTATCAGCAAAATAAAAATCCAACATGAAGTGAGACAGGGCTGTGTCCTGTCCCATTTAATATACCCAATAATAATGGTTTGGATAATAAAAGGAACATATCAGCTATAAACTGGAAAGGTTTTGCAAAATTGGAAGATTTGGAATTTGCACATATCCGTTATCAATTTAGATGCGCATATATACTGCATAGGTAGCTATTGTCATTACCTTAGGTTCAGTACAACTTATGTAGTGACTGCCGCGCAATTTCAGTTCTGATCGAAACATACTCCAAGTTTGAAAACGATAATCAACAGCGATATTTAAACGCTCGAAAAACTACACCAAGCCATTCGAATTAGGTTGTTGCATAACAATGCAATACCGTACACCTCAAATCAGACGATGACCTTACCTCAGAAACACAATTGGGAACTTCTTGTCCAACCGCCTCATAGTCCAGACCTGCATCTTTCTGATTTTCATTTGTATGAACCATTGAAGGTTCATTTGTCGGGTGACGAACTTCAAGATGAAGTAAGGCAGTATTTTAAAAATTTGGATAGCACCTATTATGAAGATGGTATACAGAAGCTTTTGCCTCGCTGAGATAGGATTTTAATATAATCTGTATTATTTTCAATATTTTTTCCAATTTTCTTTCAATTAAGAATTAATGTAGAAACTTCTAAAAACAGGGAAGAGAAGATCGGGAAATCCAAAAGATACCTAAAAACGAATCGTAAATATGTAGAAGCACAGTGAACCAAGTAAAAATAAAGGCAAATAATAAAAGAGAATGGAAGGAACTGGCCGCAAAGATGACAGGAAGATAAAACTAATAAACTTAAACAGGCACGTAAGCTTGCAACCCCACTGCCAAAACTAACAAAAAACCCAATTGGTTCTATTTACTTTTTTTTAAGCATGAGAATATAAAGAAGAAGAAGAATTTAGTATATCCCTAGAATTTTGTAGCATAAATTAAGCTCTTTGTTAATGTATTATTAAACGTCAGGTAAAATCAGGTAGTACCGTTGTTTATTGATAACTTTAACCAATAAAACGAAACATTCCCTCTGAATAGGTGGCATTTTAGGCTCAGAGGTTTCCATCGATGAATATATCTCGAGGATATTGACATTACGAACATTACAAAACTGTTTGTTTTGGAAGTATCTGTTGCAGAAATACGCTTTATATTTTTCAAGGATCTTGACAACTTACGGATTAGACAAAGCTATTCCAACGTAAGAAGAAGTGGCTTGGCTTTCCAACGTAAATGCAGAGAAAAGAGGGTAATGCCAACGTTCCTCAGAATGAAGCACCATATCGACACCGCTGCAGCACGTATGATCTTGATTAAGACAGAACAGGCGCTGATACGAGAAAGAACTCACAAACCCTTTAAAGATCTACTACGACTCCATGACTTTCCAATTCCATGGCAAAAGAAGACTGGGACAAAATAAACAGGATAACCATGAAGAAGGCTGAACGTGAAATCCAAAAAAGTCGGGATAAGCAGATTAAGAAATTCAAATCGTTGGACCGCCGCACCCACAAGAAGAAAAACAACGATTTGCCAATGGAAACAGTCGTTATTAACCAATCAAACGTCCCATTAACAGAGGAGAAAACTAAAGTACTCGCCAAAGGCTTAAATTATGCAGTCGCTCCAAAGAGGGTTCACAAAGAAGAAATTATATGTGTATTATAAGCGGCTATTCGCAGAATACCTGCAGTGAAAGCAGAAGAATTCGTCAAGACATAGCGAGAGTGCTTAAAACAGCAAAGCACGAACGAAAGAAGAGCGCTACGAACGATAATACTATTCACTATAACGCAGCCAGCTATAAGAAGATAACCTCAACCGAGAAGATTAAGGAAGATTAAAGAACTGGTAAAATCCACAGGAAACCCAGCAGAACAACAGAAAAGCTTATTCGTACAGGCTGCAGTACCACCAAGGATATATGGATTATTATATATGGATTACCCAAAATCCATAAACCAGAGGCCTCACTACGCCCTCTTGTCAGTGCCATAAATTCTACCACCTATCAGCTAGCAAAACACCTTGCCAAGATTCTGTCCGCTTTTACAGGTAAAATAGAGTCATATGTCAAAGATTCCACACATTTTGTAGAATCAATCAGGAGTATGAATCTAAGTTTCGACGTGGAATTTCTATTCATCAGAGTACCAGTCAAACATGCCGTGGATGGTCTCCGCCAAAAAGTCATCCCGAAGGGTTTGCCCAAGTATGTCCCAGGACTAGTGAAGTACTGCCTATCGTCGAAGTATTTTAGCTAGAAGGGAGAGTTCTACGAGCAATGCGAAGGGGCCACCATGGGATCACCAATTTTTTACATGGAGATGTTTAAAGAGGGAGCGTTAAAGAAGAATCCGTGGAAACCGAAACTATGGCTCCGTTACGTCGGTAACACTTTCATGATCTGGCTACATGGAAAAGAGCAACTCCATGAATTTCTAGACCACCTCAATTCACAACACCCCATGATAAAATTTACCATGGAAACAGAAACTATAAAACAGTTACCATTTCTGGATGTGTTGGTCATTAGGAAGGCAGATGGGGGCATGGAACTGGGAGTATATCGAAAGAAGACGCATACGGCCATAGACCACCCACAATAGAAGAGGTCCGTGATTCAAGCCTTATTCAAACGGACATTACTTACAAAGATTGACGAGCGAGGCGATAGTAAAAAATGCTCCTTCAAAAATCTTTGAAATTGCCGGAAGAACAGCTACAGGTCTATAAATGGACATCACTGAAGGATCTCCCTTTTTGAAAATGGAGGTTATGGAGGCTATCTTGAGCTCACACGGAAATTCCCAGCATACAATCCGTTCATGGATTGTATGCGGGGAATTGGTTCAAAATTCCATCTATGAGCGTTTGGGTTATTGCGAGACCGAAGTAGGTTGCCAATTTGAACATTTGTTATAAAAATCGTAATAAAAGTGCAAAAAAGCAAGAAAACATTTTATTTTCCCATTTGGTAGTCAACCCCTCATAATTCTTGAAAGAATTAAGATATCGGGTTTTGGTTTATGGGGTTGTGTTTAATTTTTCATTACCTTAAAAATAAGGTAAAACTCAACAGTGGATGCTATTTAAAAATGTAGGGGTGGTCATCCCCTAAAAGAACTCCACATTGCTTTAGTGATTCCCAAATTTTCAAATTTTGTTCTTCACTCGTTCAAAACTTATAGCTCCGTCCTGGGAGTTTTGGGAAACCCTGTATAATCTTCGCAATTCTGTGCCAATATGTTTTAAAGGAAGTAATATTATCTATAGTTCCACCTGTCTTTCCTAATCCATTATAGTAAAATATTGTTCCCTTTACATTTATACACTTTTCACCTTTTCTTCTAACTTCACTCAATCCTATTATATGCCATTCCGTGTTTTTTAGTTCTTCTAGCAATTCCTCTAATTTCTCTCAAAGTTCTACAGTTATAGGTCAGTATTTCAAGTATTTTGTTTATTATGATGTCGATTTATCTTTTGCATCTTTTCTCCTTTATTCTGAATATTCTGTGTGTTTAGCCAGGTTGTAGGGTAGTATGTTTCCATTTTCGATTTCCTTATTTTTGCCATGGTTATTATATTTGAGCGTAAATTGGTATTATAATTTGATTGCTAGGTATTGTCATTTTGTGTGTTCTTCGTTGCTGTCTCTGCTTTTGTGTTTTGCTTTTTTAAGTCTCCTGCAGTGAACAAGTGCGACTTTGGTCTCATAAAGTAACCATCAATTTGCTTTTAGAGGCCAGGTGTGTTTATTCCTCTACTCTCTGTTCTCTCGTTCATTATTGTAATCTGTTGTCTCACTTTTGTCGTTTCATAACTTTCATTATAATTCATTTTTTTTTAATTATTACCCACCATTACCATGCTTTTAGTTTGATGTTCTTCTTCTTCGTACTTATTTTAGAAAAATATTTTTAGTATAAAAGTTTTATTTTTAACATTATTGCTCTTTTATGCTTTTTGCTCTCAGATGCATAAATATCAAAAAAATACAAAATGGTGAAAATTAGATAAAATATTGCTCTTTTACGCTTTTGCTCTCAGATGTATAAATAAATACATAAATAAATATCGAGAAAAATTCGAATAGATAAAAATTAGATGAAATCGGAGTTTTACATCTTGTTGAGGTAGAGCACGAGATTTGGAGCATTTTAGAAAAAAACGTTTTAGCATGAAAGTTCTAGCAAATTTTCCACATATGCAGCAATGTGATATGAAGATATTTTATTAAAAATAAAAGAAATATGTTCGTAAGGGACAAATTGTAAATCGTAACTTATCAGATTCGTTGTGATAAGTAACACATTTAAATATTATAAATTTAAAGTTCTTATCGAATATTATTACACTGTGGAACATTTTCGGGGTCATTGTCTGGGGGGTGAGAAATTTCAAGTCGAGATGAAAGTACTTGGCCAGTATAGTAAAACCTCCAAAGGGTTTGGCGTTCTCAGGCCAAACTTTTTTTTATGACCTTTTATATTTCTTTCCTTATTTTGATGTTTGTTTGCTTAGTTTTTCACTTATAACTCAAGAATCATTGATGATTTCTCATTTCATTCTTCAGCAAAGACTAAGGCTTAAATAAATAATTTTCATTAATATATCCATGTAAAAAATTAAGTTGGACTAATTTTATCGACTGAAATCTTCAAAAAATTATCAAATTTCGAAAAAAAAAATTCTATTTGAAAAATAACGTTTTTACTTGAGCGTTCTAGGAATTGCAACTATAAAAGAATATTCTAATATAAGTATATAGTAATATAGTAGTACTATATTAGAGAGAGAGAACAATATTTATTTGGAAAATTAACAAAAATTAAGGACAAATTTAGTTTAAAGAAGAACAAAGATTATATGTTCATAAACAATGCTCTAGAGTCTAGGCCTTTTCAATGGTGATTGTTGTGGGCTAGTGTCATCGCTATCGCAATCATCGTTGTCTGTTTCTAAGCCACACATAATGTCAACTTGTGACTCCATTGCTGACCCTACTGCAACTTCTGGAAATTCTTCATCATCAGGATAATCCATGTCTTCCAAGACATGTCTACTTCACCAGCAAATTTCCGCAAGTATTGCACTCGGCGACAGTTTTCCTCTGTATCTATGATTTGTTTTTTTATTAAAATGAGTTTGAAAAAAATCTCATAGATATTACCTAATTTCAAATGGCATAGCAACTTGATGGCGTTCGCCTTGTTCATCAGATTCAGTGGCCAATTGTCTGCTGAAGTAGTCCAGATGACGATGTAAATAGTGAATTTTCAAGGACATGTGGACGCCAATTTTCGAGAACGATGTTAACATCCTTGCGACAGAAACATTGTAGTTGCTAGAACGATGCTTTCCCAACAAGCCTTCTATTACTTCTTTAATTGCATTCCAAGCATCCGTATTTCACATTTTATATGGACATAAACATTCAATTTAACGCGAAAAATGGAAGTGTGCAAGCCAGGTATAAATTGCTTTTGCTATTGCTGTAGTAAATATGTACCAAAACATGAAAAAAAGGGAAATTTCAATGCATATTTTGTTCAAACATACGAGGTGTACTTCCACCAAAATGTTATAGTGAACAAAAATTGGGTTCCCAATATAGTGTGTAAAACTTGTTACAATCGTCTAATGGATTGGAAAAATAGAAGACGTGAATCTATGCCATTCGGTATTCCAATGATTTGGACTAATCCTGGTGACGGTCACAATGCATTGAATTGCTACGCATGTGCCAATAAAGGAGCCGCATTAAGAAAAACGGCAAGAAAATCGTATCATTACGTTGGTGTTGCAAGTGGCCAAAGACCATTGCCATATTCGGGCTACATTCCCCAAACTGCTTCAGCCCAGATCTATCTTCTGTGACTGCTCCGATTTTTACATCAATATATGATTCAAGTGATGATCCCCCATATGATCCCGAACCATCTGTATCCAATCAGCCTATATTAATAAATCAAAATCAGCTTGATTCCATTGTTGCTAAATTAGAATTAACACAGCATAAATCAGAACAGCTGGCTTCGTTTTTGAAATCAAACAATTTTTTGGCACCCGGTACGAAAGTCACAGCTTATCGAAGTCGTCAGGCAACACTCCAAAGTTTATTTGTTGTGAATGATGAAAAACTTCTGCATATTGCTCGGATGTAGGAAAATTGATGGACGCAATGGAAATAAAATATGAAGCAGATGACTGGAGATTATTTATTGATAGTTCAAAACTCAGCTTAAAAGCGGTTTTGCTGCATAAGACCAATGAAAAACCTTCGGTTCCAATAGCGTATAGTAGAGAAACGAAAAAAACATATGATGCTCTAAACATATATTATGTGGCGCATATGCTGCGATTTAAAAGTTGTAGCATTGCTTTGCGATCTTCGAAGCGGCTATATAAAATGTATATGCTTTTTGTGCGATTGGGACACAAGATTTACCGGAGACCAATATGCATGCCACGAATGGAAGCATAAAGAGCACAACAGGTTAGAAGTGGCCAATATTATTCGTGAACCTCTGGTGCCGAAAGAGAAGATATTGCTGCCTCCACTGCACATTAAACTTGGGAACGCAATTAAAAAGGTAATAGAAGGCTTGTTGGGAAAGCATCGTTCTAGCAAGTACGATGTTTCTGTCGCAAGCATGTTAATTAACATCGTTCTCGAAAATTAGCGTCCACATGTCCTTGAAAATTCACTATTTACATCATCATCTGGACTACTTCAGCAGACAATTGGCCACTGAATCTGATGAACAAGGCGAACGCTACCATCAAGTTGCTATGCCATTTGAAATTAGGTAAAATCTATGAGATTTTTTTTCAAACTCATTTTAATAAAAAAACAAATCACAGATACAGATGAAAACTGTCGCCGAGTGCAATACTTGCGGAAATTTGCTGGTGAAGTAGACATGTCTTCGAAGACACGGATTATCCTGATGATGAAGAATTTCCAGAAGTTGCAGTAGGGTCAGCAATGGAGTCACATGTTGACATGATGTGTGGCTTAGGAACTAATGACAGCGATGGTTGTGATAGCGATGACACTAGCCCAGAACAATCACCATCAAAAAGGCCTAAAATCTAGAGCAATGTTTATGAATTTTATTCTTCTTTAAACTAAGTTTGGCTTTAATTTTTATTAATTTTCATAAAATCAATACTCTTTGGGCAGGAATACTCAGGTCTCAGGTCTCCCTTTTGGACTTATCTTATATTTGTTTTATATATGTATTTTTTTTTATTTATTCGTATTTGTTATAGTTATTATTTTTATATTCCAAATAAATATTGTTCTCTCTCTAATATAGTACTACTATATTACTATATACTTATATTAGAATACTCTTTTATAGTTAAAATTCTAGAGAATTTTTTTTTTTTTTGAAATTTGACAATTTTTTGAAGATTCAGTCGATAAAATTATTCTAACTTAATTTTTTACATGGATATATTAATGAAAATTATTTATTTAAGCCTTAGCTAAGCCTTAATCTTTGCTGAAGAATGAAATGAGAAATCATCAATGATTCTTGCGTTATAACTGAAAAACTAAGCAAACAAACATCAAGATAAGGAAAGAAATATAAAAGTTCATAAAAAAAAAGTTTGGCCTGGGAACGTCAAACCCTTTGGAGGTTTTACTATATTGACCTAGTACTTTCACTCTGACTTAAAATTTTTCACCCCCCAGAATGGCTGTTGCACTGTGTTATTAACACAACGAATGATTTCGTCATTGTAATGAATAAAATACGTCGCCAGATTCGTATTGTTAATGATTATGTATATTAATTTTTCTTCAATATATACACTAAAGTGATGTATTTGTTTATTGGTCAATAAACGTGTACATTAACACCACGAATTTGTGTTATTGATTTTTGTTATTAGCGTAATGAAAAGTTTCATTGCTGTAATGATTAAATACTACGCCTAAATTAAAAAAGTTAAGTCAAATTTTGCCATCTTATTATCTAACGTTTTCCTGCGATATCAAATTTATCAAGATTCTTCAAATTAGCATAAAGTTAACGCGACGAAAGTTTCCTCCTAAAAAGGCACCGCTAATGGTTAAAAGCAATCAGTGATGAAGAGGTGTGGAGATTGCGGTGTATTCTTAAAGGTTTTAGATGTGCGTCTTAAAAGATGAAAAGTAGACGAGGAAGTTTGTTTTGCCAACACCAATTAACTCGTGAATATTAAACCCATTACCGCTGCCCGGAGGAGTGGTAGACGCGTTAATTATTAGTATAAATAGCAGTTCTTTACTGGTACGGTAACAGCTGGCCAAGACACCGAGAGTCTTCTTTCTTATGAAATGTTGTAGGCCTACAAAAAAAAATGCTAAGATCATCTTCACGCTTGCTCATACATACTTCACGTACCTATGTATTTATTGTAATGTAATGCAATTAGAGCTCACGGTGCCAGTAAATTAACTCAAGACGCCTAGAAGCCGTCGGTTACGGTCCGTGAGTTTACGATATCAGCTGCTTCTTTAGCTCTTTCTTCTGCCGCTATACTGGTTAGAAGCTGCTGTTTAAACTCTGGCGTAGCGGCTTACCGTTCTTCTCATCTATTCGCAACATCTGCCAGGTTTCGCGTTTATTACGTCATTCAACTGAAAGGTTTATGCCGTTGATGTACCCTCAAAGTCCCTAGGCGTCAAACATCATCTTGCATCATTTCGCATTTCATCTTTTGATGGCCTTCGCAGCTGAAGCGGGAACGTTAAAGATCGTCGCATAGCAGCAGGTCTTCGGTCCCTATTGTGAAATTGGACAAAATAAAAAGTACAAGAAACATCCCGGAACTCTCATTAAATGACCCTCCGTTAAAAGTCCTCTTCATTGTATTTACAGAGATGGATTCAGACATAATACTTAATCATAATTAATTTTTCAAACAAAATTAATCTTCACAAAAACCAAGTAAAAATATATAAGGATTAAGTAATAAAATGATGGATGTATTTTTGATTGTAAGTCATATTGATTGCAAACTATTTTGCAATCAATTAAGGATTAATTTTGAAATCAAATTTTCGCGCTTCAATTTAATGTTAATACGCAATAACAGATGGCGCAATTAAATTTAAATAAACTAGATTTTAATTAAATTTAAAGTATTAAATAAATAGATATAAATAATTTTATATAAGATTTAACTTTTTAACACAATTTTTTGGTTTAAAACTATTTTCATTTATTACAAAAGAGCACTATTTGATTTGAAGTAACCTTCAAATTGAATTGACTAAAATCAATCAAAAGATGTCGCCACAGTAACAAGCCGGTATAAAATTCAACTAACTTCATTTCTATTATTTCCAATAATTAATCATCCAAAATTGACGAAGTACGCTGGATATCTAGCTATGGATGATTTTGAATGGACGGTCTTCCATGAGGGGCAACTTCTAGACGCAATGGTAGGACATAAGCCGGTTGGTGAGTACAAAAAAAATTTTGGCAACTTGACATAACCTCACTTTTTTCCTGGAAAAAAGGGGTAAATAAATACTTTCAAATGGCGTTCATTTGCGATAAATTCATCGATAATATAAATAAGGAGGTGCATTCAGGGAAAATATGGGCCCATTTAGAAACTATGTATAATTTGGAAGCTCTCGATGAAAGTGAATCATTGCCATTTCCAAATGATGAAAAGGAATTTTGTCTTCCTGAGGCGGAATACGGGACGTTAAAAGCTAAAAAAGAAGAAAAAGGCGATGATAAGAAAAATGTTAAAGGTCGGGAAACCCCGAAAAACATGAAAGAAATGAAAAAAGAGGAAAAAACGTTGGTTAGAACAATTAAGGATATTCGAGAAAGAAGGGATAGTAGGGATAGTAAAGATGGAAAACCTTTAAGTGCAAAAAAAGATAATAAAAAAGAAGTTGTTGAAAAAGGTAAAATCAAATTAAGAAATTCTATCCAAAATGTAAAAGAAGAAAATAAAAGTCTTAAAAATATTAAAGAAGAAACTCCTAGAGCTGTCAAAAGGCCTTTACGTGGTAGTCTTAAAGACGATTCGAATAGTAATGGAAAATCATCTCCAGTTAATGTTACTCCAACGAGTACAAAGCGACGCAGGGTAAATTAAAAACAAATTTGGCACAATCACATTAATTTAAAATGAAAATCAGTGGAAGATTGCACTTATTGCAGACCAAATGTAGCCATTAAGTGAAAATTATATAGAACCTTTGTACATAATATACATAATAATTAAGCAATTAAATAAATATAGTTGTTAAGTAATTCGAAGATATTTTTTTAATTTCAAAAAAATGTAGATTTGTAGATATGAAAACAAAAAGTTTGATAAAACGAAATTTAATCTATTTTTACTGTAATTCGAACTGCATAAGAACTGATAAAAGAAATATGAGAGCTTTTAAAATGTTGTATTATTCATTTCGTGATAATTAACAATTAGATTAAGTTTATCGAATTGTGTATAAAAAGAGGACGTACTGAATGATTTAATAAATACTCTAAGAAGTTGTGTTTTCATTTTTATTTCACAATTTTTAAATGGATTTTTTGAAGCTATTAAACAAAATTTGTAATAAATTTAATAAACCTTTATCTGGGATATAAATCTACTTAGAAATACAAATCAGATGTGTTATGAGACTTCAATAATTATCTGTCAGAAAAATAGTTTATTAGAGTTCATTATGGTTAGGTGGTTAAGTATTATACTAATTAAAAATAACAATTTCATGTCGAATTATTTCTAAAAAATGTATCTGAATAACGTTTCCAAATTCTGGGATTAGAATCAGAGGCGGCGCTACCGGGGGGTGCAAGGGGTGCACTGCACCCGGGCGCCGCTTAAAAGGGGGCGCCGGCGCCTTTTTAGTGTTTTCTCCAACAATGTCGTATCTTTCTTTTGCATTATTTAGACCTGTCAGCGGTAGCTAGTCTTCAGAAAGCAGTATTTAGTCTCCATAAAGCAATTTTAGTCTTTAGAAAGCAGTATTTAGTGTTCCAGACGCTGTATTTAGACCTGTCGG
This sequence comes from Onthophagus taurus, assembly GCF_036711975.1. Taxonomy (NCBI): domain Eukaryota; kingdom Metazoa; phylum Arthropoda; class Insecta; order Coleoptera; family Scarabaeidae; genus Onthophagus; species Onthophagus taurus. The sequence continues at coordinate 30,164,972 of NC_091972.1, read as the reverse complement.
CAGTATCTAGTCTTCAGAAAGCAGTATTTAGTCTTCTAGAAGCAGTATCTAGTCTTCTGCCAAAGTTATGTATGTTTTCTCCAAAATATTTTATATTTCTTTTGCAGTATTTAGACCTGTTAGCAGTATCTAGTCTTCAGAAAGCAGTATTTAATCTCCTCCACAAAGCAATTTTAGTCTTTAGAAGGCAGTATTTAGTGTTCCAGACGCTGTATTTAGACCTGTCGGAAGTATCTTGTCTTCAGAAAGCAGTATTTAGTCTTCTAGAAGCAGTATCTAGTCTTCTGCCAACGTTATGTATGTTTTCTCCAACAATATCTTATCTTTCTTTTGCAGTACTTAGACCTGACAGCAGTATCTAGTCTTCAGAAAGCAGTATTTAGTCTCCACAAAGCAATTTTAGTCTTTAGAAAGCAGTATTTAGTGTTCCAGACGCTGTATTTAGACCTGTCGGCAGTATTTAATCTTCAGAAAGCAGTATTTAATCTTCAGAAAGCAGTATTTAGACTTCTAGAAGCAGTATCTAGTCTTCTGCCAAAGTTATGTATGTTTTCTCCAAAATATTTTATATTTCTTTTGCAGTATTTAGACCTGTTAGCAGTATCTAGTCTTCAGAAAGCAGTATTTAATCTCCACAGAGCAATTTTAGTCTTTAGAAGGCAGTACTTAGTGTTCCAGACGCTGTATTTAGACCTGTCGGAAGTATCTTGTCTTCAGAAAGCAGTATTTAGTCTTCTAGAAGCAGTATCTAGTCTTCTGCCAACGTTATGTATGTTTTCTCCAACAATATCTTATCTTTCTTTTGCAGTACTTAGACCTGACAGCAGTATCTAGTCTTCAGAAAGCAGTATTTAGTCTCCACAAAGCAATTTTAGTCTTTAGAAAGCAGTATTTAGTGTTCCAGACGCTGTATTTAGACCTGTCGGCAGTATTTAATCTTCAGAAAGCAGTATTTAATCTTCAGAAAGCAGTATTTAGACTTCTAGAAGCAGTATCTAGTCTTCTGCCAAAGTTATGTATGTTTTCTCCAAAATATTTTATATTTCTTTTGCAGTATTTAGACCTGTTAGCAGTATCTAGTCTTCAGAAAGCAGTATTTAATCTCCACAAAGCAATTTTAGTCTTTAGAAGGCAGTACTTAGTGTTCCAGACGCTGTATTTAGACCTGTCGGAAGTATCTTGTCTTCAGAAAGCAGTATTTAGTCTTCTAGAAGCAGTATCTAGTCTTCTGCCAACGTTATGTATGTTTTCTCCAACAATATCTTATCTTTCTTTTGCAGTACTTAGACCTGACAGTAGTATCTAGTCTTCAGAAAGCAGTATTTAGTCTCCACAAAGCAATTTTAGTCTTTAGAAAGCGGTATTTAGTGTTCCAGACGCTGTATTTAGACCTGTCGGCAGTATCTAGTCTTCAGAAAGCAGTATTTAGTGTTCTAGAAGCAGTATCTAGTCTTCTGCCAAAGTTATGTATGTTTTCTCCAAAATGTTTTATATTTCTTTTGCAGTATTTAGACCTGTTAGCAGTATCTAGTCTTCAGAAAGCAGTATTTAGTCTCCACAAAGCAACTTTAGTCTTTAGAAAGCAGTATTTAGTGTTCCAGATGCTGTCTTTAGACCTGTCGGCAGTATCTAGTCTTCAGAAAGCAGTATTTAATCTTCCAGAGCAGTATCTAGTCTTCAGAAAGCAGTATTTAGTTTTTTAGAAGCAGTCACTCCGGTTCCCGCACCCTGGCTACGTGCTAATAAAGCCCCTGGGGCGAGTTATAAGGGTTGGAAATCGGGGCGAAATACGGGTGTATCTGAATGACTGCAACAAACTTCAAGGGGTGATTCTTTAGTGAATTTTAAGGGTACTTTGATATATGAACCATGGGCGACTTCGGCTCCCCTAAGGAGCTACACCCTTCCAAAAATGGCGGAAAAGTTTGGTTTAATTTTTTTCTCTCAAAAACCATAAACGCTAGGAAAATAAAATTTGGGGAATATGTTTAACTCATAATTGGGCACGTTTTGACCCTATTTGAACTTTCAACCTACCCTTATAAACTACTAAACGTAACCACCCCCTTTAAATTTTTGCTAAATTTTTTTTAATGCAGATGATAAATACATTATGTGGAATGAATTTTTAATGAAAAAGTCTTAGTAGGCTTTGCAATCTTTATCAGAAATATTTTTGACGTTTAAATGTCAATTTTTCTCACTATTAATATTGTTTTTCTAATTAATTTTTGACTAAAGTTCTATCGCATACCATCTTGTTGAAACCACATTTTGTAGTTCGTAGATATTGACTGGCACATCTTTTAACAAAGTTAAGAGAAAATAAAAAGTAAATACAGATAACATACAAAAGTAAAAATTTTTTAAATAACGTGTTTTTTACAGAAAAACAGGCAATAATAACATTTTGGAAACTTGACTAAATAGGCCATCTTTTAAAATTACTTGCCAAGGGTGTTGTACTACTCCTTTTTTTAGAAATCGTGTGTCAAATTTGATAGACATAAATTCTTTCTATGATTAAAATTAAGTACGTCATCCATTTTACCAGTATTATCCTTAAGAAGGTTTGAAATTAAATGTGATACTTTTGTACTTTTAACTGGTCATTTATTAAATTTTATTTATCTGACTAGTTTCGGTTTAAAAAATCATCTTCAGAGATAAAAGTAAAAAATTTAAGAAACCAACATTGTAATCAACCTCAACTTCATAATGTTGCGGCGTTCTGTTGTGGCAGAACTTCATCCCAAGCCGACATTACATTATTAATGCATTTTAAAATATCGAAAGACTTGTTTGAATAGCCTCTAACTATTTTATCTGAAGTGTCCACAACATCTTTGACAGCCAATGGTGTTTTGATTTCGTCCAGGTTTTGAGGATGTCCTGAAGCATTGTCCAAGAGAAGAATTGCCTTGGGTGTTAATTTATTTTAAACCAACTACATTAAACAAGGAAAATCGGTCTAGTATAGGAGGAAAGACCGATCGAGACATCGGGGATTCACACAGCAAGTTGCGTAGCGGCGTAATTATGAAACTATCTTATGTTCTGTTTATCAATAAAGCGAACTACCAGCGTTCATATAATTCATCAACAACTATTATATTGTATTTACTTTATTAACCAACAGTGTACACGACTATTATAATTAGCAAGTACAAACAAGCGACATGTAAGCGTCTCTCTTATTATTGTCTTGGCGGGAACGTGCCAGCAACATGAAGTTGTTCCGATACCAACATAAATAACAATAATGTTACTACATTATATAACAAAACTATGTAAATTGAGTCGACGTTAACCGAGGGCTACCTGTACCGACCATTCAAATCCCAAAAACTACCGCCCCATTACCCTTCTCCCCGTAATCAGATATACGAATGTATAATCAACGCAAGAATCCTAAACATCGTAGATTCAAAAATCCCCACATACTAATTCAGGTTCAAACCGCAAAACAGCACACTTACAAAATAAAGGCACAGCAACAGTCTTCTTGGACATCAATTTACAAAATGAATCTTCTAAACGGGTTTACATTTAGAAGAAGATTCTAGAGACTGTGGACCTACATTTGTAGGCCTTATTAGCCGAATAATCATCCATATTCTCTCTGAATCTTCTACATGTAAACCCATATCTGATAAGAATGACGACCGACTTTTTAAATAAACAACAATTATGTATAAAAATCAACAATACTTATTCTAACCGGTTTTCTCCATTACAAGGCGTTCCTCAAGGCTTTCCTCTATCAGCAACTCCATAGAATATTTACTGTTTCGACATTTTCTCTCCAAACCGTTCCCTATTCGACCCATATTGATATATTCTACAATACGCAGACAGAACTATAGCAGATATGTGCTTATCTAGAAACAACTACAAAAATCCCGGACAGAAGACTACACTATTAGAAAAGCTTACTATCCTTGCAAAAAGTCAAGGCCTCTCACTTTAGAGATCGATATCTTCGTAACCGCTCGAGGAAAAAAATTGCGATAATGTTTATTGTAATCAGTGAACATTTCTGCGTATCACATGTTAATTTGGAAATTTTCGGGTTCGCGGTTTTTCTTTTATCGCGAGTTAAGTGAAAAAGGTACCCGATTTTTGAGAATGGACAAAGTTGCTGGCACTTTATCCATTTTGCGATCTTTTTTCTCAAAAACTATCTGACAAAAAAATTTCAAATTTGAACTGGTGGTAGCAAGATGTGTTCTTAATGAGGAGCATTTTTATTTTTTTGATATTCAATTCAGTTTAAAACGATTGATTGCAAAAAAAACTTCATATCGCCCTATTACTGCCAAAATTCACTAACTGACATTTTTAAGAACATCGGTATAACTTAACCACTAACTGCATTTTGAACTGGAGTATCTATGGGAAAAATAATTAACTACGATAACGTACTAAATAAGCCTATTTCGTGCAGTTAATAGCCACTAATTGTAAGTGAAATTCTTGAAAATTATTTTAAAAGCAAAACTAATCAATTGAGTTAGTGAGCTTAAGACAAGTTTCATAGTTATTGAGTAAATCGTAAATGCAAAAATTGACTAACACTTAGTGAGTTTTAGCTTTTACACGAAATAGATTAGTTACATTTTGTTTACATACCAGTTAGAGATTTTGCCTTCATCAGTTAACCTCGTGGAGTAGATTTTCAGCAAGTATTTTGTGAATTAAACGTAGTGTTAGACTTTAAAACGTACAACTAGTTAATTAAATGTTTCAAGTGTGTAAACATGCTCGGAACTAATGGATTTAGAGGACAGCGAAGACAAACAAAAATCAACTTCGAAATCAGCATTTTTGTCTGTTACTTTTGATTTACAGAAAGTTCTTCAGATTACTTCCGCTAGCGAATCACTTCTCTATTATTCCCGAAAATTATGCAAGTACAATTTTACAATTTATGAGTCAAAGCCTCCCAACGATGCACACTGTATGGTATGGTCAGAATTAAACGATAAAAGGGGCAGTAGTGAAATTGGAACTGCAATAGTGCATTGGATTAATCAACTTCCAGATACAGTTAAAGAGATTTCTATATTTTCGGATACCTGTGGCGGACAAAACCGTAACCAATATCTCGCGACATTATTCCTCTTACTCAAACTACTCATTTAAACGTTATAGAGCAAAAATTTTTAGAGTCAGGTCATTCGTTTATGCAGGTAGATAGTATGCATAGTGCTATCGAAAAAGAACAATGTTTTGTACCTATCTATTCAGTATTTGACTGGACGAACATTATGAGAAGAGCAAGATTAGCCAGAAACCGGGCAACTGTATGTCCCTACAATGAACACCAATTTACATTTACTGATATCATGGATCTAAAAGAATTATAAAAAATCGTGTCAAAGACGAAGATGGGAATTAAGTTAATTGGTTGCGGATTAAATGTTTACGTTATGAAAAACAAAACCCTGGCACAATCAAGTTCCGGTACGGCCACTGTGGTCCCTACAATACACTGAGTATACTTGGCCAAAGAAGAAATCCAAACATAAGCCAGACTAGTATTAGAAAAGCATACAATAAGCTAATTCCTATCAGTACGCAGAAAAAAAATGATCTGCTAAATCTTTGTCGTAAAGGAATTATACCGCAGGAACTACACCCGTGGTATGAACCTCTACCTGTAGATAACAAACTAAAAGAGACAACCACTGAACCAGCAATAGGTGAAGAGGACGATGAATCTGAAGAAGATCAATAAAACTACATATTCTTTTTTGTTCTGTATCATATTTCGTTTTTGTTAATTAGATTGTGTTTATTTTACGTTGCTTTTGTATGCTTAATATAATATAATGATTTATTACTGCAAATGTGCTTATTATTTTAATTGCTAAAATTAACTAACTACATTTTTTTTAGTTTTTGTTCCTATAGGACTTTTTGAAATTGCTATAAGATTATAAACTTATACTTAACAACATAACATAATTCAAAATATAAGAAATAAAATATTACTTTTGAATACTGATTTACAAGCTATCAATAATCTTTAGAAGTGGTTTTTCTCCAAAATATCAAAATGTCACTTACAAGGGAAGTGTCACAACTGTGTCTCACCGATTTCGATGCAATTTGGTACAGTCATAGAATGGGCCAAAATAAGGTTCGTACATTTTTTTATACGTGCGGTAAAAGCCCCTGGGGCGAGTTATAGGGGTTGAAAGTTTGGAGAAAAAGTACGTTTTCACTTATATTTTAAAAATGAAAAGTGCTATCAAAATTTGGTAAATTGTAACTGATATTCATTTTAAAAGAGCTTTCTTTTGATGTATCACACATATACCAGAGGGTTAAGAAGGGCGAACTACCCCTATTTTTTTGGAATTATTTAAAAACCACCCTATCGATTTTGGCGGCATTAAGTATACTTCCAGCACGTTCAAAAATATTAGTTAAGGGTTTTTTCCCATTCGCTCTAGATCATCCCCAGCGAAGTTACGGGGGTTAACATGTAACCACTTTTCGTAAGAATGATGTGATAAAATTGTCAGGTATTTTGAAAATACTTTAACAAAACCGTAAATTAGTCGCACAATAAAATGTTTAATGTAAAATAAGGCATAATACACCATTTAGGGGTGGTTGGGGTTAACCACCCCCTTAAAAATTAATTCTATCCCGGGCATTACTTGTTGATTACGGCGAAATTTGGTACTGTGTTTGTTTTATATAGTTTATTAGTTTATTTTTATTCTACATAATGTTGCCAAAAATACACCTACCAAAAAAATTTTGGCACAATATTTGTTTTTTTAGTGCCGCTTGCTAAAGGTCATTTCTCAAAATAGTTTTTTCTAGTATAAAAGAACGTGTGCCCAGTGGGTAGATTTTAGTTTCAGAGCAACTGACAGAAGCAATGGTTACAATAAACCCAATAAACGTTTTAAATTTGCTAATGACAGTTTTTACTGTTATGAATATTCCCCAGACTCCTGTAAATGAAGCAGAAGTTAGTTTAAAAGAAAATATACAGCGTATTTTAATGGAAAGTATGGAAGACTACAATATGCAAATTGAAGACGAAACTGTATTAATTTTCGATTCATCCAATGGCATCAATGACGGTCAGCAAATTATTGAAGACCAGGATACAACTGACAGGTTTGTAGAAGATACTGATGCTCATTGTCCATTGAAGGATGACATCGACTACGAGTACAAATTAGAGGCGGTAAATTACTGGACAAGTGGGAAGAAAGGTTATTTGAAACTAGAAACCGTAAAAAACAAATACCGAAAAGTAACGTCAAAGACCCAATTGCACAGATGGTCTAAATATATTGAAGAAAGAGGGACATACAAAGAAAAATTAGCAGAAATTACCGAATTTGTAATTAATCAAGCGAGAGCCGCCGTAGATAATAAATTGCCACTACATGATATTGATATACGCAGATGGGCTATACAAGCTAGAAATGAAAAGAATTTATCTCCTCAACTGTTCAAAGCATCTCATAGCTGGGTGCAACGTTTTAAGAAAGCAAATCGGTTAGTAAGCCGAAAAATAACAAAATTTCTATCCCAAAAACAAATTGGAAATGTTGATCGAGTAAAAACTTTAGCAAAAGATTTCGTTAAAGAGGCAAAGCTACAAATCCAAATATATGGACCTGAAAACACCTACAATTCGGATCAGAGCGGTTTTAACTTGGAATTCCATTCGGGAAGAACATTAAGCGATTTTGGAGTTAAAACCGTAGAAAGTGTGGTCCAGTCGGTGTCATCTACAACGCACAGTTACACAATTCAACCCGTAATATCTGCTGATGGGAAACTTCTTTCTCCACTTTTTATTGTTTTAAAAGAACCCTCTGGCAGCTTTGGACCGAGGGTAGCAAATACAATGTTTAAAGCAGACAATATATACGTTTTGGCATCAAAATCTGGAAAGTTAACTTCAGAACACATGAAAAATTGGCTCCAAAATGTATATTTTCCAAATACTGGTTCTAAATCATTATTATTATTAGATTCTTGGAGTGGCCATTGTCCTGAAGTTATTAGTGAAATAACTCCATCAGGTACTAATTTTAAACATTTATCTATACCTGCAGGGACAACAGGTCAAATACAGCCCCTAGATGTATTTGGTTTCAGAATATGGAAAAATTTTATTAGAAGATTCTCTGATCAGATTATTTTTTACCAGTATGATGTCAATTTACATCAGAGGGATAACATATTAAAATTGCAATCGTTGACGCATAACCAGTTGGCTTCCCCTCGGTTTATAAATGTTTTTAAATACGCATGGTTTGCAAGTGGCTATATAGAGGAGAGACCAGACCATTTTGAAAATCCCGTGGAAGTTTGCTTTTCGAGTGAGAAGCCAACGTGTGATATCTGTGGGGATATAGCGGTCATAACATGTGCATGGTGTAAAAAATCCTTATGTTTAAAACATTTTTTCCACGACTTTCATTTTTGCCAACACTACGTAGAATAAAAATAAATTTAATATTGAAAATTAATATAATACATAAAAAACGTCAATTAGTAATGTAGAATAAACTTCTTTGGTATATTGAACTATTTTTTTTGTCAGTTGCTTTTTAACTCATAAATAAATAAAATATCTTATTTATCTAGTAGTTTTATATTTATTATTTAAAGAAAATGAGGGTAGTTTACCTCGTGGAACATCGATAGATAGATTTTTAAAAAACAATACCACAGTTACGATGGCAGTTTTCATCTTCGAGGTATAAACAAAAAACTACCCCTAATTTGTAACCCTTATAACCATTTTCAAAAATTTTTACTTCAAATATAAAACAAACACAGTACCAAATTTCGCCGTAATCGACAAATAACGCCCGAGATAGAATTAATTTTTAAGGGGGTGGATAACCCCAACAACCCCTATATGGTGTATTATGCCTTATTTTACACTAAACATTTTATTGTGCGACTAATTTACGGTTTTGTTTAAAGTATTTTCAAAATACCTGACAATTTTATCACATCATTCTTACGAAAAGTGCTTACATGTTAACCCCCGTAACTTCGCTGGGGTTGATCTAGGGCGAATGGGAAAAAACCCTTAACTAATATTTTTGAACGCACTAGAAGTATACTTAATGCCGCCAAAATCGATAGGGTGGTTTTTAAATAATTCCAAAAAAATAGGGGTAGTTCGCCCTTTTTAACCCTCTGCTATATGTGTGACACATCAAAAGAAAGCTCTTTTAAAATGAATATCAGTTACAATTTACCAAATTTTGATAGCACTTTTCGTTTTCAAAATATAAGTGAAAACGTACTTTTTCTCCAAACTTTCAACCCCTATAACTCGCCCCAGGGGCTTTTACCGCACGTATAAAAAAATGTGCGAACCTTATTTTGGCCCATTCTATGACTGTACCAAATTGCATCGAAATCGGTGAGACACAGTTGTGACACTTCCCTTGTTAGTGAGTTTTGGCAGTAATAGGACGATATTATAGGTGTTTATTGTACATACACAATTAACAGTTTATGTACGTTAAGTACATCAACGGAAATCACATTGAAGAAGAGATTTTATACTTCCATTCTTTGACAGTACGCACTAAATCTGAAACCATATTCAATGCAATATCTGATTTTATCGAAAAATGAAAATGGTTTAGATAGGAAAAAAACTCGGTGGACTTTTTACGGATGGCTACCCTGCAATGATAGGTTCACGATCGGGCTTGCTTAATTCAAAACATTGCCACAGAAATTATGCCAAACTTTGAAGTCAGCTAAACGACATCAAGAACAGCGTTTTGAACATATCGATTATTTACTTTGTGAGGGTGTTGATTCTGATCACAGTATCCTATTCCCCACAGACGTACACTGGTTATCTAAAGGCAACATGTTGACTTGCCTTTATGTATTAAAAGAAGACATCCTTTTTCTTGAGTTTAAAGAAAAAAATGAACCTTAATAAAACTTGAAGCTTCATGGCAAAAACGGCACTTTAATAAATAACTATGACCAACTCCAACTTGGAATCAAAAGGTGTCTACTGAAAATGTTATATAAAGTAAAAAACTGGCGATATATTTAATACTTAAATAGAAACTCATTTGGAAGCGCTAAAAGTCGAATTTCATCGTTACTTCCGACAAATTAATTTCGATTCACCAATATGGCACATGGCCAGAAACCCATTTGTTGTAGATATCTTACAATTCCAGAAAAGTTTTTAGAAATGAAGGCCGATTCAACCACAAAAGACGATTTCCATCTCTTGACGTTGATTCTACTCTCACCATCCTATTCAGCTCTCTTATCGGCTGTTCTCCCTAGACTTTTGTTTTTTTTTCTCTGCCATAAGCGGTAGAATTTGATCTGTCATCCACTAGAGTTTTTTGGAAGTATGTGCAAATCCAATATCAATATGTTGCGTGGTAGTCGAGCCTTCTTTATGGCATCTCATCTACGTTCCACATCTGTATCACCGCTGATTGTAGACTTCGATTACATGAATTCGTATCTCTGGATTGGCTCTACTGAAGTGGCGGGGCCGTAAATTTATCAAGACTGGGTTGTGGTCGTTTCTGATATCACCGCTGGGGTGTGTTGTCGCTGCTGTTATATACATACTTCATTAGACGGTTTTGATAAGGGCAAAATCTATGTAATTTCTGATAATATGATCATTTCTGTCGTCCGCAGATATCCATATATAAAGTCGTCGGGGATGCTGTTTGAAAAAAGTGTTTGTGGCAGATAGATCATGCGTTGTGCAAAATTGCTCCTTTTTCGTTGCATTTTCAAGTCAATGACGTCGAACTTCATGACTTCTAAGATCAAGTAAAATTTCTCAATCTCATCTTCACTTTTTTCGCTAGTTGGGGTGTAGGCTTGGATCATATTCATGATTTTATGGATGCTGAGCATGCACTCTACCTCCAAGCGCGATGATGTCAATGTCGAACTTCTCTAGTTATGCTGAAATTAGAAATTCCACTGCTTTGTATTGTTTCAAGAATATATCAAATATAAACATGATATAAAGTAGAGAGCAAAATTAATGCGATATATAGATAAATCTATATCTCTAAATTAAATGTAACCTCTCTTTGCCTACTCTCAATCTTCTGTTTAATTTATAGGATTCATTTTCATCATCATTTTCATTTAATTTTCTAGGATATTTTAAATTCTATATATAGGTTAAAGTGTTAATAAAAAGCAACTGTTTTCAATTTTAATACCTGTATATTGTGTATCATAATATAAATTTACAACATATAGAAGCGTAATATAAAGAATCAGACAAATCACACAAACGTAGCTTGTCTTATTCTAAATATATTCCAAGTAAAACATTGAATCTTCCTAAAAGAACATCGTAATCTCGACAATATTAGAAGGACGATGATACCAAAAAAGACCATCAAAAGTCCTTTTTTTCTGTCCCAATTATCGAGTTAACGTGCAAGTATGTAGAACCTTTTTTGTAACAGTAAAAAATTATTATTGTAATTATTATTAGGTGAAATGACAGTAATGAACGAGGTCAGTTTCTTTTTCATAAAAATTATCAATAGATTTTAATTTTAATCTTTCAATTAAGACGTATTGCATCATACCCAGGAGAGTTATTTTTCCGTTTTTTCTCTTTTAGATTCATCTAAAATTTAATTAATAAGAACTATAAAATTAATTATACGTAAAGACGTTTCGTTTTATTTTATCAGGAACAATTAAATAATTAATAATTATAATTTAAAGGTTAAAAATTCAAAATAATATCACTGTCCTATTTTATGTTTAGTTTCGCTTCTTTAAATTTTTTTTTCTTTAATCGAAAATATATAGAATGTTTATTATATCTACTAGTTTCTGGATTTTTTAAACATTTATTTATCTTTTTTTCTTATATTTTATTTTATTAGATTTTTTTTCTTCAAACGTTTTATCGATTTTCTTTAGATATTAATTAACCCTTTAACATACAAATTTTTATAGATACACGTTTAATTAATTTTTAAACATATTATAATTTATATAGGTCCTATTGTTTAGTTTTACAAAATAAATAAGAACTCTTAAAGAATTATCAGGACGGTGGAGTTCTTACACGTTTATCTTTTTACATCTTTCACACATCAGCTAAAACATTTAGCTGAAACATTATCCAAAGTTGCTAAACCAAACACCACTACACTAGTTCATGGGAATGTTAAGAAATGAGATGTACAAAGTAAAACTTAACACTCAAGAGGCACTAATTATATGTATTAAAATTATGGAGCTGAATTAAAAGAAAATAAATCAACCTGAAAAAGAACGTGTAATTAAGTGTAGCAGTAATTAATTTTGTTGATTACACTATAATTTGATAATAAATTAAAATCGAAAAAGATTTTTTATATATTATACAAAAATTTTATATGTTCCTCCTATAAAGGCAACTCAGTAAATTTGTTAGTTGTTAGAAATTTGTTTGTCTTTTATTATGATGAAATAAAGATGTAATAAAACTTGAGGACTTATTAATTTTGATATTAAAATATAATCCCTTCTATAACCTAATGAACTTTACATTTTAACAAATTAAGGAGCACACTGAAAAAGGTGTTACTTTAAATATACTCATAATAAATAAATGTATCTACTTGTTTATTTTATTTATATTAGGTATATAAAATACTTGACTATTTAATTTTATTTGATTTATTATTTATATCTTAATATCAATAACAAAATTATATATTCCTAAAAAAAATTATAAAATGTTTCCATAGTCAATGAAGAAAAAAAATTGTCAAGAATAGACACACACAAAAAGTTGGTTTAGTTCCAGAACTATGCTTAACCAGATAAAGTGATAAAGCTTTTATATAATACATAATTGTACAATTCTAAAATCTATTGTAGATTGAGACCAACCTCATATTAAAGGGGCCAAGATGGCAATCTAAGAAAATTAACGAAACTGAAATTTTGGAGTGCCACAAAACTGAGTTAAAAAGTACAAAATCTGATTTTCAAATATTTTTTGTATCACAAAGTTGTATGTTAAAGGGTTAGAAAAAATTGTTAAAAATATCTAAAAGTAATAATTTAATTTACTATAACCACCCTGTGTTGTATTTTTGTAACGTAAATTTTCTATTGCACACAAAAAACCATTTTTTGAGAAAAAATAAAATCCAGAAAAATGATTTTAATTTGTACAGAATAGGACACTCAAAAAACTGAGCATGTATTCTTAAGAACACATATATTTTCGTATTCCTTCTTTAAAATAAAACGAATCACTGCCATATATTACTGGCAAGTGTTGGTGCTGTATTTGTATTTGGTTGACTCAACGACAAATTACTAAACTGTTGTTGAAGTCCCGTTTGATTGCCAAAAAAGGGATTTGGAACAGACGATGGTTTTGTACCAAAAGTTTGCGGCTGATATAACATTGAATTGTACTGATTTGGGATACCTTGATATTGTGGTGTTACGTTAGTTTGTTGTTGTTGAAATTGTTGATTTTGATATTGATACTGATTGGGTAAAGAGACACCTTGGGCAGGTTGAAATTGATTAAATTGCGGTTGAAATTGCGACGATTGATTTGGATTAATTTGGAATTGATTTGGATGTGTCGGAATCGAAACCGATTGTTGCTGGAATTGTTGGCTACCATTTTGTACCGGAAAAGATTGCTGTTGCGTTGGAAAGTTAAAATTTTGAAAATTCTGTTGCGCAGGAAAATTATTATAAGGATTTGAATAAGTTGGGTTAAAGTTATTAATGGCTGGCGCGCTTCCATATAGAGCTAAAATACTATCTTTAGTCATTTTTGCTTTTTCTTTTTCCGTCGGTGCTGGTTGATTAAAGAAACTCTCCTCTTCGCTTTTTCCCGCATCTTTTTCTTTAACTAATTCTTTATTTTCGTCTTTTTTAATTTCTTCCTTAGGCGGAGCTGATAAAAAATTACTAAACCCATCCTCACCATTTTGCAAAGCCAACAAATCAGTCACTTGTTTATCTTCATTAGTAGTCGCAACAACAGTTCCAACAGCTCTCACCGGTTTCGGACTTGGATTTTTCGGTTTTGGCAATTGTGGAACTTCAACCGTTCCCAAACTCTTCTTTTCCACCAACGATTTCTTTTTACGTTTCTGTCGTTCCAATTCCTCTTCGATATCCTTTTCCCAATTTACTTTAGGTAACGCTGGCGGCACCCACTCTTTAGCTATATATTTTTTATGTTCATATTTAGCTCTAATAAACGTTTCAAGGCTCGTGTCGTTTTGTGGTCTACGGAAATTATCCGGAATGTTTGCTTCGTAAACTGCACGAGCTCGAGAGTTTCCCATTTGTTGTAGTGAAACAACTTGTTCTGGTGTCCATGCATCTAAGTTTACCGATTTTACTTTGGATATGTGTACTCCGAGATTTCGGTGAATTCCTGCGCATCTTATACAAAGGAATACTCCCAAATTCCAAGATGCCCATCTTGGACCTAACAACAAAAAATACTAAATCAGTTTTAATTTGAAAATAATTAAAAAAATTAATTAGATAAGGAACAAATTTTTATTTTATTTTACGTTTAAATACAAGTATAATATAATGTTTTACAAAAAAAATTATTCTTTTAATATTTTTAGAATAATTCAAGTTATGTAATGTTTGATTTGATATTTGCTTCAGTTTACGGTTTTACTGGTAAAAGCTAATTCCAAACAGCTTCAATATTGAAAGCGAGGCGTTAACAATAGTATCACGTACAAAGGGTTGGAATTTGAAGGGCATGAATTATACTCTACAACAATATTGTATGAGAAAGAAACGTTTAAAAGGACTTTTTTTTATCTTACCTAAGAAATAGTACATAAACCAATTTTTAATGTTTCACCAATTCGTATTACTCCAGGTATAAAAAGATTAAGATAAAAAGGTTAGGGTATAAAAGATTAATCCTGTTTTCTGACTCCTCAAATAAAACGAAAACATTACAGAGTACAAAATTTGACAAATCTAATGCTTCTAACCTATGTGGGAAAGAGCACAGAAAATGTTTTTTTTATCCAACCTGTTATTATACCGAATTACTCTAACATTCCTATATGTATAAGGAAAAAGTGGTCTACAAGATTACAGAAAGATTAATGAAGTTGTTTAGAAATGTAAAAGAAAATAAGCTGGAAAATCTTATTAGAAATGCCGAAGAACAACAAGGCTTTCGAAAATGTCCCTCAGTAATGGACGCTGAAATCGTTATGAAACAACTAAAAGAAAAATCTATTATATTTCACACACCTGCTTACGGAACCTCCTAACATAACGAGGTACACCAGCTGACATCATAAATACAATACATAAATGAAACACTAACAACACGACTAAAATAAGAGCCAGAGAAGAACTAACCGAAGACATCTCCACACCAGGTGACATCCCACAAGGTATCAGCCCACATTTGTTCAACTTATTAATGAACAAAATAATCGGGGAAGTGATCACTTTAACCCTATGATATAAAATGAGCCAAAAAAAATCTGTACAGTATAGGACACTGCGATAATCGCCAACACATGACATGCAAAGGCAACTATACAGGTTCTATCAAGTGAGTGAAACCTTGAATATAGTTTATTCTACTTCAAAAACTAAATGCATGGTGGGAGCAAGGGAACGAACAAGGCATATGCTGGTAGTCAACAACAACTCTAGCGAATAACTCACGGCATTTTCTTATTTGGGTGTACTCACAATCTCGTAAAGCACCTGAGAAGTCAGGTCAACAAAATATTCATAATTTCAGGCTGTTTACGAGGTACGATAAAGTGGGTACATACAAGATCTACATGCATACAATAATAACTTACTACATTTAAATACGCGACCATACCAATGAAACTAAGCATATGAAGAGTCGCAGAAATGACAATCTCAGGAAAGACTAGAACGTCATTGAGAGATATAGAACACAGTGCAAGAGATTTTGGCAAAACCGCGTCCCCAGAATACCAGATAACAGACTGCCGAAAATTGTGCTTACAAATAACCCACCCGGAATCAGACTACCAGGCAAACAACCAAAAAGGAGACCAAACAGCTGGCAGTAAACTTCTAAGGAGATATTTCAGTTACAGATCTTATTAGGAGCAACACACCTAATAGTCTAGAAAGAGATGAAGAAGAAGATAATAATTATGATAAGGTTATTGGGTGTAGCGATCGGTATAAGAAAAAAAAAAGAGAACTAAATTTTTCTTTGCTATATTTCGAAACAAATTGTTTCTTCTACAGGCAAAAAACTGTGAACAAATGTATCAAAATTAACATTCAAACTATCAATGGCTTACATAAAAAGGAAGAAACTTACAGGTTAGTTGATAAGCGGCACGATTGCGGAACATTTCAACGATCCACCAAAAAACATAGCATCAAAACCCAAAAAGGGTGACTCGAATTAATAAATTAAAATTAGGACACTTAAACTACAAACTAAAATAACTAACGTTACAAAAGTAAAAATCTTATGATGACTGAACATGGCGAAGAAACCAGTTCTTAAAAATATATTTTTAATTTTAGAGACTGCGCGATAGACAAAATCACAACGATACAGTCGAAGAACATATTTTAAATTTTAATTTTTTAATTAAAAAATTAATGAATCACTAACGTTGGTGTTGTCACTTAATACTCTTTCCCTTCTCCACTTTTCCCAATGAAATAAATACGAGTAAAAACTACTTAAATTATTTGTATCTGTTTTAAAATTCACCGTATTATCAGTGATATTAAAGTGGTACATTTCCAAAAATAATCTACCGTAATAATTAGGATCACCATCAACTATCGACACATTATCAAAATCAAAAGTATGGTTACAGTTTATCATATGACTGGCCAAAGCACAGTTAGTTTTTTTCATTTTAAAATCACTCCTATGTGAACTAATCCTGTTTTTTAGCCATTGACGGGTGACACCAATGTAACAACCATTACACTCATTACAATTAACACGATAGATGACATTAGATTTGTACATCACGGGATCTTTATCTTTGATGCTACTATAACAACAACCTATCCTGTAAGGGTAGTAATCAACTATTTTTCTATCAGGTGGTAGATGAGGTCCAATTATTTTTTTAATTTTATCAGACATCTTTGGGATTTTCATAATTTTACTAAATTTAGATTGTCTGGTAGGTGGTATATCAAACATACTGTTAACAGTTGGTTGAGAGATGTTATTGGAAGAAGAGAAAAGAATCTTGTTAACTAAGTACTTAGGAAAACTGTTGCCAATAAAAATCCTTTTTAGCTTTAACAGTGCGTTGTATTGAAACCTGTCATCACAAATTCTTAGTACTCTATTCTTCATACCACGTAAGGTATTAATTTTATGGTTAAATGAATGTGAGGAGAAATAGTTTATGTAACGTCCCGAATATGTCGGTTTGGTGTACCAATCACAAATCACAGAATTGTTCTCACGTATGACTCTACAATCGAGAAAAGGGACCCAGCTATCAGATTCAGGAGTAGCCATAGGAGTACCAAACTTCTCAACATAAATCTGATCTTGAAACGAAAAGTAAGTATTGTCAAAAACAAACTTTAAAAGTATACAAAAGGTTTCCAAATTAAAACTGCAATGATCATCAATTAAATTCCACTTGTCTTTCACAATATTAAGGACCAAATCCAGTGGGATGTTCGTAAAAAGACTTATTACGTCAAGTGAAACGACAACAAAGTTCTTAGGGATGTGACAGCCTTTTACTTGACTGACAAAATCGAAGGTGTCTTTTACATTGTAAGATGTAGCATTACTTAAGGCAGTGGTTAGCATGTCAGATAAGAACTTTGACAGGTTATACACGGTTGAACCACAAGCGGATATAATGGGTCTTAATGGAATATT
Source organism: Onthophagus taurus (assembly GCF_036711975.1). Taxonomy (NCBI): domain Eukaryota; kingdom Metazoa; phylum Arthropoda; class Insecta; order Coleoptera; family Scarabaeidae; genus Onthophagus; species Onthophagus taurus. The sequence goes on along the minus strand of NC_091972.1, from coordinate 30,147,058 downwards.
GGGTTTATGGACCTTAGGGAGGAAGTATGCTTTACATAAGACTGAATGTTTGGTACATATAAGTTTGTGTTCATGTTCATTTATGTTAATTAAATTATTTAACTTTCTTTGTATGGTGTCTACAGGATATTTAGTTATTTTTGCATAGGTGGTTTGGTCTTGAAGCATTTCGTTGGCTTTATTTAAATACACATCCTTATCCAAAATTACAGTTTTTGCTCCTTTATCAGCATTGATAATTATTAAATTAGTATTTCTTTTCAGAAAGGATTTAGTTTTCTTCAAAAGGTTTAAAAGGTGGTTTTCAAGCCAAGTACAACTTATATCACTATTAATAAAATTAGTAATCACATTAATGATTTTAGCTCTAAGAATATCCCGTAAATTTTCGGAACAAACTGATAGAATGCTCTCAACATCCATCAGAACTCTACTAAGATTAAAGTTTGCTTTGTTTAAGGGTAAGGCAAATTTGGAACCGAGTGACAAAAAAATTTGTACATCCACTGGAATCGTTACCGATGAAAGATTAATGATCCAGTCATCATTGCAACAGAAAATATTTAACTTGTTCTTGTTGAAATTCATCAAATCTTGAAACTTCTTTAAATTAACCCTCTTCACCCTATTAAATTCCCGGTTATAATAGAAGTTTATATCATCCATAAAGCAAGTGAAAACATTGAAAGGTAATGATTTCTGAATAGTTTTAGTCAATAGATTAATATCATCTCTCAACTTATCCAAATTAACAATAGTGATTCTGATTTCTAAATAAGAAGAAGATAATAATGTCATAATATGTCATATTATTCCTAAAACGGCTTTTTACTCAAAGTCTGCGTCAAAGCGAGATCGTGGTAGCCATTTTACAGTTTCCTTTCTTCGAATATTGTATTGAAAATGAGCTAGTGCACCGTCCTGTTTGAATCAGACATCACATTATTACCTATAAGTTCCTCAACATCCTAATTGTTCGAAAATAGAATGCTAAAAGATAGAATAACTTGGCCTTGTATTAAGTCTAAATGCCAGCATGATTTCCATTGATAATGAAAGAACCTAGGTGTTTAGTGTAAATTTCTATCACTTTTCTGCGATCAGTAGCGACAATTATTTATATTGTTAATTTTATCCATCACAATATCATAAAATGGAAGTAAAATAACTAGTTGTCTTCTAACAGCACGCCTAAATATTATCTCATTGCAAGCTAAAATGTATCAAAGTTTTGCTCCAAACAGATTGTCTATTAGATGTCTTCCCTATTTGAGTATTCTTCATTTCACCAATTCGTCATTAGAATTATTATCCTTTATATTTCCTTAAAAAGGCGATCTAATGTTACTCTACCAGTTTCGAAACGATTTTTTGACTATTACACAGTAACACAGTTATTGACTTTCGTACTTTTGACTTTATTATAAAGTATTGAATTGAATGAGCTTTTAGAAAAGTTGCAACGAGAATCGGTATTAACACCACAGAGTGACAAATTTTATAAATCATTACTCTAATATTCTGCAGGTGACAGCTTTGGTAAACGCTTTGTGCCATTATTATTTAGAAAATTAAATTATATCAGCTTTTTCCCGATTTATTATAGTTACCGATCAAATTTGTAACTCATTTTTTAATCACGCTTCGTTGAAAGCAATTATATATTATAATTCGTAAACCGGTTGTCGTGCTGGTTCAAAAGGCGATCTGATAGCTTCGTGTGTGAATGATTGTTTTGTTACTTTCACACGCATTTTCATATTTTTAATGCATTTTTTTAATATTTTCTACAGATGAGACACTTTGCGTAGCAACTTGCGCCGAAAAAATTTAATTGAGACACACTTGAGCTATATCCTAGACTTTCATATTAAAACTAAAGGAGAAAGCGAACAAGTTCAAAACTTTTTCGTCTATTAATCTTTTATCATTCGTTTTGAAGATAGTCGAGAGAATAAGTGATCACTACATTGGTACTACACTTAATGGATTTCCTCTACTCCGCATCAACATGCTTACATCCAAATTTATTAGACCGATACGAACCTGCACATGGCATCGAGGCGCGTTGAGCAAACTTTTGACTCAATAGAGTCGCTATTGAGTATTTTCTTCGGTATAAAGAACACGAACGATAGTTACACAACACTGAGAACGAGCTGCTGTTAGAGACTGCTGGCAAGGCTGAAAAAGCTGAAAAGTTGATTATGCTAACGATATAGCATAATATACTTTTTTACAGAATGCAGGAGGCCCTGAAGCTTGTTGTTTAAAGAACACTCACTCTTAATTAAGATAACCTAACAACTGAATCGGAGAGCTATAATGTGGATCTATACAACTGTGATCAATCGACTTATGTTGGTCGGTTGATACATTGTTTCGTGTCAGGCGCAAAATAACGTACTCAAAGCTACAGTATTGTGCCAAATGCACTAATTGCTTTGCGATAACCAGACCCATAAGATCGACAGTTATGATCGCGATACTGAGTTACTGAAGGCTACTCCAGAAATACAAAATAAAATAACGACCGCGAACAGAATTTACTTTGCAATACTAAATGCATTCCGCTCCAAAATTGTACACTCAAAAATTAGAGTCAATAAATCCATCATTAGACCTATACCTTGCTATGGACGCGAGACATGGATTATGACACAGAGCGCCAAGAATAAGCTGGAAGTATTTGAAAAAGAAATACTGAGGTTCAATAAAGAAGAATGGAACTTATGTCAGAATTCGTCGGACTGCAAACACTGCAATGTGCTGGTTATGTGGTACGAATGAACGAAAATAGAATTCTAAAAAGACTCTTAAGCAGCAGAATCTAAGGTAAGAGACCCAGAGGGGGGCCACAAAAACGATGGGAACACTAATTGATACCACTGCGGAAAGCGGTATACTCCAACCACTGCAGATGGAGTATTTCCTAAAACCTACTAAGGAAAAACTTAAATATCATAGAAAATGGAAGAAACATGGTAACCAGGCCGACTACTTATATTTTTCTTTATTGCACAATATATCTAAGAATCTTATTGTTCTTATTAATGCTTGTGGAATTCTAGTTCCCACGACTCTTGGCCAAGCGACTGCAACAAATGACCTTGTAGTTGCGGACTTGTTCTCACTTTTTTTTAGTGAAGTTCTTATTAACGGCTGTTTTGCCTATAAAGATCATTCTTTTATTAGTAGTAATTTACCGCTCTGGTTTTCTGAAGCTGATATTAAAATATTATTGAGTGATGTTAATCCTAAACCTGCTCCCTTTCGCAGATGATCTGATGATTTATCTGGTGGTTTTATTGTCTTATGCAGAAGAATTAGCTCCTCCTCTTTTCTTGTTGTTGGAAAGAAGCCTATATTGTACCCATTTTTAAATCCGGAAACAGACATTTGGTAACAATTATCGTCTGATATCGATTTTATCTAAAATGTTTAAAAATCTTATTTATAAATATGTTTATTTCACAATTAAGCCTCCCCTTTTAGTTCTTACCCGGTAGGTCTGTGGAGCCCAGCTTAATTACATACATTGATTTTAATCAATCTTCTTTAAATAGTTGCTACCAAGTAGATCACAATATTTTAATTAAAAAGCTGTCAACATTTCCTTTATCCTCTGCTTTGATCAATTGGAATAAATCTTACATCTCGAATAGAAGTCACGCTATTCGTGTGGGGTAGTATAGGGTAGTCACCTTGAACCCCTTTTGTTTCTGATTTATATTAATGATATTGGATCATGTTTCTTAGATTCAAAGTTTTTATTTTATGCGGACGATTGCAAGAAATATTCTAAAATCTGCACTAGTGTTGATTGCACTTTGTTACACAATGACCTCCCCGTTTTCATGATTTCTGTTGACACAATAAATTGTTTCTTAATGATGATAAGCGCAAGCAAATTTCTTTCAGTAGAAGAAGTACAATGTTCAGTACTCATATTCCCTTGAATCAGTATTCTTAAATGTAGTTACTGTGTGTCTTTCCATATGAATTCCATATCAATTCTGTTTTTTCAAAGGCCATCAAGCAATTACGGTTTATTATTCATAGTATATTAGGTAGGTCTATTTATATGGCATATATGAGTAGTATTCTCAATTTTGAGTCTATGGTTTGAAATCCCAGGTACAATTCTCACATATATCGGTTGGGAGCCGTGCAGCGCCAGTTTGTGGAATTTCTGGCTCGTAAATTTAATTTGCCGCACTGTTCGTATGAGACGAGATGTAAGGTATTCGGCTTGGTTCTCTACCACTGCAGACGTTTTGTCACTGACATGGATTACTTGTATAAACTTGTTAACGGGTACGTCGATGAGCCGGAAATCTTATCTCATATAGACTTCAATATTCTGCAGTGCCAAACTCGTGACTGTTTGGTATTTAGGATACCTCCATCAGCATCAAACGCGTACACCAGTGTGTGTTCTAAGAATTTAGGATTCTTTTAATAAATATTGTAACAGCGTTGATCTTTTTTATTCCACTCCATTTTTTTGTTGTATAATTTTCGTTAATGTATTGCAATAATTTATTTTTAATTTTTATTTCATTAACAATTATTAATTATTAACAATTTTTTATAATTGTTTATTATTTGTAAACTAAATATGTTTTAGTGGCCTACTATTGAGATATTAGTATAACACTAAAACTAATTCGTTAAATTCGTTTAATGGCTATTTGCTCAAAAACTCCATAAAACTTTCCTAAACGCTTTCTAAAATAGATTGTTCTAAATTGGTGTATGTCTAAATGTGTATAGTTAATTAAATGATGACCACACAATTCCATTTTATAAGTCTTTATATGTAATATACTATATTATTTATTGTTCCCTCTTCCAACTCATAATACACATAGATTTTAAAACTCCGTTTCAAAAAGCTTCACTACAAGCATTACTGTCAATATTTCAATTATTCTGGTACAAAATAGAAATAGTATAATATCATACCATAATTTCATGTAGAAGAGGCCTCTCAAATATAAAAAAAACGAACTGAAAACAGTTTAATAAAGCATGTTAACTTTTAGCCTGGAATATTTTGAATTAGTCACAAACAGATATTTCCTTTTTGATCTTCCTCGTAAATTCTTAAAACTATTCAAACATTTATAAATGTTTTGAATGATTTATAAATGTAATAAACTTAATTAATTAATCAGTTGGATAGAAATAGTTTTTAATCTATTTCTATAACATAAAAAATCTATTTTTACTCAAGAATTTAATAAAAACTTTGCGAAATCATTTTTAATATCTATACCTATACAGGTGTTCCGGTGACTCGGGGCATAAAATTAACCTCATATACTAAAGCAAAAATGATGACGATTCGTGAAAAAAAATTATTATAAAGTACCACGTCTTTTCTTACCTCAAGATGTCTTATGTATGCCGACGACATTAAAATATTTTCTCCTGTTGCTGCTGTTTCAGACTGTATTAACCTTCAGAATGACCTGAACAGATTTTATGATTTTTGTGAGATAAATAATTTGTCACTAAACATATCGAAGTGTCGAACTCTTACTTTTACGAGAAAAAAGCAGTTCTTTAAATTTGATTACCGGTGCGGAACATGCTTACTAGATCGTGTTGACACTATTAAAGACCTGGGCATTACTTTCGATAGCAAACTACTGTTTGATCAACACGTTGACGCAGTGGTGGCCAGAGCTAATAGGATGCTGGGATTTGTAATGCGCTCTTCTGAATCGTTTTGCTGCCCTAGACCTATTATTTCTTTATACAATGCTTTCGTTAATAGTATTTTATCGTTCGGCAGTACAGCTTGGAACCCTCAGTACGACGCATACATTAACAGAATAGAGAGGATCCAGATAAGGTTTCTGAAGTATCTCTCGTATAAATTTCGGCATCCTTATACAGATTACCAATCTGCCTGTCAAATGTATCATGCTTTCTTTTCAGGTTGCTTAGAGGTTACTGTGATTCTTCCTATCTTCTTTCACGCATTGATCTGCATGTTCCCCCTCGTCGGCTGCACTGATTTTCTGTTCTATGCGTTGACTGCCCGGATAAATTCGTATAGAAATTCCCCAATACTTCGCATGGAGAGGACAGTGGACCGTCTTGGGTTGGACATATTCGCCGTCACGCCGTACAACTTCAAGCGGATTATTCGTAATGCAGTGCTCGCCCTACCAGTTGTGTGATTTTAAGTACATTATCTCGTTGCAGCGGCTTGAGTTCTGCCTTGAATTGATTTGATCACATATGCTTAAGGCCATTAATTAATTAATTGCTCGATTTTCAATTTTGTGTTCATACAATTTATTGTAGTATATAAAATGTATTACAGTGGAGTAGCTTTTATGTGGGACTGTGTCCTGTTGCTACCCCCGTGTGTGTAAATAAATAAATAAACAAAAGTCTTCAAATGGCCAAGATATGGGCCATCAAAGTTCCGAAATTTTAACACATTTTTCTAAATATTTTCAATACCATTTATGATAGAGCGTTGAAATTTGGTACAGGGTAAACAAATATCAAGCAAAATCATTGAACCAATTTTGACTTTGATCGAGCGGCGGCAACCATGCTATACAGAGTGTCCCTAAAATTTGTTTGCTCAGAACTTTTTTCTTCGCTCGTAACCCTACATTTATTTTTGTACTTTTTAATAGAAAATTTATTTTAGAAACTTTTATCACTCTTTAAAAATTTTGATAACATTGACCGTTTTCGAGTTATACGCGAAAAGAAATTAAGCTTCGATTTCAATGATAACACTAAAAAACAAGAATCTTCGAAAAAGTCAAGGTTGGCCATGGCAATTAAAAGAAAACAAATTGAGCTGTCAACTTGCTTATGTCGTTTAAACACAAACGATAGTTTTTTGTTAGTTAAGTTTTTATTAATTTTAAGTGTTCAAAACGGAGAGTTACACATTTAGTGAACAAACTGACATGATTTTGACATTAAGGGAATGTCATGTCAAAATTGGTTCAATGATTTTGCTTGATATTTGTTTACCTGTACCAAATTTCAACGCTCTACCATAAGTGGTATTGAAAATATTTAGAAAAATGTGTTAAAATTTCTGAACTTTGATGGCCCATAGCTTGGCCATTTGAAGACTTTTACTTTTTTTTTTCACGAATCGTCATCATTTTTGCTCTAGTATATGAGGTTAATTTTATGATAAAATTAATTCATAAATACTGTTAAAACGCTATCTTTTATTGGCTAGCTGTTTCAAACGACTATAACACTGTCAATTAACATTAGCACTGTCACAAGAACTAACACTAGACTTTGAACTAGAACTAGAAACATTGCGTCTCTTAAGACAGCTAGATCTGAATGTTTCTAGTTCTAAGTCTAATGTTAGTTCTTGTAACACTGCTAAATAATTGTATATTTGTATTGAATTAAAAGTACAACTGACACTAGACCTAGAACTAGAAACATTTGGATTTAGCCGAATGTTTGTAGTTCTAGGTCTAGTGTTAGTTCTAGTTTGAATTGTTTTTCAGTGCTAAATTATTGTATATTTGTATTGAACTAAAACTAGACTAACATTAGCTCTGGAACTAGAAACATTCAAGTTTAGCCATCTTAAGAGACGACCAAATAAACCCGAATGTTTCTAAATCTAGATCTAGTGTTAGTTTTAATTGTTTCGAAAATGTATAATGCAAATGAGTTAAATTATATGAATGTAGTACAAAAAGGAAATAATAAATACCTTAACTAGAGGAAATGGATCAAATAGTTCTTAAACATTTATAACAACTATCAATTGAATTTTGATGATAGATTAAAAAGCATGACTAATAAAACAATCCAATTCCATAAAATATTACTCATATAAATTTCATCAAATCTTTACCTTCATAAAAATGTTAAGCAAACCAGAATGAACTTAAAAATGCAAACATAGACGAAATCTAATTAAAATAAATCCACGTATACGAACGAACCAACATACAACGCAAAGTAACAAAACGAAATTACATTATTGATTTAATACAAAAAAATAAACAAAACCCACTGGCTTTCGGCAATATACCCCAAAAGACAACATAATTAATCTAAAAATACCATATTCTCCCACAAAGAACGATGAACAAGCTGGCAAAAAGTTAGAAAAAAATTTATCGGTATGTGTGGTGTATGTTGTATACCTTTGGAATCGCAGTCGACGCAATACTTGTTGTCCTCGTCTCTAAGCAGATCGGTCAGGACTGCCTGGCACTTATCCTGGAGTTGCTTCGCCTTGTCTTTTTCCGTTTTCGAACTCATTGCCGGCACAGTTCTTTCAAAAAAGCTAACCCAAAATCAAACTCAACTTCAGAACTGACAACAAGAAGGGGTGTTTGCCATTACGGACGTCATTCGATTTGCGCTGCGCATGTCAACTACCGTTTCGATTAATGAACGGTGCGCCATCTATCATTTATAGAACAAGAAAAAGATATCTATTTTGAAACTATGTTATTTGTGGATTAAATAAATTATATATAAAATTTATAGTATTCAAAATATTTGTTTAAATAAAATTGATGGCGGAAGATAAATATTTAAATAAATATTTTCAGTTTTTATTGGAATTTAATTGGCGTCGGAGCGCCATCTTTTAATCAATTAGACGAATTAGAATTGTTTAAAAAAAATATATTATCTTTAAAAGTTAAAAATACAATAAAATGCTAATATTTGTAAAAGAAGTTATGTATGTTAGTTTTGTAGTGGCGCTATCACTATAAATTGTATAAATATAATTTTTATATATAATAATAAAGAATGATGTTACTTTTAGATAATTTTAAGATAAATCTAAGAATTATGATTTAATAATATAATTTAATCAATTTAGAGTGGATATTTGATATCTGATGAAAAATTAAAAATATTCTAAAAATAAGTTTATTAGTTTAATATGAATGACTGATTAGAAAAATGATTCATAAGAAGGTTCCATGGTGTAATGGTTAGCACTCTGGACTTTGAATCCAGCGATCCGAGTTCAAATCTCGGTGGAACCTAATTTTTTTTTTTAAAGACTTATTGTGTTACCGTCAATCTGTATAATTTAGGTACTCTACACAATGCCTAGGAAAATAGGCATTGAAATATTATGAAGGTTATTGTCCCTTAGATACTTTACCTAGGTAATGCATACAATTCTTAAGCCGTGTGTCCACTACAAAGTTTTTGTCGTGTAAACACTTATGTTTTTGTCGTGTTTACAGGACAAAAACTTCTGGAACTCACTTCTGGAAGCAACTTCCGCAAGAAAACTTGGTAGTGGACACACGGCTTTAGGGATTACATAAAGTACCTGTTGGTCGACCGCCAATGTGTAAAACAAAAAGATTTTGGTCTGTATTTATCAATTTTTACTCATAATAAACTTTTTTATAGTCTATAAGTTATTGTACAACACATTAATACAATAAGTATTAAAACTTAGGAAACAAAATAATTCTGTAAAAACAAGACGTAGGGTAAACACGCCAGTGGTCGACCACTTAATAATAATAATAATAATAATATTCCTTTATTACCCAACAGGCATAGCCCAAAAAAGGATAACAATATATATTACATAATGTAATAATACAATAATATGTATCTGTATGTGAGAAAAAAAAACAAAAATTACAAAAAATTCAAGAAATTAACAATTGACCGAATTATAAAGAAAATAAAAATAAAAACTAAATAAGTGAATTTACATGTATAAGTGAATTTGCATGCAGGTGATCACTGATTGTCTGGAATCCTGTTGCCCACTTTACAGAGAGTGTATGTTGGCGCCCGTCTCATAATGTTTGTCCTAGCATAAGGAATGACGAATACGCAGCTATATCTTGAGTTACTCCTTGGAACAACAAACCCTAGTCGCTCAAGAATGAAAGGGCAATCGATGTTATATTCGATAAGCCTTTGTAGAAACCTTTCATAAAACGCGCTTCTTCTGTCCATCAAGGAAATCATATTGTGTTGTGCAAGCAAATCATTTTGTGGTATACCTCGCTCAGGGTAAATTCCATCAGATTTGTAAGAAAGAAATTTTAAGAATCTACGATGGACTCGATCAAGGCTTAAGAACTCACAAGCATATAAGGGACTCCAAATCAGGCAAGCGTATTCTAACTTACTCAGAATGTAAGCACAATACAAGGTCTTTAATAAGCTCACACTTGTGAAATATTTAGACATACGCATCACAAAACCTAGGGACCTAAAGGCCTCCGAACACACATTATTGATATGTTTTTTAAAATTAAGACTTGCATCAAACAAGACCCCCAAATCCCTGTACTCCTCAACACGACTTAAAATGCTGCCAGCAATATTGTAAGGATATATGCATGGTGACGAGCATCGGCTATAAGTAAGTACACAACATTTATCTATATTAAGGTTAAGTTTGTAGGTCGTACACCATTGCACTATTGTGTTTAAGTTGTGCTGCAGCTTATCTGCCATCGATGAGACTTCGGCATAGATCTTGATATCATCAGCATATCCCAACATCCGACAATCAATTTTTAGAAGTAAGTCATTTATGAAAAGAATAAATAATAGAGGGCCCAAATTTGATCCCTGTGGAACCCCTGAGGTAAGAGTGAACTCATTAGAAAAATATCCATTGTAAGCAACATAACATTTTCTATGTTGCAAATAAGAGGCCAGAACTTGAATTGCTGAAGGAACAAATCCGAAAGAGCTCAATTTATACAAGAGAATTCTATGGTCAATCAGATCAAAGGCTTTGGATAGATCAGTGTATACAACATCCACCTGCCCACGTCTATCCAAGGTGCTACAGATAAACTCGGAAATCGTAGCCAAGTTGGTAACTGTAGAGCGACCGGAAACAAAACCATGGTGGGAAGCTGACACAAAGGGGCACGTGCTGGTGTACATAAAAGAATATAATAACTTTTCAAATAGTTTAGCAAAATTGGAAATTATCGAAATTGGTCTATAGTTTGAGAGGGACGTACGATCATCCTTTTTATAAACAGGCACAATTCTTGATCGTTTCCATCTTTCAGGAAATTCACAGGATGTAATGGACAAGTTAATAATAAATTTAAGAGGGCAAGCAAATATATAACGGCAATCTCTGACCATAAAACTTCGCAACATCTCCAGCAGTATGCTTATTAGAAAACGTTTCCCTTAATTTAATTAGCTCCTCTTCTGTAGTGGGATGAAAAGAGTATGGCAACGGATTGAAATTAGATTCAGTGAAAGTTCGGTCAGTAGATACAGTGTGAACAGCAGAAAACATGTCAGCAAAAGCATTTACAATATCTTGAGGATCAGCAAGAACATTGCTCTCACTATCAATCAGAGTACAGAGTATTCTTGTGGTACGTTTCTTAGCTCGGAGAAAATTCCATATACTGGACGGATCAGTCTTGATGGTATTTTGTATGTTGTTAAGATACTTAATGTAACTGTCGTTTATTTCATTCTCTTAAGACATATTTCAAATTCAAAACCCAATAAAAAATAGACCTAAAGGCACAATAAACTCATCTTTTTAAATTAAGAGGGTATGCCACCTTGAAGACCCGAAAATAATAGGTATTTTTAAAATTTTTTTGCAAGACGAAAGAAGTTTTCTAAAAACGGATTGCAGGGTGTGAATAAGCCACTTTTCTAGTTTTAAATACATATTTTATTTATTAACAGTTATTAAAATTGCACCCGCTAGATGTTGGTAATGTTAGGCTTGCAAATCGTGCAGGGTCAAACTGTGCGCAGGATTTCTCCTAACTTGTAAGTCGAATAATTAAAACTTGAATACGATTACTGTAGTAAACTCAAAAACTAGGGAACTACGTAAGATTTTAAAAAAATATTCATTTTTGACGAAATGGTGACGATTTTACAAGAAATGTCGTATTTATCGATAAAAAACGTACATAGAAATGGTTGTAAAACAGAGAATCTGAGACATATCGAAAAACAGCTACGTACTTACCTAGAATTAGATAATACAAACTTTTGAAAAAAAAATCTTGAAAATCCGTTGAAAAATGTGAAAGTTATCGTGTGCACAAATTTGAAAAATGTAGTTTCCAGAAAAACGCGTTTAAAGTTTTCGAATGTAAAAACTTGTATATTTTTTCTAGATACATCTCATCAGCGATTCCTGTACCATACAGCTGTCCTTCCTGAAGCTTATTTTCATCTTCTGCAGCTTTTCTGTCTGACAGTAGGCTTCTACGAGCTTCTTTAGTCTCAGCAGTCATGGAGCGCTCAGCGCGCGCTATGGGATTTAAATCCGTTTCATGACAAAAGTCGAAGCACGATCTTCCAATTGTTAATTTCAGTGCTTGCATTATTTCCATAATGCTTGTAAGACCGTCATTAAAATTGCAAGCAGCTATATCAGACGCAATGTCAACCACTTTCTTGCCACTGTGAATAGTTTTTGGTGCGATAGACCATAACGCGGCGTTGTAACTTTCATTGCTGTTTTGCGTATATCCCCTTAAACATCTTCTCAAGAGATCTTCCCTTGATAGTTCTTCGTACACAGATTTCACTGCGTTGAAAACATCATTGCCGATTGCTGGCTTGTCGATTTTTGACAAAGCGTACGCTTTTTGCCAGGAACACCACGAGTCAGCACTAACTGCACAATTGTCATGCTTTGGAGTTTCATCTGTTGAAATTTTATGATACAAAGTAACCCAGATCTCTTTTTTCATGTCCTTCACGGAATCGCAATTTCTGCGAATAGCCAATCCATAATATAAGGAAAGTCAATCAATTAATTTTCCTTTGCCTCCTAATCCGCTGGCGTTTCTTTTTAGATTTCGTAACCGTGTGTCCATTCGTTTCTGAACGTGATCGACGCATTCTTTTTTGGTTACTATTACACTGTCATAGGGCTGAGTGTCCATAATACCTTTGAAGGTTTTGCTGTCTCCGTCTTCTACGTAAAAACAGTACTTTAAGTTATGTTTTTTTTCGTATCGTTGAAACATCTCTACGACGGAGTCTACTTCCATTTTTCCTGAAGATCCGACATGGTTTATATCACATATTTTTTTATGATCTTCCACCCAATCTTGAAATTCCGCACTATCTTTACCTTTCCAGTAACTACACTTTTTACAAATTTTTGACTTTATATTTGGAATTACCCCTTTGTTCGATAGAACTCGGGTAAAGTTTTCTACGAAAATGAGTTTTTGTGATGCTATTGTTTATTCAGGTACCCGAAAGCCTACTTCAATAGCGTTTTTGAAAAATGATATTTTATATTTTTTTTAACTTTTTTGTACAATAAGGTCAAAATACCTGCATATACAATGGATAAAAAATGAAACAAAAAGTGGTTACAGAAATCTTAGAATTTCCGGTGAGGTGTGTTACAAAAATCAATTTTTTAGGCAGAAAAACATTCCGCAAATGTTTTCTGTCAATGGATTCTCATTCTAGACAGTATAAAGAACACTTTTAACCCTTAACCCGAAACATAGGTCCTGTAAACAGTTTGAATTGTCATAGTGCAGTGTGATGTGAGTAGTAGACTCTAGAAACGTGCAGGTCTGTAAAACCAGTGGTTTCGAATTATAGTGAGGAGGTCCTATAGATCAGTGTTTCTAATTGCATATATATACTAAACAAAAGTAGCAACTAGTTTAGCAACTATGGATAAACCAGATCCTAGTTAGCTTTTGAACTGTTAGAACCTCATCTAAGGCAAATACTAACAACAAACCTTCCCGGGGAACTGCGGTCTAAATCTTTTGAGATTTGCACATCAAGTCCACAATGATGAAAATACTGTTCCTGATGATAAGAAAAACTTGCAGTATTTGTCTATCATCAAAAATGAGAAAAACAAATTATTGTTCCAAGCCAATTTCCTTAGAATGTAGTCGAAAAGTTTGTGTCACATGTATTCGAAATAGTTAATAATTATAATTTGAGCAGTTATTACTACGAATAAAGTTGTATATTTGAATTTTCAATAATCAAGGTCTGGTAGATGTCATGTTGCTTCTAATAAGGTTGATATTTCAGTGTTTTGGGTTATGAGTTAAGCAAAAAAAATCGATTTTTTTAAATTTCAAAGGTTGCATTCCCCCTTAAGATGTAGGACATTTCCTTTCGGAAATCCACAACCGATTCATGCTAGGACAAAATAAAACTAAAATTATCCTAAAAAAGGTTCAAACGGACCTAGACTGAGGGAAATTATTCTTGACTCTTAAGAAAAATTTATTCTTGAATGTATTTCTTAGAAACAAGTATAAGATACTCTTAAAACAAAAATATTTTTTTAGTAGTTTAGTTTAGTAGCTTTTTACCAGTAGTCGACCATTTCCTCCCTTGAGTCGACCAGTATAAGTCCAGTGGTCGACCGGCATTTCTTCAGTCTGCAGTCAACTTATTTTTTATAACTCGTAATATTTTTTCAGTAAATCTATATATATATATATATATATATAAATGAATGTTTGTCTGTATGTCCTTTATAGAATCGTAAACTATGCACTTGATCATGTGATGATCTTTAGCAAAGTTGTTGTGCATGGGCCCACGAAGGTTTCTAGAGGAGTCATTTTATTGATTTCTTCAAAATCAATAAAATTACTCAAAATGAATTGAATATTTGCGTAATGTCTTTCCTTCAAATTTATTTTAGTTGGTGGCGTAACAACGCGCGCAAGGTACAGCTAGTTTATTTATAAAAATCAATTAAATATTCATGTTTTAATTTTTTATTTGGTCTTGACAAGAACATATGCTCATTTATTAAATCAAAAATTATAAACGTAAAAAATCAACTTAAAAAAATTTACAAAGTAATGGAATCTTAACCACTACTGAAGAAATTAACTGATTTCTTATGACAAAATTAGGAGCAGAGCGAACACTTATAATTCCTAAACTCTTCTTCCTCGTAACTAAGTCCTATGAATATTATTGTTAATGCTTCATCAGCCTGTATAGCAGTGTTTCCAGCTATGTTTCCACTGTCACTAGATTTGAGGTCCTAGGAATTTGTGATTCTCACAAATAATCTAAGACAGTACTAATTTTATCTGCATCGATATTTTTTGGTTTTAATCTCTCTGTCTTTAAAACGACCTTTCTTTGTCGTATTTACATCTTCCATGGTAATTGAATCGATAGCTCTCAATGTTGTGTTTTTTAATCGATTCTGAACGCATTTTGTAATATCTTCGGCCAATCTCTCGGGTCTAGTGAAAAAACACCACATCGTTTAAAGCAATTTCTAATACTTTCTGGCAAAGTAGACAAACGTATGTAGAAGTGGTTCAATTCTCCGAATTATTGCGCGTGATTTTGACAGAGCTTCGGGCTCCCTAAAGACAATATTTTGTCGTCTACAAAATGCTTTAAACCATTTGTCCCTAGGCTTCAGTCTTTGAATTGTGTTCGTCATAGATAAATCTTTTAGCCACAAAGATAATTTTTTTCCTCTTCTTGACTGAGATACCCCCATAATCAAAGGCCTCATTTTTATTCTGCCTTTAAGCCTGTCTATCAGGCTAGTTTTGGGAATCTGAAAATTTCGAGAAGCTTCTCTTATTCCCATACCATCATGAATTGCATGTGTTAAAGATGTTTCTGAATATCACTCTTAGGAACACTCTACGTATTTTAAGAAGCGGTCGACGACTGGAAAACGTTTCGTACACTAACACTCCAGTAGTCGTCCACTGTGGTCGACTAATGGAAGCTTATATTAATTGTAACGCCTATGTTGTTTAAATAAAGTTGTTTTTAACAACTTTATTCAAAAAAAAAACCTTCAAAATGATAATTCCACCTGGAACGAAATCCGAAAACAAGTTCCTTCAAAATATCAAAATTCCTTCAAACTCACAGAATCTGAAAAAGCTAATCTTCTTGCGAAACACTTTACTCATATTCGTTTTGGACAAACAAAACCAAAACGTTACTCTATAAGACGATATATTCCAACAAGCGCAAAATATCCTTAAAATATTACACGACTTTCATCTCATTACCCTTTACGTTATTCATAATATCCTCCTCTAATACCTTCCTAGAAAAGCGATTATGCAACTCACTTACATCACTTGTTATATTCTCAAATTTGCTTCCATATCAAAAACAAACTGAGTAGGAGAAATTAATGTTTAAAAATTTCCAACTCAAACATTCCCCTTAAAATAAATATTAAATAGCTTATTAATTAACCATGAACAGAAGGTTGGGGAAGAAATTATCCAATGAGTACTAAATTTGGGTGTTATTAGTCATTACAAGCAATCATACTTTTAACTTGAATCGTTTTCGAAATGCGCCACACTAGAAGAAAGGCATTTATCGAATATTATCTTTCATAGTTATTTTAAATATAAAACCAAATTTCAAAATAATTCAAATTCTAACACCTGTAAGGCTAATTTACAGACATCCAGAAAATTATTAAAATTGAAGTAATAATGTCAGTTTAAGGCCCATTTTTGTCACCTCTTGATAAATTTATTCAACTTTGAAAATGGATTGCTACAATAGTGATGAGTCGTCATGACTTATAACTTTATCATATTTTGTATAACCCTTTTGTTCTAATGATAAATGTGACATCAGTCGCAATGCTTTCCTTATTTAAATAAATATTAATAAAATTATAGGGTTAAATAAATTCATACCAATTGTTTTTGAATTGAAAAATAAATAAGATAGAAAACGCCACAGATATGAATTATTATTATTAATAAATAAACGTACTAAATACAATTAGTATTATGTAGTAGAAATTACAAATTACGCCATGACAATGAAACTCAGGCTGCTAGTCACGTGCACTGCGCTTAGATTAACATATATTTGCCATATCATGGGACCGTGTGTGTGGTTTTTTCCTTTTTTTATCTTTATAAATCCTGTAATCGTTTCAGGGGAGGGGGGAAACAGGACGACAGAAAATTCAGGGGAATGTGCGGATTATCGTTCCTCTAATATCACAGTTTCTTTCGGACATAATTTCAAGTCCTGCAATGTCTTTGTGTTATCCAGGGTAGTCAACTGAAAACAAACAATTTTTAAAAACCATTTTCTTACAAAACAAAGTCTTACGTCTCGTCTAGGCCAGCTAGAAATCACTTTATACTCGTTATTTGGGTATCCTTGTACCGTTAAGTAATCCAAAAGAACTTTCAACTGCGTGTTTGCCAGGAACCTTCTTTCTAAATTTTTACCATTTGGCAGTCGAAATCGGATTTGCGTTATACTATCACCTTGTTCTGCTGAAGGTTCCGGCGGTAAACTTGCTTCCACTTCACGACGATATGCTTCTTTTTGGGCCAACTTTTCCGAACGTTCAGTTTCAACGCGTAATTTTTCTTTTGCCTCTGCTTCTGCTATTAAACGTTTAGCTTCTTCCTTCGCTCTACAAAAAATAATAATGGAATTTATAAATAGTTTGATTAACAAAACTTTTTAGTTTAATTATTTATCAATTTTATATATAATTACTCTTTTTTATCTAAAGTAGATAACAAGAAAAAGCCGAAACTTACCTATCCGCTTCCAAACTTTCCCTATAAGCCATATCTTGTTCCCATTTAACAAGTTCCCTCTCAGCTCTTTCTTGTTCTTCTTTTACTTCAACCCTTTGTTGATCAGTGAAGACATCAACAGCTTCAATTAAACTTGAAAGTAATTCGTTTATACCCACATTACCTAATTATTGAAGACGAATAATGAAAAGAATTAAATATTTACCAATACAAAGAGTGATCTATAATCAAATAAACGAAGAGCAAACGTAAATTTGATGTGTTAAAGTATTACAATTTAATTCTATTTATCTTTGTCCAACTCTTTGAATAATTCTTCTCTAATAACTTTGCCTATTCTATGAATTATTACTAATTGAAATAAAATAAATTACTTTTGCTCTGTGTCTATTAGTTTTGATTCGCCTATATAATAACTACTAACCATAAATAACACTGTAAATATCTGTTGATGATCTAACTTTCATAATAATAATAATAGCGGGTAACTTATCGACAGGGATGTCTCTCAAAGACATTGCAGCTGTAGCCCCCATACAATTACTAACGGAATTCTGTAACCTTGTGCGATTGCTTTCAAACGTTAAGTCCCAACCCCAGAAAACGAAGTTTCTCTCAATCACTTGCATCACGCTTTCAACTCCCAAAAGTTGAGTGCAAAATACGTTTGAAAGTACGCTCGAATCGTGATGTAAGTAAATACCCAGGATTTTTTTCTGAAATTGAATAAAAATTATTTATAGATAAAATTTGAATAAAAAAATGATGAATTTACGTCTTTAGCTGGTCTTTGACAAGCTTCCTTAAGTGCATCCTCGAGCGTTCCCTGATAAAACTGAGGATGTATCGCACCATAACGTGTACTGAATCTTTCCACAAAACTTATACTGCCAACTATTTCATCTTCAATCATTTCTGGAACTAAATAATAACAAATTAATTAATTTCATTTTTGTAGCAAATTTGTAGCCTACTCTTTAGAATATAAATGACTACATTGAAATCTAATATTTGTTTCACAAAATTTCAGATATTATTCTAATAATAACAAGTTTCCGAACAATATTTTTAATGGTCGAAATGTTTTATAATATCTAAAAAGAGTTACTATGTTAAAAATTACTTCAGATGGAATAGGATATTTAATTGACAATTAGTAAGTACACAAATACTAATTCTTTTCATACCAAATAGATGAATGGTGGTTTAATGAGTTTGGTAATGATAACACAGTAACACCAAGAATAATATGTCAAGTGAGAATCAAGTTGAAGATCAAAATTATTGAACAAGAACGAAGAGAAGCGGCTGTTTTGTATACAAATGTGTTGTTGTTGTCAAAAGATAAAAAAAGAAAATCAATGCCAAATCGCTCGTTCTACGACTTCTAACTCCTTTGCTTCCAGATAAGGTGCCACCCACCCCATTTGAAAATACAGTCATTGAAATGTTGAATTTATATGGCGTTCGTTGATATACAGGATGTTTCGGTGACTCGGGGAACAAATGTAACCTAGTATACTAGAGTGAAAATGATGACGATTCATGTAAAAAAAATTAGTAAAAGTCCTCAAATTGCAAAGATACAGGCCATCAAAGTTGGGAAATTTTAACACATTTTTCTAAATATCTGAAACACTATTTATGGTAAAGTGTTGAAATTTGGTACAGTGTAAACTAATATCATGTAAAATCATTTAGGCAATTTTTGAGTTGGATCGGTACACGGGAACAATGCTATACGGGCTGTTCCTAAACTTTGTTTGCTCAGAACTTTTTTATTCTATCATAACCCTACATTTATTTTTGCAGTTTCTAATAGTAAATTTAGTTTAGAATCTTTTATCACTCTTAGAGAATATTGATAAAAACCACCGTTTTCGTATTAAATGCAAAAATGTTAGCTCCGAATTCAATAACACTAAAAAAAGAAATAAATAAATAATCTGAATTGGCAATGGCAAGAAAATCGAACTGAGCTGTCATAACTATTATGAATGCAACATGTCCAAGTGTAGATTTAGTTAAATCACATTTTTAATTTATTGGTTTAATAAAAGAATAAAAAACAATAAAAATCAACAAAAAATAAACAAAAAAACGACAATACTAACAGGAATAATAAAAACATACATAAAATAACAAGATAAGTAATAAAAAATACTAAAGGAAATGTTCAAAAACTTAGATTTCTTTTTTTTTAGTGCTATTATTGAAATCGGAACCCAACATTTTTGCATTTAACACGAAAACGGTGACTTTTATCGATACTATCTAAGAGTAATAAAAGTTTGTAAACTAAATTTACTATTAGAAACTGCAAAAATAAATGTACGGTTATGATAGAATAAAAAAGTTCTGAACAAACAAAGTTTAACAACCTGTATAGCATTGTTCCCGCTGACCGATCCAATTCATAAATTGCCTAACGATGTTACATGACATTGATTTACACTGTACCAAATTCCAACGTTTTACTGTAAATAGTGTTTAAGATATTTGGAAAAATGTGTTAAAATTTCCTAACTTTGATGGCCTGTATCTTCGAAATTTGAAGACTTTTACTAATTTTTTTTTACATGAATTTCATCATTTTCACTCTAGTATATGTGGTTAAATTTGTTCCCCGAGTCACCGAAACATCCTGTAGATACATTTAGTTGGCTTTTGATGAAATCACAATGCGTGCTTACTACTGATTACTGCTATTAGCTGATGTTCATATTTGAAGGGCGAATGTATTGAAGAATTGTATGAGAAACATGCGGCCCAATATTCTCTGCAACTTTAGTAATTAGTAATGTTGGACACTGCAGATAATAATCAAGTTCAACCCCAATAGGACTTTTTTCATTGAATACAACTTTATTTATATCAGGTTTGTCATTAGTAACCTCATTGTAACAATCCCAATACAATACTGGGTGTCCCTCAGAAATGGCTCACCCCTATATTTTCTTTTATTATTAGTGATATAAGAAAACCATTTAGAATGAGTAGTTAGACCGTTAAAACGGATTATTACGACATGAAATCATTCTCTTTGTACTTCCGGTTATACCGGATGTGAGTACTAATTTCGCTATTTTTTTTAAATCTATAATTTTTTTTTTCAGTTGGGTAGACAACATAATTTCACATAACTTTTACTTGAAATATTTCGCGACCGCTTATAATTTTTGAAAAAAAAATTATTTTCGTTATTTTTTAACGTTACATTACAACTTTTGACGCACTACGTTATGTCCCTCTTGATTTGCTATTTCTCGAGCAGTGATCACTGCTATGCTTTAGTCAGTGGTTCTTTTTTAATAATGGTGTAAATTAACAGTTGTATTAGTTGTATATTATAAGTTCAAAAAAACTAATTCTCTAAATTTTCAAGATGCTCCCGCCTCGATTTTGACATAATTGTATCTTGCGTATTGTCGATCTAACGACTCAACGTTATTCCTACGGAGATATTTAGGTAATACAATTTCTAACTCGATTTATTTTCTAATGCCTCACGAGACCTTACTGGTGTATTATACAGCTCATTTTTGATTTTGCCCCATAAAAATAATCTAAAGGTGTGAGGTCAGGTGACCTAGAAGGTTCTAACTAAAATAAAATAAACAATCCAAATTATAATGTACAGGTGTCCAAATTTCGATGGGTTTGCAGGGTATATCAGTTATTATGAAAGATAGAAAGTTGCGGCTTTCGCGAACATAAGCTACTTTTTTGTGAAACTTACAATGGCGCAAACCAAATTTTCATAGTCCTCTTCGTTTTTAGGGAGAGTTTCAAAATTTACGATTTTCAGACACCTCCTGTATCTCGGCTATCCGTAAACGTAAAAACGGGTTCTAATAGATTTCACGTCGAATCCATTATAATCCGTTATAAAGAGCTGAGTATTTTAGAAGTTGAGTATTCAGTATTTGAGTTGTGTTTATAACTCAAAAACCGTGATGACTAGAAAAATTCTACGTGCACCATTGGATTCCACGTGAAAAAATCTATTAGAACCCGTTTTTACTTTCTCACTAAGTTTCCGGGTAGCCAAGATACAAGAGGTATCTGAAAATCGTAAATTTCAAACACTCCCTGTAAATCAAAAACGAAGAGGGTTATGAAAATTTGGTTTGCGCCATTGCAAGTTTCACAAAAAAGGAGCTCAGGTTCGCGAAAGCCGTAACTTTCTATCTTTCATAATAACTGAGATACCTTGCAAACCTATCAAAATTTGGACACCCTGTACAATAGACATTGTACATTGTAAGTTACTATCAGCTACAGTACATTTGGTGTAAAAGAACAAAAAATTTTAAATAATTGAATTAAACTTAATCGTTTGATCGCGTTTTTCTTTTAAAAGTAATTTAATACAACTGTTAATTTACACCACTATTAAAAAAGAACCACTGACTAAAGCATAGCAGTGATCACAGCTCGAGAAATAGCAAATCAAGAGAGACACAGGGTATTTTGTACTATTAACCCAGCAACTATACGTCAAAACGTTAAAAAATAACGAAAACAATTTTTTTTTCAAAAATTATAAGCGATCGTGAAAATCTTTTCTAGTAAAAGTTATGTGAAATTACGCTGTTTACCCAACAGAAGAAAAAAAATTATAGATTTTAAAAAATAGCGAAATTAGTACTCACATCCGGTATAATCGGAAGTACAAAGACATAATAAGACAAAGATAATCCGTTTTAACAGCCTAATTATGCATTCCAAATGGTTTTGTTATATCACTAATAAAAAAATATGGGGGTGAGCCACTTCTGAGGGACATCTGGTATACCTATAAAATCTCTTGTTACAGTTTCGTCTAGTTTTCTTCCCTTCGCTTGTAATTCATCATCACATTCATTACTAACAGAACTGTCGCTGTTATCACTTTCGATTACTAATTAAAGTATACTCTTTTTAATGCAAAACGCCGTTTTGAAAAATCACTTTCAGTTCTTGAAAAATAAATTTTTGAAATAATCGATAATTTTTTCGAATTTTGCAATTTTCGCCGATTAAGTTTTCAAAATTCGTATAAAATCCAGTTCTTGGAATATGAGTATGAAAATTTCCCAAAGTGTTAATAAAAGTGTCCTGTTTCCAATGAACCAACACGTTTTGAAAAATAACTTTTAGTTTTTGAGAAAACAATATTTGAAGTTTTGATAAAATTAAAAAATATAAAATGTTACTTTACCTCGTTGTATAAGGTTGAGGTTAGGAAACACATTCAAGTTTACATTCAATTACATTCAAATTTTGATATATCATTAATGGACTGATAATAAAATAGAATGATGTATTGAAACAGATGTAAATCGAAAGTTTTAACAATTATTGTATTTTGGTGTAATTATTCTTTGTTTCCATTATTCGTATTAAAATAAAGAATTGCACTTTTTGTAATGGATAGTTTATTGTATTTTCGTTCTACCGGTTTCGACTCAACTTAGAGTCATCTTCAGGAACACGTCATAGTTTGATTGGCTGGCTCACAACCATCTTGTCAGCCAATTCATCGATCATCACATCCACCCATAATTACGCAATTATTAAGTTCTTGATATCCTTACTGCTTTTTAATCACGAACAAATGTTCAATAATAGTACCATGCTTTTAGTTCAAACTATGACGTATTCCTGAAGATGACTCTAAGTTGAGTCGAAACTGGTAGAACGAAAATATAATAAACTATCCATTACAAAAAGTGCAATTCTTTATTTTAATTATTGTATTACCTACACTTAAAAACTAGAATAGGGATATAGCAGATGTGTCAAGTGAAACCAGTGAAACATATAATGTCTGGGTGGAACATAATCATGTTCCACAGGTGGGTGTGTCGTTTTGTCACATTCACACATTCCATACCAAAACTAAAAAGTTAATTAAAGAATGTAGCTCTTTTATAAAAGAACAAGACCTTAAAGAATTTAACCTTATACCGATGAACCCTAGAATTCTTATGCTATATTCAATCATAAAATTACATAAACAAAACCATTCTATTCGCCCCATAATCACATCTGTCAACTCAAGTACTCAGAAAATCGCCAGATTCATCAATCTCTTTATTACCAGACAGTTACAATATAAACCTGCTAACACAATCAAAAATAGAAAAGAGCTAATAGAAACAATTTCTCATATCAACCTCTATACCAACATACCTATCCACGAAACCTCAACCATAGTTCACAATTACCTGAAAATCCGTCTAAATACAACCAATACCAAACAATTATTTAAATTAATAAAACACTGCACCGAACTTAATTTTTGCCAATTCAATGGAGAAATGTTTAAATACAATGACGGACTCTAAATGGGTTCACCACTTAGCGAATTTCTTCATAGACCAACTAGAAACGTCACTACTTGAACCTACTGGTCCATTCAATAAATACATTTTACTATGGAAAAGATATGTTGATGACATCTTGATTCTCTGAGATAACTCTTCGCCCAACAACATCAGTGAACTTCTACAACACGTCAATACTTTCCACAACACGTCAATACTTTCCACAACAAAATTAACTTCACTATGGAAATTGAAAAGAATGAATCCATCAATTTCTTAGATCTTACTCTGAAAAAAGTTGGAAGTAGGATTGAATACAACATATACAGGAAACCTACTCAATCAGATACAGTAATACTTTCACCACTATACAGGCTGTCCCGTTAAGCGTACGGAGCGGCTGTATCTCTAGAACGGTAAGGCCTAGAGGTTTGGGAAAAAAATCCTTATAAGCAAAGTGACCAAGAGAAATGGCTGGAAATTATTTTAAAGTTCGTAATTCTACCGCTAGGGGGCGTAACTGCCATTGCGAAACATAAAGTTCCCGCTATCTCAGAAACTTAAACGATGAGCTATAACTTTGACAACATCATTTAATAGCTTGGATAATACCGCATCGCTTTTGTTTTGCGATATTTCTCATATCTGTCATAATAAGGGAGGGGGAGGCCAATGCGTTTTCATATGTTTACATTTTAATATCTCCTAGACCTTTCAACCGATTTGAATGTTTTCGGAGTTGTTTGAAAGAGCATTTTATGCTCTTTTTAAACATATTTTCAGTAAGACCGTCTGCTTTAAAACAAATGAGCTAGAGGACGTTATCTGCAGCGATTACATATTTTTGTGATTTTTGAAGAAAAGTTAAATGGAACGATACTATTTACTTCACAGACCCTTAGTCACCTTAAAATTTGCTAAATTTTAGTGAAAACCGCATCTCGATATCGCCACCCGTTCTCGAGTTATAGAAGAAAATGTTAAAAACTTGAGTGCCATCAATTGGATCCAGTTACCTCATCAAGAAAAACAAATCACATAACCATGGTAACTGTAAACATGTCATTTACTAACGCAGAAGCGTATGATAGAGCGTATGATGATTTATTTTCAATGTTTCGAATACGATGCAACTGCATGGCAAAAATGTGCAATGTAATTACGACAAAGAAAGACATTTTTCTCTAGAAGTATTTTTAAGATTAACTTAGCGATTACGGAAAACTGGCAACGTGTAGCCCATTCAGACATCTCTATGAATTCGTAAATCACATTGGTGCGCAATGTGATCCCACATAATCTGGGAACTCCGAAAACAATTGTCCACAAGAGTTCTCAAGAGAATAATATCTCCACCACGTTGTTTTACATCAGGCCTTAACAGATACCGATTATGATAACAGACTGAACTATTACCATTGACTTTTAAATATTATTTGGGCAAATCCAAATCTTTTATCACAAATGCTATGGATGCATGAAGCATCTGTCCACAAGCTGATGTAAACTTGCATAATATGCATTCTTGGTTCGAGCAAAACCCACATTGCTTTCACCCCTCTATCTATTGGGTAGACTAAACGACCTGACTTTTCAAGAAAAACCAATAACCAGGGAAAATATGACAAACACTAAATACCATTAGAAACGTGTCCAGGGCCGAGACTTAAGCAGCGCTTTTTTTTCGTCGAAACTAGATTACATAAATGCATCGAGGTTTATGGAAGGCATGTCGCACATTAGTGAGTTATTTTTGCCAAAATTTTAAGTTACTCTAAGTGTTTTGATTTATTTTGTTTTATTATCATTGTTGATGTTTCATTGATCCGTTGGCTTTTCAACACGCCTCAAAAGTAGTTTTGAAGCAGTTCTAAGCTTGGATAAAGTGTGAAGGAAGGTTCTAGATAGTAAAATTTTTGTTCTCTCTTATTTGTTTCCTAAGGTAACTTGATCCGATGAAGATATACGAATTTTTAACATTTTCTTTTATAATTCGAGAATGGATGGAGATATCGAGATGCGGTTTTCACTAATATTTAGCAAATTTTATGGTGATTAACGGTCTGTGAAGTAAATAGTACCGTTCCATTTAACTTTTTTTCAAAATCACTAAAATATGTAACCGCTGCAGATAACGCCCTCTAGCTTATTTGTTTTAAATCAAGCGGGCTTACTAAAAATATCTTTTAAAAGAGCATGAAATGCTCTTTCAAACAAGACCAAAAATATTCAAATCGGTTGAATGGTCCAGGAGATATTAAAATGTAAACGATTTTTTTCCCAAACCTCTAGGCCTTACCGTTATTGAGATACAGCCGCTCCGTACGCTTAACGGGACACCCTGTATACACAACCATGCTGCTTTCAACTCATACATACATCGTATACAAGAACAACTGACAAACAAGTACAAAAACCAAGAAATATAAATAATTAAGAACATCGCACATAACAATAATTTTCCACCTCAATTCATAGCTGATAATCAACTCACTAAACATACAAAAAGAAATGAACTCTGACATAAGTAAAATTTTATCACCTGAAAATAAAGAATCCATCCTATACAGATCCGTAAATTACCCTGGCAACCTTGCAATAGACATACAAAGAATTTTCAAAAGATACAACATAAAAATCACCTTCAAAATAAACTCAAGTCCATTACAAATCTTAAATAACGCAAAAGATCAGATTGATCCACTATCTAAAAGCGGCGTTTACTCACTTCAATGCGATACCTGCAGAGCAACATACATTGGCGAAACAGGAAGAAACATCAGACAACGAATTAAAGAACATAAACAAAACGGAAACTCAAATTTCGGAAGACACTTTCTTACAAACGACCACAGCTTTGATGAAACTAAAAATATAAAACTCCTCCATCAACATAACAAAGTTGAAGCCTTGACTCACCCTATTTGAAGCATATGAAATCGACAAAATCCAAAACACCGCAAATTTAAACGACCAGGTACAATTACAAAAAATCCCCCTACTATACAGGTTCCTATCAAACCCATACAACATTAAATCCAAACCACCAAAAAATACATTTAACTAAATTTCTTATTCCCTAAATCCTCTACCTTTTTTTACACACGAGGAATACAATCCAACTGGTTCCCATATCCCAATAATTTCCAAACACTATTCTATAAATAAATTCCATTTTATTTTGAACCATATTAATCCAGTCTATTAATAAAATTCTACACATGCGTTCTTGACAAAACGACACACCCACCTGTGGAACATGATTATGTTCCACCCGACATTATATGCAATTATATGTTTCACTGGACACATCTGCTACATCGCTATTCTCGTTTTTAAGTTTAGGTAATACAATAATTGTTAAATCTTTCGATTTGCATCTATTTCAATACATCATTCTATTTATTTTACAGTCCATTAATGATATATCAAAATTTAAATGTAAATTTGAATGTGTTTCCTAACCTCAACGTTATACAACAAGGTAAAGTAACATTTTATATTTTTTAATTTTATCCTTAATTTAATTGTATTTTGTGAATGTTTAAAACCTTATAGACTCCTGACGATGGTCTAGGCCGAAACCGGTAGAGTTAATAAATTTATGAAATATATTTTAATATAAACATTGTTTATTTTTTAAAAACATCACTTTTAGTTCTTGAGAAGTAACTTTTTGAAATAATCGACAATTTTTTCGAATTTTGCAATTTTCGCCGATTAAGTTTTAAAAATTTGTATAAAATCCAGTTCTTGGAATATGAGTATGAAAATTTCCCAAAGTGTTAATAAAAGTGTCCTCTTTCAATGAACCAACCCGTTTTGAAAAATAACTTTTAGTTTTTGAGAAAACAATATTAAAATTTTGATAACATTTTCGACGTTGCAATTTTCATCGATAACATTCAAAATTCGCTATAAAATTAATTTCTTAAAGGATCATTGTGGAAATATCACCAATTATTAATTATAGTATTCTCTTTTTAATGCAAAAAGCCGTTTTGAAAAATCACTTTTAGTTCTTGAGAAATAAATTTTTGTAATAATCGACAATTTTTTCTAATTTTGTAATTTTCGCCGATTTAATTTATTTTTTATAGGAAATATTATTACAAATGAACAATAAAATTGCTTCTGTGAAACTATTTTCCATGAAATATTATAATTAAATTGTCCAAAATCCAAGGTATAAAGTAGAATTAAACATTAAAAACTTACTTAAAGGTTCCACTCTTTTCGTTGTAACATTATCGACAAAAATATCATCATCTACATTAAAAGATTCCGAAGCGTCTTCGTACTCCTCATCATCACTATCTATTTGGACTACATTGGTACTGCTGGGCCGTTTATCTCTAGTGTGATTAATCAAGATGTTTTGTCGAACGGTGAGTTCATGTTCTGGATAACTGCAATCAAAAATTAATTTTAATAGAATTCGTTCAACATTATTTTGCAAGTGAGGTTTTGTTCGCCGCCTTCAAAATCTCACCCGCAAAGTTACTTTGGATGAACTGAAACGTAATTTACTTGATTCCTGATAGTGCTAACATGCTTTGATCGTCTATATTTGGCGGCCAGCCTGTCCAAATCTGATTACGAACGTGTATATTTGTAAAAGTATAAACGTCATTTTTCACTTCAAGTATTGTTTTCGTTCCAGGATAGTTCACGTGGTATTCTTTATTTGCTTCAGATAAATTCTTAATCTTAAGAACGTAAGTTCCTTTAAGACGTTCAGTTATGTTGTTACTAAAAATTGACATAAAATCATAAAGCAAAAGTTAAATCATAAAAGTAAATACTCTTGATCTGCTAAAATCCCTCCATTCGTAGGTTTAACTGTCAAACTCAATGCGTTTTGATTGGGTGCCATCAATGATTTAACTGGCACATGCTCAAACTGATCGTGTCTAGCCCAACCAGACAACAATTGTTGACAAGGCGGTATTTTCAATTCCCGGTATAATCTTGCTTTTATATCAGCTAAAAAAACATTAATGATTTATTTTGAAAAAAAATGTTTTTTTTAATATCACCTATTGTTCCAGTATCCGGAATATCGATATTTATAATCCTGTCACCAAACTGTACGTTAAACTGAACGGTATTCTGCCTGGTTACGGAGGCGGATGTCGACGGCTGATGAACAGAGTTATTAAAACCATCCTCCAAAGTAGGCATGCTTCGAGCCCTTGCGTGACCGACGTTATTGCCCACCGAAAGCATATCCGTTGCTGATTCGACGGGACTTGCCGGTATATCTATCACTTCAGAGACCATTTCGACATCGTGCATTGAGTGCGAATGAAAGGATTGGGATTCTTGTGGCATTACTTCATTAACAGATCGCTATTAAAATAAATACAATAAATTTGTTATCATTACTTTTCTTAATGTACTTTTGGATTAATACATAAACGATATATTCTAAAGATATAAAAATTTAACAGTGATATTCTTTCAATAAATGATGTTATTTTGATACATTGACCGGCAAAAAAACCGGCCACTAAAATTTAGCCACAACTTCAAAGGTGGCTTTCTCACGAACCACTCATTCGATTTTGATGATTCTTTTTTTGATCGAAAGGTTGATTCTTCTGTAATAATCCTGCGATAGACTATAATTTTTATTCGGATATTAATTTGAGCATATACGGGGTACAAGAATGAGAAAAACTTTTTTCTCGAAATATGTAATACCCTGTGGGGTGCAGATGCTACAGCAGCGGGTGTTAACTGGAATCAAACGGTAGCCCAATCTTTTCTGAACATTTTGTTCTTTTATTCACTCTATTATCTCTGTTACTAACGAGGATGCAGTGTTTTAAAGCGAACGCCTGTGAAAACAAGACAAAGTTGTTTCGAATAGTAAATTGACAGTTATTAAAGATGCCGGTGTCAGTAACTGATGTTGCGCGTATTGTTACTTTAATTGACGATGGCATACGTTGGTTATACCCCAAACAATAGTTCGGGATGCCTGGAACTGCTATGTGGATACCGGAAATTTTACTAGGCGACAAGGTTCCGGTAGAAGACGAGTGACAACAGCAGTTGATGACCGATTTATTGTTCTAAACACTCTGAGGAATCGTAGAACGACAGCTGTAGAAACTCGGCATCGTCTTCAAATGGTGCGTGGGGTTGACGGAAGTGAAAGAACCATTCGTCGAAGACTTGCTGAAAGTGATCTGACTGCAAGAAGACCTGCCAAAAGACAGCGGCTGCTCCAGAGACATCGGCGAGTACGTCTTTAATTTGGGCGCATACATATGAATTGGGGAATGGAACAATGGGGTTCGGTACTCTTCACTGACGAGTCCCGATTTTGTCTCCGGTCACCTGATGGTCGAGAACGAGTGTGGAGACGTCGTAACGAAAGGTTTGCGACCTGCACAATTTCGGAAAGGGTACCTTTTCATGGAGGGTCGGTCATGACATGGGCATCTTGTTGAAAATAGCACGCTAAATGCCCACCGTTATATCCAAGATATTCTGCAAGAAGCTGGCCCTATTCCCATTTTATTGGTGATTCATGCTAATGCATGACAATGCGCCACCGCACGTAGCACGTGTTGAAAGGATGGAGTGGCCAGTGTGCAGCCCGGACCTTAACCCTATCGAACATATTTGGGACCAACTTCAGAGACGCATTCATCGTCGTCCTGTCCTACCGAACAACCTTCAGGAGTTACGAATTGCTCTTGAAGAAGAGTTTGCCGCAATTCTTCAGGAATCAATTACGAACCTAATCAGTTCGATGCCGCGTCGACTACATGACGTGAATGAAAATATCTATCGTAGGATTATTACAGAAGAATCAACCTTTCCATCAAAAAAAAGAATCATCAAAAGCGAATGCGCGGTTCGCGAGAAAGCCAGCTTTGAAGTTGTGCCTAATTTATAGTAGCCGTTTTTTTTGCCTGTCAGTTTATATTATATAGGCAATCAGACAGGAAATAAGCCCACTAATATTTTCAATTCATTTATATTTCGGTCGAATATGCATAATTCAGACTTAATTTTACGGAATATACATGTATTTCATAATATACATACAGTGCGTTAATTAATTATCTTACTCGACGTCATCATTGCAAGTATGCAACCAATATCACAGTGCAAATCGCACATTAGGCGATTTGCGTATTGCAAGACTAATACTGTGATATTGGTTGCGTATTTGAAATGATGACGCAGGGTAGGATAATTAATTAACATAGCGTAGTTTTAAGAACTGATATATACAAGATATACGATTAGAAATGTGGCATACTATGAGTGCTAACACAACTAAAGTTATCAACTAACAAGTAGATTAAAAAAAAATACATAATTTTTATTAATTGCAATACATAATATCTGATAGAGAATTGGTTGACACTAACGTTCACAAAAAGCGGTTTTTCGGTTAATTAATAATGGCAAACCGGTTAACCAAAAAATTTGCGTAAAGTACAACAAAGTGTTTATAGAAGGATGTCAAAATAATTATCATATTAAAACTATACAAAGCAGATATTATGTATATTGAAATTATAAAATATACAACAGAAAAGATATATTTTTCTACAAAAACAAAATTAAAATATAATTTATAAACTTGATGTTTTTATAAAATAATATTTTAAGAAAACTAACGCGTCTATTTGGTCGAATTTCATTTTTGACCTTAACTTTGTACAAAAGTTACCCGCAACGGAAAAAACTCTTTCACTTTCAGTATATGTCGGTTGTATAGTCCCCAAAGCTTTGTATAAATTGTCTTAATTTTATGTGGCTCCAAACATCTTTAATTCTTTTTTAAAGTTATTTCCAAACTCGGTCTCTCCTGTCTTTTTCTGTATCCTGCATCATTTCTGAGATCGTTTCTTGGATGTGCTGAAACAAAGATGTTCCTGTAGTTGCAGGTTTTGTTACTTCTTTAATTGCATCAGCTTCCTTCTCAATACCTTCGTTATTTGGAACTTTAAATAATCTTTCCACCAAAGAAGATGCTAACGCATATGTCAAGCTTTTCGCAAAATTTTAAATTTCCAAAAATTTGTCCCTTTGCGGGAAAGATCCGCTATGTAAAAATTTATATAGCGTAGTTAAATGTATGCGTCTCCTTTCTAAAATTCTTTTTTTTTATTGAGTGATACATTTTTTTCCAAATTCACTATCGTTTTGCTATAATTTATTAAGTAAACATATTATAACACCCTCTGCGTTTATTAAATTTGAGGATGGTTTACTCAGTTCTATAACTGCCAATTCCACAAGTTTCAATATATCAATTAAAATCCTTTGCAATGTACAAATCACTACGTCCGATTTCTTCTAATACTTTGTTTATGCAGTCTTTTATTTGAATGACTTATACCAGTGAATTCCATCTAGTTCTATAATCTATCCCTCTAGTAAGAGGGATTTGCTTTCTGTTTCAAAAACATATCATTGCAATATGCCATTCCTAACTGGCAATTTTCCGAAAAATTTTACTATCTGGCGCACATTTTGCAAAATGTTCTCCACATCTTTATCTTCCAAACTGTACTCATTATTGTTTTCATTGTTATCATCTCGAAACGCATCAAAATGATAACCTGTTTCTTCATCCGAAAATTCTTGTGCTAGGCTGGTACTATTACATTTTTTATAAAAGGTATCGATTACAGCTAAATTAATTGCCTAGTTAAGGCAAAATTGATTTTCAACACCATTCAACTGTGAATATTTTTTCATAACGCTGGCCCCATCTTCATTATTTAGCGTAATATCATTCAGCGTTCAATAGCGTTCATTTGATTTTCTGTCAACTAATACCTGCACTTCATAGACACCGCAAGAACTCTTTATTGAAATATCGCCTAAGTTTCTTCCATTGTGTGCAGTAATAGAAAAACCATCATAAGCAGCACACTTGGCTAGTAATTCTGCCATGGATTCTCTTTGAATGAAATTCACCATGCTAGAAGATTCAACAGCACTCTTATTTCTCTTTTCAGGAGGTTCGTCATCATCAATATTTTGTTTAATATCGATTTTGTGTTTTGTTTTTAATAGCTTGCTAAAACTGATGTGCTTAAATCCGCACATTTTAAAATTGCGTAACATTTCTCACATTTTGCTTCATTTTCTTTTACTCTCTGAAATATTGTATACACACCTGATTTTGCGAACCCTAGTTGACACCAAACAATGGAGCGATAGACACTTGAAAAACACTTAATTATTGTTAGTGCTTATTTCATCAACTTGCGGTCTGTTGTTTTAACGCAGCGTGCATTTTCATCGCCCTGCAACGTTCCTGTACGCAAAAAAGCACCTGGTACAAGCTGGGGTCACTAGAAATGTTGCAACGACAGCTCTGGCAACGATGAAGATTTTGAAACATCAATTTTCGGGCCGTGTATTTTATAATTTCGCGTTTATCGCCATAAACCACAAGCCTTAATACCTTGCAAATCTTGAAAATCAACATTTCCCCCACTACCCGCCACCAATCCAGCTCCTCCTCCCTCAACTCACTACACTCACTGTAAAGACTTCTCATCCTCCATCCAATACCTATTTGCAATTTCTTCATTACCACATCTAAACGTGGTTATAATCCTGTTCCCCTCCTCATCCCTCTCCGTCATCATTCATCATGTACATTGGTAGTCCCTCCACTACAGTTTCGCAATATTTTGGATTGTACATACTTTCCCTTGCCTCCATCCCTCTCTCTTGAAATGCCACATCCCTGTTCCTGCTCTCCAGCTGTTTCCGCATCTCAATACCCCACTCTTCTGCAGTATTCCTTCCTCTCTTGATACCCATAACAACCCATTCCTGCCTCAATCTGCCTGTAGCACTCCCCCAAGATTTTACAATGCACCCTTCCTTCCATCCTCTCCTCAAAACGCACCGCTCGCTTACCCGTCTCCACCCTCACCTTATCTACCTTTATTTCTTCCCTGACTATATATCCCGGAGTCTCCCTATCTAACCGCAACACGCACCTCCAGTACTTGGTCTGCATATTCTCTAAGAGCTCCCGCTCGTTCCAACCCCATACATCATAACACTTTTTATCAAGCTGTCAAACACAACCTTCCTTGTTGTTCTCTTTAAACCTGTACCCCAAGTATGTGTACTCCATCACCTCCTCGATCACCCTCCGCTCCCATCTCCAGTCATCAGTCTTCCTTCGACCTCCTTTATAGAATTTTATTATCTGCATTTTGTCTATGTTCACCTCCAAAATCCTTCAATCTAAAATACCTTTCCAAAGACTGCATCATTGCCGTCATCTCACCCGCCTTCCTCGCGATCACTACCAAATCGCCGGCATACGCCAGTACATGCACCTTCCCATTACCCCGGCCAGTCTGTCCTCTACGTTTACAGTGTACAAAGCAAAAAAGGTGGGCCTAAGCGGACATCACTACCTCAATCCCCTTGTCATCCAAAATCTTTCGCGAAGTTCTTCTCGCACCTTTATTCTAGCTACCGTTTCCACATATATCTCTCTCACCTTATCTATCATTTTTCCAGATATCCCTCTTCTTTCCATCTCTTCCCATAATTTTCCTCTATTTACTCCGACAAACGCCGCCTTTAAATCGATAAATAAAGTATAAAGCTTCCTTCCCTTTCCATCAAGTTCTCTGTCAACCAGGTGTTTCAATATATACACGTTGTCTATTGCTCCCCTTCCCTTTCTAAACCCTACCTGACCATCTAGCAGGAGCCTCCTTCGCGTACAAGATGTACGTCGTATTCAGTAAGCTGATGCTTCTATAACTCTCCATTGTCCTTTTCCTTCCCTTTTTATACAAGGGGCCAAACTACTTGTCAAATCTTCTCATCTCGCGCAACTCAACGCAACTGCAACTCAACAAACATATTTATCTTTGACCATAGTAAAACTTTTAGTCGCGCTAATTATGTATCAAAAACGGATTCCTATATACAGTACCGCTCAAAAGTATATGATAATTTGTTTTTTCCCACATAACTTTTTTGAAACTTTATGAAAGCAGACCATTTTTTTACCATAGTTTTTGCAATGTATTTCACATGACATAGACTTGTGTAGAAGAATCCGTTTCAACTTTGAGTTATTAAAAAATTATTTTTATTAAAATACCAAAATAAGCTATAAAGCGATGTCAACAAAATCAATCAATATCAACATAACAATCGTGAACGGTAATCGGCCATGTAGAGCAACCTAGTACTTGGTTGGGTAACTCATCCTATTGATCACAGCCTGACATCTGGGCATGGAATCGATCAATGCATCGATAGTGGATCTTCACCCACTTCGCCTGCAGCTGATGGAGCTTTTCGTCGGCGTAAGTGGCCCGAACGAGTCAACTTGTGTTAAAGAGTGTCTCACAGTGGTTCGAAGAAGTTGAGATCCGGGCGGCTCTGGCTGCACCAGTCCATTAATGCCACTCGACGCTGCGCGATCCAGTTGGACATTCCTCATGAAGCATGTCATCTTGCAGACAGTCCCTGTACTCCTGGCGGTCCATTGGGCAAGAAATGCGAACCAGAAGGCCGGTGATAGCAGCGCTGAAGCACCCCTACACCATGATGGAACCACCGACATGCTTCGTCGTGGGAAGCAGGTACTTGGGATCGAAGCGAGTGCCCGTAAGATGGCGTATGCAAGATATGCCATCAGTTCCGAATAGCAGGAACTTGCTCTCGTCGCTCCACAGGGACGTTCTCCCACTGCTGTCGGGTACAGTTGAGGGGCGCCTTCGCCTACTCCACGCGCGCCTTCCTGTTCTTAGCTGAAACGAGTGGTTTCTTTACCGGATGTCGACCAATGAGTCCTGCATCCTTCAGCTTTCTCTTGACCGTCGATGTAGACGGTTGGCGCTGCGGATAATTGCACAATTCTCCCCCAATCTATACCGTCGTGAGCCGTGTGTTCGCTCTTCACAGCATCGCGCCTTTCCTGTCCTCCAGCCGGGTGGTGATTTGAGGTCTATCATTTCAGTTTCTTCGTCACGAAGCAACCAAGTGTCATCCACGTCTACAATACCGATGAAATCTGCGTGGTTAGCTGCATCTGTGTGCATCCTTGTTGAGCACCCTATATTCTTCTGCGTCAATTCCGACAAATCTCGAACTCCTTTCTTTTTACTGATTCTTAAGAATAATATTTCATAACTTTCAGAAAATATCACGTGAAAATAACGCGAAACATAAAATTAAAATAAAAGTTATTTCTAGGCTTGACGTCGATTTTCAAAAGAAATTTGTCACGCCTCTATGCTTTGGCATATATTGTGTCCTCTGGAATATAATATAATTATATTCACTTGTTATGCATTGCCTGATAATTGTGTGAAGATTCGTCCAGTATTAGAAAAGGTTTGTGAGAAAAACCAAATTATCATATACTTCTGAGCAGTACTGTACATAATATACCTTCTTTCATTCCAATAGGTGCTCTCAAAAGTTAATTAGAGAACATTGCACAGTTATAGTTCATGACTGCTAAAGTATGTACAGCTATGACATGTATTCGCTTTTCAGAGTGTATATTTAAAAACGGCTGAATACTATCAATGGTTGATGGAGATTCAGATATTTTTCAGTTTCTATAAATCAAAAATTATGAAATAATTGACAGTACTGATGTTGAGTAACCTAATAAATTTAAAATTTAATTTAATTAAATATACTATAACTTTTATTACTTTTATTTTGATCTGGTACTGAAGAGTACTTACCATTAATTAAATTAATTTCTACCTTACTTCATCTTTAGGCTTTTCTAACAAAAGTCTTGCCTTGCACTTCTAATGGCGTCCATTATAATTCCTTATATTGTCCTTCTTTGTATCCAAACATTTTTATTATATACACTTCACTTATAGATTAAAACTCTTAATAGTACAATACACATTTCAGAAAATTAAATTAAATTAAAGATGGAAAAACAAATTGTCAACACTGATTTTAGAGGCTACATTCAGATCATCTCTATTGCGTTATCTACAGATATCAACAAGATATTGATAAATATGTTTTAATGAATGAACGAACAACCAAGAACATGAAAAAAAAACATGTTTCATTCTAAAATAGCATAATTGAAAGAAGATTAAAAAAGGATCATAAAAGAAGACGATTTTATCAATAAAAATCATTGACTTTAATGTTTTTAACATAAATTGTGATTTTTCCATCCTTACTAAACTAAATGATTTAGCTGCCCAGTTCTTGGCTTTGCTCAAATTAACATCTAAAAAATAGCCGAAATTAAGAAATATTTCAATTTTCATTGAACACTAATTTCACATTTTATAAAAGTAATGTAATGATTCATATTGAATAATTACAGACATCAGCAGTAATTAAAAAAAACCTTGAATTTATTTCAAAATCATATGATATGATGGAATCATATCATATGACAAATCTTTATCTAATAATAACATTAAAAACTGTATTTTTCTCAGTATTTGTTCCTTTTTTTACTCATTTAACAAAAAATCCATCAGAATTCTTAAAAATTACCTTCATAGTAACCAAAAAGTTAATTTGGTTCTTTTAGAATACATAACCTCATTTATTAAAGGATATATTTAAGAATATCTTTCATTCTTTTATTAATACTGTGCATCATCTAAAAAAAAATAAAAATTCCATCCATATAGTCATTTAAATGTGTTAAAATTGTATTTGCAGAGAATTGTGTTTTTCAACAAAACCTTTTGCATAACAAAGTTTTTTAAGATAATGTTTTTAAATCAAGATCAACATTAAAGATTCTAAAATGTCTTATCAATCATGTCTTACAAGCAACATTATTGTTGTTCAGCAAGAACAGAAAAATTTTCCAAATCAACTTTTGCTCATGGTCGACCATGAAAGCAAAAAGAACTAAGCAATAGAAACTATGAAATTGTCTTACCACAAGATCCCAGTTGTTTTCTTCCAAGATGCTGATGGCTCTGGTAACATCCTCCATCCCAGTGCATGCCTACAAAGTAACAAAATTTATTCCTTTGTACTTTTAACAAAACTAGTACTGTCATCCTCTGGTTGTTCTAACCTAAACTGTGCCAAGTTCCGATAGGCGTAAATCATCGCCGATAAAAACTATCCGGAAGAAAAACTCACCTGAAAATCAGCCAAAATTTCGTCCCTATCTTTAGACATCCTAAACAAACGGTTAGTACTTAATTACACTTCAACAAAACAATGTTGTTTGACGACGACGGCTAAAGACGATATACAATACAAAACACGCAATTTTGACGCATGCGCGGTTGTTATGGCAGGGTTCTACTCGTAGTGTTGACACTTCATCCTGGAAAAGAACCGTTTGCTAAGTGATAATAATAAATGGTGATAAACACTATGATAAATCTCGATTTGATTTCTAATAATTTTCTCTAAAAATTATCCGTTCTCTTGTCAATAACTAAAGGTTAAATTAATACATACTACAATTTCACAATGTTAACTTAAATAATGGTTTGGGTAAACATTTTCAGCTGATTAGAATTTTAGCAACTTATAAAAGAAAAATCAAAATTTCGGAATCATATGATAAAGTACAGTTTCCTGTAATTATCGTCACCTATTAATACAAACTTTAAAAATATAGGTTAGAAAACCAATTTGACAGAGTTAAACGTCAAAAATTGTTTAGATGTTGCATTTTATGTTAAATCAACTGACAAATCCTTCCACTTTATGTAATTTAGTAAGTATTATTACAACTTTAAGTTAAATTAAATCTTTTTATAAATAATACGACTTGATTTTTTTAGTTTTTAGCCTTGTTAGTTTGCTTATCTTGGTGCCAAGCAATAGCTTTACAAAGGTTTTTCAACTCAGATTCTTGCTGAAATTTAAAAAAAATAGATGAAATGCCTTTAACAGCAGATACCATAGCTGCCCAACATGTACAAGAACGTTTAAAAGCTTTGTACCAATTGGTGCATGACATTGAGAAGAAGAGACAACAAAGTGAACATGGGATTAATAATATTCAGAAAATGCAAAACTCTCAAGATGAGAAATCCTCACAACATTATCAGGTAAGATGAGAATAATATATGGTTTAACATGTTGGCTGCCACCATACAACCAATTAAGTAATTCCCTAGGGGCCACTGCAAAAAAATGGTACATTAGAGTTTCTTTTTTGAAAAACGAAATCTTTTTTACATGTAAATGGTATATATGAGGGTAGAAAGCAAAAAAATGTGAGTTAACCGGTGATCCTCATGGCACTGCAGTAACAACTGTTTTACTCCAAAATCCCAGATCACAAATTATCTTTATTATCTTTGCATTTTCAATGCAGTTTTGTAAAACATGAAAGACACATATACTTGTCACAAACATGACATCTTGTGGAAACTAATTTTCCTTGTTTTTGTGCCACTGAATGTCCTTCTTTTGCAGCTTCTGCGTAACAATTTGTACATCTTTTTTTTTTTGCCAATTGTTGTTATCCTTTTCTTCACTTTGCACTAAGATGTGCTTCAGCGAATCTGAACGTTTTGGTGTAACGTAATTCTCTTCAATACCTAGCATCTCAAGCACTAGTATCTCCCTGAATGAGGCAATATGAATTTTCCTTTTGTGAAAATGATTGTAAATGAAAAGCAATGCGCTTTTCAGTCAATGCGACTACAGCAGTTTTCAATGGAACCTCAAAAGCTGCTTTGTGATACCATCTGATGGTTTTTCTCAAGAGCGTAAAATAACTTGACATTTGATCTGAAAGGTGTATTATCCCTTGCTTGCCCTTGTTGTATTCTAAAACAGCAACTGGCTTACAAACTTCCTCTCCCAACCTGTTTTTTTTCGTCCAGTTATCATCTTTTCCAAAGTATGTTTTGTGCTTAGGAAGTAAACATCGCGTTTATCCTTCCACTTTCCAACAACAATTCCTTTCGAATTTTGTTTACCAACCACTTCTCCTTTTTTTAGTTTTTTTGTCATGATATCCTTTGGTAAGTACTTTCCGTTCTTCCTTAGGGTACCTAATAAATGGGTATCTCTATAAGCCTCCCTTCAGATAAATATGACTCTGCAAGTTCCATAACTACTCTTTCAGCAAGTCCAGCAGACTGCAGTCCAGTAACTTTGTCCAGAATACAGTGATATCCTCAATGTATAACCAATTGGATTGCACAACTTGAACATGTTCACTCCATACTTGTGGTTTTTGTTGGGAATGTACTGTCTAAATAATAATCGGCCACGAAAAGAAATCATTGTTTCATCAACAGCAATCATTTCTCCAGGCACATATTCGACATTGAATCGTTTCTTCATTATGTCAATTAGATTTCTAACTTTGTATAACCTATCACTTTTATCAGCCGTCGAATTATCAGCAAAATGAACGAATCTCAGCAATAGTTAAAATCTATTTCTGCTCATTACTTTTAGAATGATACAATTTTTGTATAAAATGCTGGTGGACCAATA
The DNA here is from genome assembly GCF_036711975.1 of Onthophagus taurus. NCBI lineage: Eukaryota > Metazoa > Arthropoda > Insecta > Coleoptera > Scarabaeidae > Onthophagus > Onthophagus taurus. The sequence continues at coordinate 30,106,746 of NC_091972.1, read as the reverse complement.
ATCAGCTATTTTAGGATACTTTACAAATCCCATATAAAAAAGGACAGCAAAAAACATCCACATATCATCTTCATTGGTATCCACCCATTTATTAATTCTGGCGTGACTTGAATAGTAGTTGCAGCATTTTTATTTGTTTCGCGAACAATAACACTCAAAACTTTTGCGTCAAAAAACTTCCGGTATATCTGCATGGCAGTTACACTTTCTTGATTTTATGTATCAATGTCATCAATTTTGTATGATTCTGAGCCTAAATCGTGTATATGAAGCGGTAATTTGTCCCTCTTGAATAAGCTTCCTCTTGAACTGACGTTTCAGGATCCACTTCATCCCCAGATTCCGATGACCACCTCAAATTTCGAGCAGGATGATGAGAATAAGCTTCCTTCAGAATCATCAGCACTCTCAAGTGAGGCTGCAAGTTCATGTTCTTTCAATTTTTTTATAGGCCTACGTCTAGTTACACCCATTTGTAAAATTATAAATTCTAATTATCACTTCAGCACTTGGTCGTTATAAGTAACAGAAAGTGAAGAAAACATTCAGGAACTAGTCTCAAAACTGGTTTCGACTTGAGGATCCACTGTGATCCTCGCGGCATATTAGTGAAAGTTTTCTGAGGAACACCGGTGATCTTCATGGCAGCCAACGTGTTAATAAACAGTCTATTATTTTTTTTAATCAGTGCCAGAATTTTATAAAAAAAAAACATTAAATAGTAAGTAAGGTTCTAATTTAATTGTTGATGTAAAAACTTAACCTATGCTGAGTAATATTTATGTTATAAAATTAATAATTATAATTAACATAACAATATAGTTAACAAAATAAAAAATATGTATCTTAACTAGAATTTCTAATATAAATATTATTGAAAAAATGTAAGTATTTATCAATTCTTCACAGTGGTGGATACTATTTTTCTACATATATGCAATATAATGATTAAGAACTTTTTAGAAATCATTCTTTTACATTACAGATCTTTTACAGAACTGGATTGACCATATTTATTATAGTAACTCTTTAAAAAAGCCCAAGATTGTTCAAAGGGCTTGCAACGGGGCCCTTCTTTCTAATTAATTTGTTGATTACCTAGAATTATTCAATATGAGACTTATAATAGCAAATTATTTCCCATAATGATTTTTTTGAAAGGTTTCTTCATGTTTACATAACATTTGGAGCAGAAAGACGAACTTTATCTACTTGTTGAGTATGCCTAAAAGCATTTATCATCACTATCACACACTTTGTACCCTAATTATTTAAAGCAAGAAATAATTAGTTCTTCAACAATTTCATAAAAATAATCATCATATTTTTGTGGTAGTCTCTATGTTCTGTTTAATTTTCTTCTTTTTCTTTCTCTTCCCCAGCGTGCTTCTATTGTGGCATTGGATCCATCTTCTGAAGTTTTCCCTCTCCCCAGCAAGACCCTTGAGCTGCTGCACATCCTTCCCTCATCTGGCCACAAGCTGCGTTACTGTCTCTTCCAATGTTGTTCTCAGTTTTCCTATTGGCCGCCTTCCCTGCGCTCTAGCCTCCATGTATATCGGTGGTTTACTCACCTATCCTATTCGTCTTATGTAATCAAACCAGGACACCTATCTATCCTCAGTCATTCTTTCGACCTCTTCTGCTTTTCTCGAATACGGCTATTATGTATTTTGTCCCGTCGTGTTTTTCCTGCAACCCTCTGGAGGCATTTCATTTGGACCGCATTAATCCTACTAATGTCACATCTATTTGCGGTCCAGCTTTCACTGCCATAAGTAAGTATAGGCTTAATGACCGCTTAATAAATCCTTGTCTTGGCCTTCCGTCTTATTTTAACCTTACCAAACACACATCGATTCAAGGCATAGTAAACCTTGATAGTCTGGTGGATTGTCGTGTCCAGATATTGATAACTGCTGACCTGGGTGAGACGTTGATTCGATGTGCATGTTATCCACCTGTTCCTAGTCTGTCCTCGTCACCATCATAACTTGACTCTTCACCTTGTTCAACATTATGCCCCTCTCCTTTAGAGTTTCTGACCACTCGAATACAGCCTATTACAATTTCTGCATATATCAAAGCCGAAGTTTCTGTTCATGTCTTCACCACTTCATCAATAAAGCTACAAATAGCAATGGGTATAAACTGTCCCCCTGTTTAACGCCTGTTCTTCGTGGGAAAGAAGAACATGCTAAAGGTCTTCCCAACACCAGGTATGCCGATTTCCCTCTGCTAATCTACTTATCAGTTATATAGCGCAGGGAAAAAATAAGATCTTGTGTTTGCTGTTCTGGTCTGAAACCCGCCTGCTCTTCGTGCAGTTCTTCTTCAATGCAAGTTCTTAAGCAAGTCTCCAGGATTTTGGAGTATAGCTTTGCAATAATATTAATGAGGCATATTGCGCTGTAGTTTTCACATAGTGTCGATTCCCCTTTCTTGTATATAGGGATGATTAACTTTCTTTGCCAATCTGCTGGTATTCGCCCTAATCTCCATACCGTTTAGAAGAGTTCTTTAATTTCTTCGGCCTATACCATGCCATTACTGGTACTATTTTGTCCTCCCTAGCTGCCTTTCATGCTTCATTTTCACCCTTGAATTTCTCCTCATGATTTCTCCATACTTCCATCCGTTTTCTCTTTTAAGTTGTTGTTATTGTCTTTTATGCTCCTTGCTTTTTTTCCAAATTTTCCTCGTATGTGGCTCACCACCTTCCTGAATTAAGAGATTAAGAGTTTCTTTTGGCCAATTTGACTACTTTCTTGTAGTTGTTTCTCTTCTGCACGTGCTCTCCATACTCTGGTTGCTATCTTGTCCTCTTCTATTGATATTTTGTGGCCTTTTATCCACCGTAAAGATTGCCTTTTCTTACTGGTCAAGTTTAGCTATAATTCGTCAATATTCTTGATAGAAAAAAACAATGTTCTTAAGTTTATCTAAAAGTGTAATAATATTTATGTCTAATCATCTAAATTTAATAAAATTTGAAGTTTTAAGATTTTTTTCGGTCTTTCTTTACTAAAGCTTTCTTTGATCTTTTTTACAGATGAAATTAAAAGGTTTATACAAAAACGCAATAGCTCACGCTGAACAAGAAGAAGAAGTCTTGAGAAAAGCTTTACAAAAAATCACCGAAATACGGAACATTAAAAACGAACGTAGAATTCAGGTATTTATTAAATTATTATAATTTTTTCCCTTATGCTTTCTCGAAATTTCATATTTGTTTATGATTTTCATTTTGTCATTATATCTTTTCTCTTATCACTGTTAGACTCGTCATACAATTAATAAAGACACCATTCGTCGCGGTCCTTGGATGAAAATGTTACTAAGTTCTGCACAAACACTTCCGTTATTCGTAAGTAAAATTGGTGAAAAGCCACCGCCTTTATGCGGTGCTGTTCCCGCCGATCCAAATTATGTAGCCAAGGTTGGCGATATGGTGGCCGCTTTGGTTAAAGTAGCCGACGGTGATGGTGATTGCATCCTAGCGGAAGTAGTCAGTTATAATCACACCACGAATAAGTACGAAGTTGATGATATTTTGGAAGAACAAAATCAAAAGGAACGTCACACGTTGAGTAAGCGACGAGTTATACCTTTACCCTTAATGAGAGCAAATCCTGAAACTGACTCAAGTGCTTTATTTCCACTAGGAACAGTAGGTAAGAGATTAAATAAAATTTACATTAATATAATGATTAATGATTTAAAAATGTTTCAGTGATGGCTTTATATCCACAAACGACCTGTTTTTATAAAGCTATTGTAAATAAGCAACCTGCGACTCATATGGATGAATATGTATTGTTGTTTGAAGATCCAAGTTATGCTGAAGGTTACAGTGATCCTTTGTGTGTTGCTCAACGTTACGTTATTGCCTTAAAACTGAAAACAAAACAAGCTTGACCCTCAGTGTCTGACAAATTATTGTCAGACTCTGAGGAATCTACTGTCGAATAAGTAAAAGAATTATAGTATGTTTGATATTCTTTGTATTTATAAGAAGCTCATAAGATTTTGTAGATGCTTTTTTTTAAGGTTGATGTTGATATATTACTTTTAAGAAATATAAAATTCAATGTAATTGACAATGAAGGTTTATCCTTAAATGAAGATTGTCAATATATTTCCTTTTGTATAAGTACTCTATTTTAAAATGTAGAGGGTGTGAACTGAAACGTCTGCCTGTAGTTAGGTAATCAAATATGCATCGTCTGTTATAGATTTGTAACTTTTTAAGAAGTATTCAATAAAGGTCGTTTAAACACGTAAAACTGATGGCGATTTGTTTACTTCAAGTGTATCCAAAACACTTTTTTCTGAGTACCTAATTATAAAATAAGTTATGATTATGTAGCATATTGAAGACATGTAGAAGATCATGCCAAGGAATTACACATGATAAAGAGGATCTGGAATTTATGCCAAGAAAAGTTTTCGAAAAATATAGGTGTATTAGACGACAAGAAAAACTGACAGTAAAAAAATAGTGGTAAAATTGATTCCTGCGGCGAATATAATTATTTGGAAATAAAAATAATAAGGGATGGGAGGGCATGAAAGGAAATAGAATGCAGAATGAGCAAGGGAACAACAAGAATACGATATCTGAAGTGTAAAAACATAGCACCTGAAAAGAAACGCTAAGAAAAACTTGGCAGGAAACAAAGAGCCTTAAACAAAGACAATAGATAGAGTAAGAAACGAAAGAATTAGGGGCATAATGAAGGTGGAGAAAACAATAATAGGAGACACTCAATAAAAACAGCTAATCTGATACAGATATATTGAGAAAACGCCAGATCAAACATTTCCAAAACATGCTTTCCAGTGGGTACCAACAAAAAAAAGAATCGAAGAAGACCAAAAGTTACCTGGAGATGTGGTATTCAGATGGCTATGTCAATTCTGCATAAATAAAAGATTAAAACAAGGCCATAGCCTGAGTCCCCTTTTATTTATAATCTACACGAATCAGGTGAGCATCAAATGCCAATACGAAACAAAAAGGTTAAACTTAGAATACCTAACTTAAACCCAATAACAACAAGGGATCTATTATATGCAGATGACACCTTCCTAATAGCCAAAAAACAACGTCAATTACAAGGAAACATAAAAATATAGAAGAATAACTTCAAACAGAAAGGAATGACCTTAGCAATAGGATCATTCGTTATTGACAAAATAGTAATAAAGAAGGAGGAAATAAATACAAAACGAAAATGCCTCTGTATAAATCCTTATATATATGTCATCCCTAACATACGGAGCCGAATCATGGACGATAACAGAGAAACTTTGATCAAAAGTAGCTGCGTCAAAAATGAAGCACTAAGGACGAGTGGAAGGAAGAACGGAACGTGATAGGGTGAGAAAGTATTAGGGCAGGATCTCATGGTACAACTAATAGAGAAAAAACAACTTCAGTACGCTACAAACACCTGAGAAGGATGAGCAATGACAGACACCCAAAGAAAATCATGGAGATCAGGGTGAACAGAAGAAGGTCTAGAGCAGGGGTGGGCAAAGTTTAATGTTCAATGATCGACGTAAATGTTAGCTGGTTAATGGCGATCGACATTTTCAGAAATAGGAAAAAAATAACGCATTGAATGGTAATTAAATTATTTATTCATATCAATATATATAATTCATTTTTTGGATGTGGACGCATGGCATTCCATTTTATCACTGAGTTTATTAAAATTGGGTTTATATTCACTAAGACATAATCGCATAGATGCCATCAAGTGGTTGTCAGTTAGATTGCTTTTAAATTTTGATTTAATGAATTTCATTTGTGAAAATGCTGCTTCGCATAAATATGTCGAACCAAAAAATGCAAATATCCTCAATGCCACAGATTTTAATAACGGATATTTTTCTTCGGATACTAAATTCCAAAACGAATTTTCATGTGCGCGTCCTTTTAAGACGATATCCGATTTTATTGTTAAAACTTCTGATTCTATGTCTGTTGAATTTAGTTGGAAGTTATCAGCTAAATTTGAAGAAATATCTTCGATGTCATATTCTCCAAACGGAAATGAAATAAATTCAAAAATAACTTGAAAGCGACTGACATTAGAAAAACGTCTTTCAAATTCTTGATTAATATTTTCTATTTCACAACAAAACTGTTGAATGTTGCATTGACCACTAATTTTAATCTGTGTTTCTAAATGTGGAAAATGCTTTAAATTATTTTTTTTTAATTGTGAAATGTATAATTTCAATTTTGATTTAAAAGCATTTATTGAACTCACTAATTGAATAATATTTTTTCCTTTTCCTTGTAATTCTAAATTTAGTGAGTTATAATGACCCATAAAATCAGTTAGAAACGCCAACTTTTGTACCCAAAGTGGATCTTCCAGCTGTCTATGTTTTTCTCCCAACGAATTTAAAAATTCTACTATTTCGGGCAATAGCTCTAAAAATCGTTCCAAAAAACATCCTCGACTAAGCCATCTAACGTTGGAAAAAAGCACTAAATCTTCATATTCCGAATCATTCTCCTCTAACTGATGGCATTCTTTATTATCAATTATCCTCCCCAATCTGCATATACTTAAACAAATTTCAATGGACTTCTTGGCCTTTTTCTAGTATTTAAACTAGTCTGTCTAAACTTGTGTATTGTATCAGATATTATACTAAGAACGCCAAGGAAATTTGCAATATATCAAATGCTACGTCGATCATAATGTAAACCAACAGTGAAAGCCGCGTGCTTTTATAGAGCGTAAAATTTTAAACCATATCATAAAAGTCTTCTACAGGGTGATTTATTAGCTCAATTTATTAATAATCAGTAAAATCACACATTCAACAAAAACAAATTTGTCCTTGTAATATGTCAGTTTGCTGTAAGGTTTAATTATTACATACAAGAAGAAACTCAATATGTACGCTTATAGCACTGAAGAGTATGCTGATATAATTTTCGTGTATGGCTTTTGCAATGGAAATGCTCGATAATCAGTACGAGAATATCAAGAAAGATTTCCACAGCGTCATTTGCCATACTATTCAGTTTTTAGCGATTCTTTCAGAAGACTTCGAGAAAAAGGTAATCCTGCTCCAGCAAAAGCTTTTCGACCGCATGTAGTTAATGTAGAGGACGAAGAAGCTGTAATTAATGCTGTCATTGATAATCCTTCCATCAGCACTCGAAGAATAGCACACAACATACATGTAAGTCAAAATTTTGCATGGCGCGTATTGAACCGCGAAGTCCTTCATCCGTATCATAAGCAGAATGTTCAAGCTCTACAGCCAGGAGATAATCAGCAACGGTTAGCATTTTGTCTTCATTTCAAATGTTCTCTGGACAGATGAATCATGTTTTACACGAGATGATATACATAATTACCATAATGAACATATCTGGGTATTACAAAATCCACATGCGATTAGACCAAGGAAATTTCAACAACGTTTCAACATGAACATATTTTCAATCTAATTGTAAGGAACCCTGAATTTTCGGAAACGTAGAAATTGAGCAGAATTTGTCCTGTTTTCAAAAAAGGTGATAGGTGCTGTGTGATGAACTATCGGCCAATAGCCATTGTAAATAACTTGTGAAGCTGTTTGAACAAATCGTGGCATACAATATGGAATTCTACACCAATGCGCGAATGTCTGAACAACAACATGGTTTCTGCAAAGGTAGTTCCACAGCCACTAACTTGTTGAGTTTTACCGAATACGTATCTAGGGCACTAGATCGCCGTGGACAGATGGATGTTATATACACGGATTTCTTATGGGCCTTCGATTGTTTAGAGCTCTTCTTGTTGACGGAAAAGTTGGAGAAGTTTGGGTGTGATTGTTCTCTTACACGGTTTCTGTCGTCCTTATGCGTCAAATCGAAGACAATACGTCGAGTTGGCTGGTAATAATAAATCGAGAAAAATAAGCGTTACTAGTGGCGTACCTCAAGGATCGATACTTGGCCCTCTACTGTTCAATTTTTTTGTGAATGACTTACCAATGAGCTTTAGCACGAATGCCCTATTATACGCAGATGATCTGAAGTTGTTTACTACTATTGGTAGTGAACAGGATTGCATTTCACTTCAATTGGACTTAAATAGACTCTATTCGTGGTGTACTACGAATAGATTGATTCTGAATACTTCCAAATGTCAGGTAATGACATTTATAACGTAACACCATCAATTTTGATGAAGAACTTGGGGCTGACTGCCTATCGCGCATTTCTGTGGTGAGGAATCTCGGTGTGTGGTTCGACCCTGGTTTGTTTTTTAAGGTTTATCTCAGAACACTTGGATTTATAACAAGAAATAGTTTGGAATTTGCTCATATAAACAAAATTATAAATCTCTACTTCACACTCGTAAAAAGCAAACTTGAGTATTGCTGTATTGTTTGGTCACCATCTTATTTAAGGTACATCACCGCCATCGGAAGGTACAACGTAAATTTATTAGATTCATGCATTTCCTGGACTTTGGTCATTATCCGCCTCGAGGGGAGTTGAACTATCCATATCTCTTACATCGTTATGGACTCCAGAGCCTTGAAGACAGAAGGAAGTGTATGTCAGCAAGATTTGTTCGGGATGTGATGTCGGGTGTTTTGTCGCAATTGAATATAAGAGTTCCGAGATTTGGTGCTCGTGACTTTAATGTTTTTATTACCAATCGCGGCCACACAAATATTGGACTGAATTTCCCATTCAACAAATTAATGCAAGCTGCTAATACGACCGAATGTGTATCATTCTTCGATGCTTAACTTAACAGTTTGTTGAATTGTTGTTATTTGATTTTTCATTGAATGTGTTTTCTTTCTTTTTCTTTTTGTTTGTATACATTTACTTATTGTTGTCAATTAATGTACGTTTATATGCTTAATTATGTTGTTTATAATATTATCTCTCTTTTTGGAAAACAAATTTCTGTTGGGATAATAAAGTTATTATTATTATCAACGTTTGGGGTGGAATATTTAACAACAATTTACTAGGTTTGCATGTACATGATGGACGTTTGAACGCTGTAAATTACAATTTTTTTTGAACAATACACTTTTTGATTTACTTGAAGATATACCTCTTAATATAATACAAAATATGTGGTACCAGCACGATGGTGCCCCACCTCATCGCGGAAATGGTTAAACCAATATTTTCCAAACAAGTGGATTGGTAATAATAGTCTATTTGCTTGGCCACCTAGATCCCCCGACCTTAATCCATTGGATTTCTACTTATGGGATCAAATGAAACAAATTGTGCATCAAGAGGGAATACACACGAGAACAGTTATTAAACAGAATAGAAATGGCTGCTACTGAAATAATAAATTAACCATACATTTTTATTCGGCTGGAGAACTCTTGAATTCGTCGTTGTGAAGCATGTATTCTAGCAGAAGGAGGCTATTTTGAACAATATTTGTAATATTTATGTGTTTTTAAAAAAATGTAGCAGTTAATTATGATATAAAAATTAAAACTTTAAAGTGTTATAATTTCATAAATAATTCAAATAGGACATATATGTTCATTAACATTTTTTTTTGGTAATTGGATTAGCTAGTTGTCAAAGTTTGATGGTGAGCTAATAAATCACCTGTATAATTAGGACAATAAGGAATAAAAAATTGGCAAAAATGTACCTGCGCAACTTTTAAAAAGTTGACTATCCTTCAGTAAGAGTTTCTTTATTATCAATTATCCTCCCCAATCTGCATATGCTTAAACAAATTCCAATGGATTTCTTCGCCAAAGAAATTTGCAATACCTATACCAAATGTTACGCCGATCCATATGTAAACCAACAGTGAACGCCACATGCTTTAATAGAGCGTAAAATTTTAAACCATATCACAAAAGTTTTATATTATGGCATTGCATGTTAAGATAGAGTATAATAATAATAATAATAAGATTTATTTCCATCTTTACAAAAATGCACAGAAAACGTCAAATAATATTCAAACAGTCAGATTTAATCTACTGTAATGGTTCCAGAAAAAAATCATTTATCGAATACAAGTTTCGTTCTAAAAGATGTTGTTTGAGATAGCTTTTGAACCCCGTGGATGGCTTTATTTTCAAACTATTAGGTAGATGGTTGAAAACCTTAACACAAAAGTGAACAGTACTTTTTTGTATCTTAGTATACCGCGTTTTTGGTGGAAGTAAATAGACATTTTCTACTCCACGTGTAACATAACAGTGTTGTTGTTCATATTTTTTAAAGAAAGTATAGTTATTTTTTATAAACATTGCGGATTCAAGAATCACTAACGACGGCATTGTCAGAATTTTATAATTTTAAAAAAAGGGTTTACACGATTCCCTCATTTGAAGTCCGAAAACTGCTCTCAAACATTTCTTCTGTGCTATGAAGATACGACTTAAATCAACCGAATGACCCCAGAAGATGCGTAATACGCACTTGTAGCCGCTTGCACTGAAACTACCCGCGAAATAGTTCTCAACGCATAGCACGCCCGATTTATCTTGATAGCTAAATCGTTAATATGCTGTTTCCATGAAAGATTCACATCAATGTTAACACCCAAGAACATCACCTCTTCTGCACGGGTAAGTTGTTTGCCATTGAATTGCAAATTGATGTCACAGTTGGTCGCTGCAGCACTCCCAATCATCATAATGTTTGTTTTTTCAATATTAAGTTGAAGGTTGTTGTTAGAAAACCAGTTATACAGTAAACTGAGGCTATTTTATATTTGTGCTGACAATTGTTGTTCCGTTTTCGCAGTTGATACTGTAGTAGTCATCTGCGAATAATATTAGTAAATCATCAATTACTCCAGGAAGATCATTGATGTATAAGAGAAATAGAAACGGTCCCAATATCGATCCTTGCGGCACTCCTTGTAGAACCCGTACCCATTTTGATGCTAGTTCATTTCCCTTTTGATCATAAGCGATAACACACTGTTCCCTGTCTGAGAGGTAAGATCTGAACCACTCTAGCTTCCATCTTCATTAAAAGGGTGTCGTGATGAACACTATCAAACGCTTTGGTTAGATCCATCATTATGCAACCGGTAAGTTCGTTATTGGTTATTCCAGTTAGAATTCCATCAACTGAAAAATTGCTCTGGTTGTAGATCTACCCTCAATATAGCCATTTTGTGACTCATTCAGTATTTGATTTTTGTAAATGTAGCTTTCAAGTCTCATCAATACTATCTTTTCAAAAACCTTCGCAACATTAGGTATTAAAGCGATTGGCCTATAATTCGAAAAGTCTGATTTGTCACCTTTTTTATACAATGGCCTTACTGAGGTTCTTTTCAGGTGGTGTGGATAAGTTGCAGAACCAAATTTCAATGATGTTCACTTTTGAATAGCAGCCGATTTGTCTAATCCTTCCCGCTTTACCCATGCTGTTCTTTATCAAAATATATTTTGCAACAGCAATCCAATCCTTTCTAACAACAAACTAACTAATAAATTTTTGTTGTGGTGATCCAATAAGGCCTTTGATTACAAAATTGACAACACCTTTTCTTCTATAAACATCATCCTTCTAAAACATTTGTTTAATAATATATCCTTTTCTTGGTTTGTATGTTGAAAATCTCTTACATTATTTATCATATTCTGCTTCAAAGTCCATTTTAGTTTCTTAAAAAGAATCATATTACGTTTATTTATTAACATTTCATCATAAAAGTAATACATTAACAAATTACATGAAACTTACCATTATTAAATCAAGCTGGCAAACACAATTAACAATAACAAATTATATAAAAAACACAAGCACAACCAATAATAAATTCCTGTTAAACATTGAATTTATTTTAAACTATGCTACATTTCACTTATTAGTAGATAGGAAGGTATTTGGAAAGTATTGTGTCCATATAACTGGGCCAGTTTAGAGTGAATTATAAAATTATTATATTAAAAACTATAACTCATTAATATTCGTTAACGAACCGGTAAGTTAACTTCTTTAAAAGTTAAAAGTAGTGTTATGTTCAATAAACGTTTGTAAAATATATAAAAATTATTTCTGACCCTTCCTCTAATCCTTGTCTGGCGTTCTGGTGACATATCTTAAGAGGTCCAAAGTAGAAGAAACTAAAGAAGTTACATTTAATTCCTTTATTATTAACTTTTATCTTGTACACCAGAATTGATTATTATTATGTATGTATTATTATAGTATTAATATTTTACAGTTTTTTTTTAATAATTCTCTTTTTGTTACTGAATTCTTTTTTTATGATAAGAACACAGTAATATTGCGACCCATGATAGAAGAGACGTTGGGACCTGGAATCTTAACATTAAATATAAAGTAACATAATAAAAAAATGCACCCCATAAAAATGAAATTGTCCGAAATCGATTTCTCAAAAATAAAATGAAATGTTTATCCTACTTTTGATGCATAACAAAACTATTTGGTTGCGTTTGTTCCATTTTTTTCTAAGTATTGTTATGTGTGATTTTTAGAACTCCTAGAATCTCTCTTTTTTTCTGTTATTTTTTAAAAATGATTTTATCAAATCACTTTTTAATTTTTCTCCATACTCTATATTTTTTTAACGACGATTTTTTTTCTTTCTTTTTTCACGCATGCCTTAACTATTTTTTTTTTTGTGTTTTTGTCTTTTTTGTAATGAATTCTATGTTTTATGATGAATCAACCTCGGTAATTTTACCGAGATTATTTTCTTTTATAAGTTATTGAGATACTGTTTGGAGCTAATTGAAAATTACAGTTCTTTTTTTTTTCTTTTTTTTCCCTTTCTTTTTTTTCTTGAGTGTGACGTATTGAACTTAATAACTCAATGGGGCTTTTTTTTATATGCATAAAACAAAATGTGAAAGGTTTAAAACCTGTATACCCATTAGTAAGGGGCATAGTATCCTCCCCGACGATAACTCCTATTAAACAAAAAGAGAACTTGTCAGAATTTTTAATTTTTTTGTTGGTAAATAAAAATAAAATAATGAGGAATTTTGGGCCAAGAAAACTTAAAAAAAGAGAGAGATTATTCACAATGAAAGTCCACGCAAAGTACTCAGTGTTTTTATTTTCCTTGCTAGCATACACTGGAAGTTTCAAATTACAATAATTGTTAAGATATACATATCTGAAAAAGGACCAGATCATCTGAAAATCTTTTAGAGCAAGGGTCACATAAAATACACCTTAACTAAGCACATTTTAAGGTCTACTTTATGTTTATCGTTAGCTTCTAAACGGTAAAATACAGATGTAAATTAAACCAAAAAAAAAAAATAATAATATCACACAATGATAATATAATAAATAAAAAAAAACTTTAAGCTGAAATTAGCTTAAAAAAATTAGCGAAAGAAGCAGCCCTTAAAACGACATCAGTGGTCTAGTAATTTTTTTTATTTTTTCGAACCACGACAGTCGATACTGTGTGTGTACAATTATTGATGTTTGTGGCAAACTATGTTGTACGCAGGAATGTACCTGCAAAACAAACATAAAAAATTCCGTTCAACATCACAAACAACAATGGAAAAAAATATATTATTATTATTACAATCTTTAAGAGAGATTTATTAGCGCGAAAATTTCGTTTTCAATTCCTTGGCCCAAAATAGCTACAGAGAGAACCCATCTTTTAATCACATTCCATAATTCTTCTAACATTACCAAAAACATTAGAACAATTACAGGAATATTTATTATTTTCAATTAAATGCTACTTTTAGTTAAAACATTAAAAAAATGGGTTAATTAATTTATTTTCTATTAATTTTGAGATAATATTACCTTGGCCTGCGACTGGGTCGATACCCGGGAAAATAACCCCTGGTGGTGCTCCTACTGGCTCCGCGGAACATCCCTCTACCCCTCGGTGGCCGGTTGGTGGTCGACAATCCTGGACGATTCGTTCGTTTCGGCATCACCTAAAATCAAAGATTAAAAAACCAAAATAAATCCATTAAATAAATGAATATTTTTGTTATAACCTTAATTTGTCTTCCTCTAAACAAAGACTCATCCATTGCCATTGCCGTCTGCACGGAATCACGATCTCCAAATTCAATGTAAGCGAAACCCTTCGGGTGACCGTCGAACTTGTTACAAAGTATCGTAACGCGGTTTATAGAACCGCATCCGTGGAAGTGCTGCTCTAATTCTTCGGCCGTTGCGCCGTAATCAACGTTGCCGACGTATATGCTGCGATTATCCACTTCCATTTTTTCTTCAATAGACATGTTTAATGGACTTGCTAACAATTAAAAAAAAAATTATAATGTGTTCTCTTATATCTTATACAAGCGATTTTTAATCCAAATAAAATGAATAATTTTTACTCAAAAGTTACTATGTTAGAACAACCAAACGTAAGACTGAAATAATATTTTTCATGATGGGATATATATCCTAGTAAAATTGTAATAGTAGTAAAATAAGATGTTGTGATGCCTAGTATCGGCATCACAACATCTTATATATCCACAAACTTCTTGCATTAAACTACATATGTGACAGTTTGTGATGAAATGATATAAAAATGATATTGTTCCGTTTTTACCTCCTTGTTTATAAAAGTACATTTAGTGTCTATTAACATAATTATTTAGAATATATATGTAATATTAACATAATGGTCATTTCATTACATTTGAAAAAAAGTTTGTTTACAAAATAAATAGTAATACAAAAGTGAAAGCTGTTAAAAGAGCAATACTTGTGATTGAAAATTATTGTTCCAAGGATTCCAAAAATGTGATTTTCCCATTTTTTCATCGAATTGATATTAATGGGGAAACATTTTATCGACAAATATTCAGCCAAAATAAACTAATCAATTACATTTATTCTACAAAATTGTTAGTAAAATTTTGTGAAGATGGAAACCAGGAAATTGCAGATGAACTGCTCCACAACATTTATGCTGAAAGGTGCGTGAAATGGATTGAAACAATTGAAAACCTAGAATTTCAAAAACCGAGTAGGCAAGCTTGGTTCTTGCTGAGAAATCTTGGAAGCGGCAATCCACCCAAAGAACAACCAACAAGAAAGATAACAACTTGAAACAGGAAAGTCCTAAATGCCGTCTTTGATACCATTCATGCTGAGTTTCTAAAGCACAGTGTCAGATTTACTAGGCAATGGCTTGTGCAATTCTTTTCAGATATCTTTCAGACTGGAAATGTTCTCCATTAGCTTAAGAGGGCAAAAATCGTTGCTATTCTAAAACCAGGCAAGCTAAGAACACACGAAAAAACTACCGCCTAATTGCGCTTATAAGCATGGCTTACAAACTTTTTGAAACCCTGCTATACCGGGGGATTCAGACCACCCGTACCAGGGATTTTTCTCAAAAACGTAATTACCTAAGACGTTGCAATAAAAAATATGATAATAAAATCGTATATGAAGAATACAATGTACCAGTTTTTATCACGCTGGTAACACCGGAAGTTGGTTGTAATGACATCAACTTAAAAATGTTCAAAAAATATGAAAACAATAATTGTAATCATCAATAGTACTTAAACGTTGCATTAAATCTAAGAAGAGTTAACGGGTATAACAGGAAACAATACTACAACACATACCTATGGAACAAGCAAGATTTCAACCAATCCGCAACTGCACAGACCTATGTGCAAACGGGCTTACAAAAACAATTAAACACATCTACTGTTTTCATTGAGTTATCAGCTGCATACGATAACGTATGGCGACAAGAACTAATACACAGGGTGTGTCAAATGTCTGGAATATAGCCAATAACTACGCCATTTGTGGTTTTAAAGAAAAATGTTTCAAATACAAGTTTCTTTATTAATCATGGCGCATTTTTTTGGCAATTTTGCTTGTTTGTATTGTTTTTTGTTTCGTTGCTATGGCAACCAACATTATTATTTTAAATGGGATGCATATATTTTTTTGCATACTTTGATAGAGGATAAGTCCCTCTATGCGATGAACATATCAAATCATATGGTTGTATAAGAAAAGTCGAGAAAAAATGCGTTTTTTAAAAGCCTTAAATCAGCTAATTACCGTCAAAGTAGGTTTAAATGTCTTTAAATGTCAAAAAACTGACAGTTTAAACAAATATGGCGCAATTAAGCGAACGACAAAGAATCCAAATATTAATAATGTATGGGTACGGTGCAGGTGATAGAAAACGTTGTGTTCGCACTGTTCAATAATATTTATCCAGATACACAATCCACAGTATCTAAAATATCTTAAAAAGACACTTACCAATGGCCATACATTATTAATTATTGATAATTGTTGAAACTGTAATTTTTTTGACATTTAAAGCTGTCAACGGCGTTATTTCGGCGCCTACTTTGATTGTAATTAGCTGATTTAAGACTTTCAAAAAACGCATTCTTTTTCGATTTTTTTCTTATACAACCATATGATTTAATATGTTCATCGCATAGAGAGACTTATCCTTTAAAAAGTATGCAAAAAATATATGCATCCCATTTAAAATGAACAAATAATAAAACGAAACAAAGAACAATGTAAACAAGCAAGTATCGTCAAAAAATGCGCCACAATTAATAAAGAATTTTATATTTGAAACATTTCTCTTTAAAACCACAAATGGCGAAGTTATTGTCTATATTCCAGACATTTGACACACATGGTATAAAGTAATCCAAGCCATCCCATGCAGAAAGATCACTGATATTATCATATATTATACAACAAGACGATCGAAAATACTCGATAATACGAGACGTATTGCCTGAAACACCACGAGACCGAAGGTCGAGTGGTGTTTTTTAAGGCTAGACTATTTCATGAATAAAAAATATACATATTTTTAGAATTTTAATATTTTTTTAATAAATTACATTGATTGTTATGGAAACATGCATGGATGTCTCGAAATTAATTAAATGTCAAACAAGCGATAATACAAAGGTTCGTATTACAGCGATAATACAAAGGTTCGTATTATCGTTCTCCATGGTTACGGCCAAATAACCGCTGAAATACTCGCAATTGACGGAAAACCGCGAATTCTTATTGGCTGTTAACGATATGAATGAAATAGTCAATGCCATGCTCTCTAGCAGATGCTTCCAAGTTATCATGAGCGACAATACTAGTACCCAAATGAAACTGAACAATAGCTTTCCACAAGGATCGGTGCTTACTCTCCTGTTCTTCAGTCTCTACATAGCAAATATGCCCGAAACCACATCGAAGAAGTTCGGATACGCAGACGACTGGGCGCTTGCTACAATCCATAAAGATTTGGAGACTATTGAGTAAATTATAAAAAATGACCTGGCTACCCTGGGGAGATATTTCCGTGACTGGATATCGCAGTCCAATATCGCCAAGACGAAATCAAAGCGATTAAAATCTTATGAGATTTTTGTTTCATGAGAAATTTATCTCAGATGTGTTTCCACAGAACATAGATATTTCTGTGAAACACCCGAGTTCAGAAATTTTTGTTTCATGATATAAAGTGTCTCTGAATACGCTATTTCCATAGTTGTCAATGTAACGTGAAAGAATGTGTCACTGTGTGTTGTTTGTAACTACTATCCGTGCAAAAAGTCAAGGCCCCTCACTTTAGAGATCGATATCTACGCAACCGCTCGATAAAAAAAATTGCGACAAAGTTTCTTGTAATCACTAAACATTTCTACGTAACATATGTTAATTTGAAAATTTTCGGATCCACGGTTTTTCTTTTATCGCGAGTAAAATGAAAAAAGTACCCGATTTTTTACGGTACCAGCAACTTTGTCAACTTTGCGATTTTTTTTCTCGAAAACTATCGTACGAAAAAATTTGAATTTTGAACAGGTGGTAGCCTGATGTGTTCTTAAACACAGAAATAAGCTATGGGGAGAGTGGAGGGTTCCGTCCAATCGGAACAGATGGTGCGTCCCAGACAGTACATCGCGCCTTTATCTTACCTACATAAAGAAATAAGGCGCGACGTCCTGTCTGGGACACATTATCTATTCCGATTGGACGGAACCCCCGTCACCCCGCACAGCTTATTTCTTCTGTTTCTCTTCAATTTGTAATTCCATAAAATCGCTCTTAAAAAATTAGGGAGCTCTAATTTTGAAAAACTGATAACGGAATCCGACTACCGACATTATTTGACATATTTTGGTAAAAACTGCGTTGAAATCCGCCAGGTCGTTTTCAAAATAACCGCATCCTATTAAACCGCGATTTTCCGCGAAACTATATGGAATATCGAAAAAATAAAATATGCCCAACATTAAAAACACATCGGTTTACCACCAGTTCAAATTTGAAATTTTTTCGTCTAATAGTTTTGGAAAAAAAAAATCGCAAAGTAGACAAAGTTGCTGACACTCTCAAAAATCGGGTACTTTTTTCACTTAACTCGCGATAAAAGAAAAAACGCGGACTCGAAAATTTAAATCAAATTAACATATGATACGCAGAAATGTTTACTGATTACAATAAACTTTACCGCAATTTTTTTCATCGAGCGATTACGAAGATATCGATCTCTAAAGTGAGGCCTTGCTTGACTTTTTGCACGGATAGTAGAAAGAAATAACAATTTGTGTTTTGTAGTGATTTTACAAAAACATTTCATCAAAAAAGGCTAAGAAAAGGCTGCAGCTTGTTACTATTACCTTGTCGTTACATCAGAAACGAAAAGGTCTCACAGATATTCTCGCAGAGAATATAATGGACATATTATTAGAAGAATTAGATTGAGCTGATAAGGAATGTTATAAGAACTTTCTTCGAATAACCGCAGCTGATTTTCGTTATTTGCAAGATTTAATTCCAGCAGCTGGACGACTAGTCCCTTTGGCTGCTTGGCCACTTTTAGTGTATTTTCGTTTTCTGTTGATGCTTTGGAATTAACAACGAAAGTTATGTATTTTATTCTTCACTTCTTGAGTCGGAATTCCCAACTTATTGAAAATTTCATGGATAGCTGATTTTGAAATATTTCTATTTTTATAGTTTTCGAACGAACAGTCCCACAAATTAGGATAGCATTCATATAACTCCATTAACTGCAGTATCATAGTTCTTGTCCAGTTAGACACTATTCTTTTCTTTTTAAACCATTTTTTTCACTTGCAGAACTCATTTTTGGGGAAAACAAATAATTATCTGCCGACACAACAGCGAAACTCACATGTAGCGCGTGAAATAAATATCTCATGCGAAATACGTTGAAACTTGTAGAAGAAATAAAACTCTCATGACACATTGTTTCACAAGATTATCTCTAGTCACGTATTTCAATCCCTATTTCCACAACGAAATTATTGCTGAGACGAAAATCTCATGAGATATTCTCATTGTGGATTCGCACCTAAACAACAGGATGGCCAACTACCAACTTAAAATCTATCTTGACATAATACAACCACCCAAAATACCTCGAACAGGAAGGTTTCTCAGCTTCCATACTTAGATCGACAGCACTGGGTCTGATGTACTTCGTCGTAGAGTACTGTGTTCACTAATCATGTTGATATCCAACTCAATAAAGCTATGAGTACAAGTAGAATCGAGACCACGCCTGTTTACTGGATTGTTGATGATGTTTCTTATGGATACTTTACAATCTATTCCTTATTTTACTATGAATGTTAACTAACTGATGTACAAATAAGATTTCGAAGGTTGGTTGTTCTTTAATAAGTTGCATTTCATCTTATCAAGACCGTTTATTTTTCGCACATCAACTTCTAGGTTGGTAACAGCTTTCATTAAATTTTCCACAGATTCGAAATCACATTCTTCAAATTATTAAATATCGCTATAAAATGCTTTATTATTCGCTATAAAATGCGTTTTAATCCGATTTCCTTCTGGATTAAATGCTTTTGTAAAATTTTTTGGTGAAATATTGTATCAAAATAACCTAATTTGTTCTTATGAAGATATCCCATAGACACATAAATACATATTTATGTATAGCCCAATTTTCAATTGCAGACATGTCTTGAATGCTTCAACTATAGACCAATAATGTTACTTAAAAACTTGTATCAGGCATAATACACAATAGACTAACTAATTACGCCAACTAATTAATTGTGGGTTTCGCCGAGTTTTATTATATTTTATACAGAGATTTTACGCAAGCTTTCAACAGTCGAAATAGAAATAAAATGGTTCATATAAAATTCATTAATATGACCATGGCTGGATCCAAAGCAGTAGTGACAACTAACATACAGAGGCCCTCCATATCAACACTGGTGTCAAACAAGGAGCGCGCTATCTGCCATACTGTTTCGACCTGGTACTAGAAGCATCACTTAAAAAGGCCTAAAAACTACTCGCCTACACAGATGTGCTTAGTATTGCACATTGTCAAACAAAAAGCTCCTTAAAAACAACCAAGCAAACATTGAAAGTGAATCAAAGGAAAGGGATTTATTATTCAATAAACATATACAATTGTTATTAATTAAATAATTTCAGGCATAACTCAATCGGAGTTGAAGTCAAAATAAAAATTTAAGGTTTAAATAGCCAATCATAGTTAGTCTCATAGTGCATTGAACAGAGAGAGAAAGTAATTAGGAAGCATTTGAAAACTGGATCTATCTTCGTTTCAGCACCATACATTTCATACTAAAGTTTGGAACTAATAAAACGAACTTATAACATAAATGAACTTATGCATAGTGATTTTCTTGATTTGAAAGCTTTGATGTTAGGTATATGATGCTTAGGTTATATCTATCACGTCATGGGTTACCTCCTATATACAAACTTATGTAAAGACGTCCCATAGATACTTTCAATCTCCTCCTTGCAAACATTTTAGTTGATTACTAAGAAGATAAATTATTCTCCAAAAAACGTAAAAATCACAGAAGTATTAATAATTCTACTAATTAAATAATAACAGTATCATAGAAGAAGTAAACATTAAAAATCGTCAGAAAAACCATATCACAAAAGAAGAAAGAATAATAATAGCATGTATTAAACACTTCAACTTAAAAATAAAATCAAATTAAGATGACTATTAGTAAAGTTTTCTAAACTAATAAGGCAAGGGTTTGTGCAGTAATGCAACAGATAGAGAAAGAGACCACTGAGATTCAATCTAACGTTATTAGATATACTGGTGATGAAAACATTTCAGTGATTAATAAGTTAAAGAGGAAATTCATGAGAAAAAAGCGGTACCTTAAGATATTATCTCAGTTGATTAATAGAGAATTATATGGTTTAATTTGGTGAAGAAAACCTGATTCAAATAAACCAGGGAAGTCATCTTCTTCGAAAGTTTCTTCAATAAGATCTTGAAATAAAGCAAAACCTTCATCCTTATTAAAATCACATTTTTTTGACTCATATTTAAACTCATACACTTCCATTGTTTTTGAAGAAGTTTCAATAATAACAAATAAACGAAAATTTAGAACGTATTGCGAAAAGTAACCACTATTTAGCTAAAATTACGGCAGAACAATAACAACATCAACAAAAGTTATGGGCTATTTCGAAGTTTCATTAATAATCTTGATGTAAATGAAGAAATCAATAATTTATGCTGCATAGGAAGGTTGTTATTAAT
This sequence comes from Onthophagus taurus, assembly GCF_036711975.1. NCBI lineage: Eukaryota > Metazoa > Arthropoda > Insecta > Coleoptera > Scarabaeidae > Onthophagus > Onthophagus taurus. Next base: position 30,085,171 of record NC_091972.1, on the reverse strand, counting down.
GTATGATATATCAAACAGATGCAAACCTATAATATTATAAATATTCTTGATGTAAAAAGCAATCCTATTGGCAATTAAAACATAAAGAATACTTCTATGATTTAATGTTGTTCACCAACACAATTAAATATTTAAAAATATAGCAATTATTATTGAAAGGAAAGAATAAAAATATAAGAGAATCTTGTATATTTTTAGATTTAAAAAAAATGCATCTTTCCTTAGTTAATAGAAGCTGTTTCAGAAACTGCTATTCCTGCTTCTAATAATTAACAAACAAAATTAAAAAATACTGTTAAATGATTTCAGATTTTAGAAGTATTAACCACCAATTGGATTTTTATTAAATCTACTTGAAATAGAAATTCATAACATTAGCTTTGTATTAATAAAATGTTTACTTCCAGATATGGTATTAGGAGAATAAGAATTAATTGAGATGTAAAAAGATAATAATTATTTAAAAATGCAGCTCTTACTGCAATGAATTTGATCAACCCTGTCACAAATTTGAAAGTTTTAAACATGATTTGAAAACACATCATATCTGGAGACACATCAACAGAAATATCACATTTTTAAACAACTTGAAGATATGGAAAAGTTAACACAACAACCATATTTACAATGTAATGAATTTATAGAAGAAAATTAAAATCAACACTTCTAGGAAATGTAAAACACCCATCAAAAAATAAAGTAACATAAATACATCCTCCTTTCTTTCTTATATCCAAAAACCACAAATTTGTCTCAACTATTGAACTGAAACCTAAAAAGAAAAAACGTTATGTAACCTTAATTTCTCTTAATAGAAGGAAGAATATGTGCAGTGATAATCAAAAATGTTATATCCATACTTTTTGTATGTATTTGCTAACTTTTAAATTACTCTTTTATGTTAACAGTGAATCATTCTTGGAGAATGATTTAGCTTCATCACTTAATTTTCCATCTTTAGAATACATATATTACAGAGCTTCACAAAAAAATAGCAACAGCCCAAAGCAAAAATGGTCCCAAAACAAAAAATAACAAAATCCAAGAATAATTGGAATACATAAAAAGTAGACAAAATGGTGATTGTTTGAGTAACCATTTTATAATTTATCTACTCCCATGATTTCTTTGTCTCTTTAAGACAAAAGGCCATGAAGATGGTTATTTAAGCTAAAACTAAAAACAGAATAATGTGTTAAATATAAAAAGTACTATTTAATACTGTAGAAATAGTTCAGATGTTCTAACATAGTATCGTAACACATTTTTGAATTATGTATTATAATGAAACTAAGAGTAAACATTAATTGGTCAAATGGGTTCAATAATAACTAATAAACAAACTTGAAGAAAATGAAAAATATGAATTAAAAAAGTTCTAATATGAAATGAAGAGAAATGAAAGTGTTAAAAAGTACTTATATAACCAATAAAACTTACTAAGTCCAGGAGGACTTCCCATATTCATCTGTTTATCAACTTCGTTCTGCAATTGCTTCAATTTCTCAGCTTCTTCCTCCATTTCCTTAACTCTAGCTTTGATGGCCTCTAGTTCTGGGTCATCTGCTCCGCCACCGTCACCGTCGGTGTCGTTCAGAAGAGCATCGTCGTTGATACCGTTGGTGTCGTCCAACGAGTCCAATTGGTCCTCAGACCCAAGCCCTAAGTCTTCATTATCAGTCATATCTGTGGGAAAAAAAGGGGCGAAAAAAAATGCCTAACCTTCAAGTCGCGGTTGCGCCGCTCCGCTTCCGTCCCAAACTGCACAGGAATGCCGATTGAAGTCGGCGGATGAGCTTTGACGGCGGCGGAAAAGCGATAAAGAGTCGATAAAAGGTGTACGTGGCCGAAAATTATCGGAAATGGGGCAGGATTTCAAGAAGCATGTGTTTACAAACACCAAGCTATCGTTATCGGGTTGGATTTCAGGACGGTTGTGGCGTGGGCGGGTATGAAGGTCGTGGGTGTGAAGTTGGGGGACGAAGGATGGCCTTACCTTGAAAAAAATCCTACCGAAGAACTGAATGTTAATTGTTAATTAGGGGAGCCGGTGTTTCAAAGATGCGTTTTGCTTCTTCACGTACTCGGCTTTCGTTACCAACCTAAACGAGGTTATCAAGAAAAATCACTAAATAAATGATCATTACAATTTTAACAAAGTCATCAATTCTATAAACTCTTCTTTACACAAATAAAAAAAAGTTATCTATCCCGATAATAATTATTGCTAAACCATTTACCACGAATTATTCTTTTTTTAACTTTCATCAACAAAGGCAATTTTAATTTTCGTCAAGTAATCCATAGATGTCACCAGTAGTTATAATTTTGACGTCTTATAAAAATAACCTAAAAATATTTAAAATCAAAATTTATTATTTTATATTTCAACACGGTACGTAATTGTTTTAACAATCTTATTATTTAATTATTGATTAATCATTGTTTAACGATAAAAATCCCCTTAAATGGATTTTAGATTTTAGCGCAATGTAGTTGCAACACGTTATACAATTTCATGGTCAACCGTTTTGTTCCGTTTAAGACATGGAGCGTGGTTCATTTGCGGGCACCGCGGCTATGGTTCAAGCCAAGTGCGCATTTCCCCATTGTCTCCTTAATAAATTACGCAAGAAACGGCGCGCAGAGACCGCTGCGACCCGACTGAAAGAGACGTAAATCCGTATTTTGCAACGGAAATAAACACACACAAAGAAATTCTCCCTCGCTGGATATGATAGTGAAACACGTGTGCCCGAACACAATAATGTAAATAAAACGGCGGAAAGCGGTGCGAATTGCGAGTCAACGTCGAAAAGCTAAACCAAAAAATGACCACCTAAAGATATACACAGAGTCGTATTTAGGTTAAACGAAACTGTTTGAAGAGTAAACAGAAAAAATATATACCCATGTTATCCTTTAAAAATAAACAATCCCATAATTTATGTATTGATTTTTGGAAAAACTTAGTTTTCTGGTAAATCGTTTCTAGGTTATGTTTGTGTTATTCTGTTAAATGTCTTCAACAACACAACAAAACTACTTAGACTAAATGAATATCAAAGGTATTTGTAAATCAATAGATTATGTCTTTACTCTTTACACAACAGAATAAAATTGGTAACATTCAATATTTATGTTAAATATACTATGACATACTTTGTGACCGACTATCAACATACTGTGAAGAGATAATAGCCAAGTATCAAAGTGACGAAAAGACCTTCGAATACGGGATGGACACCCATAACTTATTTATAGATTTTAAAAGTGTCTACGATAGTGTAAAAGTGTCCTGTATAACGCAATGAAAGAATTCAATAACCTCCCAGCAACAAACTTTAACCCATAATTTCCTATCTGTGTTCTTAGCTGATATCTTCCTTATCACTAGAGATAGCGAAAACTAAATACACCACTTGAAAGCTTGAATCTTTCTCTATCTAAACCGGGTTTTTGTCTGCTGTCAGTTTTTTCCTGGTCATATAAGAAAGTTATCGACCCGAACAGGGTTTAAGAATAGCTAAAACGTGTGAATTTTGCAGTTTTTGGCCAAAAACGTACTTGTGCAAGCACGTGATCGCCGCGTGTTATACACCATTAGAAAGAGCAGAAAATTTTCGATAAGATAGATATACTACTATAGTTTTCCCCCTATCAACTAAGAAAGTTGTTTAGAGGAAAAGTATTTAAGCGTTTCTGCGTGTAGGGATGTATATTAAGGGTGATTTAAGCATGACGCCGATAGATATTGACCGACGAAAACCCGGATTAAGATAGTTTACGGAGCGCTCATTCCGACTGTGATAATAGTTTTTCAAAATTCGCTTTTTATAACAATTCCACAAGGCCTTGAAGTTTGGTAATTTTGAGCTACTTTAAGTACAGAGCGGTTTTCTTCATTTTTTACTGATCTTAATATCAACTTATCGGCAGATAAGGTTTTAGATAGAGAAAAATTCAAGCTTTTAGTTTTTCGCTATCTCTAATAATAAGGAAGATATCAGCTAAGAAAGTAGATAGGAAATTACGGGTTAAAGTTTGTTGCTATCATCGCACGGGTCAATATCCCAATACATTTAGTAACATTAGTAAAAGCAACGCTCTCACAAATTGAGTGTAAAGTCAAGGTCCAAAATAACTTATCAAGATTCTTTCAGACAAGTTTGAGGCTACGCCAGGGGGACAGCCTATCATTCCTACAGTTTAACATCGCCCTAGAGAAGAATGTAAGAGAATCGGGTATAGCAAATAGAGGAACCATTATTAATAGAAGCGTACAGATACTAGCATACGCCGACGACATAGATATAATAGCTAGAACAAAAAGGGACCTCATAGACGCCTTTAAAGCATTGGAAGGCGCAGCAGGAAGATAAGGGCTACAGGTATATACGTAGAAAAACAAAATATATGAAGATTACTAATAACGCACAGCTAACGCCACCTGAAGATCTGATTAGTGAACCATACGCGTTCAAAGGTGTAGTACACTGTATATAGAGCTTACTTTGGATTGAGAAAACTATTAACATCAGGCGTAGTAACCAACAAAACTATTAATATACAAAACGTTATAAGACCAGTCCTCAAGTATGCGTCAAAAACATAGACTATGACAAAAAATGTCGAAAACTTATTGCGCTGCTTTGAACAAAAGATACTCTGCCACATATACAGCGGTGTTCAGGAAAACGGAATATGGAGAAGGTGTTACAACTTTGCAACAAGTTAACCCGCAAGAGAAGCAAGCCTAGAAGCAGATGTAAGTATCAGATAAAAGAAAGTCTAAAAATGCTGAGAGTTAGAAACTGGAAGGCCAAGGCACAAGATAGAAGAGAGGGGAAGCTGATCCTAGAACAGGCCAAGGCCCACCAGAGGTTGTGGAGTATATTATGATTAAACATAAAGTTTCTTAAGCCAAAGAATATTTGTACTTTAGTTATATTTCGATGAGAAATATAATAAATTCATAATTATTAAATGATAATAATAATAATAAGTTAAAATATTGGGTTTAATTGAAAATAGTTTTTCAATATTTAGATTGCATTTTAACTAATATGTTGTTTAGCTAATAAAATAAGAAATTCAAACACTTTTATTAGTTCAGTTGAATGAACTTTACAAGATTGTTAATCATTGTTGATTACCGATGATGGTGGGTTTCAATATTTTAACACATCTTAATCCGGTTCTGAAAGGCAAAAACAAAGTAAAACTTGAACCTTCTTTGTTCACAGTGAGAGAAATTACCTCCGAGTCGCAATAAATTACGTCTATTAACTACCACTTTGACAAAGAAGCTTCTTCGTTCTTTATTGACGTATTTTCTTTGGCAACACATTTGTATTATCTTTTCTTAATTTAGACGAAAAAGTGTTGCTTAACAAAATTTCCTTTAATGAAAGAAGTAGTGTATTAAGAAGTAGTCTTTTTTTGAAGTAGTCTATTAGGAAAATTATATTCAAAAGTAATAATTTCAACAAAAAACTTTTACCTTTATTTTTCTACCTACTTTACAAGTCGATATCTTCGTTGTCCTTAGAGATACTGAAACTTCAAGCCTATGTGCAGCCATTATGAAACCGAATAAAAAAAACGAAAATAAAGAATTATATACCTACTTACTAAAAATTATATTAAATATATATTAAACTCCATTTTTAACATCTGCATGAATCTGAGATACTTTTTTAACACCTGGAATGAAGCTGAAATATTAATGTTTAGCAAACCTTGCAAAAATAAACGAGAAATTGAAAATTATACATTTATTAGTCCGCTTCCCACCATGGGGAAACTTTTTGAGAAATAGGAGGGATAAAATTCAACTGTATATCAACTGACAATAGTGACAAATATAATAAAGCGAGGATATGAAACTAAACAGTACTACAGATGCCTTTCTAGACATAGCAAAGGTCATTGATTTAGATGGCTATATGGTTTAAAATATTAGATCCTTAAATTAATATACCGAAATATCTCAAAGTGATAATTTTCTCATTTCTGGAACATAGACAATTTTACGTCGGAGCTAATGACTATAAATCCGAGTCACCAAGGCTGGAGTTCCTGAAGGCAGCGTCCTCACACCGTTACTGTTTAACATCTGTTTATATGATATTTCGACTAATAAAAATGATCGAAAAGCCTAATCCTTCTACTCTTAGGCAAGTTAAAAATTCTACAACAATATCCATCGAAGACCACTCTTTGAACTGGAATCCGAAAGATAACGCTGTCAAATATCTAGGAGTATTATATCTGGATCAAAGACATACGTGGAAGTATCACATTAATAACAAATTAAACGAACCGTATGCAAAGTTAAATGAACTTTATCTTATCATTAACAGAAAATCGAAACTGAAGATCGAATATGTAATGTTACTTTATATAATATGTATACTTAATAAGACCTGTAATAACCCATGCATGCTCAGTTTGGAGCTCAACAGCTAAAACCAATATAAAAAGATCCAAGTACTACAGAAGAAAATACTAAGAATATCCGTAGATGCCCCATGGTTTGTGAGAAACTCGTTGTGTTTCTTACAAGTCTCAAGTGCTGAAGAACATCAACTAAAGATATTGGAATTGATACCCGCCTAAAACGAAGACTTCCATAACAGATCTTTGTTGATGAAGACTTTAGCAGATAGCGATTAGTTTCAGGATAACATTGGTAATTCCCGTGTTATTATTGAGTAATTAATTTCAATATGTTATAAAAACCATGAAATAACATTTATTGTTGAACTGGTTGTCGCTGATAATAAGAAAATTTAAAAAATTTTACATTTGAATACTATACAAAACGGGCAAACACTGATCGACAAGGTTTTTTCCACACGGATTCTGAAAGCTATTTATTACTACATAACTTCATTACAAAACAAATTTTTGTTTCTGTCACCAACAGATTTGTTGTGACAACCACTTATGATTTTACCGTATTTTCCGCTAATACTACTGTAAGTATTATTGAATTGCATCAGGTTTTCATTTAAACATAGATAAGGTAATCGTTGTTAGTTTTTCAACATGCAAAGGAAGTGTTATAGATACACTTCCTAACAGTTAAACAAATTATGCAAAAAATGATCCAACCTGTGTACCTGATAGTTCCTTACTATCATTTTACTAACTCGAATTAAAATTGTCAAACAAGCAGTCTGAACTATTAGGATGTAGATGAGAGAATGGAATAGGTACTAAAGTGTGTCGTTTTCGTAGCCATTACGAAGAACTAAAAAATCCTTTTCACAAGGTGAAAATTTAGTTTATTGCAATATTGATACATATTAAATTTAAACCACAAGATTCACGTTTATTTATAGACTTGTTAAAAACCAGATTAAAAGCTGTACAGTTGCATAATGCAAATAGATTTCCCTCTGATCCAGTATGAAATTGGTGCTAGAATAAATCCTAATAACCTCTCATCCAATCACTTGCAATCGATCGAGTTGTTGAAAATCTGTCTCTTGTGGCCAAAAGTCTTAAGTGACGTTCTTCGCAATCTGTGGTCCTGCGGCGACGTCCAGATCCAGCGCGACGTTGTTGCACCCCTTCCTCGGACCATTTTAACTTTACATCTCAATACTGTTATAACATTTTGGTTTACACGTCGAGCAATTTCTCTTAGCGAAAGTCCGGCCTCTCTCATGTCAATAATACGGCCACGTTCAAAATCAGTCAATTGGGAAAAATGTTGATGTTGACGTACTCTTGGCATTGTTCCCAAGTTCCGAACGAAATAGACTGCCTAAGTCTGACGTCACAGAGATGTGGCGGAGCTTATAACGACTCCAAACAATTTCGTTGCTAACCACAGTTGCTAACGATAAATCGCCAAAAAATGTCATTGGAAATGTCATCACTTAGTTTATTTTATTTTAACACTAATGAAAAATTGCATATGGTGATTTACCGTTAGCAACGAAAATGTTTAGAGTCGGTATAAGCTCCGCTCATCTTTATGACGTCAAGGCTTAGGTTGTCTATTGTGAACAATAATTTGCAAAACTGACAGTTATACACAGATTTGTTGATTTCTTCAAATTTATTGTTACTATGTGCAAAAGAAAAAACTAAAAAGAACCAAACTTCTAGCTATATTTTATTCAAATTTTAATCGTTTGTTTGTTCCAATGAAAGACATCGTTGACAAAAATTTCAATAAAATCGTTGAACAAATTCTAGGTGTTGCAATTTTTATGGAAGTCAGTATACAGACTGTCTCACGTAACTGTATCGTTAAAACTTTTTCAGTTTCCACTATTCGTAGAGATTTAAAATTTTGGTAACATAGGTTGTTTATTCGGAACTTTTGATCTAAAATATTTTCAAGATGGCCGCCACTTCCGGTCTACCGGAAGTGGACCATAACTTCGTTATTTTAAATGGAATGCTATAGTTTTTATTACACCCTTTAATTGTACGTAGAAAAATAGGTTGAATTTGATAAAAGTTCTTATTATTAATAACAAGTCTATTTTAATGATACTAGTCTACATACCTCCCGATATATCTTCTGATGATATGGAGACATTTACTACTGCTCTTGAGGCTATTATAATTAACCATTTCTTTGTATTAGTTGGAGATTTCAATCTCCCTGATTTAATGTTACCTACTAGTCAATATTCAATTAAAACCAGGGCTTTTATTGATTTTTTAAGTGTTCTTAATGCCAAAAAGTGCAATAACGTTAAGAATGAAGATGGCAGAATGTTGGGTTTGTTGATCTGTAATGCTGACCTGAATTTTCACATAATAAGATCTGACAATCCAATTGTACCAGAAGATTCTTATCATCCCAGTCTTGAAGTGGAAGTTTACTACTCCACACTTACTAATCAACAGCGGTTCCCATCTTCTGATAATTTACGATATGACTTCCACGAGCAAATTACCCTGCATTATATGATCACTTCTTTAAGTATGATTGGTCGAGAAATCGTTAGGCACAATCTCAAAACTTGTTAATAAACCACGATCTACAGTGCAATATATCATAAAAAACTTCAAAACTAATAATAATGTGAGCAATAAACCTCGGGCAGGTCGCCCTTCCAAGTTAAACTCACGAGACAAACGAAATATTATTCGTAAAGTATTAAATGAACCAACTTTGAGTGGTCCAATATTGGCGGCAGAGGTGTCGAAAGAAACAGGAAAGGATATCCACCCAGAATGTATTGGTTTGCTGTTACGGAAGCAAGGTTTTAATGGAAGACAAATGCGGAAAAAGCCGTTTATCAATCCAATAAACCAGAAGAAACGCGTGGAATTTGCTCAAGAACAAATTTTGCTGCATTTTGTTGCTTGATGCGTCTAACTTCGTCAGTAGAAAATTAGATATAGTGGAGAGTGCAGGAAGTTAGCCCCCCATTTTTTGATTTTTAAATTTTTTATTGTTGTTCTAGATTGTTCTAGAGTTGTTCTACATTGTTCCAAAGCAGCAAATCGAAAAAATAAAAGCTCCGCGAGAAAACCGAAAAAACAGGTTTTTTGACTAGCCCCCCATTTTTGGAAAAATGAAATTTTCTTTGTTGTTCTGGGTTGTTCTAGTTGTTCTAGTTATTGTTCTAGAAAATCAAAATTGTGGGATACAGCATTACGAAGTTATAACTAAAAATAGGTTTGGCCGCCGAAATGTCTGGTTGATTGCTGTGACCATAGTTTTCCTATTATCAATTCCATATTACAAATATATACTTATTATAGCTAACGCAATCTGGTACAGCTTTTATTTTCACTAGAACAACTCTCTAAAGGGCACTTTACTCTTTGAAAATTAAAGTATTTTGGAAGTTTCAGTCAGTAATTCTTGTGTCAGCGGTTTTATATTACACAATAAGAATTAAAAAATATAGAACAATCTAAAATAACTCAATCTTTGTCGATTCAAATTGTTCTAGATGTGTTTTACGTTTAACAGGGACATTAATTTTGCAAAATCACATATTTTTTGTTGCTCTAAATTGTTCTTGTTGTTCTAGGTACTTAAAATGTTTATTTAATCACTGCGGCTTTAGTTCTTTTAATCGACAGGTTTTGTTGAATCAGTGAACCCAACCTTTAATATAATAATAGTTTTAAAAAATTAAAAAATATGGAATAATCTGGCCATCTAATATCCTAAAAATCACCTTTCTCTTTAAACTTATAATAATAAAACATAAGTTGCGATTTAAAGTGTATTTTATTTTGTAAAACAAAGTAATAAATTAATAAATAAACTAAACTAACAAAAGTAGGTTAGGCTGCCAAAATATCTAGTTGATTGCTGTGACCATAGTTTTTCTATTTTCAGTTCCATATCACTTATATATACTTATTATACCTAAGCAATCTGGTAGTATTTTGCTAATATTTTCACTAGAACAACTCTATAAAGAACACTTTACTTTTTAAAAATTAAAATTTTTGGAAGTTTCAGTTAGTAATTCTTTCATAAGTTCATAAGTAAGTTTCATTAAAATCTATTTCAATAAATGAAATTGCGGATTCGACAGTATATTTCATAGTTTAGCATTTGCCCGTACACACCATTTAGAAATCATGTTGAGAATATTTGCACAGATTGCTTTAGTTTCCTAAAATTATTTTTAAAAACCGGTTCTAGTAAAGTAACATATAAAAAAAGAGCTGAACTATTAACAGGAATAAATTATTTTGGAAGCCAGAATATTGCTGGCGTGATAATAGTGAATGCTATTTCAAATATTGCGTTTCTTTGCACACAACTATTTAAAGAAGAATTTAGTTATTGTAGGACTAAAAACTGCATTAATTGTTTAAACGTTACTTTCCATAAAAACATAATTTTACCAATCGACATTGACATCGTAACAATATTTGGCTATGCACAGCTAAAGCAAGTAATAGAAAACAACATGCAAACTCTAAGCAACAATTGCAAAAAATGTGGTCTGTTTACAGAAACAACGAATGGTCTTTGAATCTTTGAAATCTTTGAATGATGTAGGACACTACCCGGCATTTGTGCCCAACAATTTATTTAATGACTTACGAAAAAAAACCGTACAAGTTGAAAAAGCTACTGAAATAAATGCACAAATGTGCATATATGTTTACAAATGAGCAAAGTGATGTAACCGTATTATTCCATGATATTAGTTTATTTACATAATTTAGTTTATTTAGTTATAGTTTACCTTAGAATAAGTTATTGTACTAATATAGTAATACTGATCGAATAGTTATTATTTTATTTGTTAGTTTAGTTTATTTATTAATTTATTACTTAGTTTATACAAAATAAAATACACTTTAAATCGCATCTTATGTTTTACTATAATAAGTTTAAAGAGAAAGGTTAAACTTGTGATTTTTAGAAAATTAGGATGGTCAGATTATTCCATATTTTTTTAGTTTTTTAAAACTATTATTATATTAAAGATTGGGTTCACTGATTCAACAAAACCTGTCCGATATCACAACAATTGAAATTTAAGGTTTTTCTAGTGAAAATAACAGCTGTTCTGAATTGTTTTAATTGTTGTAAGTACTAATTTTTAATATGAAATTTTAAAAGAACTAATGCCGCAGTGATTAAATAAACATTTTAAGTACCTAGAGCAACAAAAACAATTTAGAGCAACGAAAAATATGTGATTTTGCAAAATTAATGTCCCTGTTAAACGTAAAACGCATCTAGAACAATTTGAATCGGCAAAGTTTGAGTTATTTTAGATTGTTCTATGTTTTTTAATTCTTATTGTGTAATATAAAACCGCTGACACAAGAATTACTGACTGAAACTTCCAAAAACTTTAATTTTCAAAGAGTAAAGTGCCCTTTAGAGAGTTGTTCTAGTGAAAATAATAGCTGTTCCAGATTGCGTTAGCTATAATAAGTATATATTTGTAATATGGAATTGATAATAGAAAAACTATGGTCACAGCAATCAACTAGACATTTCGGCGGCCAAACCTATTTTTAGTTATAACTTCGTAATGCTGTAACCCATAATTTTGATTTTCTAGAACAATAACTAGAACAACTAGAACAACCCAGAACAATAAAGAAAATTTGATTTTTCCAGAAATGGGGGGCTAGTCAAAAAACCTGTTTTTTCGGTTTTCTCGCGGAGTTTTTAATTTTTCGATTTGCCGCTTTGGAACAATGTAGAACAACTCTAGAACAATCTAGAACAACAATAAAAAATTTAAAAATCAAAAATGGGGGGCTAACTTCCCGCACTCTATAGTGGAGTGCATTACATTTTTACGTCTTTCTTGAGTGTATACCTTTATAATTTTTATTTATAATTAATATTATTAATTAATTATAAATATCTCAATATGGATAAGAAATGACGACGGACTGAAAAACAAGTTGATTTTTACGACAATCCCAGCGATTCACAATTGGACGAGGGTAGTAACGACAGTAGCGATTCCGAATTTTCTGAAAATTCAATGGACAGTGATTATGAAGTAGTCTCCGAAACTGAAGATAATAATGATGTGTCCGAAGCAAGCACATCAAGTACGGGTGACAATTTGTGGACAGAAATTCCACAAAACCCTGAATTATTTGTTTTCCAAGAAAACGTTGGTTTTGAATTGGATACGACAAATCTGACAGTGCAAACGCTGGTAGACTTATTTTTTTCGGAGGAGTTTCTTGCATTATTGGTTGAGCAAACTAATTTATACGCTAAGCAAGAAATTGCAAATCTTAAAAAGATAAGAAAATCTAACAGGGCGTCACAGTGGATAGATGTGACAGTGTCAGAAATGAAAGTTTTTATTGCACTTTTGTTACAAATGGGCCCTTGTACATTTCCTTCAATAGAGCATTATTGGAGTAGAAATAAACTATATAATGTAATGTTTTGGCGATCGCATATGAGTCGAAATAGATTTCAATTGCTACTGCGTTATTTTCACTTAGTTGATAACTCAGTACCATCTTCTGATAGATTATATAAGGTAAGACCTATACTAAATCATTTCAATGATATTATGAGCCAAAACTACGTGCCAAATAAAAATATTTGTATTGATGAATCAATGCTGCTATGGCGTGGAAGATTATATTTTCGCCAATACATAAAAAATAAAAAACATAAATATGGTATCAAACAGTATGAATTATGCGAGTCCGATGGTATTGTTATGAAAATAAGAATTTATAGCGGAAAATCTGAGAAAACTGACAATAATTTAGGTGACACAACTGATATAGTCTTACATTTAGCTGAAGATTATCTCGATAAGGGATATACACTACACATGGACAATTTTTATAATTCTGTTACACTTACAAAATTACTGACAACCCGAAAAACTTATGTATGTGGAACTTTACGAAAGAACCGAAAGGAGAATCCCCAAGATGTGATAAATCGAAAGCTGAAAAAAGGGGAAGTTACATGGCAGCGAAACGGTCCCGTTACTGTATGTAAATGGAAAGACAAACGAGAAGTCTTGACTATTTCAAACATGCATATTGTTGAAATGGTGGAGGTATCCAATCGCAATGGTAAACTTTCGACGAAACCAAATATAATTCGAGATTATAATAAAGGAATGTCTGGTATTGATCGATCAGATCAAATGCTGGCTTACTACACATGCCTAAGAAAAACTATTAGGTGGCCTAAAAAGGTTGCTTTACACATTATAGAAATATATATACACAATGCGCATAAAATATTTCAAAAAGTAACTGCATCTAAAATAAAACTAATAAAATTTAGGGAAGAATTTGTCATTGCGTTGATGGGAGAACAGTTTCAACCAGTTGCGAAGAAAATAAGATTGCAAAATCTTCATTATTTGGGGTGTATTCCACCCAGCGAGAAAAAACAGCGGCCCATAAAGCCATGTCGAATTTGTACTCAGGCTAAACAACGCCGAGAAACGCGTTATTTCTGCCCAGTTTGTGAAGAGAAACCAGCCCTTTGTGTGGAAGATTGTTTCAAAAAGTATCATAAACAATAAACGTATTATTTTGTATAAAGACAATAATGATTTTGTATAAATCAGATAGTACTATATTTTCTGTTCATTTATTAATAAATTTTCTGTTCATGGAAACATTTGTTTTTTTTTAAATATAATGCTAACTGTACGGTTATGGAAAATAAACAAACTACGAGATAACTCGTACTTGCCGTCCTCGGCCAGAACGTACACTACGAGTTATCTCGTAGTTGGCAGTCAACGTGTTAAGGAATGGCTGTTGTATAATGTTCCAAAGCAATTAAATTCCTCACCTCAGTCCCCTGACCTAAATCCCATAGAACATTTATGGCACGAAATTGAAAGAAGAGTGAGAAAAAATAGGATAATGGGCAAAGCCTCCCTTAAAGAAGCGATTTTGAAAGAATGGGAGAATATTACGCCCGATGTTACTAGAAACTTAGTATCGTCGATGCAAAACCGTTTAAAAACTGTTTTAGAGCAGAAAGGTGGGCCGACACGATACTAGTTATTTATTTAATAGGATTTTTTTTAGTTATTTTGTTAATAATTCGTTGTACGAACACTTTCGTGTGATCAGAAAAAGTAATTTATCTTTTTCAATTCTTACTAGAAGCATATATTTTAATTTTAAATCATTATTAATCGTTGAAATTATGTAAAATGTTTCATAATAGTTATAAATAAATAATTATTTTGTTCATAAATACGAATTTCTAGCCTGTACGAAGACTTTCGTGATTAACTGTAGATATATTCGGGTTTAGCCGTTAACATTTATATTATTTATTTATATTATTATTTATTATTAAATATATTGCTGTATTAAATAGATAATATTAATAATTTCACTTAAAATTTATAATAAAAAAATTTAAAAAAAAAAATTAAGATTAAAAAATTAAAATTAAATTAAAATTTATATCGAGGTTTTACTGTATTTATGAAGTTGAAAAAGTAAAAATGAAAAAAATTTAATATTATCAAACTATAAATTACACGTTGTATTAATTGCAATCACTGTTATAATTGGTAAAGAGAAAGAAAAAGAACGGTAAAGATAAAAAGAAGTGAAATACAGGTATTAAAAAGAGTTTGTTTTAAAAGTTAGTAGCCGAGGCTGAATGAGTCATCGTTTCCGAGTAAACACGTAAATTCTATCACACGTCTCGCGCATATTTCCACCGATGAACTTCCGGTTTGCATTCTACAGGCGAGTGAGGCGACGCGACATCCAATCTTCGCCAATAGGCCAATAGTAAAAGCAGCAGGAGCAATTGTAGGCTGGTTTTGCTCAGGAGCCGAGAGCCGAGGCAACGATTTACCACATTACGACGTCCTACGCAATATCCCGATCCCGACGGCGGCGACGATGACTCATACTCGGCAGTTCTCAGAAGTCGTTAACCGATGTTAAGATCGGATTGTTTCGTATGAAACCGATAGCGTTCGTTTTACGGGCGAGATCCATTGGTCCAAAAATCTTACCAGTCACCGGATATTTTTAGTAGTGACATCACAGGTAGTCGTTCTCGGAAAGGGTTTCCCTGCGGGTGACTCATTTTCGCCGTAGCGTTTTAGGTTAGGATCTCGCGCGACGACGACGCGATGTTTACGTGACGCAAAACAAACTTATCGGTACGTTTATTATTTTTTGAGGTTATACACACGTTCGATTAAAAACGATTAATAAGCTCAGCTTTATCTACAAACGAAAGTGTGCAAAAATGAAACTCGAACTCAGCGATGGCGTCTCGAACAACTCGGACTTTTCGAATGATAGCCAAAACTCGCAGATATCGACGGCCGATTTTATGGTTTCCATGGGAAATGGGATCTTATCTCACTCTTCAAATGTAAGTTACCTCATTGCTGTTTTACATATATTTTTAAATTTATTATCTCGAGTTTGAAAAAGTTAATGTTGTCGATAACCCGGTAGCTAAACGTAAACAAGACGTTGAGTTCGAAAGTTACAAACGCGAGAGTGTGGGTTAAAATATTAAGTAACGGGTTGAGTATGACTAGAAACATAACCTCTCGGGCGTTTATTCTCCGTTTTGAAAAGTGTGTTGCTCTTACGTTGACGGACAAAGAGAGAATATTAAAAAAAAAGTATCAAAGTAGCCAGTGTGAAACCTGTTCTATGGTCGGGCCACGTGCGTTTTGTAATCTCGTGTACGGTTGGGTTGGTTCGTTATTGTAATTGTTGCAATTATAAAGCGACACAGAGGCGACCACTGTGTTAATTCGTATGTAACGAGAACACAGCCTAGATCTATTAAAAAGTACATACTTGATGGAAATTGACACCATAAGAGGATATGTTCGACAAATTCAATAAGAATTAATTACAAGTCTAGTTAGATTGATAAAGGTGAATGTAGAACCTTGATATCTGATTGAAGAAATTAATCTTTATAAGAAATAAAAAAAAGTTTCAAAATTATGTAACTGTTGAGATTTAATCATATAAAAGAAATAATAATAAAACATTTTACTTCTCATACAAATTTATTTACTGATTTCGATTTTTTTACCATCATTAGGGTACATCGTTCAACCCTGGAATATTATACTTATTTTTCATTCATTATTTGGCCTTATTCAAATAAGTCATACAGATGACTTATGCACTGACAACTTTGAAAATCGATTGTATTTTATTAATTAGTTTATTTAACATGTAGAAAAACAAATATGGATGACTTTTTAATAAATTTCTAAAAATCAACGTACTGGTGTTCTGAAGATGTTGTCTTGCAGGAATGACAAGACAACATCTTCAAAACCGACATACAGATCCATCCCATTCCCAGATCACATAGTTTCTAAAATGCACCATTTTCGAGACAATTAAGAAATTTAATAAAAAAATCGTTTTTGCGAATATCTCCGGAACAGTTTATCGTACAGAAAACAGCATTTTTGAGACGCCCCACAGAAGCGAATTAGTTAAAAATCTTCGCCAAAAAGATATTTATCTAATTCCATTATGAAAATTCAATTTTACATATCTATCTGACGTTTTGTAACGTCACTTTTTTTATATCTATGTAATGATTTCATTACATCACTAGTGACCTAACTACAAATTGACATCTGACACTAATAGAATAAGTCAAGTTTTCAACAAAAATTGCTTTTTCAATGGAATTAGATAAAATTTTGTACTTAACACATCATGAAACGGCTAATTTTGTTTAACTCACGTAATTTGCAAAACTCGCTTGCTTCGCTCGTTCGTTTTAACAACAATTACGTTCGTTTTTTTTACTTCCAAATTGGTGGAAATTAAAAAATATCTATATGATTAACAAGGATGAAGTATTTTATGACATACTGCGATTTTATTTAATTGTATCTACCTATGTTTTAATATACAGGGTAGTCCGTTACCAATGGGACACAGAAGAACAGTGAATTCCTTACAATAAATTGTTACGATTTAACCCAATTTATGTTAGTCCAATTGTTAATAATAACGAAAATACAGATGATTAAAGTTAATACTTTATTTTCGTTTTATCTTGCATTATGACCATGAAAATTGGTACATTATCATTTTTTAAGACGATAAATAATAATTTGGTATTAGTTTTGATTTATCTTTCAGATGGCACTGCCTGCCTTAAAAAACTCCTTTAAAGTAGACATATTTTTTTCATCGTTAAAATTTTTGCAGCTCACACAACTTGAAACAGTTTCTCAGACATTTTTACATAAATTTGGTATACCTACCAATCTTTTCTAAAGTTCTCCGTTTCCAAGATAATCGCTGTTTAAGGGCATTTTGCAAAATTTAATTATGTTCAGTAAACATTAGTTGGCGTTGAAAATGATTTTATTTGGTCAAACACTAGACTGAGTGAAAATTATTAAAGAAAAACGAAAATAAAGTATCAACTTTACCCATCTGTATCTTCGTTATTATTAACAAGTGGACTAAGATAAATTGGGTTAAATCGTAACAATTTAATGTAAGGAATTCACTGTTGCTCTGTGTCCCATTAGTAATGGACCAGCCAGTATAAGACTTATAGTTAATAATTTTCAAGGAACTAATCTTGCAAATAATAAATTAAATTGACACAATAACAACTTTTAATATTTTACCGAAAACTCAGTGTGTCAATTCAATTTTTTAAATTTCTTTCTAGAAAATTATTAACTTTAAAACGCTAACATCTCATACTAAAATTAATTAGTGTTTCAGAAAATAAATTGTAATTTTGGATAGAAACTTTTTTGTGGACAACCTTTATATTATCAATTTAATGGTGAAAAGTGTCCCTTTATGTTTATTTTCTAACTACAAATGTGCTCCCCAAATAAACAGCACATAGCAGAATTATGTTTTTTTTCCGAACTTTATACACACACTATAATAAAAATTTATTTTAAGATAAAACCGCAAAATACCGCAAGAATTTCTAGTAAAATCTACAATAGTAGGCCTTATACTACAACACGTATACAATATTACTTTTGAACATATTAAACAATTTATTTTTCGCCCATCTAAATATCGTAAAATAAATTATTTTCTCAATTTAAACATATTATGATGTAATCAAACAATATTACAAAAAAACTAATAACCGAATTGTTGCTTTCTGTATATTATACAATTCTACTTACCACCAGCATGATAAATTTTCGAAATATATAAAAAAGTGTAAAGGAAAAAAATAATTAAAAACCACAATTTTTACCGACTTTTATCTAGGTGAACTGTTTACTAAACAATCAATTGAGAATAAGGTGTTTCAAGGCACCTTGGGGTTTACTTAATGAAATAGCAATAATTGCATTTTCAATCTTATTCCTTAAATTTTTCCAATTTTGACCGAGATTTTAAAAAAACATGGTCAATTTTTTGAAATAAAAATTTTACTTTACTAAGGTTCGGTATATTCATCTCCAAGGAAAGTGTCTGTTAGTGTTACTTGACAGAATAAGACTTACTTGTAAGAATAATTGTATATTCACCTCCTGGTACAAGAGGGTTAATTTACTTGGAGCAAATTCTTATCAGTAAAGATTTATGTCAGATTAAATTAAATTTGACATAAACAAATAGATTGCCTTGTTGGTTTTGGTCGATATGTTTGGTTTTTTTTTAAATAAAATGCAAGGAAAATTATGGACGATATTGTTATAGAAGAAGAAATTAATATTATTGAAAACTGCTATGGACAATGTAGAATTTTTTAACCGTTTTCACTTGAATAATAATAACTAATAAAATAATATCGAATTATCTTCTGGAATTCGTTGTAATCTGCATTAGCTCAACAAATTGTAGTAGCGACAGCTATCCTTCACAACATTGGCTGACATAAAGATAGTATACCTAACCAAGATGAAGATTACGATGTTGAGAATATTGAAATTAACGAAAATAATCCTCGTAGACCATTTCTTGAATATTTAAAAAATTTATAGTTTACTATTTTATCATCTATTTTGTAATAAAGTACTTTAATTTCTATTTTTTCAATCTTTAATTATAAAAAAAAATTTTCAAAATTTTGTCTACCTTGTCTCTGAATGATAGGTTAGGGATGGGTTAGGGTTAGAAAAATGCAAAATTGATCATATACGTTTGTTTCACTCGGGAGACGGTTTGTTGTACTACTTGTTTTGAAAACGTTTGGTTCCTAAAAGTAACTACTTGGAAGAATAAATAGCGTGAATATATTCGACTTGAATTAATCTTACCAGTAAATATAACCGACAAGTACTTACTTGATAGTTTACTGGCAGATGAATATACCGGACCTTAAACGTTAGAACAAGTAACAAAAGTAACCGTTAACTTCATAATTGCATAATTAAAAAAAAAACAATTACAAATCATACACAGTTAAATTAAATGTTGGAAATGTCCGCCGTTAGCTTCAATGCACGCAGCAATTCTTCGACGCATTGACTGTCTAACACGCAGGAAAATTCCCGGAGTGTTCCGATTTATGTCGCAAGATACAACAATGCGCTCTCTTAATTGGTTAACATTTTCAACTGGAGTAGCGTAGACTAGGGTTTTCAGATGGCCCCAAAAGAAAAAATCTAAACAATTAAGTTCGGGAGATCGTGGCGGCCAAAGGTGCGGACCTCCTCGACCGATCCAACGTTCTGGGTATTCGTCGTCCAAGTATTGGCGAGCAACCTAAGTACCAACATAAAGTATATGTTTTGTCTTACTTGAAGCGGTACACCTTCCAGCAGTTCCGGCAGTACTTCTTCTAGAAATTGTCGATAATCTGCACCGTTTAATTTGTTCGGTAAAAGTGGGCCTATCAAATAATCACCGACGATGGCAGCCCAAACATTTACGGAAAATTGTTGCTGATGATGGAATTCTGCAATTTCATGTAAATTTGCTTCTGCCCATATGTGGTTAGTATGAAAATTGAAAATACCATCATTCGAGAAAGATACTTCATCGGTAAACAGAACTTCGGCTCCAAACTCAGGATTTTGAGCTACTTTGTCTTGCATCCATGTACAAAAAGCCAATCTTGGCGGAAAATTTCTTGGCAATAAGGCTTGTACTCTTTGGATATGGTAGGGATATAAAAGTTGCCTTTTCAAAATTCTCCAAACCGTCGAGTGACATAAGTTTAAGTTGTGAGCAATTTTTCTGGTACTTGTGATCGAATTTTCATCAATTTCGTTGAGGACAGCCTTTTCTACTTCGGGATTTGCAACTTCCATAGGCCACCCATTATCAGCAGTATTCCTTTTAAAACTTCCATTTTCCCATAGTCGTTTGTGAATGCGTAGAAACAAGTTCTGGTGTAGTAGCTTTGCTCAGTCTTTCTTGCGTTAGTAGTTGCCCACTCACATAGAAAGCAACAATACATTGTAAAATCCAGTTGCAATCCTAGAAGTAAAGTAATGACTTTTAAGTGATTTTTCTACACTTAAAAGTCAGAATGTTTTGACGCTATATTTATCATTTTTATTAGTAAGGTAAAAGTAGCAATCAGATACACGGTCTACAGAGTCTGTCCAAATCATGGGTTTTTCGAAAGTCATATATCGTTTTCATTTTGCCAACCTGTAAGATTCTTTACGCATGTAGTACAGCATATATCAGGTGACAAATCCTTATCTTGATAAACCACAGAATAGCCAAAATAATCACGATAACACTTCTTTACCAGTTTAGCGAAATTTCGTCGCTATAGGAGCTAATAGGAATATACAGATAGGTACAAGTGGAAATATAAAAATGTTAAATTATGAACTTGGTTGGAAAATAAACAAACTAAATATATTTCCTTAGTATATTTAGTTTGTTTATTTTTCAACCTTTCAATATCCAGATTATGTAAATCATGAAATTAAACATGATGTGCTAAATTCGCTAAAAAGGATGTCGTCCTGTTTTCATGATTATAGTCCAATAAAGAGCCAAATCTTTATTTAAAATTAATTATTACCTTAATTATTGTATTGTTATTATTTTTTTAATATGTACGTTGTGAATAAAAAATGTTTAATTGATTAGAACATAGAGTTAATTAGATGGGTCTTAATTTAAACATGAGTGGGCGTAATGGTAATTAGTTTTTACACCCTGGCATTTCATTAAAAAAATAATATATAATTGAAAAATATTTTATTCCTACTTACTATATTTATAATGAATAGTATGTGCTGATTACATCACATATTGTTTATGTCAATTATTCTTTAAGCATTATTTCATTTTGATCTTTATAATCCATCCATGTGCAAATTCTCTATTAAAATAAATCACTTGATTAAAATCATTAATTGAAAATCGTGATCTAGATTAATTGCCTAATTGAAATCGGATGTAAACTCTCTTAAAGGGTTGGTATACCAAGGCACGTGTCTTGTAACAAATTAAAAAATAGCCTCTAAACTGTACACGGTAGAAAATTTAATTCACTATCAAGAACATGTCGAAATCGTAGTGGTTGCAATTGCAGATTTATAGCGCTTTTAACTTAACGTTATGAAACAACGTTCGAGCCGCAAGTTATGCGCAATCGAAATTAAATCCTCCGCTTTTTTATTATATTTTGCATAATCATTCCCACATCCGTTTATATTATATCCATAAAAACCACTTCCACAATTATCTCTTTTAATTGATAACAAAAGTATATTATTATTTACTTAAATTCTTTGTAGAAAGATAAATTACAACCAAATTGTAAACATATGTATTTATCCACGAATATAATACAAGCTTGAAAAAAGAAAAATTAAAATAGAAATTTTAACAATATTAAAAAAATACATAATAATTTTATGAAAAAATAAACACAATTCAATTTAGTTTAATATAAATTCATGCATATCTTCACGAGTTCTCTTAAGACCCGCATTTTATAAGAATTTCATATTAAAGTGTAGACGAAGTATGAAAGGGGAGTGAAAAAAAAGGAACAGTCGTTGCTCGCTCATTATGCACCCCGAGGAATATCGATCGGCGGCTAGTATATTCCGGACAAGGGGTCGTGAAATGGGGGCGAGTGGCGGGGGTGGTCAGACAGTGGAACCAGAGACATCAGGTCTGGGGCGAGTGGCGTCGCGTCGGTCTGGTTTACGTGAATTCTATTCTGGGGACTATACCATTGGGGTGCGCACCCTTTTACTGCTAAACCTATAGGGACGTGACAATTTGATAGAAATTGACGATAGTAGGTCCCCACTTTTCAATGCCAAAATTGTAGTAAACTATTAAACAAATTTTCAAAAAAAAATAAATTCCTAATTTCATAGATATTCAACAGAAAATTTTTTGTTATTTTGTTTTGTTAGATTAAAATTTGATTAAAAACGTAAATTTATCTGTTAGAATTGTTTAGGTTTTTATCGAAATTTGAGTTTAAAATAGATAAAAACTTAAATAATATTATCTCTTCAGAATTATCGACTGATTTATTGATTTTATTGAGAGTTTGTGATGATGTCAATTGATATAACGTAAATTACTAACCATCAAGATATACTTTTCGTTATTAAGTTTATAATCAAAGTGATGTGACATAGATGTTTACAATAAATACGCAATATGTTTTTGTTTAGGTCGTTGTCATTATTTGATATTAAAAAAAAACACTCATTCCCCACGTACTCATTAATTGAAAAACTTGATAGATACAATTGGACCGCGTTATACATCGCTTGACTAAGCGACATTTTATCGTTTTTAGAGATTTTCATGCTGTCTGGTAGGTAAAGGCGTAACTTATCTTTAAAAAAATGCAGAATACCGAAAGACCTAAAATACTATTTGTTTTAAAGGATAAAAATAAGCGCCAATCCCATTATACGATTTCAAGTATGATTTGCATCATACGTCTAAGAACCGACTTATTGTTAGATACGACACTTAGATACACCAAGAAATTCTACAATAGAAAAAATAGATGAACCTACAATTTCGGGCTAGTGTCTTTTTCTAGATGCTAGTAACTAAATTAAAAGTTTATGTCTTTTATTTTATATAGAATTTAAGTCTAATTAGTTTCGACCCTTGGCCATCTTCAGAGACTCCACAAATAGAGTAACATTTCTCATCTTATCAATTTTACAAACGACAGCGATAGGTAGCGCTAGTTAGCATGAGATATCACTATGTTACATATTTTTATTGCACTAAAACTAGAACTAACACTAGACCTAGAACTAGAAAGTTTCGGGTTTAGCCGTACGTCTTCAGACGAAACTTTCTAGGTCTATTGTTAGTTCTAGTTTTACACTATCACTACAACTAACACAAGAGTTAGAACTAGAATCATTCGGATTTAGCCGTCTTGAGAGACGTGCGGCTAAACCCGAATGTTTCTAGTTCTCGTTCTAGTGCTAGTTCTAGTGGCAGTGGTAGGTAGCGCTAGTTAGTATAAGATATTACTATGTTGCATATTTTTATTGCACTAAAACTAGAACTAAAACTAGACCTAGAACTAGAAAGTTTCCGGTTTAGCCGGGACTAAATCCGAATGTTTCTAATTCGCGGTCTACGAGCCCTAACAACTATATATTGGGACATAATAGAATTTATATGTAATTAACAACAATTAAACATATTATTTTGTTTTAATACATTTTTCAAATTAATATCATTTAATTAGACAATTAACAACAATTTTATCTAATGAACAACACAAAAACGAAATACATATCCTATTACTTCTAATTAAACTAGAAAAATGTAAATTTTGCCTGAGAACTAAATATTGGGACATTGCACGATTTGTATTTCTAATATAGAGTAACATCGCCCTTAGATTTTATAACCGCTTGAATTCGGTTGAGCATTGAATTCACTAAGGTTCTACACTGTTCAGGAGTACATCCATCCCAAATTTGCTTTATTTTGGCTTTAAGTTCTGGCAATGTCCGTTGTAGGTTGTTCCTCAAAGTTTGTTTCATTTTGTGCCACACTGTTTCAATTACATTCAGATCTGGACTGTTGGTAGGCCAATACAGAACATTAATATTTTGATCGACAACCACTTTTTTGTACTTTTGGTCGTATGACAAGCCGCTCCATCCTGCTGAAATATGTAATTTTCGCCAACATTTAACTGCACGATACTTGGTAGTATGCTGTTTTGTAGTATTTGTTGATATTTTGCTGCGTTCATGGTGCCATCAATAAATTCAAAGCATCCTTATCCTGAAGCTGTCATACAGCCCCAAATGATTACTCCCTTCGGAAATTTTACACAACGTTTTAAACAATTTTTATGAAATGCCTCATGTTTATTGCAAATTTCGATTCATCGCTGAATGTTATCCTGGAAAAGTCTTCTGCTAACCAAGACAGTTTCCTTAGATTCCTAGATTTTGCCCAATTGAGCCTGGCTTTCTGTTGTTTTTCTGTTAACAGTGGTTTTTCTTTTGCTTATAAAACAACAATTTTCTAAAAGCGACATTTTTTAATTATTGCTTGTAAGTAAACCTCGTAAAACTTTAATCCACTTTTAAGAATCCATTTGCGACAGCATTCCCTTGATATATTTAATCCAGTTTCATTATTCCATCCAGCGGTAATATTTCTTCGTCCTTTTTTGCAGATTTTTACAAGTATTCTTTTATTTCTATTAGAAACTAACTTTGGACGACATGAACTTTTACCCTTTTTTTCTAAAATTTGCCCAGTTTCTCCATAATGTTTAATTACTTTCCACGCTGTGCTTTTAGGAATATTAAGTTCGTCTGCTTTTTCACGTATTGTTTTATTGTGGCAATAATTTTTAATCACTAATTAACGGATTTTTGACTCTGTACAATACCACGCATCATTTTAATTGATAAATATAGATTTACTCAACAGTAACAATATTACAAGCTTTAGAACAAATCGGCAATTTAACATTTCATTTTACGTTATTTCCACAGTTTACTTATCTTAATTTGTTCCATTTTTATGGAGGTTACTTTGCATTGTCCCAGTCAGGTAAAATATACATTTTTCTAGTTTAATTAGAAGCAATAGGGTATGTATTTTGTGTTTTGTGTTGTTCATTAGACAAAATTGTTGTTAATTATATAATCAAATGATATTAATCTGAAAAAATTATTAAAAGAAATTAAACTGTTTAATTATTGTTAATTATATACTATAATTATATATATTATTATATATTGTTAGGGCTCGTAGTGTTGGTTCTAGTGGCAGTGGTAGGTAGCGCTAGTTAGTATAAGATAGTACTATGTTGTATATTATTATTGAACTAAAACTAGAACGAGAACTAGAAACATTCGGGTTTAGTCGTGAAAAAAACTTTGAGTTGTCAATGTCAACTTTAATTTTATTATTATATTCGTAATCTTCATAAAATAACCTTTAAAGTGAGTCCAAACTTGACGCATTTATCTCAAAAAACCAAAAAGTTTGAACTTTCAAGTTTTAATTTTGACATATTTGTCAACTTCATAAAAAATTCTTTAAAATGAGTCCAAACTCGACATGTTTAATTTTAATATTAACGGAAATACAATCACTTCCGGTTTGAAACGTCAATTTTGACATATTTGTCATCTTCATTAAAAAACCTTTAAAATGAGTCCAACGATGACTCACTTATCTCAAAAAACAAAAAAGTTAGAATAAAAAACATTAAACCGTAAGTTAGTAACAATGAAGATAGCAATTTAATTTTTAAATATTAATACCAACCTTAATTTTTTATTTTTTTTATACATTTTTGTTTTTGACAAATATTCAGACATTTTATAAAAATTATGATATGTTAAAATGACATTGACATTTCAAACTGGAAGTTGCTTATATCTCGATTAATATTGGAATTAAACGTATCATGTTTGGACTCATTTTAAAGGATTTTTCACGACGATTACAAATGTCAAAATTGACGTTGACATTCTCAACCGGAAGTTGACCATAACTTCATTAATATTGAAGATAAATATGTCGTGTTTGTACTCATTTTAAAGGATTTTTAATGAAGATTACAAATATGTCAAAATTAACGTTGACATTTTAAACCTGAAGTTAGTTATCATGCAATAGAAATTTTATAACTGAAGTTAATCTAGTGTAAGTCAGTTTTCCGCACTTTCTTTTTATTTTTAACGTGTTTTGTTGGGTCATTTCACATTGATTAAAAGAAATCGTCGATTTTTAAGCCACATGATGATTCTCGAATTTTTCCCAAGTTTCTTAATATTTCTTTTGTTAAAAAAGAACGTTCTTAAATTTTAATCTGTAAAGTTGTAACACTTCGTCCTTAATTTCAATTTACAACTTTTTAAACTTCAATTTTGTAAATTAGTAACTAATAATCTGATTTCGACTTTGATATGTGATCTTTTTTAACAAAACAAAAAGAAATATTAAGAAACTTGTTTGTAAAATGGATAAGATGAGAGATGTTAATCTATTTGTAGTGTCTCTGAAGATGGTCAAGGGCCGAAACTGGTTAGACTTAAATTCTATATAAAATAAAAACCAGTTTAAAAGTACAAATCAAACTGTAGATTATTTTCTTGACTTAAAAGAACATCTGTATAATCGTAAAACGTCACCAAGCGGCTTCTGTGCTTGTGATAGCTGTCATCAGTGTTCTGTGATAAAAATGGACAGGCAGCAAACAATTTTCAATAGTTTGAGCCTGTCTATTCTGAGAAGTCTTATATTTTTAGAGACATGAAAACGAAAATCCCGTTTTTCTCAACATTATTCGTTTGTCGCTTAGTCAAGTGTTGCATCACGTGATCTAATTATTATAGTCATTAATGTCATTGATGTGAATTTATAAACCCAGGAAAGTAGTAAAAAAGAGTTGTGACTCCATGTTGTTTTTTTTTTCCTTTTTCTTACATCTCATAAATAAAAATATAATGTACTTCTTATGTCACAGCTCTATTGTCATCCTTTTATGTTATTGTAACCAAGACTGTCCTCTTTCATACTATTAAATACAGAGAAATTCCCACATAGATAGTTTCTTGTGTGCTTATGAGTATCAAATTTGGACATGTTTTATGTTTTTTTTATGTTTCATCTTATTTCTGGAATTGATGTCAAAGTTATTTTATAATTCTATTAAATGAGTGTAAATTACAGACACCACATCGATGTACGGTTATAATTTGTTGTCCCCACTTTCTTCATGGTGATTACCCATCTCTTCGCACAGATTTTACGGTTTGGAAGGTTTTGATTGTTTTGATTATCGAATAATGATTGAAACTAGAGCTTCTTTGAATTTCCTTCACGAACCATCGTAACCACACTGCTCTGTTTGAGGACTTAGTGCGAGCTTCGTGATATATGGATCTCTTCTGATATAATTTGTTCCATTCACAAACCTTTTTTTCAATAAGAATGAATTTGTTTGATAATCTATCAATTTGGCAGAGCAAAATCTTCCTATGCATCAGTGTTATTGGAAAGCGTGTTATTTAGATAGCACTGATTTTACACCAATGGTGTGTCTTTTGCCTGCTCTGGTGATTCTGAAGCTTATAACATATGAGACATAAGTAGCATGCTCATTAATATTATGAACTATTATATCCAATAATTTTCTTTATGAAACAGCGTTCTGAGAAACGGGGTTAGTGAAAATTAATATGATGAATATTTTTAATGTGCACCGAACCGAAAAACTTTTAATTGTCGACGTAAGAGCAGTGGAAAAAAACAAAAAGCTATTTTACCAGAAAGAAACTATGATATAATCAGCATATAGTAACAAATAAAATAATATTTGTATGCTAGCCGAATAAGATAAGTAGAAAAGAAAAAAATAATTTACAATAATCATAATTATGATATAAAAACAAAGAAATATTTTTTAAAAAGGTCCATACTATTTAGCTTTATACTTTTTGTTTATTAAATTCTAAGGGACTTTGGAGAGAACATTGTTTTGAAAATTACTAAGCGATAACAGTTTTTACTATTTTGATCTAATCGACAATGAGGGGCATTTTGGATCTTGCTTAAACATATCACTTCTACATTTCATCGTCTGAAATTCTTGTCAAATATTTTTCCCGTGAATATGCTACCTCTTCATTATTAATTGTTCTGTTGATATCTGAACAATTTTTCGCAAACTCCTGTTTTAAACAACTTTTATCTGTTTGGAAACGTCTTTTTTTGTATATTTTGTAGACAATCTGTAGACAACATGATCAACACTCATGAAATAACAGGAGTTTTAGTAAGGGCTCTTAGAAATTAGCTTCCATTAAACGTGTTTTTGACTGTTACTAAAACACTACTAATTTCTCCTAAACCGAACTTATAAGGAAAATTTTGGACATCAAATAATAATACAGAGATTCTCTAGATTAATGACATCAAACATTATACAATAAAGTAGAGCAACATATGTTAGATAGATTGTTACACCCTGTATAATTTATGAAGCAACAATTACTTGTAAAATATTTCATACAAAGGAATGAAGAACATGGTGCTTACCAAAAACATGTATATGTCATGGTTCAGAGTTTTTTCGTCGCTCCACTACATGAATATCGATTTTTATGAACTGCGGAAAATACGCCGCGCCACAACTGTTATGAACGGTGTTAAGTGTTGCCTGTTGCCCTGCGCGTTGCACCGCACCATTCAGAATTCAGATTGAAAAATGTCGTATGTGTCAGGAATCTAAGGTTCTCAAAGCTACATCACGTTGGTTTGGATGACGTCAAATTGCTGCACTACATAGATACATTCCAGTTGATTAATTAATAACACCTCCAAATAATTCCATGGGAAATCAGCTGACACAAATCAGTTGATATATTTTAAGACTTTATTTAAGAAATTTATATATTTATTTTATATTAGAAACTTTAGACACTGGTTTTGTGATTGTGTTTTCATAATATTATCCTATGAACTAAAATTGAAATCATCGCATTCCTGAAATTTCTCTCAGCTCCCAACAAAAAGTTTTCAATTCTTACGAAATGTATTTTTGTTGTTAACCCATAAGCACACCGACAGAAACATCAACCTCGCTTTATGAATGTTCTGTCTGTACATTAATATGCTCGATAACAATTTTGATAATGTTAGCTGGAAATAAAGCTTTCCAAAACTGTTGTATGATTACTAAGTTTACAGCTGGACCGCAAGTTCTTGGTACTTCTTAGACTAAAACATGCCTAGCAATATACAATTTCAAACCGGACTAATTGAGACAAACATAGTAAATATATCAAAATAGCCTTACCAAAAATATTTATGTAACATCCGTAATAAATGTTCTGACATGTTTTCAACCACTTAAAAAATTTTTGATAGTCAGATAGATTACCTTTTAATCTAATTGAGGAATTTCAACACAGTCGTCGTTGTTTATATCCTGTTGTTCTTTATACGTTCGTTGTTCATTTATGTTAACAAGTATTTCATTATCCAATTCAGTAGTCTTCGATTCAATGCAGTCAGTTGAACTTCGAAACAAAGCTGCTATCCAATTTCCACTACTTCATAAGTTATTTTAGCAAAATGACTTCCAAAACCATTCCTGTTAAGCTACTCAATCCACTCAGCAATTGCAACAGGTGGAGTGATATTTGGAGATACGTTTTGGGCTCACCTTGATTGGAACAGCAATAAAGGAAAAGTTGGAGAATGGAAAATAATATTTAAATAGGAAGCAGAAATTACAAACATAAAATGGGAATTTTGTGAAGAATTCAACTTCGAATGACTTATACGCAGAACAAAAGAAGGTATTGGGAATGAGCAGAAGGAAACTCGAAGTAGTAGAGTACAGACAAACACAACAAATCGATGAGTCCCGTTCGATAACTTACTTTGAACAGTGGTACGCGGATGCCTCCGAAAAGGAGGACGATGAAGAGGATGAAAATTAAAAATAGAAAATTATTATTAGCCAAAGAAATCCCTATTGCATGGAAAAACAGCATAATTGTTCCATATTCTTGAAATGGGACAAAAAATCGGCAGAAAATTATAGAGGAATAACGCTTTTAACCTCAACCATGAAACTTTTTGCAAAGATTGGATGAACAACAGGGGTTTAGGAAAAATATATCATGATGCCATCTCCATCATCAGAGAAGGTAGTATAGTAGAGAAGGCTATAGAATATGGGAAACCCGTATTTCTGTGCTCTATAGATCTCATGAAAGTGTTTGACAGGATAAGATTAAACAAAGTAGTTGATATCCTAAAAACATATGCCGAAAACCATAGTAGAAGATATCATAAAATAACTACACCGAAATACAAACGCCAGTTGGAATCTGACAAGGAAGAAAGGATTACCTTACGTTTATTTGGTTGACATTTTATTTTGTTCCCTAAAAAAAATCTGTCCTGAGAGTATGACAGATTCTTTAATCCCTCGAATGTTCATTTTGATAATCGACGAGGCGGAGGAGGTAATGTGGCGTATTAGAGACATTACTCACAACGGGAAAAATCAATTGCATGCTACGAGAATGATGCTGTGATCGCACCAGAGAACGAAGACGATTTCCAGAGGCTTCTATACTCATTCTATGTAAAAGCTAAAGCGTTCCATACAAATCCACTACAAAAACTAAAATCCTCGTGTCTAAAGAGGCACTGAGATGGAAACAAAGTAATAGAGCAAGTAATGTCTTTTGACTATCTAGGCATACAAATTACCTCATATCAAAATAGAATAAAAAAAGTAAAAGACCAACCAAATAAAGCCAGTTCAATATCAGGCGCACTTCATAAAGTAAGAACGTAAAGTGAGAACATACAAAACTTGTGTTAGATCCATACTATGAAGATATGCAGAAACATTAAGACACACTAAGACATTTAATCAGATGGAGACGTAAACCGCTTAACAGAAATGACGCTAGATGGCAGATCACCAGGGTTACTCTGCTTCGAAGAAATGAAGAAACGCAGAAACATTAAGACACACTAAAACATTTAATCAGATGGAGATGTAAACACGACGACCAGGAAAAGCTCCAAAGAAATGGACATCAATATCTTAAGAGAACTGATGAGTTGGAAATTACAGACCTAAGGCCAACAATATGGAAGAAGAAAAAATAAGAAGTAACCCGAGCTGTTTAATTAAATATTAAATGTGCACATTTACCAGTAAAATCGAATTCCAATTTACAAAAACATTAATAAATTAATAATTAAGTAATCATTAAGCCCCAGTTCACGTCGGGTTTAGTGGTTCACTCTTGGGAAAATCCCCTTTCCCCAATTTACACATTTCCTAATTGAACACATTTATTTAACATAAGCTTAAAACTCGTCTGCCTTAAATAATATAAATAAAACTTTCGAATTCCATTAATTAGAAGGATTCCCTGGATTGTCTTTTTATTGTGTTTTGTTCAATAACGTAATGATTTGAAAAGGTAATCCTACGAATGTTGTATACAGAATTAAATTGCTTTCAAAATCCGATCAATATCGTTGTGCCGTTTTTAAATGCATTAAGTTTGATAAGTAATTTGGTGGGCTATCTATTATCACGTACTTAATTGGAATAAACTATTCAGTAGAAATATGTAATAAAAAAATAGGAGAAAATATCGATTCAAAGATGCTGTAATAAGCATGTTATCTGTGTAATGTAATCAACATGTTGATTTAATTCGTGAATGATATGAGCTGAATTATATTGGTGTTGCTACTATGACATGTCATATTGTCACCCTGTAATCATGCTCTGATACACGATTCTATAATTTCAAATGATAGATGATATGGACGTCAAAATTTAAAATCAGTACTCAACCAACGTGCGATAACTGTACATTAATCTGTATTTTGCATTATTTAGATTGATGCATTATGTGATCGATTGGAAATGAAAATTAATTATAAAATGTTAAAGTTTTTAAACTTTCATCTATTATTCCAGAAATAAGTGTCACTAATTTGGCTAAGATGTGAAAATTTTTTTCCATCTTAAATAATCACAAAATGTTTCTAATATTTAAGTTTTCGCATTTACATATTAATTAAGACATTTCAATTTCGTAGTACACTTTGTTTAAGAACAATGTATTTATTTTTGGAGTGCATTGTTCTTAATAAACAAAGAAGTATGTTTCTTCGGTAAAATAAAGGTAAAAATATCGTCCTTTTACCAACCTTCTGGGTATGCTATTGACCTGACGCCTTAATTTTGCCAATTAAACCGTTTAAAAAAAGGTCGAAAAAAATCGCCACCAGGACGATCCCCAACTTCCTTAAACGGTGGGCATCCTGTCGGCGTGGGATAGTTGTTTTCACCACCGCCAGTTCCAAACAATAAAATCCCGAGGACGATTTTTTTAATTATTTTTCGCCCGGTCTCCCAGACCGTACCCAAATAAGGCGTGCGGATATTTATCGGAACATTAGCGCTAACAGTAAATTATGAAGTATTTTTTTGCTGTTATTAATCTCCCGCTCTCTTCGAAGAAAAAGAAATAAAGTAAAGAAGGTTAAAAAACGAATCAAGTCAGAAAGAAAGCCTCGACGGAAACTCGCTTCGCCTCTCGACGTAAACAAGCCAACGAGGGCGTAGACTTTCGTTGTTTACGGACTTTTTCCCTACCTGGCGTCGTTTTTGAGATTATTGAACTTTGCTGGTGTTGCACCCTCCTATCGTTTATAACACGGTGCTCTTAGTTGGTTCAATGGCAGTTGGTCAGTCTTTCTGACGGGTTGCACCTGGTTCATTAGACTCGTATATATTTGGTCAACGAACTACCAACTTAAAAGTTATAAACAACTTTTATTTTTACAAGAGTTATAACATCTTTGTTGATTTCAAAAGATTATTTTTTATTTGTTGTACTTTTGACGTAGTTGGTATAAAAGAATGTGATGTATTTTGAACCTGACCTGATTAGAAACAATAGTAGTTAGAAATCGCGTACTTTGATGCATATGCTGATACAAATGTTTTTAATGAAACATTTTGTCTACTCTTCAAATTTTATAGTATTCTTTAGTGATGTGCAATAACTTTGGTCTTGAGCGTCATATTTCATTATCTACGTCATTTAACGTAATTTTTATGTTTTGAAACATTTCTTCAAAATTAGTAATCACTATAAAGGAATTAACCAAGTATTTAAACAATGTATAAATTTTCCATCCAAATAAGTTAAATACAATTGTTATAAATTTAATTATATCGTAATCAAATTCAAATATTAGTTTTTGAATTTGTGTTTATCCGAGATTTGAATTCTATGCACTTAAATGTGAGGTGCAAATAGCTTCTTGATTATAGAATGTTATAAATACTTATAGATTATTATTTATGTTTACGTCCATTCTGAAACAGCAATGACGAGTTTAAGTTTTGCAGTAATGTAACAAAATGTTTAGTAAACTTTTTACTTAATAACACTTATAAAACTCAATACGTGATCTTAAATATTAGTAATTTTTTGAAATTATTGTAGCAGAAAACATTTGATATCTAGTCTTTTCAAAAATGTTTCCTTGGCACTCACTACAACATTGTTTTTGTTTCCTATTATTGCTTTTGGCACATATGCTGCACCTTTTACTAATATTTGTTTTAACTTCACTTTCTGATCTTTTTGACGGCGTTGCTCCTCTCATTCAAATTCACTACCACAGTGTTATGGCACCCTTGCTTTTCTTCTTTGAATGTGCTGAAGAACTTCTCAGATAAGTCTACTAGAAACAATCTCCTTTTCATATGTTTAGCTTTGTTGTTATTTGGATTCAAATTGATTTACGTGACATTAACATACATCAAATCGTATAAACCACAACAAGTAACAAACTCTTGAATCGTTTCAATCTCAACTTCACAGAACATCATAGTTGATATCATTAGCGAACGTCACTGGTATCAAACGGTTTCCAGGTGATATCTATTCATATTCTCTCTGCCATCTTATTTGTGTGCTATTTTGTTCTGTACAACTTCAATGGAACAACAATTGAATCTCCAACAATCGTTCATGGCATCTCTTTATGCATTTTAAATCTCATTATGTTACATTAACCACTTTATTCTATAGAAAGCGGCAGCCTGTTCCATACCAAATCATCTTTGGAAATAAATTTGGAAATGTTATCAAGTGTCGTATTCCTTTTTAGTAACTTTCTTTCGTTTCATTCGTCTTAGGTTTGTTGGGATTTTGAATATGCCGTTGTATTTTGCAGTGTATGTTGTTGCTTCGATTTCTCTTTTTGTTCATTTTTCAATTTATCGTTCAGCTTGCTCCAGTATAGCATAATTTTTAACTATATTCTTAAGGATTTTGCTTCTTGAGCGTATTCCGTTTCATTACCAATGGAAATATGATCTTGCTAGTATCTCAAATCATTCGACTTAAACTTTAGAAGCCCTTTAGCAGTCATTGTCTAATAACATTTGATTATTTCTGCTAGTTCAAGTCCAATATAATCAATTTTTTGCTATCTCTGGATGATTATAGCAAATTTACAATAATGTACAAACAAAACACAATTAATCTTGTATCTAAAGTTCCTCCAAGGGTGCGACTAAGTGAATCGAAGATAAACATTAGTATACACATAACGGTTCGTTATGTGTACTAATCGTTGTGTCGCGACTAAATTTTTTTTAACGTCTCCTATTAACCAAATTCGTAGATTGCTACGTGTAACAATGTGACGCGACGGACGTCTTCCGGCTTGAACAATCAAATGTGTCTGGTGATATGCATAAATGTCAAAAGTTATCGAACATAAAGTAACGAGGCTTTCATTATAATTTGTTAATTAGCTGCCTATTATACAAAAAATTCAAACTAAAATTGAAAAGAAAATACCAATTAAGATTTATGAGGAAGTCTAAAGAGCTATACTAAAATTATTCATTTAAAAATTGATTTTTTTATTAATGCTGGGGTCTCCCTGGCTCCCCTTGCAAGGCCCTCCTTGTCTGGATAAGAGTTAATGTAAGCGTAATATTGTCTTGCAAGGGTTTCGACAAGAGCTATTTACTCTATCTTAGCCCTTGTTGATTGATTCACTGTTAAAAGTGTTTTTCTTCCATTTTCTCTTAAACATAGCTTCAAATTCGGTAATTAATTATTCCTTCCATTGATTTAGACCAAAATTACTATTTACACCATCCCACCAATTAGTACACCATCTGCAAGAAACAAGTATTACAAAATATGTATTAAAAGTAATTTTTTTTTTAAATAAATTGTAATTTGAAATGCAATTTTTTATAAATTATGTCATAAACATGTATGAAAATAATAATTGTATATAATTACATTTACTACATTCATATAATGTACATTAATGAAAAAGTTAACGATATTCAGTCCGCTTTCGTTTTTTAAAATTCGTGTCTATATATATTTGTTGTTTAGATGTGGTAAAAGGACTTTGAAATAAGTATGTAAATAAAGTTGTGTTGTTTTTTGCATGATTGTTTTCATAGAATTGTTTATTTCATAGCTTTTGATGGAAAAGGATGTGCTACATTATCATCTTATATTATTTATGTGTTGCTCTTTCTACATGTTCAATAGATCACATTTTCAAAAATGTTTCAATTTGTTGCTTTAAAAATGTTAGTAGGATTATTACCGTATCGTTATTACGGCGGTGTGCTTTAGACCATGTTTTGCTACTTATTTCTTAATTAAATTTACTTAACTTTATTCTCAAATTTCCAAAGAAATCTCAGATAATATTTTTAATAACTTCAAGGTAGGATCCACAGATTCTCGAACTTGATTTGTAGTGGAAATGAAGGAAACGGGAAAACCGATCAATGTAGAGGAAAATGGATTTAGAAGCTTCCTCGAGTATAACATTCGTTGATAAATCAGATTTGCATCTTTCATCAACTGAATTTTGCGGCATTATAATAAGTTAAAAGAACTAAAAGAAAGAAAGTTGCAAATACTACAAAAGTATTAATATAGAATTTTATGTAGAAACCAGGTATTTACTTTTACGTTCAAAAACATGTTAATAGTGGCTCGTTAATGGTTATCTTACCTTATCTTTATAATCCACCAATTAGTGGGAATATAAGGAAATACTTTCTCTTACCCATAATACATTAATAATTGTGATCACAGGTATAACGCGAATGATACGATCAATTAAAAAGAAATAACTCATGTCAGTCCATAAAATAGTATTGTGTTCCTATAAAATAAAAGTATTGTATTTATTGGTTGTAAAAAGCGAGATGAAATTAATTTTTATTAAATAGACCTTATTTTAATTGGAAAGAAATTGAGTTAGAGAAAAACTCTAATGATGACGCAGTTTACTGCCAATCGATTATTAAGTTGTCCATCATTTTGTCATAATTGTTGGTTGATTATAAAATTTAGGAAAGCAATAGAAAAACGACATTTCGAATAACATCGTTTATGCCAACACCGCATCACAAAAAATATAGAATTAAGTGTGATTTTATCGTACAGTTTTAACTAATCAATAAGCTGTTCAAACTGTTTTATATTTATGATTTGATGGAAATTTTCAATAATGATTAGCAGTGGATTGTGAACCCAATTCCAAGGTCCTCATTTTGTGTTGCACGAAACTTGTAGATTTTGAGGCCAATCATTTTTGCTGAAGGGGAGTCTGATTCGGATACACAATCATCGAACACTCAAATTAGTCCTCTGTTTATACAAGATTTCCAAAACTGTATTTTTCAACATGATTTCTATTTTGTCACATATTCAATTCATTGAAACTTGTAAAAGTACTGTCAAGATACGCTAAACGTTGTAACCATTTGAGATCAATTAATCTTAATAATGAATCAAACGAGGAGCCACGATGAAACAACAACGTGATAAACCGCCTTCCCATTTCTTCACAAACAACAGCAAAAATTCGTCAATTTAAAAGACTGGATTTTATTTTTGTTTACGAATCTGATAACTTCATCCAAAACATTTGGATAGTTGAGATTCCATATTTCAGCAAATAACTTCAATTCATCCTTTTTTCTGATTTTTCTGTCCACGTCTAATGGTTCGGTATAATACAGTGACGAAGGTGCAACAACCCAAAGTATGTAGCTATCAGTCATTGCTTTGTCCTATCACTGCAGATATTAATGCATTCGTTCCGATTAAATCCGTTTTCAGTAATACAAGAATGGACAAAGTTGAAACATTTACTCTCTGATTGTTTGCGTCTTAATATGTTTGCTAAACAACATTTCTGTTTCTGCCACATCTCTTTGGTTCATAAAGTTGTAATGCGTACTAATGTGCGAATAGTTATTGTTGTTATTAGTGCTATTTCTTCAACATTTTCATCACGACTGATCGCATCTATTTCTTATCTCCTCCTCAAACTACTAATTTCAAACCTTTCATCCATAATAATAATACACATATCCATTCTTATTATTGTTTGCTTATTAATGATAGTAACTGGTTAACTGTACTCTATATCGGGAATTCCCCCGTATATATGTAGGGCGATCTAGTAAATCTCTAGAATTTTCTAGTAAGTAACCTCTGGGTTTTTGGAAGTGATATGCATTGGCCTTTTTGACAGCAAGCACAAACAACGGCAACGATATTGGAGGATGCGAATTTACTTGCAAATAAACATGATCACACTCAGCTTTAAGTTCTTACCAAGATGTCATGTCGATATCGCTGTCTTGTTGGTTTTGTACCTGATTATTGCCATCAAATGTGAAAAATGCCCAACATTAATATTATAGGAATGACTAATACCGGGAGGTTTGTAAGATTTTCTTTTTTGCATGCAGACGTGGAATTGACTGCAGCGTCTATAAAAAAGAGATATAATTGAAACGGAGAGCGCACCCCTTTTTATGGAACTCTTTGGTTTCGATTTTTCATCAATTATTGCTAAACTTTATTATTTTGAAAAAAAGTATTATTGTTGTTATAACCATAGACATTGAACTTAAGGGTTAAATTTCTAGATCTATCCTGCGTGGTACAACATTGTTACAAATCGTTGTTATTGTACTACAAATAATGTACTATTTTATTTGATGAGGTTCAAGCTAATTCTCTAGGATTATATTGATAACAATAAGATGGAAGGTGTAGAAATTCATGTCTGCATCAAGTTTCCATTATTTCGTCAGGATATTTTTATTTTCAATCACTTTTGCATATCAATTTTGCACGAAATTGAAAGTTCGATATTTATTTAATATTGCTGAATGATATTTAACAAGTTTTATGATGTTTCATTGACTTGTGGTAATCACAGCCTTTAGTCTTTGTATCAAGCAACTCGAAGGTTTTTAAAAATCACTTTTTATGGCATTAACCAGCACGCAATATAGTGAAACGCTTTCCTTCTTGTTTTGGTCTTTTTAGATTTGCTTTTATATCATTATCATAAAGCCAACAAGTAGTATACAAACGCCGATTCTAGATAGGAAGTTGCACCACAGCACCACATGACGTCATCAACTCAATGTAAAAGGATAGGGAAGGGTACCAACCTATGGCTGCGGTGAAAAAAAAAATAGGTTGGTATCGGAAAAGTAACTAGATCTGGAGACTTTTTAAAAAAGTAACGCGCCACCTAGTGGTTGGTAGTCGAACTAAACCACTACCGACAAGGTAGACTGCTACTTTTTTAAAAAGTCTCCAGATCTAGCTACCAACCTATTTTTTCTCCCAAGCCTTTGGTTGACACCCCTCCCCCCTATCCTTTTACATTGGGCGGATGATGTCACGGAGGTGCGGAGGTGCAACAACTTCCTGTCTAGAACCGGCGTTTCTGAAAGATAGCGCGTTGAACGCATAAAGGTGTGCCTCACAACTCTAATAGGTTGGTAGCTAGATCTGGTGACTTTTTAAAAAAGTAGCAGTCTACCTTGTCGGTAGTGGTTTAGTTCCACTACCAACCACTAGGTGGCGCGTACTTTTTTTTTAAAGTCACCAGATCTAGTTACTTTACCGATACCAACCTATTTTATTTTTATTTTTCACCACAGCCATAGGTTGGTACCCTTCCCTATCCTTTTACATTGGGTTGATGACGTCATGTAGTGCGGATGTGGTGCTGTGGTGCAACTTCCTATCTAGAATCGGCGTTTCTATACTACTCCAACAATTAACTTGAGAACTTTTTAGGTAAATCCATTTGATCCAGAACCACGAACATAAAGTCAAATCTGAATATAAATATTGTTGATATTTTTTAATCAATTTGAGTTTGAACTCAGATTTTATAATTTTGTACAAAGTTGTCCCAGATTGGCTAAAAAGTAAGAAAAAGAGTATTGTAATAAATGATCTAACATATTTTTGATTATAACTATTTTTGTATTCCGCAAATCCAATTCTTCTTCATCTATTGAGTGTCTCTAACTTAACTAATACTTACCTAGGGAAAGAATGAAATTAGGACAGGAATTAGGACATAAAATTGGTTTGGAAGGGTGATAGGATAACACTTGCAGAAAATATATATTTGTTTAATTCAGGACCAATCTCTCTGCATTGAACTTCAAATCAGAAGCAAAATATAACTAATTTTAAACACCAGGAGAAAATTGTTAGCAACACGAATCGTCAAAATAACTGACAGTTTTGGTGAAGTTTGAATTCAAATTATTCATGTTAATGTTTCTTCTCCGATCTTGTGATAATCACTTCTATTGTTTCCAGTCTTTATAATTTAATACATACGACATATTTCTTGTCGTTAATCATTCTCAGTATTTACTGTATACTGACCTACTCGTGATATTGCGTCTCACCCAATGAAAGTTCTAAATTATAACGTGAGTTAATAACCTGTGCTCATCGATCCAGTCTGAACTTGACAAAATGCTTTGTGTGCCCTTCTCTAACAATGTCTTTTATTCATTAATTAAGGAATTGGTGATTAGTTTCGATTGCAAACTATTTATTTTTAAACACGTTAAATATTTTCGTTCAAACTCTTATCTTCAGCTACTTTTGTAATTGTAATTTCTTTTTCTATAAGTTTTTGTTGATAAAGATTCTTCTTCTTTGTTTATTGGTTCTTGTTTTGTAAATAAACTTTATAAGATTTGATACTTTGTACTTACAATAGTAAGGTAAACTTAATTGGTAACTTTATTCTTATGGTATCTTAAGGTGAAACATTTTTGTTTATTGCCTCAAAACTTATTTCTACTTAGAAACCCTAATTTTATTGGTAGTCTCTCCCTATTTCTTCCGGTGGAGAAAGCTTAATCCGACTGAAAGTAAGTCCGAATGCAATTACCGCCCTCCCCCTTGCACAACATATACATCAAGCCTTTGTAGGCGTAACAACGGGCGCCAGCTATCGATTTTTCAACGACGTCCACGTCCGGTTCAAGGTCGTACGCGAACTAGGGGGCCCAAAAACTGCTATAACACAAAATTACGAACCCTCCCTTCGGGATTTGCGGCAATAAGAACCTGCGTGTTTTCAACCCCCTTCCTTGGCAACAACTCTTCCAACTACTACCCCTCTTCCGACAACTCCATGGAATTGCCTCACTAAAAATTATTTACGTTTTAGTTGATTGAAGTATTATTAAGTTAGGATTTTTATATTGCTATTCGAAAATCATTTTCTAGATTAAATTTTATCGGGTATTTTATGAGATAGAAGTTTAGAATCAAAATAGGAAGACGGAAAAAATGCGTAAACGTTTTATCTAATCGAAAAACGTCAAAGCGCCGCGAAAAAAACAAAGAATTGATTTCTTAATCGAAAAGGCGCAGCTGGTTATGGTGACTAATAACAATTGATGTCGGTTTAACAACACAGAATCGAATTTTGCGAACACAGAAAAAATACCCAGCGATAACGTTGAAGCTGTTAAATAAAATTAGTTCGGAATTTCCAAACAATTACAACGATCTAGATATAATATTTTAAAAGTTTAGCGTTAAATTATCATAAAATAGGTTTAATAAGATTAGGTACCGCTACAATAACGTTATTCGAATTATTAAAACGATTATTGAGATAAACTTATCTAGAATATTGAAAATTGTACTTAATTAATAAATATATTTCCGCACCAATACATAACTTTTATCTCCGATAACCGGGGTCATCATTATGGTTTGCGGATTCCTTGACGCAAAATATAACTGAGTCAGAGATATTTACATAGAAAAAATCTGACCGGCCGAAATTGACCACATAAAAGAGCTTTGCTCGTGATCGCTTCCTGCACTGACTAACATTTTTACCACAAAATTAATATTCAGAAGTCTAAACTTTACAAAATACAAAAACCAGTGGTTTAAACAATATATAATAATGTAATATTTCGAAGAAATTCTAATGATTGTTAAGTAATACAAATTAAAATAGCTTTGCTATTTAAAAATTGACGTAAAACTTCGATATAAGGCACCTTGTCAAAACGGAGCACAATGGGGCGAAACGCTGTTTTGCTGGCCAAAACTCAATAACTTTTAAATATTTTTTTTTGTCTAAATGTCATATATACAGGGTGGTCCGTTACTAATGGGACACAGAGCAACAGTGAATTCCTTACATATAATTATTACGATTTAACCCAATTTATCTTAGTCCAATTGTTAATAATAACGAAGATACAGATGGTTAAAGTTAATACTTTATTTTCGTTTTTCTTTAATAATTTCGTTGTCTCTTACATTATGAACATGAAAATTGGTACATTAGTATTTTTTTAGACGATAAATAATAAATTGGTATTAGTTTTGATTTCTTTTTCAGATGGCGCTGTCTACCTTAAAAAACCACCCTTAAAGCAGTCATATCTTTTTCATCGTTAAAATTTTTACAACTCACATAACATAAAACAGTTTTTCAGACATTTTTACATAAATTTGGTATACCTATCAATATTCTCTAAAGTTCTCCGTTCCCGAGATAATCACTGTTTAAGGGCACTTTGCAAAATTTAATATCTCAGTAACATCAGTTGGCGTTGACAAAGTTTTTATTTACAATTGGACTAAGATAAATTGGGTTAAATCGTAAAATTATTACGATTTAATTCAATTTATCTTAGTCCAATTGTTAATAATAACGAAGATAGAGTTGGTTAAAGTTAATACTTTAATTTCGTTGTTTTTTTAATAATTTCGCTTTTTCTTAAATTATGAACATTAAAATTTTTATATTATTACTTTTTAAGATGATAAATGATAAATTAGTATAGTTCTGATCTATCTTTCAGATATAATTTAACTATCCACAAACATAAGTTGATGTTACAAAAATATTAACATAATTACTATATTAAAAATCGATTTTAATAACGACTATAATTTATTTAAACATTTTAATAATAATAACATCGAACAAAAAGAGGAAACAATAATAACAATTAAAATGAACTGCATTAGAGTAAGTGTTCAAAGTGACCACCGTTAGCTTCAATGCATTTTCCAATCCGTTTAGAAAATGATCTTCTTATGTTAAATAATATTTGTTCATTCCTAATGATATCCACTGCCTTTACAATTTTTTGCCACAGTTCCTCACGAGTTTCAGGATTGTCTTTGTAAACAAGGGATTTTACAAATTAAACCCATACGCAAAAATCCATAGGATTACAATCGGGACTTCGTGGTGGCCAAGTGTAATGACTACCTCGGCCAATCCATCTTCGTGGAAAATTCATATCGAGATAATCTCGCACTTGCCTGGAAAAATGGGGTGGTGCTCCATCTTGCATAAACCACATGACAGTCCAAATATTTAATGGTAACTCAGCCAACATATCGTCTACTTGGTTTTGCAAAAACTGTAAATAATTGTGGCCGTTCAAATTATTTGGTAATTCCCGCGGACCCAACACATAATTTCCAATTATTCCACACCAAACATTTATTTTAAATTCATGTTGAAAATGCCGTTGCCGTGTCATGTGTGGGTTTTCAGTTTCCCAAACATGATAATTTTTAAAATTAAAAACCCCACTACGAGTGAATGTCGCCTCGTCAGTAAATAAAATGTTGGCAATAAACGATGGGTCAGAATTTTGCCGATTTTTGATAAAATTAGCAAATTCTAACCGAACTCTTAAATCAGTAGGCAGTAAGGCGTGTACAGGTACAAAATGGTATGGATACAGTCTTTCTTTTTTTAATATTCGTAGAATTGACGACTTGCTTAACCCGGTTGCAGCTGACAAACGTCTAGAGTTAACTTTTGGGTTGTTACTAACTCGTACTAAAACTTCATCTTCTTCATCAACGGAAATCTTTTTTGGACGACCTGTATTTCGTTTAGGACGAAATGAACCAGTCTCACCTAAGCGGTCATACAAATTTTTAAATAACTTGTGATTTGGTTGTCTTCTGTTGGGGTATTTTAATAAATATCTTCTGCACGCTTCCCTTCCATTAAACTTTTCTTGAGCGTATATGCACACCATATCACGCATTTCCGTGTTAGAAAAAAAATTATGCCGGGGCATTATTTCAAAGTAACAAATACATTGATTACAATAATACTGAGCGTAAAATGAAACTGAATGTCAAACTGATTGTCTAGTGTTTGACTAAATAAAAACTTTGTCAACGCCAACTGATGTTACTGAGATATTAAATTTTGCAAAGTGCCCTTAAACAGTGATTATCTCGGGAACGGAGAACTTTAGAGAATATTGATAGGTATACCAAATTTATGTAAAAATGTCTGAGAAACTGTTTTATGTTATGTGAGTTGTAAAAATTTTTACGATGAAAAAGATATGACTACTTTAAGGGTAGTTTTTTAAGGTAGATAGCGCCATCTGAAAGATAAATCAAAACTGACACCAAATTATTATTTATTGTATTAAAAAATACTAATGTACCAATTTTCATGTTCATAATGTAAGAGACAACGAAATTATTAAAGAAAAACGAAAATAAAGTATTAACTTTAACCATCTGTATCTTCGTTGTTATTAACAATTGGACTAACATAAATTGGGTTAAATCGTAATAATTTAATGTAAGGAATTCACTGTTGCTCTGTGTCCCATTAGTAACGGACCACCCTGTATATAAGCTAATATTTATTTTTAAAGAGCTTTCCATTG
Source organism: Onthophagus taurus (assembly GCF_036711975.1). NCBI lineage: Eukaryota > Metazoa > Arthropoda > Insecta > Coleoptera > Scarabaeidae > Onthophagus > Onthophagus taurus. The sequence goes on along the minus strand of NC_091972.1, from coordinate 30,040,692 downwards.
ATGCGTTCCATGGCGTAAATTACCCCTTTTTTGCTGTCATATAAAAATTACCCCAGCGATTCTTACAACAATTAGGCCCACTTTTACCATCCTCCTGATAAACTATCTAGAGGATAGTTGCTATGGTTACCACGGTTTTAAGCGCTCTCATTGGCTAAAAACTGGATTTATCTATCGGATAAATTTATCAGGAGGTGGTAAAAGTGGGCCTTAGTACCTGTTTAAAACTGTTAGTTAAGATGTTGTCCCATTCGCCTAATGCAACCCTGTGAAGTTTAAATAAATAATATAAACGGTATAATCATTATCCTACAATTTTATGTATACTTTGCAGAGAAATCATAAGTTAGTTACAGTTCTTTCTTCTAAAATAAGACACAGATAATTTTTGAAATATATATTTATTGTTAAGAAAAAATAGCGCTTGGTTTTTGTTAAACTACACGTCATCACTTATAATGGAAAGTTAATAAATATTTATTTTAGCAAATCAATGTTTTTTTCTACAACATGTCTAATTGATGATATGTAAGGATAAGTTGTGTATTGAAAACATCCTGATTGGTGGCAATCTTTGAACATTTCCGAGCAACCGAGTAACCGGTATTTTTAGTAATCTTCATTTCTAGCTTCTTGTGCATCTTCTGAAAGTTGTCTTATTGGTAATACAGCATATTGTATGATGCTTTCACCGTGAATAAGTATTTTGTGTACTGAAGCAGGCATGTACCTCATAATAGCATCTATATAGCTCTACATAAAGTTCTGCTGTTTTATATGCGTATTCCCCAAATTTTTTGGCATCTTTTGAAAACCTTGACAGTACCTTGTCGAGGCTTGTCAACATTATTATATCTACTTCATCTCTAAATCGGTCTTGCACTTGTTTTTTCTTAGTCTCCTTTTCAATCTTTTGTAAAGGATCAATGGCAGACCATTTTTAAATGAAAGATTACACGAGATATGAAGAACCAACTCCATAAATCTCATACAAGCGTGTAAAGATGAGAGAAAAATCAAATTTATATGTATCTACCCGAGATGGTCTTGCTGTTACATTCTCTAGCTTATTCTTTCCGTTGGTTTGGCAAGGCATACCATACAAGTAGATGTAGGAGTGTCTGTTAATGTGCTGCATACTTTTCCATCGATCATTGCAAAAAATAATTGGTAGTTTACACTAAATTGCTCAACACCTACCATTATAAGTGTTGGCACTAACTTATCAATTTGGGGTTCTATATTTGAAGCTAGACATCTGGTTCTCTCCGCAAACTCTATAAGTATGGGTCTACAGAATCGAGTCAAAAAAGCAGTTGGGTCAATCGAGTCAAAAAGCCATAATATTGTTGTGGATGTTTTGTCGGTTATATGCAAAGGAATAATGATGAAATAAAGAAATGAGAATCAGATATTTGATCTGTTTCACCTGGCAGAATCTGTTTATATTGGCTTTGTCTAGATATTTTAACACGTTCTCTGATTGTGTTTTAAAAAGACTCTTGGTGGTGTGATCAATATATTGTACTGATACCTAGATAGTCCTATATCTGCCATCAGAGCCAACGAATTTTCTTTACTCAACGGACTTTCGATACCTTCATTTTAGAATAATACATGATAAACCAAATCTCGTTGTTCCGTTGATATATTTTTTATACTGTCAATAATATTTGCGTTCCTAATTTGGCCTTTTGCTCGTGGTCCTTGCAAAAACGCATGACGTAATTGGTCCAAACCTTCAGTCTGCAGCAAGCGAGTGGAATTTCTTCTCTTTGTCCTTTCACTGGAATCATCAAATGTTTTACACGGACGGCCTTTTTCTGATATTACTGCAGACGTAGATGGTAGATTTTCCTCTTTTTGACTCACAACGAAATCTTTATCTAACCATTCAGAATTTTGCTCTAAAAAACGATCTTTCATTCTATGAGATGCAGACCATTTAATTTTGAAAGACAGCAGCAGACGTTGTTGAATATTTTGAACAACACAATCGAGATCTTCTTCAAATAAATTAAAACGTCCTGCGATATAATTAAGAGCTGAAGAAATTTGTTTACCATGTTCAATAAACTCGAGGCATAGTTCTTTGATTTTTATAACAAACTGAGACATTTTATATACAGGGTGAGTCAGAAAGAATGGGAAATCCGAATACCGGAGACACTAGACACCAAAATATGACGATTTAACCTAACATGTCTTATACAAATGTCGGTGGTTTTTAATACACAGGGTGTTGAATTAAATTTAAATTTTTATTTCGAAATTTCTTGATAATTTTGAAGGTTTTTGTACTATTAACATAAAATTTGGTAGTTAGATGTTTTCGAACATGAGAAATACGAATTTGATATTTGTTTTGTGATTACTGGTAGAGGGCGCTAGATACACACTGTACGTTTGAGATATCAAGTCATGACTATTTTGTCAGTTGAGGTATGGTGAATTAGCACCAGAAATCTGAAGGAGTTTTCAATTCTGCACAAAAAAGGTACTCTTGCTTACATTGTGTAAGTCTACTGGTTTCCAAGTTATCTGCTTTTAATTGTTTCAAAGTAATTTTAAGGTTAACAATTAAAATCAATAACACAGTAACTATAGCAATTAGTAACGATAATAATCGATAACAATAACAATAGAATATTGTGACCATTTTCAAAAATCCAGTGGACTTAAATCTGGATTTCTCACTATTAAAAACTCATTATGTCGTGGCATTTTCAAATTGGTAATAACTTTATTGTTGGTAAAAATAATTATTGCACACGGAAATTAGATCAATGTTGACAATTAACAGGCAATTGTCGAAACATAAGCGGAAAAATAACCCAACTTTGCTTATGTTAAAAATAAATATATTAGAAGAAAAAATACATTTAAACATTTAAAAGTAAATAATTCGAAAACCGATAAACAGACAATTTCAATAAGAGTACCTTTTTTATGTAAAATTGAATGCTCTTTGTGATTTGCAGCTCTTATTGGTCGTAGCTGTCGAGCCAAAAAACTTATGATTTGATTTATCAAACGAGCAGCGTGTATCTAGCGCCCTCTACGAGCAAAATAAAATAATAATAACAAAACGACAACGAATAACAAAACAAGTTTCAAATTCGTATATCTCATGCTCGAAAACATAAAACTACAAAATTTTATGTTAATAGTACAAAAACCTTCAAAATTATCAAGAAATTTCGAAATAAGAATTTAACTTTCAACACCCTATGTCTCGAAAACCACTGACATTTGTATAAGAGATGTTACATTAAATCATCATATTTTGGTGTCTAGTATCTCCGGTATTCGGATTTCCCATTCTTTCTGACTCACCCTGTATATCATTATGAGCAAATTCTACATTAAATGGGGAATCTTTTGATACCAAACTCAAGTCATAGATAGATTTAGCTCACAACGATATGTCTACTCAAACATAAATTATTCATTAACTAGCAGTCTTATACAAAAGAAAATCTAGCAAGAAAACTAGCGAAGGTAATGACATGTTCTTGTATAAATTGAATACATATCAAAGTTAATATATACAAAAAATCAGAAGTATTTCTGAAATAGTTTCTAAAATAAAAAATAACTAAACCTAACTCTCTCGATTTTAACAGTGGTTTTTGCATTCTTATGATTTTTATTGTTTAGTTTGACCTATTTACTAAAACTGTCATTCTTTTTAGTACCTATAATTATCATTTCTGCCTTAATTTGAAAATGTTTGATAAAATAGATTTTGATCAGTAAAAGAGCCTTTCGCCCACTGTGCGAAGGTTCGTTATAACCTGAGTTGAGAGAATAACCTAAGTTCTGCAATATGAACTTAGATTATTCTCCTAGTTGCTCTATTCCATGTCCATAGATAAACTATATTAATCAAGAATATGGCAGTTCTAGTTTTAATTGTTAGTCAGCGCTAGATTGTTGTATATTTTATTGCACTAAAACTAGAATTAACACTAGATCTAGAATTAGAAGATTATTCTAGTTCTAGTTCTAGTGTTAGTTCTAATGCTAGTGTTAGTTCTTGTTTTAGTTGTTATTCAGCGTTAGATTGTTGTATATTTTTATTGAACTAGAAGTAGAACTAACTAATACAAAACGTAACGGTGTGGATAGCTATTCGAATTTGTGTGCATTAAATTATTCATTCAAACAATTTTTCATATATTATATTAATTCGTTATATCGAGGTTTTACTGTATATTATTTCGTATCTTGCATAATACTTAAAAATTGATAAACAATTTGTATCTAAAATGGAACCACAAAGTTTTACGACCACACAGAAGCATTTCTTACTTTATTATTTGGGTACAAAAACAACTCGACGTTATCTCAAAAACCTCTCACAAAGTCTTCAGTAGGTTCACTGTGTCCCCTCAAAATGCACGCACTCGTTTCGAAAAGTTTCGTTATCGTTAAATATTACTACTACTCGTGCTCCAAGTCCATTAAAGCATCATAATGGCCCTCAAACATTAGGAAGCCCAATTTCCCGGTCTCGCGCCCATTTTCCAGATGTGGTCGTAAAACGGCCATTAGAATTTAACGCTAAATGGACCGCGAACAAGAAGTCAAGGTATTTCGGTTAGGATTCGGGAATGGCTTTTGAATTCTTTCAATTTGGTTGAAAGCGTATCGCCACGTATAAAGCCGCGTCGGACGAGAGTGATCTCGTTAGCGACTTAATTGGCCATGTAATTAAGGCGGTAAGATCCGGATCGAGTTGATATAGCGCACGTCTGGACGCGTGTGCACGTGCTTCGGACGCCCACATCTTGCGAGTTGTGGTGGGGTCTCGCAGACCAGAAAAGGTCAAAGGATGCGGTCGACTCGAAGCTTTCTTGCTGCTTTGCCACCGGTGACCATTCCGACCAATTGTCTTCACTTTAAATTCCTACGTGTTCAAAAGAGTTATAAAAAAAACCTTGAAGATTTTCTTCAGAAGAGTTACAAATTACAAGACAAATGCTTTATATTGTTTAAATAAAATATAATATTCATCAATTTTAATTATGCGTTTTCTATATGTTCGTGAAATAGTTTAAAATTTTTGATATCATAAAATCCAATTATTGAAATTCCTTAATTACGTATACACCAAATATTTGGATTAGCTCGGTTTTGCGATTATTTAACAAAATAAGTTTTTATAAAACATTTCAGATTCTTTCTTAAATTTTTTTTAGTATAATGTAACATCTATCTTGTGTACTTTTGCTAATTAAGAAAAAATTATAGATGATCATCAAATCCAATTTATCAAATAACTCTTGAGTTGTTCTAAATTACAAATCATTTTGAAAAGAATAATTAATGAATATTGAGTAAACCTTCTCGATTGCGACTTTTACAACCTCATTTTAAATTACTCAATTCAATTCAATTAAATCAGAACTTAACCTCTTAATCTGTTACATGAATAATTCAAATGCAACCTGAATCCTCCAAAATGTTCAGGTTGGGATGAGGAAATGAATAATAATGTTATTTGACAAATTTATTTTTGCTTCTATTTATAAAGATTCAATTCTAAAATACACTGTATGTACATCTTTCAGGGCAAAATAAAAAGTGTCTTTCAGTGATTTTCAAGTTGTAGCAATGCTTTGCTAAAAATTTGCAATTTACTTAGTCAAAGTCATATATTATTAAAGACCAGGTTTGCACGTAATAACTCTAAAATACCCAGATTGTTCTAACCAGTTCTGTTTTTTTTTAATTTGCAATCTTTTGAAGTTTCTTTTCTAATTTCTATCAGCGAAGAAACCGATTCAGCCCAGAATTCCCAATTTAACCCAACGTTTTGACTTATTAAATAAATATGAGGTACTTCAACAACTTTTAACCCATTTAGTCCCACGCTGCCTTATATTAAAAAAAATCGGTTTTTATAATTTTCTTTGAGATAAGATGGAATGAAAAGTATAACAATGTACACAGGCGTTTGAAAAAAAATTGTTTTATGAGATATGAGATGGTGCAAAAATGCACCATTGATAAGATAAACGAACAACAACACAAAAATATTTTGATTATCATTTATTAACTAATTGTAAGTAATAAATTAGTTATAAATAAATAATAATAGTAATACAACATAATACTAACAAATACCCACTTTAGTATGAAGTTTAATATAAAAAATATTTATACTAAAATTAGTGCAAAAACGCACCAATAGGATGAACGTATTCATGTAAATGAACGCTAAACTTCTTGAGAACCGGTATAAAATACAAGGAATTGAGGTATGTTAAAAATAAAAGTATTGAACAGCAGATTGAGGCGACAGCAGTTGAATTGATAGGCAGGAAGATGATAATCCTGTCCATCTATAGGTCTCCAAATGGCGAGATAAATATCTATCTAAGTGCCTTAAACGAGATCCTAATTCACATTGATGAAAATTATCCAAACTATAAACTTATAGTATCAGGAAACTTCAATATCAATTTTCTGCATGAAAGTGTCAATAACGCCGACCTATTAGAATTGATGAGGGAATTTTGACTGCAACAAACGTTTGACTCACCCTCTAGAGTGAATGGAAAAACTAGTAGCTGTATTGATAATATATTTTGCAACCTAAATAACAATTATCTAAGGAACACCACACTGCAGTGTTATATATGACGACTGTCCAAAAAGTTTTTTTGACAAATAAATAAACATTGACAAACATTAAACTTACTACACATATATTGACGCACTATATCCATAAATGACTATTTCTCGGAAATTTACCGAATAAATGCGTAGTCCTTTTATCTTATCATACATCCCAATTTTTGCACCTTTAATGTTTCATATTAAAAATATACTGAAAGATATACTAGAAAACTCTTCTTTAACTTGCTTTTATTTAAATATATATCGAGACTAGTTTCGAGGTTACACCCTCATCTTCAGTCGAAACTAGCAAAAACGAAAAACACATTAAAATATTAAAATAAAACAGTTTAAAAAACTTACAGTCCAAATTTTCGAAGCAATTTATACATGAAAAGCGAAAAAAACTCAAACGAAAAACGTTATCTCGAGGAAAACTTCTTTAAAAGGTATGAACACGTTAAAATTTAAAATATAAATAATCACAAGAAAAACATTCTCAATATAACTCAAAATGTAAAATTAACGTACGACATCAAAATATATTAAAAATTTTGTCAAAAACGAAAAACGAAAAGATATCGACGGTAAGACGAGAACAAAGGAAACTGGAAAAAAGACTTGAGCGGGTTTTAAACCTGCATTGAACTACCCGGGCAAATAAACTTGTTATATAATTGTTGTATGATGTCTCAGAGACATAAAAATAGGTTTATTATACAATTAAAGCTGATTATTTAGTAATTCGAAGTTATTGTTATTTTTGTGTTTGTTAATTTCTAAAATTTCGAGCAGATCTAGCCTATAACCTTTTTCACATTTATGTAGAAGTTTTGTATTATTATAGTCTATCTTGTGGCCTGTTTCAATGTGATGTTTAAATACATTGGAATTATCTTTAGTTTTGTGTTCTCGTATACCAAGTCTCCAATTTACGCCCTGTTTGCCCAATATAAACTGAGTTACAATTGGGACATCCACATTCTTTGAAAATATTTTTGTTCTTAATATGGTAGTTGGATAGAAGTCGAAGAATCGTGTTATTATTCGAAAATGCCAAGGAAAGATTATATTTAGAAAAAATGTGTCCGAAAAGTGACATTATTGAAAGGAATGGGCTTATATTTCTAATATTTTATAGTTATTGAGAGTTTTAACATAAAGTGGGTCTCTTTGTTGCTGTATTTTGTGAAATAATCTATTAATGATGTTTTGGGAATTTATTATTATATGCAAGCTCAAACACATAGTCAATTTCTTTTATTCTATTCTGTTCGGAGAGGGGATAGTTAAATATTCTATTTATTAAAAATCTAAAATTGGCAAGTTTTTGTGACATAGGATGCTCTCAATCATAAGGAATAGTTGTTGAGATGGTCGATGGTTTCCTATGAATGTTGTATTCAATTTTATCTTTGTCTATTCTTGTTAAATTTAAGTCTAGAAAATTAAGTTGATTATTTTCTTCAATTTCTATAGCAAATTTAAGGTTCTTATTAACTTTATTCAAATAATTCAAAAAAATCATCAAATTTTCTCTGTTCCCTTCCCAGATGCAAAAAACGTCGTCGACATATCTCACCCATTTACTAATATTTTTCTTGTGAGGATTAATATTATTTATAATATAGTTTTGTTCGATGTAGTATAAAAAGATATCTGCTAGGAGACCTGATAAAAGCATGCCCATAGGTAAACCTTCCGAGATAAAGTAGTATTCGTTGTTAAATGTCTAATTCTGCTATTTTATTTGAATCATGAGATTTGTAGAACAAACAAATTTGACATTGATCTTTTTTCGGTTCGAAATAATAAGAGTAGATGTAATTTTGGCAAAATATTCGTTTATATGTTACAAGTGATATTTGTTTGCAGGCAAGGGAATACATTTTTGCAATTGTTAATTTTTTTCTAAGTATAGTGACACTTCAGAAGTGTCCTCACTGCAATCGTCGCAATATCCCAGAACTCCAACTATTCTTATTGCTCTTCTTTGTATCCAGAAGATTCGCTTAGCCATACTAGAGTTGCCTCAGGCTGTTAGTCCATAAGTGATATGAGATTGTAGGAGTGAGAAATATACTGTTCGCAGCGGATGAGTGGAGACAGTGACAGATAGTTGTCTCAGCAAAAAAGCAGCAGAACTTAGTCTGCCGGCAAGCTTAACACCATGCTCAGCCCATGTCAGGCCCGAGTCCAGATATAAACCCAGAAACTTGCATTCAGAAACAGGTTCCACCTGGTCATCTGTGCGCTTAAGTGTCTTGCTTGTATTAAGGGTCAGGTTATTACTATTAAACCAAACCTTAGCTAATTCAAATGTATTACATTGTACCGCTGTAGCCGCATTCAAAACAGAGCTTCGACTAATAAGTGTAGTATCATCAGCATACAATATACAAGCATCTTCACCTAGTACATTAGATAGGTCATTGATATAAATGAGAAATAAAATAGGGCCCAATATGGAACCTTGTGGCACACCGTATTTAATATTACCGCGGTCAGAAAATTGTGAATTAAATTTGACATACTGTTTACGATTGGACAAATAGGACGATATTAAGCCTCAAGCTTTAGGAGGTATGTTGTACATGTATAATTTTTAATTTTAACCTTAAAAGAGTGATGTGAGAAACACAATCAAAAGTCTTTGTTAAATCAACAAGAGAGATACTGCAAAATTCCGATTTCTCGAAACAGTCCACAATATTATCCAATAACTTCAATACTGCACTTGTAGTTGATCTACCGTGTCGAAATCCAAACTGAGTCTTGCTAAACTTTGATTTTTGACAATACGGGCAATATGCTTATCGGTCTAAAATTCCCGGCAACGTTACGGCCACCCTTCTTGAAGATAGGTGTGATACAAGCAGTTTTAGAAGCGGCCGGAAAAATAGATTCACGAATACAGTGGTTTAGTAGCTTAGTTAGCGGAGTAATTAGCAAATTGCGTACATGTTTAATCATTGCGACATTCAGAGCAAAATAATCATAGGATTTGCTATTTTTTATCTTATCGATCACATCTCTCACCTCAACCTCGGAAAAGACACTGAACTGGAAGTATCCATCCTGTGACGCGGGGTGGTTATCGCTCTTCCAGAGGGTCAATGGATCAATGTTGTATTGAATTAGACAAGATAGCTGGAATTTCCAGAAAGTAATTATTAAATTGGTTGGCAGTTATGTTACTCGAGGTCTTTTCTATGCTTATTCACGATACTCCAGATGGTAGACTGTGAATTTTTGTGATTTTCGACATAACGATTGCGAGCTGCCCTCTTTCCGTGACATTGGTTTTAGCTTCAGGAGCAAGAAAGTAAACTTTAAACTGACATTTAGAGCAATCTATATCTTTTGGCTGTGTTATTTTAATCTTTTCTCTTTTTCTTTTTCCACAGTTCGCATATCATCTACTGTATTGTCTGCATAGCCTGTATCGCTCACAGAACCATCAGATTCTAAATAATTTTTAGTGTTTTCAGCAATAGATTCGGGTTCAAAAACAATAATTTCAAAATCGGTATCATTTAGTACAGTATACAGTGTAGACAATTATATCTGTGATAGTGTGAGATCATTAAATATAAACCTTTATCAAGATACACAATTTCTTTGATAACTGGCTATGAAACTAATAGATCGATTAACACTTTATATTTTCTAGATACACAATGCGTGTAAAAGGTTACATTGGAATTAGGTCTTCACAACATGACCTGTTGATAGCTCTCTATATATATCGCACTTGAAAGCAAGCCGAGAAGACGGTAAAACACCTCTTGTGTGATAGACTTACTTTAAAAAACCTGAGATTGAATTTATGGAAGATGAGTGGCTACAGTTAGAATTAGAAACAGATATATAAATTGCATCTTGGCCTTCTGAATATGCTTAGGCTACTTAATAAAGCTATTTGGGGTTACCTCTATCGTTGGAAACCCAAACCACCGCATTTATACGATTTTTTTGATCGATTTCTGTAAATGTAGTCATTTTAAATGTATTTTGCTCATGATGATAGCAAAATAACACCGAAATCAGTAAATCAAAATTAATAACATTTTTGAAACTTATAGATGGACAATATTAATATATCTTTGTAAGATGAAAAGAGATTTTTAACAATTTTTTATATGTTAAAATGTAATTTATTTATATGACAAATGTTCTGTTAATTGAAAAAATTATTACTTAATGCAATAAGTTTATCTGTGACCTTATAAATCAGTTTTCCCCATAACGATTATTCTTTAAAGATAAACCGCGATAAGAAAACGAAATTTTGCAAGGTGAAATCGAGGGTACGCACCATGGGCCAAAACTAAATACAACAATTGCGACCCATCTCGTTGAGGAGGGCAAACCGCACGAGACTTTAGGAATGTGGAACGTGCCGTTATTGTTGTCGCCGCGTTGTTGATACCTCGGCACGTACAATTATTGTATTCAAATCGCAACCGGTGGGCAGGACACTTCCAATCTTGCGTTTGTATGCAAATTTCGGGGATTACTCGACTGTGCGTCTCTTTATATTGAACACCAAATGGTGATCAATCTTTCTCGTCTTTACCAAAGGATTTAACTGTATTTATTTGCACTTATTCTTTTTATTATACATTAAAATAATCTTCATATTAAAAGATATTCTCATTATTTACCTTTTTTACTACGTTACAATTTATTCCTATTCTTTATAATTTAAAACTTAAGTATAATTAACTTTTAATAATCTTTAACGATTATGAGGTGATTATAACGTTTAAACTAAAAATAAAACTTGTATGGTGATGATAATTTTAATTTGAACTTTAATTAGAAATCGGAATTAACGTTAAACGTTTTGCAACGGCGGTGCGAACTGTTGAATTATCAGAGCGTGGTATCGTTTCAAATGGAGTCTTCCGCGAACTGAGTGTTGAGAGATTGGCGTATCCAGACTTTTGCACAATCGATATTTTTAACGTCGACGACGATTCTCAACACACTGAACTGCCAACGCTAATCCGAAAAGTAATTAATATACTGTTCGAGAACTACCGACGTTTTAAAACCGTACGATTTACGAGGAAATCTATTTAAATAATCTTCAAGGTTAATACGTCCATATTTTCTAATTGATTATTTCATAATAAGGTAACTAAGGCTATTTTACCTAAATATAACGAGAATTTAATATTTCTTTTTAAAATTATCTAAGTACAGTAAAACCTCCATATAACGGACTTTGGATATAACGGGTAAAATATTTTGAAGTCGTACTGTTAATATTATCTATTTAATACTTCAGTATATTTGAATATAAATATTAGCGTCTATAGATAGAACCCAACTCGAGTTATTTCTAGAGATGACAGAGAAGAATATTCTCGTAAGATACATCAACATCAGAATCAGAAGTTAACAGACGCTCATCGAGTTCCACACTCGATGGTTTTATTGATGTTTAATCAAAAGTTGAACAAGAAAAGCTAGATCAACTATTAGCTAGGGCTATTTATGCTACAGGTCCTCTATTTGCCATTGTTGAAAATAATCACTGGCAATCATTTTTCAAATATTTAAGACCATCTTTCAAAATGGGTATGGCAAAGTTGATGCAGACATTAAAATGACAATTGGAGAAACGAATGCTGTTAGCTTACAGTGTGATGGTTGGAGCAACCAAAGGAACGAATCCATACTTAACTTCATTATTACTACACCAAATCCTGTGTTTTATAACAGTTAGCCTATAAATATTTTCCATCTAGTTATTCCTCAAGTAGCTCTGTTCCATGTTCATAGATGAACTGAGGGTATTCCCCGAGTTGTCTATACGATGTATAAATTAAGGATGGTAGTTTTAGTTTTAATTGTTATTTAATGATAGGTTGTTGTATATTTTTATTGAACCAAAAGTAGGACTAACACTAGACCTAAAACTAATAATTTTGAGAGAAGTTGGTACTGAAAAATTCTTTGGTATAGTAACCGATAATGCCAGTGCAATGGTTGAAGCAAGAAATATACTTCATGAAAAGTACAAACATATTTCTGTTTATGGATAAATTTGTTAATTGGAAACATTTCAAAAATGAAAACCATGACTACTATTTTGGAAGATGTTAAGGCTGTCATCAAAGAAGTTGACAATTCTCACATTTTATTGGCTACTTTCAAAAAAATGGAACCTGACAGAAATTATACCAAAGCAGCCATTTCCTGAAAATTACCTGTGAAAACACGATGGGTTTATAGTTTAAAAAGTTTTTTTGATATACAATATGCATTAAAAAAACATTAGCAGTTTGTGAAACAGTATAGCTTTATACTCAGTAAACGAGTTGCAAAGTTAATATTGGATGAGGATATTTTTTGGGAAAAGTTTCAAACTTTTATCACTCTATAAACCCTATTTTTAAATACATAACCCAACTGGAAGGAGATAAACTCAGGTTAAGCCAATCAGTGGAATGCTTTTATGAGATGGAAAGTCATTTTGAAACGGCCCTTTCCCCAAGCCCTTTGCTTAACCAAGAGAAAAGGGAAGTAAAAAACTTTTTAGTTAGGAGAAGGCAAATGGCAATCCATCTTGCTGCAAATATTTCTAGACCCAAATTTTAATGGAATTCATCTTAATAGAGAAGAACAAATACAAGGAACAGAGTTTATAAACAATATGGCTACTGTAACAAGCCCAAATGAGTCTGCAGAGGTAATGGCAGAATTGTCCCTTTATAGATCTAAAGAAGGAGTATGTTTGAAAATCCGTGGAAAACCTACATCCCGTTGTATTGTGAAAGGAGACTTGTTTTGGGTCTACATTAAGTAAAGTAGCGGTAAAGATACTAAGTATGCCTGCGTCGAGTGCAGCAACAGAAAGAAGCTTCAGCACTTACAGCTTTATTCACACTCCATAAGTTTTCCTTAGTAATTAATCCCATAAATATGAACCATGCCACGTTACAGCCGTCAAATTAAATTTGCCAAGCTGTATTTGTATTTAAAAGCTTGTTCTCAGAAAATTCTCAAAATCGAGAATATTCTATTTTTTTTCCGAGAATTTTCCATCTCTAGTTATTCCTCAAGTTGCTCTGTTCCATGTTCATAGATAAACTGAGGATATTCTTCAAGTCATCTATACGATTTATAAATCAAGGACGGGAGTTCAAGTTTTAATTATTGACATTCAGCTCTAGGTTGTTGTATATTTTTATTGAAAGAAAAGTAGAACTAACACCAGACCTAAAACTAGAAACATTCGGGTTTAGTCGTCTTAAGAGACGTACGACTAAACCTGAATGTTTCTAGTTCTAGATCTAGTGTTAGTTCTAATGCTAGTTTTAGTTGTTATTCAGCGTTAGATTGTTGTATATTTTTCATTGGACTAAAACTAGAACTAGCACTATACCTAGAATTAGAAACATTCGGGTTAAGCCATCTTAAATGATCTAGCCGTAGGTCCCAACCCAACCCAACCCGAATATTTCTAGTTCTAGGGCTAGTGTTAGTTGTAATGTTAGTGCCTAGAACTAAAAACATTCGGGTTTAGCTGTCTTAAGAGACGCACGGTTCAACCTGAATGTTTCTAGTTGTAGATCTAGTGTTAGTTCTAATGCTAGCGTTAGTTATAGTTTTTGTTGTTATTCAGCGTTAGATTGTTGTATATTTTTCATTGAACTAAAACTAGAGCCAACACTAGACCTAGAACTAGAAAGTTTCGGGTTTATCCGTCTTAAGAGTCGTACGGCTAATCCCGAACTAGAACTAAAACTAGCATTAGAACTAACACTAGACCTACAACTAGAAACATTCTGGTTTAGCCGTCTTAAGAGACTCACGGCTAAACCTGAATGTTTCTAGTTCTAGATCTAATGTGAGTTCGAATGCTAGTGTTAGTTCTAGTTTTAGTTATTATTCAGCGTTAGGTTGTTGTATATTTTTCATTGAACTAAAACTAGAACTAGAACTAACACTAGAATTAGAAACATTCAGGTTTAGTCGTCTTAAGAGATGTCGGCTAAACCCGAATATTTCTAGTTCTAGGTCTAGTGTTGGTTCTAGTGCTAGTGTTAGCTCTAGTTTTAATTGTTATTCATTCAAAGAGTTTAAAGTTTACATTAAAAATTTTTCATACAACCGAGGTTTTACTGTACTTCTTAATTAATTATTAGTAAACTTACACTTTCTTTTTTTGACAAACTTACACCTATAAGTTTTTATTATAAGCTTTTTTTAATAATAATTATTGTTTTACGAAATCATAACATTATCAATTCGACCAGAAACAAACTAGAAATCTATAAATAAACATCTGGCTCGGATCAGTCGCGTTTATATTTAACATTTCGATCTTAACAAACAAAACAACTCCAAATTTAAATATTTACAAGAAAGTTATAGTTAATCGTGAAACACAATTTACGACGTACATTTCTAATCAATTTTCATTTTCGTTTCATTTTCGATACACACTGTACACTTTATCATTTCATTAATTAAAGATTAATTAATTTTTGATTCAAAATTTAATTCTTTTCATTTTATTTATAAAGATATTCGTTTCCGTTACACGATTGATTTGAAATCGCAAAAATCCAGCTTCTGTATTTTGTTGTGTTTTGATCGAATTTTATCTATCACTCTATAAGATTTTCAAATATTCGTTTCCTCTAATGATAACAACTATCGAAAAGCGATAAATAATAGGTAGTATAAAGCCGGGTTAATCTTTGATTTGTTTCCTGTTTTAAGGCCACAATGTGATCATCGCAATTTGAAAGTAAGGACGCGAATAGCACGTTGAGATAATTATAACGTTCAATATCCACCAATAGATCAACAATAACAATTTTACAAAAATTCACTCGTGTTAATCATTAAATTTTTTTGCATGAAACATTAGAATAAAATGCCAGGTCAAAAGTTGATTTGATATTGTAACTGTTTTAATTTCCAAAGTAATTTTTCGATGGTATGACAGTTATTGAATTCGCATAGAATCCTGATTATCTAAATTATGACTGTTATTCCATGTTTTATTATTACGATAAGTACGTTCGTGAAATAGTTGAAAATCTTTGGAAATCCTTTACGCCTTCATCTAAATAGTTCTTTTTTCTTTAACATTTAAATTAAAATTGTTATTTTTAATATTTAATATTAAAGTTATGGATTAAGACTTTCAACCTTCCATAGAAACAAGTTAAAAGTAGTTTCATTTCGAATTTGTTTCTGAAGAAGGTTAAGGATTTGAACCTCATTCTTGTTACATCTCATTGTCCCTATCATTATTAGTTTATAATTATCAACCATCATGTTGAAAATTACGTAAATAAAATCTTTATAAGTGATATCAATCTAACTAATTTTAAACTAACTTTCAGATTGTTTGATTAATTTTCTTGTATTAATCTCCTTAAAATATACTCGATCTTGATTTTAAATTTGCCAATTTCATGTTTTATTCTATTGTTTGTTGCCATTAAAAAAAAGCTATCAATCAAAAGTATAAGATAAAATTCCTGTTACCAAAGCGGTAAAGATTTCGAATCATCATCTTTCAAACAATCATTTTAAAAAATCGTTTACAACAACTTTTCATTTGATAAGTAGTTCCCGAAGAATTAATATAAAAGACTTATTCTAATTACGATTTAATGATTAGATTATTTTAAGCTTTAATCTTTATAGATTGTTTATGGGAAATTTTATTTTGAAAACGGCCATAGTTTAGAAGATGAAGTTTTATTAAAACAAACCTTATTTGATTGATGAATAAACGAATGAAATATTGCGATTTATAACCATTTTCTTAAAATTAAAATTTTTTGCTTAAATGTAACATAAAAACTTCAAATTCACTCTTCAGCGATTTTTTTAAAATTTTATAGGCTTCTTGAGCTTTACTCTAAACTCTAAACCATCTTTTAAATTTCATATTTATCGTTCTAATTATGATTATACAATGATATTACATTTATCTACGACTACCTGGATAAGTCATCATTACTACACTCATTTGAGGTGATTTGAGTTACGTAATGAAGTTCATTACAGCACTGGTTTCATTTCGTAACGCATTTTTAGCCCAAACAGAACAGACTTAATTTATTGAAACGAACAAAAATACAAAAGAAAAAGTGCTACCTATTTAAAGAGAAACAATACTATTTATTATAAACATTAATTGTTATGTTTTTACATTACGAAACACTTATTCCAGATGAGTAAACATGTTATTGAAACTGACATTAATTCAAAATTGTCAACAATCATTTCAAAATGATGTCAAAATAGACCTTTTTATGAAATTGATTTTTAAATAATTTTTTGCAGTCATAGATAAAATGTTGTGTATCACACGTGGGCTAGAGCATAATTAGAGTACTCGTGTGATTACATGACCTCGTTGTGCACTCGTACAGTAATTATGTTTCTAGCCCACTTGTAAAATAAATAACTATTATTCTATAGCTTCATTTTTATACAATATTTAAAAAAAACGCTATTTTTTCAACAAGTACATATTTGAAGATATATCTTTTTAGTTCCAAGGTGTGTTAATTTTAGTGATAAAAATTCTCTATGAAAATTTAATACGAAAGCTTAATAACGAGTGTTTCAGTATTTTTATGAAAAATTTCAAGGTCAATAAAAAAAAGTAATAAAAGGAACCTTTCTTTTAGTACTTTTACGATTGTAAATTTAAGAATGCCCTCTTCTTAACATCCATCATATAAACATTCCATTGTCTTTGATATCTTCAATCCATTTCTTTTATGTCTTCATGATGACTTTCTTACTCACACCTACAAGATTCTTAGGAAGATAGTGAATGTGTAAATGAAGAAAGTGAACTTTTACGCTTATGTTGCAGCCTAACATTTTATAGTGGCAAATCAGCAACAAAAGTTTTGTAATTTAGATCTTCTCTACTAAAAGTTTTCATGGCGCAAAGGTTGCAAAGCTCAGGTCAAATAAATGCACCATCCCTAAAATAACATAGATAACATTTTTTAATCTCTGCAAATTGTCCATTGGATAAATCAAGCTTGGTAATGAAGAACTCAAGATTATCATAGCATTCTTTCAAAGTAAATGAATGTCCAACAGGTGCAGAAACATATCGATTACCATTATGAAGATTAACCAAATTTATGGTTTGCATTTGATACGAAAACTTCATACCACTCAATAAGTATTAAAACAAAAAACTAAACTAGAACTTCTTGGGAAGAAAGGCACAAGAATTTTTCTCTACACCAGTATCATGAAACTCACTCTTTTCTTTTAATCTTGACCTTAAAATCTGTGTTGAATTCTTTTCTTTTCTGTTTATATCTTAATAATCCTCTCTCTATCATCATTGCCACTCTCCTTTGATAATTAATCTAAATATTTTTTAGTGGATCCTATGATGAAATAAGCAATGTAAACTTTTTGACAAAATCCTAAGTATTTCTTTGTTGCTAATTAACTGTACAGGATCAACAAGGGCAGCAGAAACAATCTGAAAATGTAAAACAGCTTCTAGCAATTTCCTAGTCATTAGTTTGAACAGACTTTTACAAGTTACTTCAGGTGAATTAACCCCAAGATTCCTGAAGACATCGTTTAAAATCTGTTTTATTGGAAATATTCAAATTCAGTATGTGCCAAAGATTCCATTCTTTAACTAAACGAACTTAGCATCTAAAATTTCTTCGATAAAATGTAATGGCTGGCTCCATTATATGTCATACTTCCTCAAACCATTACGTGACCACCACAATGTTTAATAGTGTCTACTAAATTGTACTTAACTCCAAAGGCTTGTCTTTATAAATACTTCCGAACATTTTTCCGGATTTTTCTCATTTCCTTTAAAATTTGTCTTTCATCCCTACTGTATAGATTTTTTCGTGTAATTGGCTTGTTCTGTGGTTTTTTGTCGTCACTATTATTTTCACTGTATTTTGTGATTTTGTAGTGAATTGTTCTTTGTGGTTTTTCATATTATTAACATAGTATATTTTTCATACATCTACTTTTCCCTTGGTTATGTAATAAAATCATCATTTGCTTCTCGGCATCATACATAAACATGTTCCCCGAAACCAGTATTTTGCATTTCTATCAACTGTGTTTATGTTTAACTTGTGTTTCGGCGAATTTATTCCTTAAAGATAAGCTTTTCAAATATTGTTGATTTCGATTTCTTCGTTTTTCTTTAATATACAGGTGTTTCTGTAAGTCGTGGCATCATTTTAATCACACTAGAGTAAAAATGATGACGATTCGTGTGAACATTTTTGGTCCAAACCCATAAATGGCTAAGATATGGATCTTCAAAGTTAAGAAATGTTTAAACATTTTCTGTTCACAAAGATTATTTACTTGAATCTTTTTTAACCCATAAAATCCTATTTCATTTTAAAATTATTTTCACTCTTATTGTTAAAAATTTTTGATTGCATACATCGTTGTTACGCTGAAATATGGGTATCACTTTTTGACATTTTACGGTATTGTATACATTTATATGTATACTATAAAATAGGAAAAACTAAATGTAAACAAAAGTGAAAACGCAAAATTTCTAGAAATTTAATCACTTGCAATAAGCAAACACTTTCAGTTCATGAATGACATATGTTTTTGTTTGTGTAAAAATTTAGTAGTTCATAATACATATGACGCCAGATGGTTACCAAAACGAATTAGTTTTATATCTTAACATTTAAAACTGAATTAATTTTAAAGTGATTATACAAAAATATATATGCTTACATCTTATTAATAATTTATTATATTAACTGGATACTTAAAGGAAGGCCTTACGACCTTAGGAAATGCTTTAAGAAGTTGGATATTGTTAAAAATTTAAATCAACCACTGGCTGAAATGGAATCAAATCTACTGCAGGTGGCATTAATGAGTTAATCGTTAAAATATTTACTCTGTTGTTTAACTATTCTGACTTCCTTGTATCATTTCATTAACTGTGGCATAATAGCGTTCCGTATTCCCTGATGTGTGAAAGTGTGCATTTGTAGTTGGAATTCGTTTTATATAATTTGGTTTTATAAAACCCGCTCGTATTATATCGATGCATTCTTGCACTTTTAGGACAGACTGATGAAATTTTGAAAGCAATTAAAAAGAAATGGCTAATGATCCGAATTCTTTTCCTAAGACATTTAGTTGTAAGTCTTATTCATTTACTGCAGTGTTACCTGCTCATACGAAAGCAGAAAGGAAGGTTTAATGATAACAAAGCTAATGCTGCTGATATCGTATCCTGTGTTGCAAATACTGTCTTCTTTTAAAATGTGCTTAAAATTTTGAGGTTTCCAAAATCAATCAAAAACAAACAAATTACAGTCTAGTTTATATCACAACGGTGAATATTTATAAAAATCGGTGCTACAAATGTTTTGGCCAACACGTTGACCTTCTTCAAGCACAATTACAACCAAAATATGAAATACAGAATAAATTTATTATACAATATTAAATATCAGTTAGTTAGATGTCGAGGAGCAAGGTGAAATGGATTAACTTGATGTTTGTTCCCTTCAGTCTAAAGTTTACTCAACCCTAAAGATACTTTATGATAATAGTTATATCTTGAGCCAGAAACTCAGAGTGTAACTTTGCTATGCTTGGGTGTTCTATATTTAACTATGACGACAGCATTTATCATTCTTATCTTAATAGTCTCCATATCGCTAACATTCAAACACTCCAACATTTTTTTTATCGCGGCCGCTGCATGAGACGAATGGCTGAATACAGCACTACGCTACTCTATTCTTTTAAAAAATTTTAAATTTTGAGCTTACTGAAACCAATATAAATTAACTTCAGTTAATGTGACAAGTTCTCTTCAACTTAGGTGCACTTTTACCATCCTCCTGATAAACTATCTAAGGGATAATTATCATGGTTACAGCGGTTTTAACCGCTCTCATTGGCTAAGGTCCATTATTACCATCTTTTAGTTAAATTTATCTTATAGATAAACCCATCTACTAGCCAATCAGAGCGCGTGAAATAGCCGTAACCATAGTAATAATCCCTTAGATAGCTTAACCAGAAGATGATAGTAACGAGCCTTAGAGCGCCAATTTATCTATCGGATAAATTTATCAAGAGGTGGTAAAAGTGGGCCTTAATGCTACAAAGTTGTAAGTTATGGTTTTTGATGAATTTGTAAAACCTAATATGCAGTTGATGATTGGTTGAGTCGACTTCGTTTTACATACAATGATAGGAGTTTGAGGAGCTGTTCTGATACGCGTCTTCGATTTGATAAACATATTCGATTTCTTTTGCAATATAAATCATGATTTAGGTTATGTTTACGAATTTGCTAACAAGTTGTCTTCAACTCAATGTCATGAAACCGTTAGAGTTGGTTTTTTGAGGATAAAGGCTGTATTTGTAAATCCTAACATGTAGTTGGTAATTAGTGGGTTAGGTTGGGATTGGTTAAGTCTACTTTATTTTCGAGATACCATCTTGAGAATTTGTTCTGATATGCATCTTCGATTTGATAATTATGTTCGGTTCCTTTTGCAGTAGTTATATCTTGAGATAAAAACTTAGAGTGCAACTTTATGATTGTTTTTTTATGATATTCAATTATGGCAACATGATTTGTCATTCTTGTCTTGAACTTGTTGTAAGGGTCGGAAAGCTGAATATGTCGTTGCGGAGAACTCTTCACTGTTTGTATCTCTACCATAATAATCCGCAGTATCTATATGATAAAATTGGTTTCAACACAGATATTCTAGATGTCCGAATAACCTCCTAAAAATTTTGCAATATAACTTTATTTGCAGTATGGTTAACATGTACAATTAGCTACCTGATTTCTTGAAGAATTTCGGCCTGCTTTTCATTAAGAAAAACAGTGTGATCAAGGGACATAATTATAATATAGTTATGGTCTAATATATCTGTAATTCTAAATACTAATAATAAGCTAATTGCAACATTGCATAGTTAAAGGAAATAAAATACTCGCCATGAAAAGAAACTGGAATAGTTCTCCAGGTTGGAGGATGAGTCACCGCCTCAACCTCAACCCAACTCAACTCATCATGAAAAAAAAACTAGTCTGGTTATCTAGGTTGGAGATTGAGTCATCGGGCTAACTTATTGATATTACAAGAACCTCGAAAAAGAATGGAGAAAGTGAATCCGCGAGATGTACGAGGTACAGGATGTGGTCAGATAGTCAAGAAAATGGGTGAAGAAAGATTGAAAAACAGGGCTAATCTCTAAAGTGAGAAGAAACAAAAGATACCATGACACTTAAAACCCACACACTTGATGGAAGATGCAAGTTTATATAGCCTAGGTGCTAGTCGTTTTCAATGAGATAAACTCCCATCAATCGTAGTGTACGCCAGGAGATCACTAACAGAAGTAAACTAACACGGCCGTTTACAAAGACTTCGGTCATCTCGGAAGATGACTCAATCCAACCCAACTCGGAATTTGTAGATATAGATTTATTTGTAACACTGAATAAGTTGAATAAAAATTTTCTTTTAATGAAATGTCAAAAAATGTCACTTGGAAAAGTGTGGTTAGGACATAAGATAGATAACAAACTGAACTCCTCAATACCATTTTCCAGTATAATTTAGAACTAACACTGCCGTTTTCTGCTGCCCCTGAGCATCGCGGACGCTAGGACATTGAGAATTTTGAGTTGGGTCTCTACTCGTGACACTTGTGTGGTGATACTCGCGGTATAGATAATTTGATAGATAAGTATTAGTTACGTATTGGGCAATACAACATTTTAGGATTTATCTGCTTGGTACAAATTTCATTCAAGCCAAGTCATTCCAAGCCAACCCAACCTAACCTAACTTAAGCCTATCAAATCTAAGAGATAATAAACATCAAACGCCAACATGATCGGAATTTCAGGGAGGACATCTCGACGAAGAATCTCGGCCCGCTTTTAAGAAAAACAGTGTGATCAAGGGACATAATTATAATGTAGTTATGGTCTAATATATCTGTAATTCTAAATACTAATAATAAGCTAATTGCAACATTGCATATTTAAAGGTAAAGATTAATTTCCTCGATAACTTATAGACATTGTAATTTTTTGTTATGAAAATATGTCTAAAATATGTTTAATGTATATCAAATTATTTTTATTTTTTGAAAACACAAATGAGAGTCAATTTATTCAAAAATATTATGCACTTCATAGTTTCACATATGCGTGACGTCAATTGAGTAAATCTAAACGTACAAAGCCAACAGCAACTCACGCGTCTAAACACACTCTATCCCATTTCTAAAATTAACTGCCGTGAACATAATATCTCTCGTTAGAGAACATCTCGGGTGCCGTTTCGGCCACAGGACTTCAATCCAGGGTAAATAAACGAGAGCGGAGTGCGAACGTCTGCTCGTTGTCCTTTTTAACAACAGTGAAGTAGTAGCGCCTTTTGCTTTGGCTTCTTGGCTCTGGCTCTCTATTATTGGGTGGCAGAACTCTGCCGTGATGGATTTACTGCCTAGGAAAAACAACGAGACCGGTTACGTATAGGTGTATTTATAAAATTAAATCCGATTTTGGTTTTTATTCTTTTTCTACTGCAATTTAAATTAGGGTATCTATTTTAATTCGATTTTTTTGCAAGGATTTAAGTGACGTTAAAAATGTTTATCAACAAATCGTGGAGACATATATAAAGAACGATGATTCATCCGCGTGATGTCTATTTAGCTACTACTTTCGAGATTGTTTTATTGTCCGATAACGTATATCGACTCGGTTACGACTCTTTATAGCTTTTAACGAATGCTTTGGATGAGTTCTCGTTAAAACCGTTATTGTTCGTGTTTTCTAGTTACATCCCCGTCTTTAATTGTCTCCTCATTTCTGATCACCGGAGCCGCATTCCTTCTATTCCACTCTATACCTTTTTATTTTTTAAAAATTTAACTGCTCTCTTTGTGTGTTTAAACGCGAAGAAGACAAAGAAGCCTTTCACGCTTTGTATTTCAAATGTGTTGGAAAACGTTTTGAAACGATGTTTTAGGATTAACTTTTGTTAGAGACTTTATCAAGGTCGTCGTCTTATCAAGACCATTCTATATTTACTTGAGTTTACGTCGATGGATTTATCTATCTCATGTAAAACATCTAAATTGCGATTCACTGAGTCAGGATTGAAATAAATTCACTGATTTTATTTACGTCAAGTACTTAATTTATCTTTTTAATTGTGGAGTTGTATATCTTTCGACTTTTCTTGATAAGGGAATATAATCTTTTTAATTGTCCTCTTGTTAAATAATAAAGTTTAGAGGTTGTTTGTTTTCATTGATATCAAAATTTTATAATGAATTTTATTTAATAATATAAGAATTTTCATACGATGGGTGGCAAAAATTACTTGCAAAAAACCACAACATTATTTTATCAATACACACTTTTTAATTCACTGATTTATCTACGAGTTATGACATCACAGGTATTTTTTTTTAATAGCACCATGTGTATTTATTTGTGGAATATGAAAAGTATATCTATGACATTAATAAATAACAACATATTTCATATTTTTATATGGAACATTTCATTTTTCAACGTCTGACAAGATCTTATGCATTCAACATGATTTCAAATAAGAAAATAAAAGTATTATAAATAGCAAGTAGTATATACCTATCATTTCTTGAGACTTGCTGCGACTTTTGAACTGAAGAGTGATTATACTAGAAGAGTTGATGTATCTTTTTGCAAAATTTGAGATAGTTATCTTTTTTAATAATGACATCAACATAGCAATACAGCATAAAGTAAAAGTACAACAAAAAGTATACAAACTTTATACAGAAATCTACGCTAAAAAACGAAAGCATCATAAAAATGCAATACAATTTACAGCAAGCAACAAATAAAAGTTGCAAGCTCTCCAAGCTTCAAGCCATCTAAATTGTTTATCAGATATTCATCAATGTTATAGAAACTGTTAAACCCAAGGTAGAGCTTATTTTAGTTTTAAACAGCTTAGCATCAACACGCTCGAGCAGCACATAGAACAGCTTGACCGCGTAATAGTTCACGCCATCTCGAGCTTTCACAATATGAATAACATTTATTTCAATTTCGTTATTATTTTCCGTGTCTATCGCTTACTTTACGATATGAAGTTGGATTATTTTTAATGTATTGTAGATATTCTAGAATATATACACAGAACTCTCAAGATATTCAATTCAGAGAATTTGGCTCTGCTACATTCGGCAAAGCGCAAATCAGCTATGACTCTCAAGTATCTCGTGAGCAGAGTACCCCAACATAGAATGGCGTGGGTAGAAGTATCCGTAATAAGACACAATCATAGTGTCAAATGATACTATATTTATCAGATTTCTAATTTCAAAAATACACTTATTTAACTTCTTGATTAAGCTCAGTACATGAGCATTAGGTGGAATTCCCCGTAGACGCGTGTACCTCAAGATTATTAGATTCAACCAAGATAGGAGTCTCCTGGTAGAGCTAGTCATAACTTAATCAAGAGTATTAAAATTAGGCCGGGTATTTATGGTTGCTGTATCATTCGCATAAAGTATAACTTCCGAATATGCGGCAAGCATCTAGGCATAAATATTACAAACAGCAACAGACCAAGTACAGAACCTTGTGGAAATCTGTATTTAACTGTAATTTTATCAGAAGTCTGGTTGTTGAGAGAAACATACTGACTACGCTCCGAAAGATAAGACTTAATCACTATACTGGGTTCACTAAAACGGTGAGCTTTTAATTTTAGCAACAATACGTGGTTAACGCAGTCGAAAGCGTTGGTCAAATCAAAAAGATATATCTTTGTCAACAGGTTGTTTTCAATGCCAATTTATATGTGTTGAGTTAGGGACCCTCAACGAGTTAGGAAATAACTTGTAATTTTTTAATAGTCAACCGCACAATGGAAAGGTCCTTAGCTCTAGATCTCTACTTAGTTATTTCATTGTATAGGTCTTGTTTGGTCTTATCTTGGATTCCGTTCTGACTTGGTATTCACACATAGCGAAGGTTGGCAGATTGATTTTTCTTGCGTGTCAAATGGACTACGTCAGTGTGGTCTATCCAGATTTTTCTGGTCAGCTAAATTCAACAAGTTTCACAATTATTGCATTTGCTATATCGTTGGTCTAGAGTTCTAGTCTGATGTAGTCTGCTATATATCGAAATTGGTGAAATTATTAATTCAATAATAACTGACAAAGCTCTAAGAAACAAGTCTTGATCAACGTCAAAATTGTCTAACACTAAATACACTTTTCTTTACAACGTCCAAAAACATTGAAACGAATTTATGAGGTAATATCTCTTATCACATTACCAAAATGTTTAATTCTTAACAATTTTAAAGGAAAAACCGTTATATAATTTCGTTATATAACTCCGCTTGTTAAATTTGAACCAATATTTAAAAGAAATGATGTGATCTTGTAGATTTTAATTTCAAAACTCAATATACAAAACCTGTTTGTGAAGTTTCCTATTTTATGTAGGAGTAGTCCCGCAGTGCCTTTAATTAAGCCTCATAAGTTTTTAGATCCATCAGAAATGCGTGTAGGTGTTATGCATTTTTTTGTAGATTATAGAAGAGCTCTTTAGATTTGCTACCTTAGGTTTTATATAAAATGTGTCCAAACGTGAAAATTAAATTAATTATCTAAAAAATTATGTAAACATTCTAATCAATGTAATTAAACCACATATTTGCAATAAAACACTTGACGTTCTTTATGCAACTAAATCCTCATACATTTAATATCTCACTGGACAAGTTTAGTTGACTCAAATCCGTTTAATGTATTAATCAAATTCCGTTCAAATACGCATAAAGTTAAGATGGATCAAGAAGATCTAAACTTTGTGGGGTTACATTTTAATGATAGATATACATAAGGAATGATCCAAAATAGATCCCTGCGGCACTCCAAATTTAACACAACATCTTGAGACGTGAACTTGGAATAATTAGAAAATATAATAATTGATTTTCTTGCTTATGGTAAATTGTTGCTATGGTATGAAGTGAACTATAACCATTAACAAATGTATTTTCAAATATATTTTGAATGTAATCCAGGTCATTACCATTTATTACATAATCGCACGCTCTTGAAATAATCCCAACGAAATAGCCAAGTGGGCTAAACTATTTCAGAAAACACATATACAATCCAGAAAGAAACACTAAAGTCTAACTAACATATTTGTATTTTCTAAACATGAAAGACTTAAATCAAATTGCTTTATGTGATTATTAATATAGAAATTATAATTAATTTTGGCATTACAACAATTTATATAGCATACCACGTAATAATCCGGATCATATATTGTATAACGACTGTTGTGTAGTCCAGAAAATAAAATTCATTACCACAACTAAGTTTAGTTGTAACGGGTAAGATGCATGCGAGTGTAATTAACTGTGGTTTCTATCGTGCAAGTTTTTCTATCAAAAAATGAGCGAGCAATTATATAATTGAGTCAAAAATGCAGATAAATTTGATTCGTTAAGGAAACTACTTCCTGATCGAACGTTGGTCCATGCCAGAAAAAGAAATGCTCCAGGGAGCAAAAGTTTCGAAAGAAAGAGTAACTTTACTTGTACAAATGGAAGTGTCACACATAAACTTAAAACTTTAAGAACTTTAAAAACTACGCTCGGTTGCGAGTTCAACACTATTCAACAAAAAATGACGAACCGTTCGTTGTACAAGTGAGGAACTCTCAAGAGTAGACTTTTAAGTAGTAATCACACAATAAATAAGCGATAATGGAGAAATTACCATGTTTCTACCACCCAATTGCAGCCCACTTATTCAACCTATAGCATAGATCAAAATGCACTACGATTAACTAAAATGTATTATCGTAAAAGTATGTTGGTGGAGGTTTCCCAGACTGAAATATATATTAGCGCATCATGATACACAAAAATTAGCAAAAATCAAAGTTATGCTGAAGAAAATTAACACTGAGAATCAAACATCACAATCAGAAATCAGTGAATGATTCGTTGGAAATGAAAACCATTTATCGCTGGATATCCTCAATAGTTTCGGTGATAAAGAAGTTGAGAGAGATGAGTCACAATTTAAACCTGAAGAGGCTATTAAAAATGTCTGTACTTGTATACATTTGGCGGTAGAAAACAAAGTTGATATGAATGTTTACTATTAGAATGTTGCAACATCACGTAATGGAGACATTGGTGTATTCCCCATACAAAATTAATCGAACTTTTTAAGTAAATTTTGAAGAAAAGATGTCTTTTACAAAACATAAATATTTTTTATTATAATAAATGTATAAGCAGAACTTCTGTAGTGGTATAAATGTGAAAGATAGAATAGCATGTCATAGATAATAAAAAATAAAGCTCGGAAATGCGATGACGTAGAAAGTCAGGATGACTCACCTAAGGACGATTATAGTACCTATCTGGCTCTCCGGTGCTCAAGAAAATCCTATTTAACGGGTAAGGAAGTTAGTCTTTCATACTTAGTTTAAAAGTAACTGGATATACGTTGCAGTGGATATACGTTAACTATTGCTGACAGAAGTCTAAATACTGTTTGCACAAGACTAGATATTGTTGACAAAAGACTAGCTACTGTTGGCAGAAAACTAAATAGTTTACACAGAAGACTAGCTATTGCTTACTAAAGACTAACTACTGCTGGCAAAAGACTAAATATTGGTTGCAGAAGACTAGATACTACTTACAGCAGACTATGTACTGTTTGCAGAAGATTAGCTACTATTGTCAGAATACTAGAGATTCTTTACAGAAGGCTTCTAATGGAAAACAAACACTGTAGTAGTATTGGCTTAAATATCTAATAAAGCACCAATACAAGACAATATCTTTCTTATAGAAAACAAGACACTGCTAATAGATATCTAGATACTACTGACAAATATTAGATACTACCGATGGAAGATCGATTTTGTTAATTAGGACTTTCAATAAAGCTGATCTATTTAAAGTTATATAGTTTTTATAGCAAATTGCAAATTTAATGTTTGTTAATTTTTAATAATTTTAAAGATATATGATAGCATTCAGACGAACCAAAACTACGAATAAAAGATAAATTTAAAAAAATAGGTTCCTAAAGAAAAAGATGCATAAGACGTCCTCAATATCAAGATTATAACCGTAGATACAATTAACTTATGGCAAAGTACGTAGGCAATATAAAAATTAGGGATTGTTTTTCATACAGAGGTGTAGATTCACTAAGCCTCATTGAGGAATATTAAGATATTTTTCAAGAAACAATGCTTCTTATGCAGAAAAGTCTGTCACATGACAATTTCTACAGAACAACGATCCAAAACGCACCGCACAATCTGTGACAGAAATGTTAATTGATAACTCTGTGGCAGTTTTAGATTCATTGTTTTGGATCCGATACAGTTTTAGAAAGTACGTGTAGCTGATAAAGTGTAGTAATTTAAAAGAAGTTGAAACGTGTCGCAATCTTGTGGACTCAATGCCAGCAAGATGTAGAGCGGTAATAGATAACAAACGGTTGCTAAAATATTAAATTGTCTAATTAAAAGAAGACTATCGCAAAGAAAGAATTAAAAAATCTGGAGTTAGATGCTCTTTAATAAATGTATTAAAATTTATTGTTATTATTAAATAAAAAATATGTAGAATATTTGGTAAGGTGATACTTTTGTATTAAAAAGGCAATGTTTCCTATAAACTATTGAAGATTTTGGTAGCCATTCAATTCACGCCTTCCAATCCATCTGTTAGGAAATGGTACTTTACCGAGATATTACCTAACTTGAACTGCATAATGTGGTGGTGGGTAAATGATTTCGTGAATCAACTCATCTCTTCAACAAATTTCTTTGTTTTCGTTACAATACTAGATAAATCATTGTAAAATAAAATGCTGCTCACATTTCCACCATTATAGTATGCCCGTTAACCATTTCAGTGTATTATAAAACAATGTAAATAAGTAATAGTAGTATAACATTTCTCAAAATTTTAATCAAAGCGAAATTACTTCATTTCTATTTAAAATCTTATTTCAGTGCAATCAGATTTTAAATAGAAATGAAGTAATTAATTGGTGTTGACAGGTTAACAAAAAAGTTGTTTGAATTGTTTCATCACAATTTATACTTTCACTGTTTACTTGAGGTTTTTCTCTTACGCGTTTTTTTTGTTCGGGTTTACCAATAATTAAGCAGTGATTAACTAGTAGTTAAGCACCCGAACAAAAAAGCACAAATCCGTGAAATTTACAATTAAATTTGTTTTATTGTTTAATTATGAAGTAGAAATTAATTGCTGTTAAACGAAGACCATAAATATTGAAATATTAGCAGAAAAAAATATCAAAAATTAATTAAGTTAATAACTATTCGTCGTTTTAAGATTTTGATTAGGATGATTTTATAATTTTGATATAATGTGTGAAATAATTATAATTTTTATTCTTTATTTCTTTATTTCAAGACCGTACGTTTATGTAATAAACGGCAAAATGACCTGAATTTCTGTAAAAATCTGTTTTGAGGAAATGACGTTTCTGTAAATCGTGGGGCATAATTTTAATCACAAATACTAGAATCAAAATGATGACGATTCGTGTAAAAATGTTTCGTCTAAACTCATAAATGCGCCTTCAAAGTCCTGCTAACGCAGTAGCGAAAAAAAATATTCAACGCAGACAACCTAATAAAAAACATTTCTAAAATCATGTAAATAACGGGAAACAGAGATCAGTTTGTACACCCGAACTAGAAGAAAACATTTTGGATTTTGTTACAGATCGTAGTACTGTTAGTACTGTGTATTATAATAACATTGGCACATAATTATACTGGCCAAAATCTCCTACCAGCAGTATTTAGTCTTTTTCAAGTAGTGTGGTCTTGGTGATACTTGAGATAATTTCTTCCATCCGATTCAAGCAAAGTAAGCTTGGTCTCACGTGTAATATACAATTTAACAGGTTTCACAAAGTCGTGGTGTTTCTTATACTGGTATGGCCAAATTTTAGTCTGCAAAAAAATGTAGAATTGTACTGGCCAAAGTCTTCTACCAGCAGAATTTAGTCTTTTGTGAGTAGTGTAGTCTTGGTATTTGTGAGACTTGGGGCGGCCGACGTCTTCGAAGTCGGCCAACATTATTTCTTGTATCACCAACAATACTTGGGCTAGCCGTTGGTTGCTAAAAATAATTTCTTATATTAATAATCTCGGCCGACTTCGAAGACGTCGGCCGCCCAAGTATTTTTCGTGATACTTGGAGCGACCGACGTCCGTTTCAAGCAAGATTTCACGTGCAATATGCTATTTATCAGGATTCACAAAGTGCTGATGCTTCTGATACTGGTATGGCCAAATTTTATACTTCAAAAAAGTGTGGAATTATACTGGCCAAAGTCTTCTACCACCAGAATTTAGTCTTTTGCAAGCAGTGTGGTCTTAGTGTTTGTGAGACATAGAGCGGCCGATGTCTTCGAAGTCGGCCGAGATTATTTTTTATATCACCAACAATACTTGGGCTAGCCGTGGGTTGCTAAAAATAATTTCTTATATTAATAATCTCCCAAGTATTTTTCGTGATACTTGGAGCGACCGACGTCCGTTTCAAGCAAGATTTCACGTGCAATATGCTATTTATCAGGATTCACAAAGTGCTGGTGCTTCTGATACTGGTATGGCCAAATTTTAGTCTGCAAAAAAGTGTGGAATTATTCTGGCCAAGGTCTTCTACCAGCAGAATTTAGTCTTTTACGCGTAGTGTAGTCTTGGTATTTGTGAGACTTGGGGCGGCCGACGTCTTCGAAGTCGGCCGAGATTATTTCTTATATCACGAATAATACTTGGGGTAGCCGTAGGTTGTCAAAAATAATTTCTTATATTAATAATCTCGGCCGACTTCGAAGACGTCGGCCGCCCAAGTATTTTTCGTGATACTTGGAGCGACCGACGTCCGTTTCAAGCAAGATTTCACGTGCAATATGCTATTTATCAGGATTCACAAAGTGCTGGTGCTTCTGATACTGGTATGGAGGAATTTTATACTTCAAAAAAGTGTGGAATTATACTGGCCAAAGTCTCCTACCACCAGAATTTAGTCTTTTGCAAGCAGTGTGTTCTTAGTGTTTGTGAGACATGGAGCGGCCGATGTCTTCGAAGGCGGCCGAGATTATTTTTTATATCACCAACAATACTTGGGCTAGCCGTGGGTTGCTAAAAATAATTTCTTATATTAATAATCTCGGCCGACTTCGAAGACGTCGGCCGCCCAAGTATTGTTCGTGATACTTGGATCGACCGACGTCCCTTTCAAGCAAGGTCTCACGTGCAATATGCTAATTATCAGGATTCACAAAGTCATGGTGTTTCTGATACTGGTATGGCCAAATTTTAGACTGCAATAAAATGTGGAATTATGCTGGCCAAAGCCTTCTACCAGCAGAATTTAGTCTTTTAATAGCAGAGTTGCCTTGGTGTTTGTGAGACTTGGTATAATAAGAAATATCGGAATATCCAAAAGTACGGTTTGGCGTGTCTCACACGAATAGCAATTGTATCCATACCACTTGTCGACAGTGCAAGAATTAATTTTATTGCTGATTATCTGTTGCCAGTACAGTTTTGCCATACTATTATGGGAAAATGTACTATTAATGCTGCGTTTTTAGAAAATATAGCTTTTACTGATTTTTACTGCTTTTACCATTAATTTGAGAAATGCTCATAATTGAAGAGAAATAATGAGAAATAACCTTTGTGAACACGCTGTATAACATTGATCCCGTGGTTGCATATTTTCAAAAGCGATCTTAAACGATTTCTCATAATAACATTGCACTGTTTGCAAAATTTTATCTTTCTAAGACAAACCATATTGAAAATCAGATTGTGTATAATTACAAAAACTCACACTAAGGTGATCAATTTTTATTTAATTGTCTAGACCATGAATAATTATTATGAATTATTATCATGAATAATATTTCAGATCACCATAGCCAATTTATATCGGCTGAAATTTCGTCAACTTTTCCTGTGAGGTACACTATTGGGATTGGTAGGCCAATTAAAGTTGAGGGCAACATGAGAATCAAATGGTTTGATAACACACTGCGCCAGCTGAGAGATATCTATGACTTGGCTTCTAATCTTTATAATCGTTTTAAAACGGAAAGTCTAAGAGATTCTAGAGACAAAGCTAGATTAGATTGGTACACCGTAACAAAATAGCTGAGGCAAAGCGTAAAGCTACGAATAATTTTATTAATGGGTCGAACAATAAATCTAGAGCCTCTTGGGCGGTTATAAACAATAACAGGCCAAACGCCAATAAACAAAATTCATTGAATCTTGACCCCGATATTCTTAATGATTTCTTTGTTAACAAGTCTCACAAACACCAAGACCACACTGCTCGTAAAAGACAAAATTCTGCTGGTAAAAGACCTTGGCCAGTATAATTCCACACTTTTTTAAGTATAAAATTTGGCCATACCAGTATCGGAAACACCAGAACTTTGGTTTTTGAACCATTGGCTAACGCTTCTTCAAACATATGCCCTGCTTTATCGATGTCCCCATTTTTTCCTTTACACAAGTGTCGGAGTGTGAGATTAGGGGTATCCTTCAGGGTTTGAAGTCTAGTGGAACTAGAGACATATACGGTGTTCCAACCAAAGTTATAAAGAATAATATTAGCCTATTTGTGAAGCCTTTAACCAGATTGGTAAACAGCTCGTTGTCTTCTTGTGTATTCCCTGATGTCTTAAAGGTTGCGTCTGTTGTGCCTATTTTCAAACGCAGCGATAAAGATGACTGCTCGAATTACCGACCTATTAGTATACTAAAGGCACTGTCTAAAATATTTGAACGCGTAATTAACAAGCAAATAATAGCACATGTAGAATCAAATAATATGCTTTTTGAAAACCAATTTGGATTTCGACCTGGTCGGAGCACGAAAGATGCAATTATTAAATTTATGAACACCTGTTAATGATGCATATGAAAAACGGAAATTCTGTGCTGCATTGTTTTTGGATCTGTCACGCGCTTTTGACAGTGTATCCCATAGTATACTATTGCATAAACTGCGATATTTTTTCCGATTTGATCAGAACAGTGTTGACTTAATCAGATCATATCTATCGGGCAGATCACAACAGGTTAAGTGTGAAAATAAAATGTCTGAGCGACTTCGTGTCACGAGAGGCGTCCCTCAGGGATCAATATTGGGACCCCTCTTATTTATTCTCTTCTTTAACGATTTTCCTAGGTATTTGAGTGATAATGTAAACTGTTTGTTGTATGTGGATGGCGCGACGCTGCTGGTAACGGGTGTTGAGTTTGAGGAAATGATATCCTCCACAGATCGACAGCTGACCGCAGCAAACGAATGGTATATTGCCAATAAATTGTGTTTAAATAAAGATAAAACGGTCCAATTATTGCTCAGTCTTAGACAAAATTATATAAATTTAAATGAGCTATCCTCTACTAAATTACTGGGTAGCAGTGAGTCCTCCCGACTTGAATTTTGAGGCTTATACGGTAGTTATTGGTAAGAAAATTGCCCGAAACATATTTCTGCTACGTAGATTGGTGAATTCTGTGTCAGCTGAGGTAGCCAGAACCTCTTATTTCGCGCTCATTCACTCAATATTGAATTATTGTGTCATTGCTTGGAGTGGTAGTCCAGCTAGTAACCATATTTGGTTTGCAGCGCAAGGCGGTGAGGATCATTATAACTTTATATTTTGACACTACCATCTTTGTTTATACTTGAGTGTCTTCTGTAGTGTTACGATAACAAAGACAAATACAGCACGCATGCCGACGTGCATAGTTATGGGACCAGAAACCGTGAAAACATTTATGTTGATTTTTGTCGACTGAGTAGAACGCAAAAAAGTCACATATATATTGCACAAATCTTATTTAAAATTGCCCATGGGCATTAGATCTTTGCAAAAAAATAAATTTAAAAATGTCATAAGAGCGTTTTTGTTGATGTATGCGTTCTACTCAGTTGAGGAATATGTGAAAGACAGGATTGTAATTGAGATTTGATTGTTGATTGTGAATTTAGTTATTGTATTAAATTATATATGACGAGTGTAAGCCCTGGCATATAACACAATAAAACTTATTATTATTAGACCATGCCCGTCTTCGGTAGACCCTACAAAGCACATCATTCATCAATTTTAAATGCATCTATCGCTAATTAATAATTAAACAAATCAAAATAAACTTACGTCAAAAGTAAAACAACAAGACAAACATTTTAAAACTCCGAAATGAACAAATTAATTCAGTTATATGGATGGTGGGAAAAGTTCGTTATCACATGTTGATGATTTTGAGGTTATAAAGTAGGTTGGTAGACCTCGATAGGAGCAATTAAAATTTGAAAATTTAAAAAATTACTAGTGGTCATCGAGCAAGTTCAAAATAAAACAGCAAATCGAACAAAAGACCAGACAAATGGAAGCAACGTGTTAATTAAGCAAATTTGTAAAAAAGTTATAAAATTCTTATAAAATAGGGAAAAGAATTGGACAAGTATGAACTAGATAGGGACAGTGGGCATGGGGTTCAAGTGGTGCAGATTTGACTCAAATCTCTCTTCCACTTGCACTTGCAAAACCTTCTTGTAGCAAACGTAGCAAACACAATGATGAAAACTGAGGTTGCAAAGTAGTTTGAAAATATTTAAAAATGTCTTAACTTTTTGGTCCATATCTTAGCCATTTATGGGTTTAGTCCAAAAATTTTTACACGAATCGTTATCATTTTTGCTCTAGTATTTGCAGTGATGGGCGCTGAGTAAATACCCGGCAGGTAGGTATTTCTAAAATGGGTATTTATACGGATATTTATCCCGGCCCAGGGTAAATACCCAAACGGTGGGTATACAAGTATACCCACTGTATACTAGTAAAAATATATCAGATTCCAAAAAAATGAAGAGGAAGATGATGAGGACGTTGAAGACGA